>NC_059167.1:40544841-41156074 GCF_019923935.1 Bubalus bubalis | reverse complement strand
TTTAAAAAATTAAAAAAAAAGATAAAGCCCACATAAAGCAGAGAGGCTCATTTTGCAAACAGCGTTGAATGCATATAAATCAAACTTAAACAGCATTGAAAGCAAAACAAACAAGGCAACAAACAAAACCCCCTCTCCCTTCATCCTTATTTAGGGTTCTTCCCATTCTCCAGGCTCAGTTATAAAGCCCCAATTCTATTTATCTTTGGATAATATATTCAGGGGCTTCCCTGATGGCTGAGCCGGGAATATCCCCTGGATAAGGGTATGACAACCCACTCCAGTATTCTTGCCTGGAGAATTTCATGGAGAGAGGAGCCTGGTGGGCTATAGTCCATGGGATGCAAAGAGTTGGATGTGACTAACACAGTTAGTTGGAGTGACTAACACAACAACACAGTATATTCAGAACCTACAAGTTGCTAACATTTGTAGATTCCTTAAAAACTAAATTATTAACCTATTCAGTGACTGGGAAAAGTGTGGTGCAGAATTGGGTCATTGTTCATGTAAAAAAAAAAAGCTGAAAACAAGTGTGTTCTAATTGAAAATAAAATGAAGACAAATTTCATGTTCATTTATACTATTTACTAAACTATAAAATTCCATGGTCTTAACAAAAAGTTTAATGTATAACTGTGAGTTCATACAAAACTATACTAAAAAGAAGTTAAGTCTTTTTCATTTGAAACTATTAAATGCCCTATAATATAGGCTTACCAAGGAGGAGAGTGGAAGAAGTATCTACTTCCAGGAACATGTTCATTGCCATGGTTTTACTGACTCTTTTTTTAAAGCTTGCTAAAGGCCACATCATTTTTTGGTATTATATGGTATAGCAGTGCTCTTGAAATTTAATGTGCATATGAATCTCCCAGGGATCTTATTAAAATGAAGATTCTCATTCAGTAAGTGTGAGATTGGGTCTCAGATTCTGAATTTCTAACATCTCAGGTGATTCCATAGGTTGCTAGTCTCAGGACTACACTTCTAGTAACAAGGTTCTAGAGATAGTATATTCTGGCCATGCAGTCACTCATAGAGTATGGAAAAGGAGGTCATTTTCTTTCCACAATTTTTCTATGTATGTTTCTAGATTATTGCAATAATATTCTATTCAAAGAAGTTCAGCGATTAACTATTTTGTTTGCACAATATTAACAAATTTTATGAATTTATCATTTGATTGATTTTGACATGGTCCATCTAGTCAAGGCTATGGTTTTTCCAGTCGTCATGTATGGATGTGAAAGTTGGACTGTGAAGAAAGCTGAGCACCAAAGAATTGATGCTTTTGAACTGTGTTGTTGGAGAAGACTCTTGAGAGTTCCTTGGACTGCAAGGAGATCCACCCAGTCCATTCTAAAGGAGACCAGTCCTGGGTGTTCTTTGGAAGGAATGATGCTAAAGCTGAAACTCCAGTCCTTTGGCCACCTCATGCGAAGAGTTGACTCATTGGAAAAGACTCTGATGCTGGGAGGGATTGGGGGCAGGAGGAAAAGGGGATGACAGAGGATGAGATGGCTGGATGGCATCACTGACTCGATGGACGTGAGTCTGGGTGACCTCCGGGAGTTGGTGATGGACAGGGAGGCCTGGCGTGCTGCGATTCATAGGGTCGCAAAGAGTTGGACATGACTGAGCGACTGAACTGAACTGAACTGAGACACATGCTACAGTTTACTCAATTCTCTATTTCCATACTATGATCTACAATCACCCATTCTCTTTGCAAGTCAAGCTTAAGAAAACAGAAGCAAATTATATGACTCTACTACTGATGTTTGGGCCTCACTGCAAGAATTTGTTACCATGATTGGAGACTTCAACTTTTCATTTTATGACTTTAAATCTGGTTCCATAGTGAACACTCATGATACTGATTTGCAAAATCTATTCATTACAGATCTAATTTTCACTCATTTTAGAAAGTAGAAGAGGACCATTGTTTCATAGCCCATTTGAGTGAAATCTCATCTGTCATATCATTGACATAATATACTTATGCTTGGATTTTGAAGGTTCCTCTGAATGATTTTGTTGTTTTTTTTTTAAATCCATACCTACATCAGTTGTGCAGTGCTTTCAGTTAATGCTTTTGAATTGATGCCAAAGGAAAGTTTTGACTATAAATCAGGTTCCTTGGTATTAGTTGGTACATGACCTTGACCTTTAACAAGCTGTATGAACAGTGGTGATGTTTTGAAAAGTCTGCAAAATGGCTCATTCTGGAAAGCATAAAAGGATTAAATATCAATTAGGTTCCACATCCTTTGCCAAGTGCTGGGATACAAATGAGATCTTTTGCAAAACAACATAGCAGGCTATGTGAAGTTCTATGAAGTACAGAAATTAATAATTTATGTTTTATTCTCCATTACTGAGGAAGTGATGAAGAATAACAAAATATAAAATCCAGAATAGCTGTATTTCAGGTCCTTGCCAACGTTTGTTGCCCAATTTTTATTTAAAAATTGTTTAAAGATAGGAAATGAATGCTTTTCTAAAACACACATGGTTTCTGGATTGTCTCTGATTTATTTTCAGAGCAATCCAAATTATTAGAAAGGTAAATATGTGGATGAAATCATTTAGATCTCCTTCCAAAAGAATTACCTTTACTATGCTTTGACTTTACACTTTCAGTTTATATACAAGTACTCCACATAAAGGAATCTTCAGCTTATACAATCCACTCTATGCTTGCTATGAGGTTGTTGCTAAAGATTTGCCTAACACATTCTGTACTATTTCTTATATGACATACCTCTGAAAGCATTTCTTTCAAGATCAATTTCATGAATTGAACTCTCATACCCCTCCTCTTAAATCATCTCAAGGTAAGTGGTGTGAACTCTTCTTATATACAATGTATATCATGTAGCTGATCACATGTGCCTTTTCCTTTAGTTACCAAGGATGTCAGGGTCAAATTAACAGCTAAAAATGAGTAACTGTATAAGACCTTAAGGCTTTTATATTTATGTTCTTTCTTAATTGACTACTGCACTTTTCTTTGCTCAGATGCTGATGTATTATTTTCTTTCAGTTATCTGTTTTAATGTGTGTCTACATCTGAATGTTCTTATGGAATCAGAAATGGAGTAAATAAACTAAAAAATAAGTAAATAAGTAAATTTATTTCTCTACTTTTTGGCAAAAATGTTGAGTATTAGGTGAATATATATGGTTGTTAACATAAACTTGTTTTTAACAAGATACTAAAATATAAAAAATGATTATCTAGTTAGATATGAAGAGGAAAATCTAATTTATTATGCTTGTTAAGCTAGTAGAAGAAAATTTTTCTCTTTAACTATAGATCAGCTTTATTTCAAAACATATTGTTTCCCCATTTCTTCTTCTATTCTTCTAAATAGTGTCCTTTGTATGACTTTTTCTTTGTATGACTTTGTAGGACTTTTTCTTATGTCAGAGAGCAGGTTTATTAATTATCTATCTTGTCAGAAGATGTGGTAACTATAGAAATGTAAAGAATATGACATTCCCACTGTAATGAATATATTTGAGAATGAAGGTGTCACTAAGGAACTGAAAGCAAAAATTTTCTCTAACAAGCCAGCTCAGGATTCTTTTCAGAGGAAAATTTTGTTGCTATGAATGCTTGTCACCCTGGTTCCAGCTGACTTCTTGCTGTCAAGTTTTCTATAATGGTATCCTCTCTTGACCTTATTAGGTCAACATGTTACCTTCAGCTTTTCATGGAAATCTATATCTTGTCTGGCTTAAGTTTGTTTATTCTTCTGAGTTAAAATGTTTGAAAGTAGCTCTGCTTTTTCTTTTAAAAAAAAAGTTGCCATTTATTCAAATATTGGATACTACAACTTTCAAATGCAAAACTTTAAAAAATGTATTGAGGACAAATGTAAATTATCTTTTTGTTATAAATGTTAAACATCAACCCAATGCTTACTTAGCTTTAGATGGTATTAGATAATTAATTATGTCCAAAAGTCACCTGTTTGTTTTTTAAAAATATTATTTGGATTGTCATTTTTAGGTACCTATGGCTTATTTTCTACATAAAGAGTTTCAATCTTTTTGGAGGGTTAAGAATGCTTTTGAAATTTCAGTAGGAAATCTATGCCCTCATACACTTGCAGATAATTTTGCTCACAATTCGTGGCATTCATGGACTCTTGGAAGTCCATTTTTATAAATCCCAAGTAATACAAGGAGTGATTTTTAAATTTCTGCTATAAATAAATGGTCTGTGGTCTCATTCTCAGTTTTGCAACTAAGTACTGATTGTCTTAAAGTCCTGTATTTTTTAAACTGCCCTATTAATTTTCAATTTTCCTTCCTTGGAATTCTTCCTCCAGGTCATCTTACCATCTGATCTCTAGAGAGTAGCCAATGCTGAATATGCTGAAATAGAATTAGAGAGTATTGTAATAGGATGATTAAATTTGATTAGAAAACGACTGTGGGATTTTTGTCAACAGTGAAGAAATTATCTAAGTAAGTGGAATCATAAGTGAATTGAGCATGATGATACTTCTGTGTAGATAATGATCTAATCCTGGTCTATTTAATGAGTCCCATTGAAAATGAGATGGTATGTTTTGCTGGTAAACTGTTCTGCAAAGAAAAAATACACTAAATGTGTCAGTTCAGAGTGAACTTTTTAAATGAAGTTTCATTTAACTGGTTTCAATTTTAAGGCCCATAAGCCTTAAATCATTTCATTTAAACTGCACTTCAAGTCTTTTCTATAATTTACTGTTGAATCTTAACGAATATGATAAGGTACCTTGGGCACAATCCCCATGAATGTGTGTGATCCATAACCACAGTATAATGTTTAACTGGCTCAAGTTATCTTGCTGGGTTAAAGAAACAGAAATAGAATCAGTTTATTCTGCTACAGTGTATGTTTCTGTAATATGCATCAATTAATTGACAAATAGGGATGCCAAAAGAATGTGAAAATCAATTGGTTTATACAAGATTTTCCCTAAAACATTAGTGTTTTGACTACTTGGTAAAGGAATTTAATGCTAAATCTATTAACACAGCTAATGCAATAAGTTTGAAGGAAAGCAATCCTATACACACTACCCATTCACTCCTCCTTCTTCCTCTTTGTTCAGTTCAGCCATATGCTCTGTCTTGAACATGCAGATTGACTTCCTGATCTTTGTGTGTTTGCCCTTGTTTTCATAATTTACCCTTTCCTTATGTTTTTTCATCATTCTCTCTTAACTAAAAAAATTTTGGTGAAGTTCTAGATACATTGTCATGTATATTTTAGCTTGTATTTTTAACTGTGCTCATATTTTCATTAGGTTTGTAAATGTTTTTGTAGTGTTTATGTGAAGCTGCATGAGTTTTACATCGATTTTTCTCCAACATGATATTTTTTTCCTAAATTTTGCCAATTATTTTTTCACTGAATAAACTTTATTTTGTAGATTCATTTTAGGATTATATAAAATCAATCGGAAAGTACTGAAAGTTCCTCTCTCTTTTGCCCTTACTCCACAGTTTCATCTGGTATTAATATCTTGCATTAGTGTGGTACATTTATTACAGTTGATGAACCAATACTGACACTTTATTACTAAAGTCCATAGTTTACATTAGGGTTAACTCTTTGTGTTGTACATTTCTACATGTTTCACCAAATGCATGTCATATATCCAGCATTATAGTATCTTAAAAATAGTTTCATTTCTCTAAATACTCCTTGAGCTCCATTTACTCATTCTCCTCCTTTCCCTAACCCACCAGGTTAACCCCTGGAAACCATTGTCTCTATTGCTTTGTCTCCAGAATGTGTGTGTGGAGTCATATAGACTCTGTTACCTTTTTCAGACTGGCTTTTTTCATTTAACAATAAGCATTTAACTTTCTTTCATGATGTTTCACAGCTTGGTAGCTCATTTCCTTTTATCACTTAATAACATTCCATTGGATGGATATACCATAGTTTGTCTAGCCATTCACCTATTGAAGGACATCTTAGTTGCTTCCAATTTTTGGAAATTAAAAGTAAAGGTGTTTTAAACATCACTTGCAAGTTTTTGTATGAACATAATTTTTCAACTCATTTTGGTAAATAACTAAGAGTGTGATTTCTGGATTGTATATGGTAAGGGCATGTTTAGCTTTGTAAAAAGTTAACATGCTGTCTTTCAAAGTAGCTATACCATTTTATGTTTCCACCAGCAATAAAGTAGAATTCCTGTTGCTTGCCATTCCTCATCAGCACTTGGTATTGTCAGTGTTTTGGATTTTAGCATCCTAATGGCTATGCAGTGATATCTCCCTGCCATTTTCATTTTCAATTCTCTTATGACAAAAGATGTTGAATATCTTATGCTAATTTTCCATTTGTATATCTTCTTTGATGAGATGTCTGTTCAGATAGTTTCCGACTTTTTAATTTGGTAGTTTGTTTTCTCATCATTGAGTTTTAAGAGTTCTTTGTATAGTTTGGAAATATGGCCTTTACTAGATATATGTTTTGCAAAGATTTTATCCTTGTCTGAGTCTATCTTTTCATTTTCGTAAGTTGTCAGGTATTTTTAGGAATGATTTTATAGAACATGAGTTTTTGTTTTCAGAAATGCATGCATTGTTAAATAAGAAACATTTGTATACTTGATATCAGATTTGTAAAACCAAGGTAGCCAAACTGAACTCATATTTCTCATAAGCAAAGCTAAACTGAATGAGTATTTAGTAAGACTGAAAAAGCCTATGATACTATGTAAAAGTTGGTATAAAATAAGTTGAAGCTAGTGGCAATGTATAAAATAATACTTAAAACTATGAAGATTTTAAGGAGGAAGTATAAAGCTAATGGTTTGAGAATTAACTTACATATTTTTTACATAGTATTCTCTATACACAGTAATTCTTTTTTTTTTTTTTTTACACAGTAATTCTTATATAACTATCCCAAGACTTTAGATGATGCTCAAAGCAATAAACATTTGGGAAGAATAAGGTCTGAGTTTTCAGAAAGGTTTTGGACAGAACGTCTATCCTGGGACTGTAAGAACATCTGTCCTCACAGTACTACCATACATCCTTAGTAATCTGAAGGAAACTCTGGGGAACTCACAATTGAGATTTGTTAATGGAGCAAAAAGTATAACATAAATTACAAGTTTCTTTTTTTTAAATACACTTAGACTTATTTAGAGGTGCAGAGATTCCTATCTCTAATGGACACAATGAATGAATGGATGAATAAACAAATAAATATAGTCTCTTCTTTGTTTTGGGATATCTCAGAACATACACTAAATAGCTTAGACACTGTGCCAAATATTATTTATTGATACTCAGCATTATCCTCACCTTTCTAAGCTCCCTTGTATAAGACATTTCTCAGACTCTGCTAATTCTAACCTAAATTCAACCTACGAGAAGCTCAGGTATAAAATTTAAAGGGAGGGACAGAGAAACCACTAGTCTCAGCAACAGTAACTTTGTAGGTATCAGCAAACGGCAGATGAGATGCTATACCAGCAGCTTCAGGGCATAAGAAAGTTCTGAGACTTACCTGCTGCTACATGAAACAAAGATAATTAGTGGAGGTTCCCATGATTCTTCCCCTGCTTAATTTTTCAAACCCTAGCAATAGTTCCTGGACCTTTGCTCCATCAATCGCACTAATTATTGTGTAAACCTCTCTGTCTTTGTGCATTAGATCTACATGAAATGCCTACAGCTGGATTGAAAGCTTTTATTTCTTTTCCTGACTGAGTACTGAATAAAGAAAGAAGTAAAATCATGGAAATATACCTAATCAACTCTGTTTATATACATCAATATGTTTACAGTTATGCATATAGACATATATATTTTTAGCATGTTTAAACAGTTTGTGAATTGAAATATAATGACATGAAATCACTTCAGCCTACCAGTCTGTAATACATCATGAAAAATATATTACATTTGTATACTACTGAAAAAGTATTGTTTCTAACAGAGTAAGCTCATATGCAGCTATAAGGAAAAGTATAACCCTTGTTATAAAGGGTTGCAAAAGGGTAGAATTTTTGGATTCTGTTCCGTTTCATGAAACTGTGGTAATAGAAACCCAATGCAAGGCATAAAGGGAATGGAGGTTCTTTTTCTCCCCAAGCAAGAAGTCTGTATATAGGCAGTCTAAGGCTTATACACTGGCTCTGCGAGGCCCTATTTTTGTATATAGGGATACAAAAATAGGTCCTAAGTTTGCATATAGGCAGCCTAGGGCTTATACACTGGCTCTGTGAGGTCAGGCTTCTATTTTTTTCTGATTTGCCATCTTTAGCTTGTGGCTCTTGTCCTCAAACCTGTTACCTCATGGTTTCAGAGGGATACTCCACCATCTTGCCTCACAGGAAAGTAGGGAGGCAAATAACTTATTAGGAAAGATTCTTCTAGCAATCCAAGTGTATTTATCCTTACAACTTCTTAGAGTTGTGTCCTATGACCACTCCCAGTATTTTAGTTGGGCATATTGCTACTAGACAAAATTGTGATTCTGTCAGTAAAAATAAAAAAGAGGGAGACTGATATCAGGCAGGAAACTTGTAGTGTTCTACAGTAGACAGCAAAGGAACAAATAAAAACCAATGTAAAGGATGTCCTCAAGAAAAAGAAAAAAATAAAGCTGTGTTTGTGTGACCACACTGTAGACTACTGAAGCAAATTGGTTTTTACAAAAAAACCTTTTGACTATCATGATTAAGTTTAGCTGTGCTTAATAGAAAGACTCCACATAGTAGCATATTAATCAGGATAGAAGATTTCCTCCAACTGAAAACAAGCTTGAGGTAGGACTATGAAGGTTGTTCATGGTGGCTTCATGGTGTCATCAGAGACCCTAATTCTATTTTCCTGTTCTAGCAACTTCAGTACTTAGCTTTCAGTCATAAGCTCACTTCATGGTTCATCATGGTTACCACTGCTACAGACATCATTTGTCCATTCCAAGCAGCAGCAAGAGGAGATAAGAGAGGACAAAAGGGCCACTCTTCCAGTTAAGTCAGTCCCTTCTAAGGAGCCTCCTCCTCAGTCCTCACAACATTTCTGCTCATATCTTAATAGCCAGACTATAGATGTGTGGCCACTCACAGTGGCAAGTGAAGCTAGGGAATGTGGACTTCTATATTCACAATCCGGAGAAGGCAATGGCACCCCACTCCAGTACTCTTGCCTGGGAAATCCCAGGGACGGAGGAGCCTGGTAGGCTGCAGTCCATGGGGTTGCTAGGAGTCGGACACGACTGAGCGACTTCACTTTCACTTTTCACTTTCATGCATTGGAGAAGGAAATGGCAACCCACTCCAGTGTTCTTGCCTGGAGAATGCCAGGGACGGGGGAGCCTGGTGGGCTGCCGTCTATGAGGTCACACAGAGTCGGATATGACTGAAGCTACTTAGCAGCAGCAGCAGCATATTCACAATCATCTTAAATAAATTTCTATTATCAAATAAGAGGGATATGGATTATGTTAGTTATTAAGTCTATCATTACCATTTACAGCAGCAGTCCCCAGCCTTTTTGGCAACTGGGACAATTTTTCACGAATAGGGGAGGGAGGGGGTGGTTCGGGAGGTAATGTGAGTGATGGGGAGTGATGGGGTGGAGCAGATGAAGCTTTGTTCCCTCACATGCACTCACTTCCTGCTGTGGGGCTGGGTTCCTACCAGGCTGAGGACTGCTATCTGTCCAAGTCTCTGGGGTTGGTACCCCTGATTTATAGGATTATATTCAAATATGCATGACAGTGTGTGGATTAGACCTTATTAGTCAACACTCTAAGAAATGTATTGGCCTTTCTAAATGTGGTAACTAAACATTGAGAATGACCTTGCTAAAATGGGCAATTAAGTTAAAAACAATGTTTGCTACACAATAATCATTTTCATGAATACTCCTTGAGCTAGAATGCCAAATTTGGAATAGTTAAAAATATTACCACATGATATCCATGGCTTTGGACAGAGGAAACCTAATTCATGGACTTACTGAAGAGGAGGGAGTAGCTATGCCTATAGGAAGGAAAGTAGGGCAGAATCCTTAGAAATTTGCTCTTCTGATCTTTCTTTTAATGGAGTTACTAGAGTGAGATTGAGGAAAAGGCATGGTGATTTAAGGAATTAGAAAGAAACCAGCACAACATTGTAAAGCAATTTTCCTCCAAAAAAAAAGACAATGAAAAAAAATTGAGACTCAAGTAAGTACCCAGGAATTAAAGGAGTGTTTAGTCTTCAAAGGAGAAAACTGTCCCAATATTGCTTACAAAAATCAAAAGTAAATCTGTTAATGGGCAATGATCCTAGCATTGTAAAGTGGAAAAATGAAACAATTATTAAAGGAATTCAAGCAACACTGTTGGTATTATCTGAATTATTTGAATAATTGAGGTGAAAGTGTAATTCCTTGCCTGGATTATTCAGATAATTGACTTAATTCTAGACTTCTCTTAACTTCTTGAAAACTTTCTTAAGTATGTAATTTTGGAATGGTAAATGCTAAAAAAGACTCCTAAGTTACACAGAGTAACAGGAGAAGAAGAGAAGAAAAAAACAGAAAAAGAGTAAGTAGTTAATTGTCAGAATAAATCTATTCTTTCAAGTGATAATAACCAATATCTACTTTTTCATCACAGAATGAACTTCTATGGTGAAAAAGTGAACTATATATGTATTTCAAATATAACCTGCAGTATTTTTTAGTTATAAATTCCTTACTTAGTTTTAGTTTTCTAAAGTTGGGAAATAGTGGCTTCAAATTCAGCCATTTAGTTGTGTAAAGCCAAGTAAACTGACTTTAAAAACATACTATTTCTTTGACTTCATATTCTTGGTCTTTGCCTTCAGTAAGTGAAGTGAAGTCGCTCAGTCGTGTCCGACTCTTTGCGACCCCATGAACTGTAGCCCACCAGGCTTCTCCGTCCATGGATTCTCCAGGCAAGAATACTGGAGTGGGTTACCATTTCCTTCTCCAGGGGATCTTCCCGACCGAGGGATTGAACCCGGGTCTCCCACATTGGAGGCAGATGCTTTAACCTCTAAAGCCAAATTAAAAGAATGTTAGTGGCTACTCCATTCTCTTCTTTGGTAGCAGAACCATAGGCAGTGAGCTCAGTTGCCAACCTCCCTTACAGATGGGTGTGTCATGCTGTTACCAAGTCCAAGCTCGCTCTGCTTGCCACAGGATAGGTGTTGAGGCAAGGAAGAGACTTTAATCAGGGAGCCAGCAGACCACTCTTGCCTGGAAAATCCCATGGATGGAGGAGCCTGGTAGGCTGCAGTCCATGGGGTCGCTAAGAGTCGACACAACTGAGCGACTTCACTTTCATTTTTCACTTTCATGCATTGGAGAAGGAAATGGCAGCCCACTCCAGTGTTCTTGCCTGGAGAATCCCAGGGACGGGGGAGCCTGGTGGGCTGCTGTCTGTGGGGTTGCACAGAGTCATGACTGAAGTAACTTAGCAGCAGTAGCAGCAGTGGCTACTCCATTCTCTTCTTTGGTAGCAGAACCATAGGCAGTGAGCCCAGTTGCCAACCTCCCTTACAGATGGGTGTGTCATGTTGTTACCAAGTCCAAGCTCGCTCTGCTTGCCACAGGATAGGTGTTGAGGCAAGGAAGAGACTTTAATCAGGGAGCCAGCAGACCAACAGGATGGCAGGCTAGTGCCTCAAAATAACCATCTTCTTGGGGTCTGGATGCCAGGTTGTTTTATAGATGAGAGAGAAAGAAGCAATGAGGAATTAAAGTCAAAAGCAGAATAGAGAGGGAGATGCAGTGGGGAAGTAAAGTGAAAGAGTCCTCAGTCTTGCAAAACATCTCCAAGGGAATGTCCAGCCTTGAGAAAATGTCAGCCTTCAGGAGAAAAGGAAAGATATACCCATTTGAATGCAGAGTTCCAAAGAATAGCAAGGAGAGATAAAAGAGCCTACCTCAGTGATCAAAGCAAAGAAATAGAGGAAAATAATAGAATGGGAAAGACTAGAGATCTCTTCAAGAAAATTAGAGATACCAAAGGAACATTTCATGTAAAGATGGGCACAATAAAGGACAGAAATGGTATGAACCTAACAGAAGCAGAAGATATTCAGAAGAGATGGCAAGAATACACAGAAGAACTGTACAAAAAAGATCTTCACGACCAAGATAATAACGATGGTGTGATCACTCACCTAGAGCCAGACATCCTGGAATGTGAAGTTAAATGGGCCTTAGGAGGCATCACTACGAACAAAGCTAGTGGAGGTGATGGAATTCCAGTTGAGCTATTTCAAATCTTGAAAGATGATGCTGTGAAAGTGCTGCACTCAATATGCCAGAAAATTTGGAAAACTCAGCAGTGGCTACAGGACTGGAAAAGGTCAGTTTTCGTTCCAATCCCAAAAAAAGGCAATGCCAAAGAATGTTCAAACTACCGCACAGTTGCACTCTTTTCACACGCTAGCAAAGTAATGCTCAAAATTCTCCCTCCAAGACAGGCTTAAACAGTACATGAACCATGAACTTCCAGATGTTCAAACTGGTTTTAGAAAAGGCAGTTGAACCAGAGATCAAATTGCCAACATCCATTGGATCATTGAAAAAGCAAGATAGTTCCAGAAAAACATCTACTTCTGCTTTACTGACTATGCCAAAGCCTTTGACTCTATGGATCACAACAAACTGTGGAAAATTCTTAAAGAGATTTCCTGATCACCTGACCTGCCTCATGAGAAACCTATATGCAGGTCAGGAAGCAACAGTTAGAACTGGACATGGAACAACAGGCTGGTTCCAAATGGGGAAGGGAGTACATCAAGGCTGTATATTGTCACCCTGCTTATTTAACTTATATGCAGAGAACATCATGCAAAATGCCAGACTGGTTGAAGCACAAGCTGGAATCAAGATTGCCCGGAGAAATATCAATAACCTCAGATATGCAGATGACACCACACTTACGGCAGAAAGTGAAGAAGAACTAAAGAGCTTCTTGATGAAAGTGAGAGAGGACAGTGAACAAGTTGGCTTAAAACAACATTCAGAAAACTAAGATCACGGCATCTGGTCCCATCATTTCATGGCAAATAGATGGGGAAACAATGGAAACAGTGTCAGACTTTATTTTCTTGGGCTCCAAAATCACTGCAGATGGTGACTGCAGCCATGAAATTAAAAGACACTTGCTCCTTGGAAGAAAAACCATGACCAATCTAGACAGCATGTTAAAAAGTAGAGACATTACTTTGCCAACAAATGTCTGTCTAGTCAAAGCTATGGTTTTTCCAGTAGTCATGTACGGATGTGAGAGTTGGACTATAAAGAAAGCTGAGTGCCGAAGAATTGATGCTTTTGAACTGTGGTGTTGGAGAAGACTCTTGAGAGTCCCTTGGACTGCGAGGGTATTCAACCAGTCTATCCTAAAGGAGATCAGTCCTGAATATACATTGGAAGGACTGATGCTGAAGCTGAAACTCCAATACTTTGGCCACTTGATGCGAAGAACTGACTCATTGGAAAAGACCCTGAATCTGAGAAAGATTGAAGGCGGGAGGAGAAGGGGACAACAGAGGATGAGATGGTTGGATGGCATCACCAACTTGATGGACTTGAGTGTGAGCAAGCTCCAGGAATTGGTGATGGACAGGGAAATCTGGCATGCTGTGGTCCATGGGGTTGCAAAGAGTCGGACATGACTGAGCAACTGAACTGAACCGAATCTCTTCTATTCACAGGTGAGAAGGGACAAACTATCTCTCCATGAGCTGAACAAAGGCACATTAGTTTAACAGGGGGGCAGGGTCCTCCAGACAAGCCATTGAGTATGATTATAATAATAAAAGCAAGTCATAGAAACAGTTTCCAACATGGAGTCAGAATTGGCTTCCTCCCTGCAATAATGTGACTAAGTTTTGACCTGTGAGTGGGAAGTGTTGTGTGAGACTTCTGAATAGGAGCCTTCTTTTCTGAACAGCTTCTTGCCTTCGGTGCAGACAAAATGCCTAGATCTCCAGTAGCCAGCTTGGGCCCTAGGGTGACCTTTAAAATGTTTGCCACACACTAGGGTGGTGAAAGGTCAAGACAGAAGAAACCTGTTCAGTTCAGTTCAGTTTAGTTCAGTTGCTCAGTTTTGTCCGACTCTTTGCGACCCCATGGACTGCAGCACGCCAGGCCTCCCTGTCCATCACCAACTCCTGGAGCTTGCTCAAACTCATGTCCATAGAGTTGGTGATGCCATCCAACCATCTCATCCTCTCTCATCCCCTTTTCATCCTGCCTTCAATCTTTCTCAGATTCAGGGTCTTTTCCAATGAGTCAGTTCTTCGCATCAAGTGGCCAAAGTATTGGAGTTTCAGCTTGAACATCAGTCCTTCCGATGAATATTCAGGACTGATTTAGTTTAGGATTGACTGGTTGCATCTCCTTGCAGTCCAAGAGACTCTCAAAAGTCTTCACCAACACAACAGTTTAAAGGCATCAATTTCTCAGAAGAAACCTGAGTCCATGATAATTGTGGAGCAACTATACCTGCTCTGGGATGCCTTCCTCTATACTATTTTTACTTAAAAGTAATAAATTTAATCTTGTTTAAGATACTATTATTTCTAGTTTCTGTTACTAACAATACAATTCCTAAATGATACACAAATTATTAGGTGAAAATATTTTGGAATTTTAGTATTAGATTTCCAGGTATGTGTAATATAATGGTTCTTTCCTTAATCTCCCTCCATCTCCCCCTCTCTCTTTCAGCCACTCTATTACAAATACATTTCAATTTGTAAGAGATAAAACTAGGTAGTTATGTGAGGTTGCATCAGTAATGCATTTTGTGCCATTGCAAAGGATGAATTTTGTAGTAGGAATTATGAGAAGGTAAAAGTTAAATCATTACTCAAGATTTTTCAGTATGTGTATATGGACTTAAAAAAATAAGTGTGGAAGGAAAATTAGAAATGGAATGTAGCAGTAGTATGTTAGCAAATGTGTTTTTAAATTTTTTTTTCACATTTTGCTAAGGTAAGTACAATATAATAGCTAGTGAGGGAGGAAAGATCAATCTATAGAGCAGTCAGATGGAATAGTAGTTATTCAACATTTTCTCTTCAGAAGCTGCCCCAGTTCTCTCCATCTTTTGAGATTCAGCTCTTATATAAAGTTCTAACACATCTCCCTATAGAAATTAACCTCTGCCATTTATGCATTTATCAGGACTAGAGTTAAATTACAGTAAGGGAGGTACATGTCTTAGGTACATCATTTAAAGGATGCCAAAAAGCTCAGTAATAAAGATAAATATTTTAATGAAACATTTTAATTAGCACACTACAGTATGCAGGCCAGAGTCCTGATTTTGTAAATAAATTTTTAATTATACTTCATATTTGTCTCAATTACAGCACTCAAATAGTGCTTTTTATAAGTGTTCTCCCCTAATAGGGAATAGGCTGTATCTACTTTTGTATTCCTCATGTTCTTATTACTCTGTTTTAAGCATAAAGGCCTCTTAAAAAATATTAAATTGAATTTTTTGAGATTTTGCAAGAATATACTATACAAGAGACTGCAGGTTTGTTTTCATCTTAAATTCAGTAACAGCCAAAGAATAACAGAGAGTGATGGATGTTTTGAAAGTACTTACAATTCAGTTCTATGAAAACCACTTGACTTTTCTTTGATTAAAACCCTGCTCAGCCTGGAGAGATAGGGAATTGTAATACTACTTTATATTCATATAGCAATTTGCCCTACATAAAATTCTTTCTTTTAATCCTCATCTTAATCTTGCTAGGTAGGTATTATTATCCTTATTTATTACGGAAAGATTGAAAAGTTAAGTGACTTGTCCAAGGAGTTACAGGCAGACAGTGGCAGAGCAGGGGTTTTAACCCAGTTTTTTTTGGTGTCAAAAATCCAATGACTTCTGCTACTCCAAATACTAAATCTTGGAGAACTGACTGAGGAGAAACAATTCATGCAGTAACAACAGCCTGTGTTGTGTTTTTGAAACAATGTCAGTGGCACCCTAAACAGTAGTATTTTACCAAGTGTACCCATAGAATTAAAATTGGTCTGATTTTTATGTGTGTGCGTTTGATGAAGTAACTCTTCTGGCATAGGATTGGCTGCTTAATGGTATTTTTTAGTTGAAGGAAAAAAACCCTACACATTGAAATGTCAAGGAAATGGGGGTAATTGAGGAAATTATGTATTACTTGAGTATTAGTTTCTAACTACAGCTTTACCGCTAATGTGTGCATGATATTTAGCAAAGCATGTAAATCATACATGTTTGCCTCTTTATGAAAAGAAAGGTTTGGTAAGGTCTTTGAACTTTTCAGCTGAAAAAGGTTATTTCAATGTGAAATATTATTATGGTACTCCCAAGTTAGAAGTTGATTAAGTTTAATGAGTTTCTTTTTCATACTTGGGGGGAAAAAAATCTATGACTGTATTTTAAAACTCCATACAGTAATTAAATTTGTTTGAGAGCCTGTAACTGCTTCAAATAGAATTTCCATCAGCATATAATAAACACAACCAAAACCCCAAATGTTCATTATTGGCTGTCTAGTAGGTTTCTTATGAAAAGTATAGATTCTCCTCATTGATTGCTGCCTGGAGAATTAAAAACTTTAGTCTTCTTTTTGCCTTATTCTCTAGAACAACCAGAACTCAAAGGAATTCAAAGCCATTCTTTCTGGTGAATTGCAACCAGTCATCAATGACTATTTATTGAATGTCCACAGGGTGCCTAGGCACTGAAGTAGCAAGTGATTTATTTGCATTATTCAAAGGATTTCTAAGGGGAGTCTGAAGATTAGCAGACGTTTTTAAAGATGCTAAGCGGTGTGTGCTTCTCTAATTTAAATTGCCCCTACAGGAAATGATTAGAATAGTCTAGGTTTCAGAGCCCTAGGGATTTCTAACACCCAGAGCCGACTTTTGATAGTGAAGACCCCTCTGGGTGCCACAGGACTGAAGGGGCTGGGGCTCAGAACACTGCCCTACCACGGGCTTCAGGACAAATCAAGCCCTCCTTGGGTAGGAGCAGGACCGACTACGGCCATGGTGGCTCACACACGCCACCAACCCATCCTTCTACTCCCCTCCCCGCGCACTCCCACTCCCTCCCCTCTACCAGCTCACACCATCTCCCAGTCTCCCAGCCCTGACTGGTTCTCGCGAGATCCGGGCAACTGAGCGCTCGGGGCCTTTTCAAATCGGGATCCGTTACCGCTTTGCCGGCCGCCGCCATTGTCGCGCTCGGAGCCCCTCAGCGCAGGCGGCGGAGGCGGAGGCCGTGGCGGCGGGATGGCTGACGCCGACAAGCCCGAGGTGCTTAGGGCCGCTGGCGACGACAGCCCGCATCGGCAGCCCTCGGAGCCGCCGGGCGAGCCCCGGCGAGAACCTCACCCGCCCGAGCAGGAGAAGCAGCCTCCGCAGCACAGCAGCAGCTCCAATGGCGTTAAAATGTATTGTCTTTTCCTCAGGGGACCGGGATGAGGTGTGGGGCGGGAGATCGACCTGGGGGCGGGGGGTGTCGAAGCCGGGGCTGAGCCTTGGCGGAGGATAACCGTCCCCGGGCCGTGGGCGGCGGGTTGGTGCAGGTGCAGTCGGCCCTCTCCCGGGCCCTCCCCGCCCGCATCGAACCGGGGGAACCCGGATGCGGGCCTGGGGGCTACCCTCCCCTGCTACTGACCCAAGACCGCGAGTCACCCCCTCTTCCCGGACTTCGGTTGGAGAACCCTTACGCAGAACTCGGCGGTCGCCACGATTTGCAGGAAAATGGTCCCCCCCCCTTTAAAGGCCAATAGTTAGTGTTCATCACTAGGGAGTAACTAGGGATGACATCATCGGACATTGCCTCTTAACCGCCGAGAACGTTTGTGAAGGAAATATCCGCACCCCCCCCCCCCCCATCTTCCCGGCCTCATTCTGAGCTTTATAAGTTCACTGTTGTTTTCTAAAGTGTGTATTCATTTCTTAACTGATCTATATACCAAGAGGAAATTTAGTAATGTGCTGTGAGACCGAATCCATTGTGTTATCCTTGAATTGCTGAGAGGTACTTTAAAAAGGGAACGGTGCGTGGTGCCTTGCTCCACCCCCTTCCCTACCGCTTCCCCATGTTTGTCAGCCACACAGGCTTTTTTAAAAAAACTCAATGCGGAATGGTAGGATCTTAATTTTGGTAAAATAAGATCATTTTTTAGTTGAAGGAAACCCACTACTTAAAACACTGCAGCTGTCATCAGTGCCGATGAAGAATGTAGTCGGTTCGAGTCATAATAATTTCCAGTTAAAAGGAAATGCTGTGCTTCCCTTTGTTCTTGTTATATAGAAGGAATATGAAGTCAGAAATTTCATCTGCACATGCCCAGCTCTTTAAACCTGAAATTGAAAGTATGTTAATAATTTTGTGAAAACACTAAATTTACTAGAAAGTAGTGAAGATAATGTTCACACTAAAGTAGGAAAGATAAAGGTTCTTACTTTTCTTTTGTATAAGAATGTTTGGAACACTATGTAAGACCTGGACCAGTCTAAGGGTTGATTGCAGATGAAATAAAGTAGGTCTCCCAGCTCTGTTATGTACTCTTGCTCTCAATTGGATTTGAATATGATGGGCGGTATCTTCTAGGAAAAACAGAGATCTGGGTATAGGAGATTTGACCTATCTCCTAGTGGAGTTTGTTCCTAGGTGGAACCTGGTGCACTTAGTAACTGAAGACCAAAAAAGTGAATGAAGCATTTTCTACCCTTCTTGCCAAACTGGGCTTTCAGGGATTTGGCATCATAAATATAAGGGAAAAACTGTGGAATGAGAAATAAGAAGTACTTTGTTTTATCTAAATATGGGCCTGCCACCTCCTTATCAAAAAGTACAACCTTGAATTATGGAGAGAAGCCCTGCTGTACTTGGGTATGATTATATAATAGTCTGATTATAATAGTATGATTATATAATATATATATATAATATATAATAGTACAGATAAAGCTGGTATCTGAACTTCCATGAGATCTAAAAGTCTCTAATCCCTTTTAAAGTCCCATGGGGGTGTAGATAGACAGAAGTGAGAAGTGGGAAAAGAATCACTTTCACTTTTTACTGAAGCAGAGGTAAATACAAGGTGAAGAAATGTTACCAGTAAATACAGATGCAGATTCTTTTCATATTGCTTATAACTCATCTTTCTCCCTGCCTCTTTTCCCAGTTGTGTAAGAAACCAGTTTACTATCAGGGGTTTCTTGTACTGTCTATTCCTTAAGAACATACGACAGACCATCATGGATCACTTGGACTTCCTAGGTGGCTCGGTGGCAAAGAATCTGCCTACCAATGCAGGAGACCTGGGTGTTTAATCCTTGGGTTGGGAAGATCCCCTGGAGGAGGAAATGGCAACTCATTCCAGTATTCTTTTCTGGAAAACCATATGGACAGAGGAGCCTAATGGGCTACATACAGTCCATAGGATCAAAAAGAATCAGACACTGAGTGACTGAGTACACAGGCATGGGTCACTCATACTAAGTAACTGGAGACATTTACCTACATCAGCCTAACAACCCTTATTTTGACTCTGGGCACCAACTGAAGTAGTCAACAACCCAACACATAAACCTTGAGTTGATTCACTATATATTCTTAATGATGAGAACTTGTCGCACTGATAAAAATGGCCACATATTGCCTTAAAATGTATGTTGCTTAGAGGTGAACAGAGTGCTGTTTGTCATCAAGACTGAAATGATTTTTACTGAGGCTAGTCCGTAGTAATTGAGCACGGAGGCAGCTATGTCGGCATCAGCTATGTCTTACTCCTCTTTGTACTTAAAAACTCCCGGTAAACATTTAAGAAATGCCAAAGTGAGCTTTCATATGATCATGAAACTCATATACAGAGGATTTATTTGGCATGTTCATATCTTTTGACAAGAAATTAAAGATGTTTCCCTCAGTCTAGTCTTTTTCTTTATGCCAAAATGGTATACTAGCTCTCCTTTTCTTAAGTGAATGCGAGGAAAAATAGCAGTGTTGTTATAATGCTTCATTATTCATGTATGACTAACAACTTGGAGCATATGGAGATTGAGAGTTACATTATGATGCTTGTATAAAATACTAAGCATTGGTGCAAGGAGTAGTGTTTGAAGTAGAATAGTGTTTTTATCATATTAGAGTAAAGAATGGAACTGGGCTTAATTTTGGATCTCATAGCGTTATGCTTTCTAAATCATATATTAAAACTAGGTCCTCATTTGATGTTGGATACTGATTTTTCAGAAAGTGAAGTTATTTGGGTAGACGTAATTCAGTCAAGAATAGATAATGTTTTTGTAACATAGAACCATCACAGTATTTCAAATACATTAGAAGGGAGATTGCTTAGATGAATAGTTTGGGAATTATTACATGGAATTCTGAATATAGTGCCAATATTTTGATTCCCTTAAGAGTTTTCACATGTATCTTTACTGACTTTCCCATAGTGTATTTATGACATAGAAATGAGTTCAGAAATTGAGTAATTATAGTTCAGTTTCTTTTTTAAAATTTATTATTTTAGAGTGTTGCATTGGTTTCTGTGATGCAACAGCATGAATCCACCAAAAGTATACGCATATCCTCTCCCTCTTGAATGTTCCTCTCACCCTTCCCCTATTATTATAGTTCACTTTCTTAACAATCAGACCATACCTTTAGCAACTACACTGATCTTACCTTCCATAGTAATCGTAATTTGTGCATTGTAGATGAGCAGTTTAGCAGTATCTTTAAGATGCCACTAATTGGGAAAAACTTAGAAGATCCTGGTAATCCCTTGAGCAGTAAAGAGCATATCCTTTACTACTCAAAAGTGAAAGTCACTAGAGTCTGACTCTACTGAAGTGGGTAGCCTTTCCCTTCTCCAGGGGATCTTCCCAACCCAGGGATTGAACCCAGGTCTCCCGCATTGCAGGCAGATACTTTACCATCGGAGCCACCAGGGAAACTCAAGAATACTGGAGTGGGTTGCCTATCCCTTCTCCAGGGGATCCTCCTGATCCAGGAATCAAACCCGGGTCTCCTGCACTGCAGGCAAATTCTTTACCAAATGTCAGGGAAGCCTTTACTACTCAAGGGATTAATGATAATTAATGATCCTACATTGTTGCTTTTTAGTGGAATTGTCAGATTGTTGTAACTTTACAACATCCATGTAAGAATAGAAGAACATACTTCAGAACTTTATGCAATTTTCATAGTTGGTTTCACCTAGGAAGAAAATGGCAGGGGAAGGGGTATTTGGATAGGGACTGTATAGCTGCCTGCTCACCTGAACAGAGACTTACTTTAAAAATATTGAATTCAGACTATGTAAATAGGTTCTTTGGGGGATGGAAAGAAGGATTTGTTTTTGTATCTGATGTACCCAGGAAACAGAAAAGTCCTCTGTGGCTTTTGACTGCTTGCTGCCATTTATAGGAGTGCCACTCTGTTTAGACAGGTGGGTACTTGGTAGAGTACAGTTGAGGAGATCACTTCCAGGCATGCCATTTCTAATGAGGGAAAGAGGTCTGAAGAGGTGGCAAAGCATATTTGGCCCTCATGTGTCTTCCTTGATTTTAGCAGTTTTTCTGGCAGACAGTAGCATCATCTGTGCTCAGATGAGTATGGTTTCTATTTTGAACTATTTGTTCAAAAATGAACATTTGTCAAGCACGTGTTACCATGCTAGATACTGCTGATATCATTGCAGATGGTTTTTGTTCTCTAGCATTTTACATACTGTACGCATGGCTAGGTTGTTTCCTGCCCAGAAAAACAGCTACCGGAAAAGTTCCATGTATTGTGGAACAAGTGACTACAATTAAAGGTGTGTGAAGTATTGCAGTGTATAAATCACACAGTTGCTTGGCTTAGGAGATAATATGGAGCCTGGATTATGAAACCTGATTGGTTGTCAGAATAATCCAGGAAACCTAGGGCATCATTCTCAGAGATTTTTCTTAGTATGTGTTTGTGAAAAATTGCTTTCAAATTGAAGTTTTAATTAAATACTTTTAAATTCAGTAGGGTAATTGGTGGCTTAAAAGAAATCTATTGTTACTTCTGTTAAAGATTGCTTTTGAAAAGTAAATTACATTTTAAAAATGTATATCCAAATTTTTATCTTTAGGATTTACTTTGTTTACTCATATGTTACAGATGTTTGGTGAATAGCATCATGTAATTGAAATGTGATTACAGTCTTTTAGATGTTTTTCCAGTTAGGGCCTCATTAAAAAGTAGATTTATACATTTCTGGTTCATGTTGCATTTAAGTACTGCTTCTCTCCTCCCTCCCATCCCACCTATTATAGATATTACTCTTAATAAAAATGGCTTGATTCTGTGAAATACCCTATCCTAATTTGTAGGTTAAAACAGGAATACTGGACACGAAAATAATAGGATACCTTATCAGGTTGGTCAAAACTGGCAAGAGACAAAAATTATGAGAGTCATATGGGAGTGTATAGATATAACTGTGTTTTGATTATGTTTTTAAGCAATGGAGGAGAAAAATTCTGGGAGGAAACTGTTAACCTTTAAGATAACGAACTTTTTCAGTGTGTCATTTTGTAAATTAAGTTTTTAGAGTTCTGAATGAGGCCCAGACAGTTAATTCTCCATTAACGGTGGCAATTTTAATCTAAGAATAAAATCACCCATTTCCCCCTCTTGTTAGGTTCTAACAACATTTATTAAGTAGTATGATGGGAAAAACTGGGTTTGTTTGAATGCTGCAGCTATTTAATATGGAAAAAAGGAGGGTTTTTAAATGAGAACTCTGGTAATATGCTAAAATCATTGCTTTGAAAAGACATTGATTGGATAATTTCAAAGGCAGTAGTTGACTCTCCAGCTGCTTTCCTTAGGTCTAACTTAGGGGAGAATTTTGTGAAGTGATAAATGTGAAATACTTATTTTAACATAGACTTCCACTATTGGGAGCACCACTGAGGTTTTCTTTTTGTTGTTCTGTTTTGTTTTTAATTCACAGGGAGAATGATGAATCAGTCAAAGAAGAGAAATCTGAATTAAAAGAAAAATCTACAGGGAATAAGAAGGCCAATAGATTCCATCCTTATTCAAAAGATAAGAATTCAGGCACTGGAGAAAAGAAGGGTCCAAATCGTAACAGAGTTTTTATTAGCAACATCCCATATGACATGAAATGGCAAGCTATTAAAGATCTAATGAGAGAAAAAGGTAACTATTTTTGATAAACTCATTGTTGGATGATCTTCATTTAGAATGGGGAGGGAGATAAGGAAACGTTTTTCATTCCTCTTAGCCACACAGACTCAAAAAATTGATTTTTGTTTATTTCTTGACACATAAATTAATCTTTTCCTCTTCTTTCACTTGGTACAATTTCATTACAAGGTAGTATGGATAAATGAAGTTTTTTTTGTTTTTTTGTTTTTTTTTGCCATGTTAGTGGGGAAGGAGCGAGCCAACATATGCATGCCCCCAAGAATTTTGTTAAAGTGATTGCTTTGTCTAGTTGAAGTTTTTATAGATTTTTTAAAGGACTATTGCATTAGGTAAGCAATACATTTAGTGTGTTAAAGTATGAATAATAAGGTCTGATTATTTCTTTTTCCAAAAGCTGTTTTGTTATTACTTGGTGGAGTCTGGAATCTGGCTGTGGAATTCATTTTGTTTGCATTGTCATGAATGCCATGATGCTGTCTCTGCAGTTCTATATTAAAATTGCGTTACTGCTGTTGCAGTTTTGTTTTCAGAATAACCTGAAAACCTTCATTTTATATATATGGTTTGTTTTGGGGAAAAATCATTTTAATACTTGATCTTGTAAAAGTTAGTTTTGTTATCTCTTGAAAAATTGAGCTTCAATAGTCATGCAAACTATGTACTTGGTTTTGAGGCTGATCTAATAAATAAAAAAAATTTTTTTGCATTGGTGTATCTGTTGTAAGGTGACAACTATTTGATTGGTTTTATTCACTGACTTTATTTAGAAAGTGTGTGGCTTGCTGTGAAGCATGACTTGTAAATTTAGTTTACTGACGGCAAACATGATTTGAAGACATTCAGGTAGAAAGTCACCTTAAAACAGCTGTTGTGTGTAGGCGACCAAAGTTATTTGAAAAGTGCTAATGTTGATGTTTTTAATATGATAGGCTAAGGGACCTTTTGTATGTATATGTGCATTTGTTCACCAACTATATCATGCTGGCCAAAATATGATCTGTAGCATGAATTAGGTTAATATGGTTGTTAGCTTTTTTAGAGAATGTGGATGATGTACATTTCTGAAAATTAGTTAAATTTACATAGCCATTGACAGGAGGTATGTTGGTCTGGTTTTGATTGTTGGTGAATAATAGGTGCTTTTCTGTAGAGTTGTGCACAGGTGTGCAGTAAAGCAAGATACTGGTGTTTAAATGTATTGTTTCTTGGTATCTTCCTTTTGTATGTCTTATGTAGTTGGTGAGGTTACATACGTGGAGCTCTTTAAGGATGCGGAAGGAAAATCAAGGGTAAGTGCTGTGGGCAATAATCTGCTTGAGGTTTAAAAGTTCCTCAGCAGTTTACTTTTTGTATAATACTTGTACCAGTTTTTGGAAACTTAAGTTTCATTTTGTTTTACTCTATTATGAAAGATTTGAGGCTTTATACTAGCAAGTCTGACACACAAACCAAACTAGCTGCCTTGAAGAGGTGGGTTTTGAAAATGCTCGTAAAGGGCATTCACTTTTCTAATGCTCTAAGGTAATGCTTCTTAGCCAATAGATTTTAATATAGGATTTTTTTTGTTGTGTTCTGATGTCTTCAAGGTTATTTTAAAAGTCACTGAATTGATAATATTTCCTCAGAGTTCCATGAAAGGCCTGTAGCTTAAAGGTGTTATTTCAGAATGTATGTTTGAAACTTGCACTAAAGAGCTTACTTTGGTAGCCTACAGGACTACAGAAAAGGCAGTGCTCTGACCAATTGGATGAATATAAAAACATTGATGATTAAATTGACAGAGAAGGAATTGGTTGATAGATTTTTATTTTTAGCAACAAAAGCAATGTATTGAAGAATATAATGGAAAGCTTTTTAACAATGTTTAATTATATTAGCAAAAACCAGTTGGGTGCATGAGAAATAAAACTTCTGTAATCACATTCAAAGGGCACTTTGAATAATAATAATGACAAGGAACTATTTTAAAAAATGATTCTACTACTTTGTTTCTTTAGATAAATTTTTAAAAACATAGTTACAACTGGATGTTATTAAATTGTGTGTAGCAGTTTTCTTTGAGAACTTTGTAAAAGTAAAATTGGAAAATTTACATTAAAATTATTTGTATACCATACATCTTTGAAAAACACACATAACAATGTAAGGATAGGTATTTGAGAGCCTTCAGTTATTTCCTTGATTGAATTTGTGCAATGACATTGCTTTAGTTTTAAAGAACAGTCATCTAAAAGTAAAAATGTGCTTCTTAGATGCTAGATTCTACAATCCTAAATGGATAGATCTAAAAATTTATAGGAAATTTGCGGTCATTTGCCTGTTATAGTCTGGAGGTGTAAAAAACAGAGTGATTGTATTATCAATTGCTTTAATGATTTAAATGTTAGAATCTATCATTAACTTCATCTACTGATTCAAAACTTTTTTTTCTTTTGCATATATTGACAAATCTACCTGGATGTAGGGTTGTGGGTAAGAATTTTTTCTTTTTAGTATCTTAAGTGAAATTTAAATTTATGATTGGAAAAAAATCTTAGTACATAAACATTTCCTATAAATTTTTTTCCCATTAAGTGTGGTTGAATTTAAAGATGAAGAATTTGTCAAGAAAGCACTAGAGACAATGAACAAATATGATCTTAGTGGAAGACCGTTGAATATTAAGGAGGTAAGATTTATTGTATTTAAAATAATTTAAATACTTGAATAAAAGGACATGGCTTCTTTGGATTTTCATCTGGTAATGTTATTTATCTGATTACAACTTTTTTTAAAGCATAGATGCTTATTAAAGTGTTATATAATTGATAACAGTTTTGCTTGTATGTGGTTTCATATTTGCTTTTAAGCAATATCCTATGTATTTGATTTGTCACAAATTATTATAAGCAGAGGTGTATGATTCGTAAAAATTACAGGGTTCAGAAATTTAAAGAGGACAATGCTGACTTTGGTATAAACGCTTTCAGTTTTCAGATTGTGTTGTCAGATTTGAAAAATATTGTAGATATTCTTGTAGTTGATAAAGTTTACTTAGTGATTCAAATACCTTATAGATTTAAATAAAATTGATACTCACTTTTAATAAGTTTAACCTGAAACTATCTCTGATTAAAATTTAAGAAAAGTTATGAATCTATTAGTGATATATATAACCAGAACTTATATAAATGGCATGTTTAGATGCCTCCCCTAAAATGAAGATATCCACTTTGTGTGAAGCAGTGTAAACCTGTTGACAGAAGAATGATCAGAAGATAAAATGAAAAACTGTTTACAGTTAGCTGTTAAATTCACCTTGGAAATGGCTAGCTTGAAGAGAAGTCATTTTCATGTCTCTCTTTAGTTCATATTGTTAATCTTACCTGGATAGTTTGATCACACACCACTTAGGCGTATATTCTTTTTAAAGTCTGTAGTAAGAAACAACAGAAGATATGACTTTGGGATGCTGAAGAGTTTCCACCAACATGGATACAAATCATTGTGGAACAGTACTGTCAGTCACAATTTAATGTATTATGGTGTTGGTTTGAGTCCCAGCTGTATCATTTTCTAGCTGTGTGACGAGTTAACTGTAATAATAATTTTGGCTGTTGTTATTGCTGCACAAGGTGGGAGTGTAACTTGGTCCTTGGTCTTGTGTTCCTGGAAATGAGATGAATAATAGCTTAAAATTAAAGGCCATGCTGCCAGCAAATAAAAGTATCCCCTATCTCTTTATTGGAGTCAGCTTCTGAGTTTCTTTAATTCTGTTTGAGCCTAGGGGTTTTTCGTTTTTGTTGTTGTTAGTATTTTGACTGAGAAGTAGAAAATTGGTAGACGAAGTTTAGACTCTAGTAAGCTGTGCCATTTATTTAGTATTAAATAATTTTCATGCATAAGCCAGGACCAATTTGTCAGAAATGTGTTGATACCCTAATAATTTCCCATAAGGAAGTAACATTTGTAGAACAACCACCATGTAGGAAATTATAATTTTGAGGATTATGACTTGCTTTTTTATGATGTTTCCTATTCCTCTTTAAAAGACAAGTATTACAGGGAATTCTCAGGTGGTCCAGTGGTTAGGACTCTGTGTTCTCACTGCCAAGGGCTGGGGTTCAGTGCCTGGTCCAGGAACTAAGATCTCACAAACCTCACAGTGCAGCCAAAAAAAAACGCACAAGTATTATAGGTTCTGTGTTTGTTTTGGTATTTTTTTAACTGGGAACAAAGCCCATTCTGTTTGTGTTCTTTTAAGTTTTAGCACATTGTAGATCTTGGTAATATTTCAGAGACCCTATAACAGATTTATGTGATCCAAGGTGATATAGAATACTTATTTTTAACTTCCTAAAGAGAAGAATGATTGAGTTGGCCGAGCTAAATGATAAGGTGTTCTTTATTCAATTAACTTTTCTGGATTATTATCTCTAAAGGTTCCTTTCTTGAAATTATCTGATTTTCACATGGGTGGCTAGGATCATTGCTGAGAAATACTAGTTTGAGTCTAGGGAAAAGTATATTTCCAATGTTCATTAACAGATATTAGAATTACATTTTTAAATTTACTTAAAAGTGCTTAGTAGCAGTTATAAAATTATAGGCTCTCTCATAGCAATAGTAGACAGTGACAGACAGACTGACACCTAATGGGAACGGAGGACTAAAAACCATGCTGTATAGTAGGTGGTTTTACATAAGTTGTATTTTATATATGTTTTATGGTATATATGTGTGTGATTTTGTGTGTATATGGGTTTATATGTATATCATACATAAAAATATAGCAATATGCTTTATTAATATTAAGATGTTAAGGAGAAACCGACTATCTTAATGGCTTATGAAGCATCTCCCCTGCTATGTCCTCCTCCTTCCACCATGGGTAACCACTATTCTCAGTTTTGTATTTGTGCAAGTTTTTGAAACCTTCGGCCTGAAACATTTATTTATTAATAAGTTATGTAGCATTCTTCAGAACATTTCTTTGCTTTTATATTTCTTTTTATTTCTTCATCATGATGGAATACATTGAATGCCAGAATACCTTTATTCTTACATTCACTTCACCTTCTATTCTCTTAGACTTCTAGAAAGGCTAGGAAGGCTTTCTAGGCTTCCTTATTAAAGTCACCCAGCTTTCTTTTCATTAGAATTCCCTGACCAGGACCAGCAGAGTAGAATGTAGATGGTTACATGTATCGTAATCATTTGGTATTGCAGATAGTAGTAGTGTGTTTATGTGGTTTTTGTATTTTGTACTCTACTGAGATAAGTGAGGAGGAGTATGTTTAAGCTTGCCTTTTTTTTAGTTTTGTTTAAAGGCAGAATGTTTCTCTTAAAAGTTAATGAACTAAAGAAAACAAAACCAAACAATGTTTAGTACCATTCTTTACTTGGTACTTAGCCTTTCTTTATCTTCTTCTCTCCATTTCAAATCGTAATCATTTTTGAGGTTGGAATGTGTATAATTCTCTTTTGTTCAGGAATAAAATTTGCAGACTGTAACAGTTCCCTTCTACCCCAGTATTTCTGGGTTTTGTAATAGTTTGTTCTGCTATTGAAAGCTTTGAGGTAATATGAATTTGACATTGCTTTGGGTGTATAGTGGTGAGAATTCATCCCTGCATTTTGAAAAGGAAAGAGTCACAGTAAGTATTTGCCTCTTTGAGTTATTTGTATGTGTATGTGCCATATATTTGTATACCTGTGTGAGGACAAAATTAAACTAATTTCAAGTTCTTAAGTGACTTTAGTGATTGGAAAGAGGTATTTAATTGACATCCCTGGAGACTGAAATCTTTTGTCTGTCCACAGGTTTTTATGAGACTGGATTCTCTGGATGAGAAAAAGCTCACTCTTCAAGAGGGCCAGTAATTTGAGCAGTTTGGATAGCTGCTGTAGAATTTGAAGTTGTTATTTTAGTGGTACAGATTTACTGATGTATATAGTGGCATTTAACATTCACTGTGTTATAGGATCCTGATGGAGAAAATGCTCGTAGGGCATTGCAACGAACAGGAGGATCATTTCCAGGAGGACATGTACCCGATATGGGATCGGGATTGATGAATTTACCACCTTCCATTCTCAATAATCCAAACATTCCTCCTGAGGTTATCAGTAATTTGCAGGCTGGTAGACTTGGTTCCACAATTTTTGTTGCTAATGTAAGTTTAAGCTTTACTCTAAAATTTTGCCATTCAGATATTTAGTTTTAATCATGAGATTATTAGATGAATGGGTTACAGGTTTATAAAACATTTTGCTTGCTTTTAACTAAAGTAAGCAAAACAGTAATTATCATAAACTCAAACCCAATTTGAGTCCATAAATACAAGGTTAGAGTATAAACACAAGTATTTAGGATTTTTAAAAATAGAACTGTGGAATTTATAAACAAACAGTTCTTGATATTATGTACTATTATTGAATGTAATTTTAGTCATATTGGTAAGTGGATTTCTTTCTTTAGATTTGATATTTGTGAATGTGCATGTTGTCGTTGGTTTGTTTTAAGCTTTTGAAAATCAGTGATATCAATCATACTTTCCAAAATCTGAATTTCTGTCAGTAAAAATAGATGTGAAAGTTTCAAATGTACAAAACAGGACTGAGCAGCACTGAGAGGCTGTTTTTGAGAATTTAAAAAAGTAAGGGTAAGGAACAACATAGATGTAGCTTACTGATCTTTAACAACTTAAGATGTTTCTATTTGATACCGTTGATACACTGTTTTACAAGAATTAGAATTCTTTATATTTTTGAGAATTTAGAAATGATTTGTATTATTTTAAGTGGGGAGAGGGGTTAATAGGTATGTAACTTTATATGATTTTATATTAAGCTTGACTTCAAAGTTGGTTGGAAGAAGCTAAAGGAAGTGTTCAGCATAGCTGGAACTGTAAAGCGGGCAGATATTAAAGAAGACAAAGATGGCAAGAGCAGAGGAATGGGCACAGTCACTTTTGAACAAGCAATTGAAGCAGTTCAAGCAATTTGTATCCTGATTTATACTTGAGCGTTGTTTAATAAGGTTGAAGTTTGATACCATTTTGTGGGGATCATGGAATTTAAGGTTGCCTTACTTAGAAATGTGTATTAGAATTTGGTCTCCAGTGCATAAAACCTTTATTATGTCCAAGTACTAAAGTCACTCTTAAAACTTGAATTAGCCATATTATACAGCCCTAGTATTAACTTTTTCCTACTTTCTCTTCCTACTACAACTAATTGTATACATGTTGTCGACAGTAATGTATCTCATTGAACATTAACATAGTCACTTTAAATGATGCCTAGTTAGTTTTCTTTTCTCAGTAGTTGGATTAAAATATATTTTATTTATAAAATAAAACTATAAAGCAAAGAATTGAAGCTTTTTTTGAGTATGTGGAAGAGACTAATACAAATAAGTAAAATATTAAAAGATGTTGATTAAAATATTAGGGATAGTTTGATTCTAAATGTGATTATTAAAAATGTGTTTGTGTTCAACTATAATTTCATAGTTGTCCTGACTGGCTTTCCTTGACTGAACCAACAGCTATGTTCAATGGGCAGTTTTTGTTTGATAGACCTATGCATGTGAAAATGGTGAGTTCCTGTATATCACTTCAACTTTCCAACCTCAAATTTTACCTGCTTTCTTCTGTGTTACAGATCTTTTAAATTAAATTAAATTGTATATTAACCATATAATAAACTTTTTTGCAACTAGGATGACAAGTCTGTCCCTCATGAAGACTACCGTTCACACGACAGTAAAGCGCCACAGTTGCCACGTAAGTGACGCTGCTCCTAGAGCAGTCAGGCTGTCCTGTGCCAACAGGCCTGTTTCTGCGCTCGCATCCCTGCTGGCCCTCCGTTTGATGTTTTGAGTTATGGAGCTAGTTTGTCCTCATTGATTAGGAAGACTGAGGACATAAATATTTGCCCCTTTTCTTTTCCTTTTTGTAGTTTTTCCTGATTATAAAAGCAGTATATACTAAAAAGTTTGTTAAGGTCTTATGTGGGTGGGGGGAAAGTCTTTGTAATTTTATTATCCATAAATAACCTCCATTATAACATTTTTGTGAATTTCCTTCCAGTGTTTCCTTATATGTGTTGTTTTTTTTTACATATTTGAGAACTATCACATAAATAATTTTCTATTTTTTTTTGTTTAGCATTAGAATGTAAGCACTATTCCTTGTTATAAATTCTTTCTAAAATTTTTTTATTGGCTATTAACCTATCATATGGATGCTCCATAACTATTTCAGTATTACGTATATTTTAGGTATGTTAACTTTTTTTCTTTTAATCACCAACAGAGTTTTCCCTTTTTCTTTTCTTTTTGTATACAAGTTTTTGGTATGTTTTTGGTTATTTCCTCAGGATAGATACCTTGAAGTAGATTTATAGGTTTTCAGGTGATCAGTGTTACCAGATTATTTTCCAAAGGATTATAAAACAGCAGTATACTTAACATCTGTGTCTCAGTGCTCCATCTTCAAAGTGAGGATGCTTATGGTACCTACTTTGTGGATTGGCATGAGTATTACATGAGTTACTATATAATACATGTCAAGTGCGTAGAACAGCTCTGGTATAATGTAAGCACTCAATAAATACTCTTATTCTTTTTGTTACATCTTTCTGGTTATTATTAAAGTTTTTTTTAATCATAAACTGTTAATTTGGACAAATATAAAATCACTCATGTAGCTATAATAGACCATATTTGTTTTAGGTGATTTTTCTTTAAAATAACATTTTATAGATAAAGATGCTCCTCTCTTACCACCTCCCACTAGATAACTTTACCTAGAGGAAACAACTTATAGATACAGTGTTTATCATTTTATCTACGTTTTAATAATTTGACTATACATTTATACATCCATAAATGTTATATGAAATTGTTTTCCTGGATTCAAAATTGGGTGTGAGTGAAATTATATTGTTCATATTCTGCAACTTGCTGATTTTGGTTTAACATTGTTTTTGAGATTTCATGTGTATTGAAAAATTGTAGCTCTAATCCCTTCACTTTAGTGGCTAATGCCACATTTTGTAAATATATGTGTGTGTGTATTTTAGGTTATTCTAATTTTTCTGTTATAAGAAACAATACTACTTTCAGGAGAATTTGTTCTCTTTCCCTGAAAATACTCTGTTCTCTCAACATTGGCTAGAAAATACTCTGTTCTCTCAACATTTGTAAAAGTGTCCGTGGTGTGTAGTGTTTAGGGGAACCTTTTTACCTATTAACTTTATTTACTACTATTTATATACTATTATTTACTATATTTACTGTTGCTTCTTGAGTCCATTGTGGTAATTTCTATTTTTCCGAGAATTTTACCATTTTTTTTCATTTTCAGATTTGTTGGCATAAAATAGTCTCTTTTAATTTGTGCCGCAGCTATAGTTCTGTCATTTTTAAATTCCAAAGGTTTGCAATTCCTCTGTTTTTCTTAGTCAATTTTGCTTGGAGATTTGTCAATTTTATTAGTGCTTTTGAAGAAGTAAATTCCATTTTTTATATCTTAGTTTATGCTCTTAGTTTTATTTCCTTTTCTATTTCTTTGGGTTTAGTCTCTTAGTTTTGTCCTAACTCCTTAAGTTGAATGTATACTTCACTAATTTGTAGCCTCTTATGTAATACAAGTAGTTATGACTATCAATTTGTCCACTATATACAAGTTGTGCTAGAGTGTCTTTATTGTGATTTAATTTTTATTAAATTACCATTATGATTTCTTCCTAAGTCGTGTATTTTTGAATTTCCAAACATATAGGTTTTTTCTTATTAATTTCTAACTTAATGTGGCTGTAGATGTCTGTATGATTGTGATTCTTTGGAATTAATTACTTTGGGCTTTTTATTGTGCCCTAATATATTTTAGTAAATATTCCAGGTGTTCAGTATACTGTTCTGTGTGTGTTGCGTGTGTGTGCATGTGCAGTCGTTCTGTTGTGTCTGACTCTTTGTGACCCCCATGAACTGTAGCCCTCCAGGCTCCTCTATCCATGGAACTTTCCAGTCAGGAATACTGCTGTGTTTGCCATTTCCTATTCCAGAGGATCTTCCCGACCCAGGGATAGAAACTGCATCTCTTGGGTCTCCTGCATTGGCAAGCGAATTCTTTACCACTAGTGCCACCTGGAAAGCCCTGTGTCAATTAAGTCAAGTTTGTTAATCATTTAAATTACACCTTTGCTAGTAATTTTGTCTGCTTGTGCTGTCAATTACTAAGATATATTTATGGTAAAATCCTATGCTATTAAGATGAATTTATCTGCTTTTTCTTATTTTTACTTTATTTCAAAACTAATTTAGTAGATGCATACAAGTATAGAACTGATACATTTTCCTAGTGAGTCAAGATTTTATCATTGTAGAGTGATTTCATATTTAGTAACTGCCTCTACGTCTTTTGTCTAATAGTAATGTAGGTACAATAGCTTTGTTTTGTTTATTCACTTTATAGATTTATTTGGTTTAATTCCCATTATCTTATTTTGTGTTTTATTAGTATTTTTTCTGCTTTGTACAAATATTTACTTTATATTTCTTTTTCTCCTATCTTTCCCTTTCAGTGGTTATCCTGAATATTTTAATATGCTGATATAAAGTCTGAAGTTAATAGGATTATTCTCAAAAGCTGAATGACCTTTGAGTGCTCTAATTTTAATCATTTTCCTACTGAATTACATGCTATTATTGCTTAATGTTTTAGTTATATATTTACTTTTTATCCAGTCCCACAAAATAGGCATTATTAGTACTTTCTTATTATTTGCTTTCACAGATCATGGCACTATTATTTTGCCCCCTGAAACATATATTTTAAAAGCTCTTTCAATGAGTATCTCTTGTTAGTAAATTCTCTCAATTTTGATTCATCTATAAATGTCTTAGAAGATGAAGTTATATAGTTTAAGGTAGTTATTTTCCCTCAGCACTTTAAAAATATTCCAGTTTTCTGACTTCCATTATTGCTATTGAGTCAGCTATCAGCTGAATTGTCCTTTCTTTGTAGGTAAGCTGTGTTCTTCATGTAGCCGATTTTAAGATCTTTGTCTTTGACATATAGTTTTACTACATTGTGGGTGTGGATTATCCTTCATTGGGCTTTTACAATTGAGAATTCAGTTTTTTTAAATAAATTCTGGAAAATTCTCAGCTTAACATGTCTTTGAATATTGCCTGTTCTCCCTTTGTAGGGCAGTCCTTTTCTGCCCTTCCTTATCGCTCAGGGTGTCATCTTTTAAGATCCTGGCTTTGTAAAGTAAGGGCTTTCAATTTTCTTTTCCACCATTAGAACTCTTCAATTTATTTAGATTAAAAATAATCCTTTATTATATTCATATTTATTTTATATCTATTCTTTTCAAGATTTATGGTTTATGTACTCTTCTATTGAGATGTAGTATGAATTCATAGACTTTGACAGAATCAGTTTGATGTTTTAAGTTAATTATTTTTAATGTGTTTATTCTTTCCTTTCTCCCTCCACTTCCACTTCCTTTGCTGAAATTATTGTAACTTGGCAAGTGGAGGCTTCTTCATTTCTTATGCCTCTGATATTCTTACTTTCTGGTAAGAATGGAATTTCCCAGATCCATGATTTTTCTTTTCCTGAGATACGAAATTGGCCTACTTTCAAAGAGTCCTGGTTCCTTTTAGTGAAGAATGGTATCAGAGATGAAAATAAGAGTGTTATGTGTAGACATGAGCATTGTTGATGGTCAAGTGTGCTATTGCTTTGAACCATTTTTAGGGACTGAACTGAAAAAAGGTATTTCTTTTACCAGGTCACACTGATCTTTCCAACTTAACACAACATGCTTCTGTACTGTAAAAAAAAAAAAAAAAAGTATATAATATATGGTTTTCTCAACCCTTAGCACTTACTAATTGCTCCATTGACTAGCAGGAACTTTAAAACCAAACTCAGAGTTAGTAGAGTAAAACAGTTCCCACTGTCTTTAAGGTCATCAGATTATCTTCTTAGAGTCCAATTTCAGTAAACTTAAGTAGTTTAAGAGAAGTAAAAAGAATACTGGATTTAGAGACAGAAAACTTGAATTCTAGTGTTAACTTAATCACATAGCATTTTGCAAGTAACTTAAGGTCTCAAAAATTACCTCATCTATGCATAACAGATATGAAAACACTTAAGATACCATATAATTATGTCAATGATAAAACTAGGTAATATAGCATTCGCTTTATTCAATATTATGTTTACTTGGTTGTTGACTTTTTAGTTTCTTCTGAACCATCTAAAAGTGATTCCTAGATTTTAAGAGGGTCTACAGATTTAGTACCTACATATTTTAGATATGTAGGTCATTTATAAAGTGATTCAGAATGCTCTTAGTATTTCATTACTCTTTGTCAGTATGCATTTGACTGTGATATAAGATGAACCTGCTTCATAAAACACTTCTCTTTAATAAATGATATTATAGTAAGGCCTCAGTGTGCTACATTTCAATGAAAACAAGAACTGGTGCTCTTATTTACAAATTTTCAAACTTTTAGAAATACTACTTCAAGCATATAGCTTTAAAATTTTCAGTGGCAGTTAGTTGATCAAATATAAATTGATAATAACATCCTTATTTGTGTTTTAGGTGGTCTTGGAGGCATTGGAATGGGACTTGGTCCAGGTGGACAACCTATTAGTGCCAGCCAGTTGAACATAGGTGGTGTAATGGGAAATTTAGGTCCAAGTGGTAAGTATTATAAGTATTCTAACCTTATTATTTTGTTTTAAATGATACATTTGCTAGATTGTAAAGCTTATACTTACTAGTTTGTAATAATGTTGAAAGAACTCTAGTTTATAATTGAATATTTAAGATGTTACTTTAGTCTGAAAAAGGAATGAAACCTTGAGAGCAGAGAACATGAAAGAGATTGGGCAAAGGTCAGGAGGGTTCCTCTGAGGCCAGCCATGTTACAGTTAGCCTTTTAGCACTGTGGATTTTGAATTGTCAAAGGAGAATATTCAATATTGTCTGTGCCTTGTATATTATGGGTATACTTTCTTTGTGGAATGGGTGAAATACTACCATATTGTAAGCAATTTAAATTTGAATATCTAGTTGGGAAGGTAGCTTTTCAGATAGCTGTTTGGTTCTTCACCTAGAGTAATCTACAGTTTATCTTTGAAAATTAAGTTTTAAGCTTTTTGGTTTCAGAACCCTTTTATACTTTTAAAATTTGTTGAGGACTCCAAAGTGCTTTTGTGTATGTAGTTATATTTGTCAGTATTTACTTATTAGAAATTAAAAATTAGAACTTAAAAATTTGCATAATAAAAATAATAATAAACTTACTATGTGTTAACATAAATGTAGTTTTTAAGAAAACAAAAATTAGAAGAGTGATATTTCACCTTTTTTTGCATCTCTTTAATGTTTGGCTTAATGCAAGATAATCATGTTCTTATATTTGCTTCTGAATCAGTTCATTACAATACCATCTATTGTGTAGTTTCTGGGAAATTCCACATATACTCAGGGGAAAGTGAGAGCAAAACAGTCAATATCTTAATACTATTTGAATAGTAAAATAGTTTTGATCTGTTGAACCCTCAAAGGTCCCCATACCATATTTTGAGAATTGCTATTTTAATTAATGAACTGATAAATGCTCTCTGGTTCCTGTTTTTGTTGAGGTGCTATAGCTACAGTTTAAATTGTGAGGATAGTTAAAATAATCATTTTCATCTAAATGGGTGGAAATTTTCTCCCTTACTCTTAGGCCTTCTGCCCTCCTAAACACATACTATTTTTATTTAATTTTTTACTGCTCCCTTAGCTGCCATGTTTAAAGGAGACCTGATTTCTCAATCTGGTGTAGTGATATTTGTGTGTGTGAGCTGAAAAAATAATGAACTCTTGCCCAATCCTAGATATCCTCTAACCGAATGTGAGCATGACCAGTGAATTTTGTTTTCTTGACTAATGAATATTCACAGAGGCCTTTTTAAAGACTCTTGATTAGACAACTGCTATGGCATAGCACTTTAAACCATCCTGCCTGTGCCCTGCTGCTTCTCTAGTGTTCCACTGTGACTAGACCAGTGTTATATCTATTGTGCTCTTGCATTATATCATTCTTTAGTCATTAAAATAAAGCTTATTGAAAGTAAATATTGTGTATTTCATTTGAGGTATGGGAATGGATGGTCCAGGTTTTGGAGGAATGAATAGACTTGGAGGAGGTATGTATAAGTATTTGTTTCTTTTTTTTTGGTATGTACCCATCACCATGTTGAGTGAATTAGAAATATATTGAGAATTCTAAGGAAAACAAAGTATGATTTACTATTGGCTCACATCCTAAAGGCTGTGAGCAGAAATTGAGCTTGGTACATACTTAAGGGCTATGGAAGGTGATGTGTTAAGAAGTGGTTGCACAAGGGTAGGGTAGGTGAAGGGTTTACTGATGAGACTTAACATTTACAAAATGCACCGTTCAGCTATACAACTGACAGTCACATCTCAAACTTAATCTTTATTTCATAGGAATTGGGTTTGGTGGTCTGGAAGCAATGAATAGCATGGGAGGATTTGGAGGAGTTGGTCGAATGGGAGGTAGGTAAATGTATATAGTGGGATTTGTGTGGTACATTTCATTTTCCTTCTTATTAAAAATGTTCCCCCTTTACTTAGGGATGGATACCATAGAATTTTCAGAGGATGTATGGGCACTAGGGGATAAGGACAGATATAGCAGGACTGGGATATATGTGGCATAGAAAGTAGGTTGGGTGAATCACGGACTTTCTATATTGTGTCTTTACAGTATAGTTTCAATAATTCCTAAATAGATTACTGTTTATTGATAATACTTGAAAAAGGGTTAATTTGTTGCATAATCTTTTCAGAGCTATACCGTGGTGCGATGACTAGTAGCATGGAGAGAGATTTTGGACGTGGTGATATTGGAATAAATCGAGGCTTTGGAGATTCCTTTGGTAGACTTGGTAGGGCTGGCTGTTTACTTTTCCTTTTCTTTGCAGGTTATATTTTTAGAATTTGGCTGTCTTTTTTATGAAAAAGTAGACATTTAAAATGTTTCATGCAGTTTATTACTTGAAGAAAAATACTTTAGAGATTTTAATGTACTAGCTCTCTTTTTCAGTTACATATCTGAACCCTATTTCTAGAAGACTTTGTATTTTTCAGTTTTTATACATCTTCTGAGAGCATAGTACTTTGGGAATTTTAAAGTATGATTATTAATTAGTTATTATCTTTCCATCCTTGTTTAGGCAGTGCAATGATTGGAGGGTTTGCAGGAAGAATAGGAGCTTCTAACATGGGTCCAATAGGATCTGGAATAAGTAGGTTTAAATTTTACTAGAATTTTATAGTAATATTTGAGTACTTGCAAAAAACTTTGCAAGAGTAGTTATTGTAGTATAGTAATACTTTGTTCTTAAATGTTGCTATGACTTGTAATTTAGAGAAACTTCGATAGTTATTGAGCTTTACTGTTTGAAATTTCTAAACTAACTTTGAATTTTACTTCTTTGACATTTCTAAACACCAGAATATGTGTTTAATGTCACCCAATTCAAGAACATTTATTCCAACTAATGAATCTGGGGATTTTTCTAGTCATGTGTCAGGAACAACATTAGCTTTAGCATCAATTTTGTTTCCTTGCTTATATTAGAGACTAGCTTATTTCATCTGTGAACAGCTTGTGTCTTCTGGTAAACACTGGTGAATTGCCTCAGATCTAACACTTCTTGAGACCTCCTGAGTTTGAGGGCAAAATTGAAAGAGATGCTTATTTCCTCGCCTCTTAAATCTTTCCATGATAGAATCAAGAGTACCATTGTTGCAACCCTAGAGAATTCTAAATTTCTTCCCTCTGTTTCCACTACTACATTTTAGAACTTATATTAAGCCTTAACACAAGGCTTATAATTTTGACTCCTGCTGAATCATGTCTGTTGTGAGCTCTCCATACTTTATTGACTTCCTTTAATTGATTGAAATCTCACAAATAGGAAACACAGTCTACTTGAACTGTTCTAAGAGTGGGGTTAAAAAAAAAAAATCTTGTCAGTGGAAGATACTTACTCCATTGTGCCTTGCTTCTCATTTTATTCTTTTCAACATCTTTTGTCAACCTTGGCCATTTCCCTGTTAAATATAATATCCCTATCTTCCTTTTTCACCTCAGTGTTTATACTTCTGTTCCCCTAATTTTATATTTGTTATTAACAGAAAACCAATTTGAGGGTGATGTTAGTTTTTAGAATGGGGATACTAGAATAGCTATGAGAAACAAGGATACATTTGAGAAAGAGTAGAATTGGAATAAAGAGGATTCAACTTGAATATAGCCATCAAGTGGGTATGAGATACAAGCTAGATTCTCAGGCTCTGGCTAAAGGGATGTGATTGTGTTTTTTGTTATCTCTACAAGTTCTGTATAACATAGAGACTAAAAGTTAGGTTCTTTGGTTATTGGAAATTGAATTGATATGAAAGGAGAAATTATATGTGAGACAAGATACTGAGATGAAAGGTAAGCTAGGGAAAGAATATTATGTAGGACAGTATGATGAGAGCAGCAGTTGATGTGTGAGTTGTAATTATTTGAATTTATCCCATATGTCTTTGTTCTAATAATTACTAAACTTGGTAATATTAGAAAATGAAAATGAGGGTAAAAACTACTATAACATTAATGAATAAAGTATTAACAATTGGTAGAAAATTTATATTACTTATGTTTTATGATATGAATATAACTTTATAGAAGTGTATGTGTCTAATGTAGTTATACAGTGGCTAGAATAAACTGATTGAGTTAGCCATTAACATTCAACTAACCTAATATATACCAAATTAAAATTTGTTCCTTGGAAGATTGTTATATCATGTGTATGAAAATAATTTTATGTTTATATATTGTCTAATCACATAAATAAATTAATTTTTATCTCCCTTTCTTTCTCAAAAATGATTCTCTCCCTCCTCTTTCTCTCCTTCTTCTTCCTTCTCCTTTTCCTTCTGCTTTTAAAACAAAAACACCAAACTCCCAAATCCTCCCTTCCCTTCTTGAAAATCCAGGTGGTGGAATGGGTGGCATGAACAGTGTGACTGGAGGAATGGGGATGGGACTGGATCGGATGAGTTCCAGCTTTGATAGAATGGGACCAGGTATAGGAGCTATACTGGAGAGAAGCATCGATATGGATCGAGGATTTTTATCGGGTCCGATGGGAAGCGGAATGAGAGACAGAATAGGCTCCAAAGGCAACCAGATATTTGTCAGAAATGTAAGCAACTAAATGTAAAGGATACTTAAAATTAATTTTTTCCTTGTATATCTGTTACTAATACCTTTTTTCATTCTAGCTGCCTTTTGACTTGACTTGGCAGAAACTAAAAGAGAAATTCAGTCAGTGTGGTAAGTATGCCAAACTGTAGATATATTGATATTGACTATGGAGGAAAAATTGATTTTAAACTTTTAAATACTGCTTAAAGCATTACCTTTCCAGATGCTTATTCCTGGGTTAATTCCACTTCAAAGAAATGAATTATTTTGCTATCCTCTGACGTAACAGCAGTGCATATTGGTACTAAGTAACAAGATTTAGAGTAGAGTTTGTCATTGAGTAGAGTCTTTGTGGATAAAGAAGGTGCATACTGTATTACCTGATTTTTAAATGGTTAATATATCATCATTGGTTGCATTTAAAAGAATTTTTTTTTCCTGTGGGAAATACTGACGAGTGGTATTTTTTTTGTTTATGATGTAGTGCAGTGCATTGTCAGTATGACCCAATGAAATCCTGACTTCTAAGTGATATGGAGTTAATAGATGAGACCCATTCTGCACACTCTTGTCACTTGTACAACTCAAGTAGCTTAGGTGGTAGGTAGCATAGAACCCACTGTCTGTCTTTGTAGGAGTAAGAAGATCTGCCAGAATGAGTAAGCAGCAGCTAGCCATGAATCCCATAGACTACAGGGAAGTGAACATATCAAGGCCTTAGTGACATGTATCAAATGAGGGAGCAGTGGCAGCAAGTATAGATAACCCCTGCTATTGTAGTTTCAGTGGAAAAAAAAAAAAAATCTCCAAATATCATATGATTAGGTAGAAGTGAAACAAGATAAAGAACAAATGGGACAAATAGTGACATTAATGGAAATGTGACCAATATTGAATTGACTCTTCTTTGTCATATGTAGGCAAATTTCCTTTCGAGATCAGACATTGTAACACGTTTGGGGTCTTTGGTGGGCTTCTATACTTGCTATTGGCATTGTTTTGACAGGAGGACATCATCGACTCAAAAACATGTTTTAAAAGGAAAAACCTAGTACCTAAATCTACACTTTAAAAATCTGTACAACATTTTAGCTAATAAAATAAAGTGGTTAACTTTGTTATTTTAGCTCTAGTCTTAACGTACCTTGTTGATCAGTCTGTGTTATGTCATGAAAGTAATGATATTTTTTTGTCTTCTCAATTGTAAAAGCGTCTGACTTTTAGATTTATATTAAGGTAATATAAGTAATTTCCTACCGTTTTCCTATTTTAAACTTGAACTTATATTAGTGGAAAGGAAAATAAGTTATGGTAATATAGAATTAAGTGTCCAGCTATTGACAACTATGGAAATTATTTATTTGGCTTGTATGAACTGAACAGTTTTCTGCCACATCACTTTATTTATTTACTTTTAAATCTTAAGAATTTTTCTTTCTTAGAATGAGAAGTTTGTTTTTAATCTGCTCCAAGCCTTTAGTGGCCCTTTTCGTAGTATAAGTCAGTGTTTTGCTTTTTTTTAACCCCCTGGGCCCAAGGTAAGTTAAGTATATTCTCTTGGTTACTTAGTAAGAGTCTAGTGGTACTCCATGCTCTCTGCTAAAATAGTAACTGTCAGCAAATGACCCATCAGGAAGCCCTCTGATCATTAAATGTCTATAGTATTTAATTTTCCTTAATGGGGCAGTTACAAAGGCTGAAGAAATGTAGTATGTGTTATATAACCCTCAGTACAGCATTTCCTCAGCAGATATAATACAGGGAAAAAAAATCTATTCCGATCTCCAAATACAACAAGATGAGAAGTTAAGTGAGAATAGTAAAGTAGATCTTCCTTTATTCTGTTCAGTGTAATTCCTCAGAATATGCATTTTTAAGAAGGCAGAGTATAATATAAGTGAACCAGTTAGAGTTGGATCCCACATTGGTTTAGGTTATGCTGCTGCTGCTGCTAAGTTGCTTCAGTCGTGTCTGACTCTGTGCGACCCCATAGACGGCAGCCCACCAGGCTCCCCCTGTCCCTGGGATTCTCCAGGCAAGAATACTGGAGTGGGTTGCCATTTCCTTCTCCAATGCATGAAAGTGAAAAGTGAAAGTGAAGTCGCTCAGTCGTATCCGACTTAGCGACCCCATGGACTGCAGCCTACCAGGCTCCTCTGTCCATGGGATTTTCCAGGCAAGAGTACTGGAGTCGGGTGCCATTGCCTTCTCCGTAGGTTATGCTAACAAGGTCAAATAGGCATAGCCTATCAAACTTGGTATAGCCTGTACCCTTTAACTGCACTCAGTGGTCTAGTATGATGCAGGATCATAGCATTGCAGTGCAAGGAAAGCCCATCTTAACTATTCCTGCTCTAAACTGTAACAAATATAACATTGCTCTACAGGTTTCCATAATGTAGTTTTCTGTATCAATTAGAAGCTCTGTTAACTGCACAGAAAATGGAGACTTGTGGTAGATTTTATTTGCTAAAACATACGCTGCTTCCCTTGTGGCTCAGCTGGTAAAGAATCTGCCTACAATGCAGGAGACCTGGGTTCGATCCCTGGGTTAGGAAGATCCCCTGGAGAAGGGAAAGGCTACCCACTCCAGTTTTCTGGCCTGGAGAATTCCATGGATTGTCGGACATGACTGAGCAGCTTTCACATGCTGCATCAAGCATGACTTGGTGTACTCAAGATTAACATAACAGTAAAAATAATGCAGTAAGAGTAGAAACACAGTATGAAGAACATTCACAGATAATCACTTTGTATTGTTTGTAAAGAAACACTAAAACTGTTTTTTGTCTCCTATTTCATAATTATAGTTTTTTGTAGAATATCTTGATTTTACATTTTTTCTCTTATGGTTATGTTACAGCTATACTTTGGAAGTAGATTTTATTAACAATTTAAATATACTTTAACTTGGCCTGTTTTTGGGTATGCTTTTCCATCATTTTCCAGAGTATACCTCACAGGGTTAGTTAATAGACTGACTTAAATAAAGTAGAAAGGTTTCTTTTATTGCAAGGAAGTCATTTTTGTAGTGTATGTAACAGCAATATCTTTGATCATTGTAATACTGATTTCTCATTTCATACTCTTTTGTTCTATTTGTTGTTGTTCTGTATCTCAATTGTGTCTGACTCTTTGCAGCCCCATGGACTGCAGCTTGCCAGGCTTCCCTGTCCTTCACTGTCTCCTGGAGCTTGCTCAAACTCATGTCCATTGAGTCAGTGATGCCATCCAACCATCTCGTCCTCTGTCATCCCTTTCTCCTCCTGTCTCAGTCTTTCCCAGCATCAGGGTCTTATTTAAATGTGTCGGCACTTCGCATCAGATGGTCAGAGTATTGGAGCTTCAGCTTCAACATCAGCCCTTCCAGTGAATATGCAGGGTTGATTTCCTTGAGGATTGACTGATTTGATCTCCTTGCAGTCCAAGGGACTCTCAAGGGTCTTTTTCAGCATCATAGTTCTAAAGCATCAGTTTGTCCTATACTGTTGCTGAAATAGCAGTACTATTTTATTTTTCTTGAAATTACCTAAGATCAGTAGATTTTTAAGTCATTTAGGAGTCCTCAGAGCATGGAAAAAGCCAGGGAAATCTGATATTAATCACTTAAAGCTAAATTTTTTCTCCTCAATTATTTATTTTTAGAAAATATCTCTATTGGTGTTTTTATGGAATTAAGAAGAAACTTGGATAACAGAACTTTCTGTTTCTGTTAGGAGCTTTTTAGGGCAGTCTAACCATGAAACAAGTATCTATAAGTCACTTTCTCTATAAGCCTGAGTGTCCAGAATATAAGAAAATTCAGTTAATCTTAGGTGATAGACTTTGTCAGCTAGAACAGCCTTGTGATCATTGTGAAGTCAGGAATTTGGGGGTCTGAATCATGATTCCTAAACAGAGGGAAAATTTAAGAGGAAATAATGAAGAAACTTGTCCTTGGAGATTAACAGATTTTTGCAAGAGATAATTAAATATTTTCCTTTGAAGTTACGAAGATTTCTTGCTTGAATGAACCTCAGTATTGCTGTTAAATCTATGGTAGGATACTTACATTAAGAAAAACTCTAAATTTTTAGGTAAATTTAGAATAATGAAGAACCTTTAACCTTAAAAGCTCTTGAGTGTTCTCCACAGTCCTCTTCAAAATCACTGAAAAATGCTGCCATTTACTAAGGTGTGCTTCTTTAATTAAACTTGCTTGTTTTCATGTCCCAGCATTTGAGATACTAAGAGGACTCTGGAAATTGCTCTGCGTTTATCTTTAAAGCTTTTTTAAAAATATAGTTTTTTATTTCATTTTATGATATAAAGTGTTTCATTTTATGATATTTATTAGAAAATATGATTTCTGTGTATGTTTTTTACTTTTTCTTCCAGTTTCATTGAGATATAATTGACATACAGCACTGTATAAGTTTAAGGTGTACAGCATAAATGGTTTGACTTACACATGTAAAATGATTATTACAAGAAGCTCAGTGAACACCCATCATCTCATAGAAACAAAGAAACAGAAAACAAATTTTCCTTGGGATTTAGGATTTTTTCTGAGGATTTTTTCTTAACAATTTTCATATATAGCATATAGTAGTGTTGATTATATTTATCATGTTGTACATTACATCTGTAGTACTTATTTATCTTATAACTGGAAGTTTATACCTTTTGACTGCCTTCTTCTAATTCCCCCTCTCCAGCCCTCTTCCTGCCTCTGACAACTACAAATCTGACCTCTTTTTTTTTTTTACTGAGTTTGTTTCTTTGCTTTTGAAGTATAATTAATCTACAACCCTATGTTAGTTCCTGTTACACAACCTAGTTACTCGATATTTCCCTACTTTTTAGATGATCATCTCGATAAAGTCTAGTTGTAATATATCACCACGAAAAGATGCTAGTTATTGACTATGTTTCCAACATAGTATGTTTCATACCCGTGATTCATTTATTTTGTGATTGGAAGTTTGTATTCTTAATCTTCCACTCAGACAACCTTACCTGTTGTTCTCTGTACAGCTGTTTCTGTTTTGTTTATTTGTTTTTTAGATTCCATACATAAATGAAATTATACAATATTTATCTTTCTATGTCTGACTTATTTCACTTAGCATAATAACCTCTAGGTCCATCCATGTTGTTGCAAATGGCAAGATTTCATTCTTTTTTTTATGATGTTTTTAGTTTGTTTCCATATCTTGGCTGTTGTAAATAATGCTGCCATGAACAAAGGGGTGCGTATATCTTTCTTAATTAGAGTTTTTGTTTTCTTCGGATAAATACCCAGGAGTGGAATTGCTGGATCATATAGTATTACTATTTTTAATTTCCTGAAGAATCTCCATATTGTTTTCTATAGTGGCAACAACAATTTACATTCCTACTAATGGTGCACAGGGGTGGTTTGGTTTTTACCAGTTGTAGGTTAAAAACTGTTTGGATCAACTTTAACCATTGTAATATAATTTCTCTGGAAATTAGTCTGTTTTAGAACTTTTAGAAGGGCCTTCCCTGGTGGCCTAGTGGTAAAGAATCCCCTGCCAATGCAGGGGACCAGGGTTCAATCCCTGGGTCAGGAAGATCCCCTGGAGAAGGAAATGGCAACCCACTCCAGGATAATTGCCTGGGAAAACCATGGACAGAGGAGCTGGGTGGTTATAGTCAATGGGATCACAAAGAGTCAGATGTGACTTAGTGACTAAACAACAAATACCTTTTAGAACACAGTTAAGGAGAAGGCTTCCCTGCTGGCTCAGACAGTAAAGCGTCTGCCTGCAATATGGGAGACCCAGGTTTGATCCCTGGGTCAGGAAGATCCTCTGGAGAAGGAAATGGCAACCCACTCCAGTACCCTTGCCTGGAAAATCCCATGGACAGAGGACACTAGTATGCTACAGTCCATGGGGTTCCAAAGAGTCAGACATGACTGAGCAACTTCAATTTCCTTTCCAATTTCCTTTAAGGAGAAGGCAATGGCACCCCATTCCAGTACTCTTGCCTGGAAAATCCCATGGATGGAGGAGCCTGGTAGGCTGCAGCCCATGGGGTCGCTAAGAGTTGGACACAACTGAGCGACTTCACTTTTCACTTTCATGCATTGGAGAAGGAAATGGCAACCCACTCCAGTGTTCTTGCCTGGAGAATCCCAGGACGGGGAGCCTGGTGGGCTGCTGTCTATGGGGTCGCACAGAGTCGGACACGACTGAAGCGACTTAGCAGCAGCAGCAGCAGCAGATGAGTAACTATCGGTTTTTTAAAAAAAATGCAGTAATGGGGCAAGGTGGTGATGGATGAATAAACAAAAGTAAGAAGTAGTCCAGGATGTTGTAGAAATCATTCAGATCAAACTTGAAACACGAAAAAAGTCTTACTCATGCACTCAGATTAAAAATTCATCCCATCATGTGGAAAGGGCTTATGCAATTTTTTGATAAGCCCTTTTTTTTTTTACCTTCCTCCCTTTTCCTTTTTTTTTCCCTCCCTTTATAGAACTAAATATGTCTGGCTCTTTGATTTTATTGCCAGACTAAAGTTAGCCCATAGTGATCTGGCAACTACATACTCAAAGGGAGGGAAACATTATGGTAAGTAGTTACACACCTCATTATCTAAATCTGTGTGAACTGGGTTATCATACATCCCTGTTTGCTTGGGGATAGTCTCAGTGTTTACATCTGTTATTTGTGTGTACTTATTAATATCTCTCCCTTTTACTCTCAGGTTTCTGGTTTGGATGATGGGTTTTTATGGCCATACATTTTTATAAATGATATGCATTTATTTCAAATACCAGTCTGTATAGAGTCAGTAATGATATTAACTCTAAACAGAACCATTGTCTGGTTTTCTTCCTCCTGAAAGTTCCTCTCTAAGGTCCTTCATTATGTTCTTGTCGTCATCAGTGTTTTGTACCTTTATTGATTTAAATCTATAGTATCTCTTCCATGTCTATTTCCATAAGTACTTGGTGCCACTCTTACATATAGAGTTCAGATTAAGATATTGAATAAATGACTTTGCATTATGGTTGAAAACATAATTAGCGGAGCCCTTTGTGGACCTGGTAAAATTCCTGGGTGGTTGTTACTGTTTTCAGGGATAAAACAGTGATATGGAAGATAAAAAGGAAAGAAAAGAGATTAGGGTATTGAGTATAAAACAAGAAATTTTCAAAAAATAATTTTGTTTGGATTTGTATTTGTTGTTAGGCATGGTAACTAGGTATTGTTTTGTGCTAGCTTACCTTATTTTGCTATAAAATTCAAGTAAAGATTTACATTAAAATTTTTCATTTTAATAAAATACTAAATCCTAAGCAAATTTATTTTTATTTCAATTTTGTATATTATAACCTTTATTTATTACTGTATATGAATTGCATTATATACAGAGTATAAAATGATGAGAGTAATACTTATATGATGTGCTATTTTAAAATCATTAATGTTTTTAACCAAGTTACTTGTCACTTCATAGGCTATGAGAAATTTCAAACCTGTATACTGAAATGGAACCTGTTTATACTGACAGGTAATTCTATAATTTTTCTTTTACAGGTCATGTAATGTTTGCAGAAATAAAAATGGAGAATGGAAAGTCAAAAGGCTGTGGAACGGTCAGATTTGACTCCCCAGAATCAGCTGAAAAAGCCTGCAGAATAATGAATGGCATAAAAATCAGTGGCAGAGAAATTGATGTTCGCTTGGATCGTAATGCATAATTTGAAACCACGGTTGGAACATTCTTACATCTGTTTTGCTGAATCTCCTAGTAAACATCATTTTTTAAAAGTAATACTGTCTGCTTACAAAAAGTTGTAAAAATGAACTTCTAAAACTCCCACCAGTTTTTTAACAGTATAGTGTTAAATATACTGTGTGATTTTTGTTAATCTCAAGTTTGGGTTTTTAAGACAGCAAGTCTGGTCATTCAGTTTAAATGAATGGTTATACTATTTTTAATGAAGTAAGCCATTTTCTTGTTATTTTCAGTTCTGCATAGTGGGATTTGTTTGCTAAAAGTGTCCCCAGCTTTTATCAACTTATTGTAAGGTAAAGCATAGATGGTTTTTTCCAAAACTTCTGTTTAATATATGTAATTGTCCTTGAAAAGAAAGGGCTCAGACAAATTAAGATATGATTTTGATTGGCTTTAAATTACTTTTGTTGGTGATAAAAAACTACTGTAAGTAAGTTTTAGATTCTGAAGTTCAGAATATTTTTTATTTGAGTTAAATGAAGAAATGGAGGTTTTCTTCTCTGCCCTTCCCCATCATTCACATTTTCCACATAACACTGTTAACGTTAATCACCACAGCCCCTTATTTTATTGTTTCCAATAATTCCAAGTTCATATAGAACTGATAATGTTGTAAGCCCCAGGTACAGTAACAGACAGACTACTCCCAACTTTCTGTCTAGTTTCCAGCCATTGAGGTGAACTGCTAAGAAAAGGAAAACAATTGAAATGTTGAGAAAGATGGTTATGTAAGTTAGTCCTCTACTGTTCACTTCTACAGGAGCAGATGGATTTATAAATGCAGTTTTAATAAACCATGGAACACCTAGGCATAGCATATCAAAGACATTGGATCCCACGATGTTAGACATAGCCATATCTCCTTTGCCTGCAAAAAAAAGCATGTTGTTAAATGTGCATACCAATACTGTATTTTATTAATAAGCTTCATAAGAAAAAACACTGGATACTTTTTCTGTTTGTTTTGGAAAATTGTATTAGAGCAAAAGTCTTACTGAATTTGTATTTTTAAATTTTAGGGGGTTAGTATTTAAAGTCTTAACATTTATTTATCTAATAATAATTATCCTTATTTATTAAACCATTTTTCAATAAGGTATATAGATTACTTGTTGCTTTTCATTCTAACATGGTTAATTACGATTTAATTCACATTTCAGGTGAATATTATTTAGGGGATTAGATTTAGTGAAATTAATTAAACAGTAAATGCTTCCTCTTGAGTTCTTTTTTCTTCAAAGTATGTTACTGAGGAAATATTTTAAAGGTATCTTTGCTCAGTGTATTTCAGTCAGGCTTTTAAGAATGGGCACTGCAGCTTGAGGGACCCAGTTCTTACCTTTTCTTGCAACCAACACACTTGCGATCGTGTCTGGTATGCTTGTTCCTGCTGCTAATAAAGTAAGGCCCATTACTGTATCTGGAATTTCTAATGTTTCCCCTGTAACAAACATAGATATTATATATTACAAATCTTATAGATTCACTAACTGTTCTCTGCAGATATTTCTTTCCTGAAAAAGAAAATAGACATATTTAGATTTCAGAACCAATATGTACTTAGATTTTAGGTAGCAAAATATTTGAATAATATTGGTGAATTGGTAACCAAGGTAGCACAGATTTTTCATGATAGATGGTGATATTTAATACACAAAATTCTACCAAGGAATAATTTACCTATGTGGTATGCTTATAGAAGTTTTGGATGTCCACTGTTATTAAGGCTGTTGCTTAAAATATGCCAATAAGATTGGTCATTTTCTCTTCACCTTTTTAAAAACATTTCCTAAAAAGGTCAGATTTAAGCATATTATAGCTATTTTTAGGCTGTAAATGTGTTAACATGGTATGCATTTTTAAAGTTCTACTTTAGTGATATACCTTAGTTTAGGTGTTTCCTTTGGGAAATCATAAATCTGAGGAAAACAGAATAGGCTTCTACTTGAGTCTTTCTAACTTTGTGGTCCCGCTTTAAAACCTCTGTTAAATCTGATGGCAGTTCATCATTTTTCATAAATGTATCCATTTTGGGAAACAGAACTAGAATGTAACTGCTCTTTATATTGTAATTGAAAACTTGCTTTACAATTCTTTTTTTTTCTTCTTAAAATGTTAATTAAAAAAACTTCAAGTAGCATATTTATTGCATGCTTCTATATTGCTAATGGAACTGTAATTGGTTGTTAATTTGTTACTGGTTTGCCAGAGTTCATATGTACATAAATAACACTAACATTTATCATCTTGGGGACTGTTCTGTGATCTAGTACTTGATTTTGTTCTTTTCTTGTTTTCCTAACATCAAATGTGACCTGGCTGAGAACCTTTATGGAGAGCTTTAATATGCAGGCTTGGATTTTTCCATATTACTCATAAAAAAAGAAATATTCCTAGAATAGCATACTATTCTAAGTCATATATTAATTTGAGAAAAGTCAGAGGTCAGGAAACTTTTTTTTGAAAGGGTGAGATAGTAATTTTTTTAGGTTTTGTAGGCTATACAATCTCTGTTGCAGTTCTTCAGCTCTGCCAGTGTAATGTGAAAGCATTCATGGATAATATATAATTGGATGGGCTTGACTGTTCAGTAAAACTTAACTCGCAAAAACAGGAGACTTAGTGTTTGGGTACACAGGTGGTGGTTTTCTCACCTCTGATTAAGTCCATTCAGGTTAACCTTTTTGGGAGAAATTCCTGATTATTATTTTTTTTTTGTACATTGTTTATATTCAGTTTTTCCTTCTGAACTACGAGTTCTTTGGGACTAGAGCTGATTATGGCCAGGTAGTAGTAGTTAAATCTTAATCATGAAAGTAGTAGAAACTAAAATGAGACTTTATTTTATACCCTTTTAATTCATTTTGTAGTACATTTATATTGCCATATTAAAAAACAAAATGTAATCCAGTTAAACAGTGAATACCCATTGTTTTCTCAAAACACTGGCACCTTGCTATATGTTAAACTATGGGATGGCATTCAGTATAAAGACTATCTTGTGGACCCATGCAATGTGATTTAATTATTAGCAAAATAGAAATTCTGTGAATTTGATATCGTTTATAACATGTTCCTTTGACTTGTACCCCTGGGCTGTGTAATAGTGACCATATAGCTTGACATGTGGTATACACCTCACAAAACCTGAGTGAGCTTGTTGGTATATTAATATTTAATCTTTTTGTAAATAGCACTAATCTTTATTTTTAGTCTTTGCTGAAAAACAAATTTTCTCTTTAACTAGATTATACTTAGTGAATATATGCTGTTCTTATATACAACTGATTATTTTTAAATTGTGCTCTTAAGATATTATACATACCAGTTATTGTGACCATCCAAACCAGGATATATGTAAATGCAGATATCCACAGTGCTGACATAAAAAATGTTATCACAAAATACTTTCTCCAAAACTTTCTTCTACAATCTGGTGTGGTTAGAAAAAGTAGTATAATAATGGGAAGGGATAGTACCCAAAAAATTCTTTTTAAGTCGGCTTCAGGCATGTTGAAAACACTTGGCGGATCTGTTAAGGAAAAATTAAATGATTTTGAGTTTTCTCAAATGGCCAATTAAGTTAGAAATGTCCATTTAAGAAGCTATATTGAAATAAATTAGCTGTATCAGTTTTTAAGAGGCTATTTAAAACATTTGAATATCTCATTACTGATATTGCTGGCAAAAAGAAGCTAATTGAGACTTCAGGGCTGACTATAAAATGTGATATTCAGCATTTCTTGATTTGGGGTCTTAAATCCATCAGAGTGTTTAGGCTCATTCACTAAGTGTGTTAGAAACATAAATGTTTCTGAAGTATCAGTTCAACATCTCTTGATTTTCTACAATGTGGATGGTTTTTAGTAACTTTTGCTTATGGGATTAACCTGGTGTCTTCCCTTAGCAACCCCAGTTGTCTCCACTTCCCAGTATTGATGATACCTCTAGCCTGCCCTATGTATCACAAAATGTATACTTAGGGAGTAAAAGATAGCTATAGCATAATCTTTTTATTAAGTTGAATATTTCTGATTCTCAGGTGATTTTACGGGGCTTATTTCATCATTTTCTTTCATTAATTTACTAAATAAAATTCACCACAATTCTTAGAACCTTAAGAAAATTGGAAGTAGTATTGAATCTACAGTGTAACTTATAAAACTTGAGTGTTTTTTAAATTCAATTTGTTCTATGAACTTGGTGGAAGAAGTCAATAATAATATATTAGATAAAAAGGAGACTTCACTTTAGATTGTTTAAAATTTGTATGGCACCTATAAGATATTGGGTTGGCCAAAAAGTTTGGTCGGTTTTTTCCATACCATCTTATGGAAAAAATTGAACAAACTTTTTGGCCAGTCCAATGTTTTGCCCATATATTAGGTCACATTACCACTAATACTAGTAAAATAACTCATAATTTTTTTTTTTTGCCACATTGCAGCAAATGGGCCAGAAAGTAACAGATATAATTTTATTGTAATAAAAAAAATGTTTGGACTGTTTTTTTTAGTTTCTTGTTATAAAATTTAACTTAGAAATGTGTACTTCTTGTACCTGAAAGACTAGAAACTATAATCTTTGTAAGAAGGGGGAAATTCATGTTTTAATTTTTTCAGATAATAACTTACTAAGTTCCCTGTCTAATGTACTAAATAAAATGCAGAATCTGTTTCTTAAAACCACTTTATTAAAAAAAAAAAGCCTAAATTTTTATTTCTGGCTGTAGCTGAATTTGACTTCCTATATACTAAACATGTTAGTTGCTCAGTCGTGTCCGACTCTTTGCGATCTCATGGACTGTAGCCCTGACAGGCTCCTCTGTCCATGGGATTCTCCAGGCAAGAATACTGCAGTGGGTAGGTTATTCTTTTCCCCAGGGGATCTTGGAGGAGGGCATGGAAACCCACTGCAGTATTTTTGCCTGGAGAATCCCATGGGCAGAGGAGTCTGGTGGGCTACAGTCCATCAAGTCTCATAGAGTCAGACATGACTGAAGCGACTTAGCATACATACTATAAACATTTATTTACATGTTTTACTACTGCTTCACATGTTTAAAATTCAGCTGTCTCCTTCCTACTTTTTCTTCACACCAGCTCTTCTTCCTAAATTCCTAGATTTGTAAGTGGTATTCTCATTTTACTTTGTCATGATCAAAAGCCTCAGAATTATCTCTGCTCCCATGTAGCCCTTCAGTTGCCTGGTCTTGGTGATGCTTCCTCTGCATTGTCTCACATCTGTTTTCTTGTATTCCCACTGCCTTCACCTTGTCTAAGCATCTGTTAAACACATCAGTTGGTCTAGCAGCATGTCTTTTATCTCATATTTCAGTTCTGATAATTTCTCTGCAAACCTGCAAACGCTATTCTAGCATTTAAGACTCTGTCGTATTCCTTCCTATCCACCTTTCTTCTGCTTCCATTCTGCACTTTCAGTCCTCCAGTTATGTTAGTACTTGACAAGCCTTTTTCCCATGTTATTTCTTTGTCAGTCCATGGAATGCTTTTTACTCTTAGCTCTGCATCATTTACTTATGACATATGAAGTCTGATAAAACTTTAGTAGCTATTACCGTAAATCAAGTTGTTAAAATCTTACTATTCTACAAGGCTTAGTTTGTCTCTGTGATAATCTTTCCTATCTGACCATCCTCATCAAACTTTTTTTACCATCTGTCCCATTTAGGAACTATGTTTATACTTTATTTCTTTCTCTTTACAGTATTTAAATGTTCATATTTTAGCTATTTTGTGTTTTTTTTTCTGAAATATTGGAAACTTCTTTAAGGATAGGTCTGCCTCTTGATCATCTCTAAATTCGCATAGTATTTTTAAAATGGTAAGTATATAGTACTTGCTGAATTGAAATGAAATTAAGTTTTGCTAGTAACAGACTTAACAGTGGTCATGATGGGGTTATTACCTTCACAAACCTGACTAAGACCATGTAAACTTAAAGAAAGTTGGGAGTAGCCAGAATCTTCATGAAATATTCCACTGTCAGTTCTTGATTGCCTACGGATGAATGGTTGATCCTCATCTTCCCATCCCATCAGTGGCTGTTGTTCACTTCTCTCTTCTATTGCTTTGACAAGACAGGTACAGCAAGGACTGCATTTCTTTATAATATATTGGTTAATTTTAATGTCAAAACACAGCACCACAACATATAATCCGTATATCAAAAGCAGTAAAGTTCCTTCATACCTATAAATTAGAGAAATTTGTGTGGTTTTCAATTTAAAGTGAAAGTTATTTTACAGTTAGTAGTTTTGGGGGCAGTATCTGCTTAACTTTCTAATGAAACAATAGAACAGAAGTATTCTAGATACATTTTGATTTTATAGATGTGTCCAGATTTGGTTACAACATTATTAAAGACTTACTGATTGATGAAAGTCGACACTGTCCTTTTTGTATTTTAAAAACAAGGATTATAAACTCATTCTTAATTTGTAGAATCCTTCAAAATAGCAAGCATAGAAAGTTCTTTGAAAATGTGTGTGAGTCACTTAGTCGTGTCCGAATCTTTTTCCTTTAAATGTACCAGTCTCTCAAATCATGCAGGAAACAAAAGGTCCAGTTACTAACCATTGTTAGGATAACACCAGCTTTTATAACTGCCCATGTATTTACCTTGATTGAGATCTTCATTTCTCCATAAGCCTTCAAGTTACTGTCTAGTGTCCCTTCATTTCACCTTGCACACCTTCCTTGAGTGTTACTTGCAAGGAACATCTAGTGGTAAGGAGCTCCCTCAATTTTTGTTTAGCTTGACATCTCTTAATTCCACCCTCACTTTTGAAGGACCGTTTTGCCAGATATGGGACTCAGTTGACTTTTTTTTTTTCATTTAGCACTTTGAATGTATCTGCCCACTGCCTTCTGGCCTTTGGAAGTTAAATCTGTTTATAATCTTATTGAGGTCCCTTGTATGAGATGATTCACTTCTCTCTTGCTGCTTTCAAGGTTCTCTTTGTTTTTGAAAGTTTGACTATAGTGTGTCTCAGTGTGGGTATGAGTTCATCTTACCTGAAGTCTACTGAGCTTCTTGGATATTTGTATTCATGAAGTGAAGTGAAAGTGTAGGCCGCTCAGTCCTGTACAACTCTTTCCAACCCCACGGACAGTAGCCCACTAGGCCCCTCTGTCCATGGGATTCTCTGGGCAAGGATACTGGAGTGGATTGCCATTCCCTTCTCCAGGGGATCTTCCCAACCCAGGGATCGAACCTGAGTCTCCAGCACTACAGGCAGATTCTTTACCCTCTGAGCCACCTTGGAAGCCCTATTTGAAAATAATAGTAATTACAGATTTTCAAAATGAAAGTGAAACTAATGAATAGTGATGGGGCTTCTCCACTTCAGTTCATTGAAAAAACATAATAATTACAAGAATATAGTATCCCTTCATTTCAGTTGTTCTGGTATAGGAATTCTGTGCTAAATCAGAATATGTTAGACTGACTGAAGCTTTTCAATTTGCTATACTGAGATTTTTTGATGATTTTAATGTAAATGAGTTTGGCTTGCACCGTTTTCCTATACTCTGGTTTGCTATTTAGAGAATTTTGATTATCTGATATCATCACATTTGAACCTTGCATTTACCTTTTATTTTATAGCTAGTGAATCACTGCTACAGCTTGAAAGCACAGAGTTCTTGATTTCTCTAATGAAAGGAGCATTAGCTTGGATACTCCCACAGTCATTGTCCCCTGGCAGACAACTGCTAAGTCCCAGAAGTACTTCTGTTGTAACCAACAGTCTTTCTTTGGGAGACAGACTAGATGTCAGGAAGATTCACTTTGAAAATTTACTCCCTGCTAGGTCTGAAGTTTCTTGATAGCAGGTATTAGAGCAGCATTGCCAAATGGCACCCTTCTAGTATTCCAGAGGGGTGCCATTGACCTCCACCATCAGGCAATGTACAGTCTGTGTGTCTATGTTTGACATTTATTCATCTGTTAAGACTCATCTCATAGTGATCAATACCTAACAAATACCTGGTACGTGTTAGCTGAAAAAGTGACTGTTTCCATTTTCTTAGAACGACAAGGCATGGGGAGATTATAAATAAAACAAATAGTTTTTAGTCTTGAAACCTAAAACATTTTTAATATTTAGAGGAAGAGGGCTATAGTTCTCCTACTAAATGAACATCAGGGAAAAAGTTGGAGGAATTTAAAGGGACTTTGTTTCTTTGTTATCTTTAATTGTGTGATCATGGCAACTTCTAACTGAGGAAAGGTAAACAACCCAATAGAGGAAAAAGCCACCTGTTGGGGCTTTAACAAACATCAAAAATTTGGAAGCTTTCTGAGAAGGTAGTCAGTAGGGAAAAAGAAGGATGGTAACATCTGCTGGTTAGACAAAAAGGAAGACTGATTTGACTGAAAAATTGCAAAGGGAGAACAACCCCACCAGCAATTGTGATGACGAGGTTAGCTCAGAGATCTCCAGGAAAAATGTATGAAAAGGGTAGATAATTAAGAAGTGAAAGAAATAACATTTCTGAAAAAAAGTTACTACACTAGAATTTTATAAAAGTACTATCTGTCATTGTTTTACGTAAGAGTAATGATCTTTTCAAGCTTACCAGTAAACTTGGTTGTCAAATATTATGGCAAGAAGTGCTGCTACACTGATAGCATATGCCGCACAGTCTCTGAATAGGGGCCAACATGATAGCGTTGAAACCTGTAAAAATAATTAATGTTTCCATTACACTGTTACTTCTTTAAGTACTTGCTTAGTGTAATACTAAACTTATTTGTATATTTGTAGTTAAACATTGTTATCTTTTACATATTGCTTTTAGAGAAAGGAATTTTAAGAAAAATTGTGTTTCTAAACCTAGTCTGATTTTCATAAATTTGACCAAGAGGTATTTGTGGGTTAACTTAAAATTGAATACATGTTGTTTTTCTACTGATTAATAAACTTAATTGAACACATTCCTAGTGCCTTGTTTGTTCCAGACTATAAACAGTTCTTTTGTTTTTGTCTTTTTTTTTATAAATTTATTTTTTAATTGAAGGATAATTGCTTTACAGAATTTTGTTCTTTTCTGTCAAACTTGGTCAAATTCTGTTATTTTCTGTTATTTCTGTGGATGAACCTAGAGCCTATTATACAGAGTGAAGTAAACCAGAAAGAGATAAATATCGTATACTAACGTGTATATACAGAATCTAGAAAAATGGTACTGAAGAGCAGGGAAGCAATGGAGAAACAGACATGGAAAATAGACTTACGGACATGGGGAGACGGGTGGAGAGGGTGAGATGTATGGAGAAAGTAACATGGAAACATTACCATATGTAAAATAGATAGCCAATGGGAATTTGCTGTATGTCTCAGGAAACTCAAACAGGGGCTCTGTATCAACCTAGAGGGGTGGGATGGGAAGGGAGATGGGAGGGAGGTTCAAAAGGCAGGGGATATATGTATACCTGTGGCTGATTCATGTTGTGGTTTGACAATAAGCAGTTCTTATAATTTGTCAAGACAATATATTTTGTTGAATAAAGTTTTCTTACGTACCACATTAGATAGTAAGCCACAGGCTGCACAGATACCAAGGAGGTTATAGATTGCGGATCCAAGAATGGTGCTAATGCCAATATCGCCCTTTGTGATAAATACACCTATGAGCCAGATAGTAGCTAAGTTAGTGTTGACTTGGAGAAGATCAAATAACACCAATTAAGCAAAAAAAAAATATAAGGAGCGGTATTTACCTAGGAAAGCAGTAACTAATTCAGGAGCTGAACTACCGGCTGCCATAAAAGTTGCACCTGCAACATCCTGGGACAGTCCTAAGGCTGAAGACAAATGAAATTATATTAAGCCTGGTAAAGTGACAAATGGGAGAGCATGTTCTCATAACTAAATAGATACCAAAGCTACATTTTCATAGAAAGCCATTGATACTAACTTCAACTGGAAAACAGCCAACAGAGGCAGCCTTCTAGGCATTATTTACCCTATATCAGAAAGTTAAAATTAGAATGAAAATTCAGTTTCCAAGCCATTGATCAATGTTTATTGTTTAGTATATTATTGATTTTTGACAGTCTTCCCAGACCCTCAAACTCTGGTGTGCTTGGTTGAGTCCCTGTCACCTGTAGTCAGTATTTCCTTATTCTTACCTGTGGGACCATTACCTGTTGCTCACTCTCCAGTCCACCTCAAGTTCTACTTCTCTACTGAGATATCTGCCTTTGACATTACTGATTTCTTTCTTTGTTGGTGGCATAGCAGGTTGAATTTTATAAATATAGCTACAATATTTCTGCCCACATGGTTTTCCAGAACCTGTCCATTCCCTGTCAAACAAACTAAAACAAAAAACAAGGTGGAGTTTATGTATTTTGAGCCTAGATGAGCCTTTGTGACTGCTGAAAGTATGACAGAACCACATGCCTGAAGCTAGGACATAAAAGGTGAAAAAGCTTTCTAACGGTTCTTTCTCTCGGGACATTTGCATCAGAGCCCTAAGCTACCACATAAAATCCCTGGCTGCCATATAGGAAAGACCTTGTGAAGAGCCCACATAGAGATGCCTGAGGAAGCCCTGCTGTTTCAGCCCCTCAGTTTTGAATCCTCCCGTCCCAGCACCAGACATGCGAAGGAGGGAGCTTTCAGATAATTATAGTCCTTTTTCTGAATATCACTGCATGAAAGACCTCAAGCAAGAACCATCCAGCTGAGGCCAGTAAACCCTTAAAGCTATGAGAAGTCTGAAATGATTGTTCTTTTAAGCCCCTAGTTTTGGGGTGATTTCATAGGAAGCCATTGATAACTGGAACACCTGACTATTATTTATCTATTTGTTGTATTTATTGACCACCTACTGTACCAGATGCTTTTTTTTATGTGATAGGAATGTGGCAGTCACAAAACAGACAAACATTTCTCTTCTGGAATTTAATTTCAGTGAGAGCAAACAGACAAGAAAAAAATATGTATTGTGTTAGAAGGAGCAAAAGTCAGGTGTGAAGTTGCTCAGTCATGTCCAACTCTTTGTGATCCCATGGACTATAGCCTACCAGGTTCCTCTGTCCATGGGATTTTCCAGGCAAGAATTCTGGAGTGGGTTGCCATTTCCTCCTCCAGGAGATCTTCCCGACCCGGGGATTGAACCCGGGTCTCCTGCATTGTAGGCAGATGCTTTACCATCTGAGCCACCAGGGAAGCTCAAAAATCAGGAAGGCGGATTTTTAAATAAAATTTCATGAAGGAAAGATTGTAATTTTAGATTGGGTAACCAGACAGGACTTCACCAAGATGCTAACAAAGTGAGGGAGTAGCCACACATAGACCTGGGAGTAATATAGGCAGATGGAGTGCGTGCAAAGGTTTTGAGGTAGACGCTAGCCTATGTGTTCAAGAAACAGAGAAAGGCCAGAGTGTCTGGAATGAAGTGTGTGAAGGAGAGCTGTAGATGATGAAGTCAAAGGTGAGAGATGGCCAGATCATATAAAGCCTTGGGGATCCTAGCAAGCACTTGGGCTTTTATTGTGAAAAATGTGAGAAGTGCTTGGAAAGATGGGCTTCCCTGGTAGCTCAGCCAGTAAGAATCAGCCTGCAAGGCAGGAAACCCCGGTTCAATTCCTGGGACAGGAAGATCTGCTGGAGAAGGGATAGGCTACCCACTCCAGTATTTTTGGGCTTCCTTGGTGGCTCAGCTGTTAAAGAATCTGCTTGCAGTTCAGGAGACCTGGGTTGGGAAGATCTGAGTTTGATCCCTGGGTTGGGAAGATCTCCTGGAGAAGGGAATGGCTACCCACTCGAGTATTTTGGCCTGGAGAATTCCATGGACTGTATAGTCCATGGGGTCACAAAGAGTTGGACACGACTGAGTGACTTTCACTTTCAGAAAGACATCTAGTGTTGCTTGCTGGTGATACCAGCCATGGTCATCTTTTTTATCCTCATGAGGCTATCTGGTCTCAGTGGTCCAACCAGCTCTAGTCAGAACTGTTTTGCTACCTGTTATGCCTCCATTGGGAAAAATCCTCTCAGGATGGAGTTAACCAAATGCAAGTTCTCCATCCTATTTGCCTTTGGTCATGTTGCTTGATGAACACTACTTGTGGTGGCTAATGAGGGACAGAAGTAATAATTTATGTAAGTTACATTTCATAACATTTCTTTAACTGGTTAGAGTGATTTTCATATATATATAGTATTTATACTTTTACTACAACTCGGATACATAGTAGGTCCAGTTGGTCTTAAAACTTAGAAAAGATGAAGCATATTGTTCTATTAACTTCTTAAAAATTTTATCTATGAATTAAATAATATCATATTCATTGCATACAATTCACTTTCATATACATAATTTAATCATCTCAGCTATTCTCGGAAATGAGTGTTAGTTGCTCATTTGTGTCCTACTCTTTGTGGCCCCATGGACTGTAGGCTTCTCTGTCCATGAAATTCTCCAGGCAAGAATACTGGAGTGGGCATCCATTCCCTTCCCCAGGGGATCTTCTCGACTCGGCTCAAACCCAGGTCTCCTGCATTGCAGGCGGATTCTTTACCATCTGAGCCACCGGGGAAGTTCTTAGATATGAGTTGTGGTATTTCCATTTCACATATAAAAAAAGCAGATAACCAGAAGGTTAAGTAACTTAAAGTTACATGGAAAGTAAGGGTCTTAAATGTGAGGAGTTTGGGTGTAAACACCAAGTCTATTGATTCTAAACATGAAACATGAAAGTGAAAGTCACTCAGTCGTGTCCCACTTTTTGTGACCCATGGACTATACAGTACATGGAATTCTCCAGGCCAGGATACTGGAGTGGGTAGCCCTTCCCTTCGCCAGGGGATCTTCCCAACCCAGGGATGGAACCCAGGTCTCCCACGTTGCAGGCGGATTCTTTACCAGCTGAACTATACCTAAGTCCAGTGCAGTTTCTTTTTCACCACAGAAACTCAGTATCAGAAAGGCACTGAGGCAATTGTAGGATGGGAGGTGGTTGAGTCATTTTCTTCCCTTCCTCGTGGCACTGGTATATAACTTGGCCCATTGTATTCTTTTCTAGGGGGAAAAATAGCTAGTGAGAGTTAGTAATAATTCAGAAGTGTTCTAGCATATTCCAGAGAATGTATAAATTTAGTGATATTACCATGAATTCTTGAATGAAATCAGGGTTAACTAATACATGGAGGAAATTGAAAAAAGAACAAAATATCTTAAACTGTCTAAACTTGGGGCAGCTGAAGAGTGATTGGCTGATCTTCGTCTAATGCTGGCTGAAGAATGCTTCATTAGAAAAATTCAATCTGGAGAGAGAAAAAGTGATCCATCTGGCTATTGCAAGGTAAGAAAATAAGTGACCCTCCTGAACACTTTCTTTCTCAAAAGGCAATAACAATAAAGCTTGTTGCTATTCACTGGGCTCTATTCGAGTTATGAAAAGAAGAGCTCTCTATAAATGGATGTATAAAACTTCAAAGATATTTTAACAAATTATATCTTAAGGTTCTAAGCATATTTTGTAGAATGGTTTATACCTTTGAACTTTAGAATCGACTGGCTTTGTCTTCACTGACCTTTGGGTAGCATTTCTCTCTGTTATAGTTTATTATTAAAGATAAATTGTTCTGTTCTCCCCCCACCCCAGAGCTATTATTTTTTCCCTCTCTATTACTCTAAAGGACTAATCATATTTCCTTGAGGATATAGTAGAAATGTTCAAGGTGAGTTTTCTTTATAGGTTTAGATATTACATTGATTATATAAAGTGCAACTTGTATGATAATGAACTGATTACTGATTACAGACTTTTTCTTAAGTGTGTTCTCTTCTCTGATACCATGCTGCAAAGTTTATAACCATCTTTGCAAATCTTTTTCTGGAAATATAATATAGAAAAAGAGTTTTAAACTAAAATGGAAACCTGGCTTCTGGCCCTGCCAGTACCTTAATGTGAGAATTTAGATAAGTCATTCAGACAAGGCTTGTATTTTGGCATCTGTAAGAGGGTTGGAATATACAAATCTTTAAGGTATCTTCTAATTTTTATCAATTTAAAAAAGTATAAAATATGAATTCTATGCCTTACACCTCTGGACCACCTCTTATTGTTAGATAAATTCCTTTTATAATTAAAACCCCTATGTTAACTGAAAATTTAGAAGATAGAGGAGAAAACAGATGGGAGGGAGCATCATTTATACTTTTATCATTGTATTTTAACTGCTGCTACCTTTTTTTAAATATAGTTTCAGTTCTTTTCACATGTCCATTTAACAGAGTTACAAGACTAGGCTATAAGCAATTTGGTGTCTTCTGGCACAATTTTATAAAGTCCTCAGTGATAGCAAATTTTTATGCTTCGTGAATGGATTTGAGTTTTGGAAGCAATTAAAAGTCATTCAGACCCAATTCTAGTGACTATGGTGGGTAGTCATGCTGAGTAATTCTACTTAGGGTTCAAAATGAAGTATGACAGCAAACCAGTGTTTTTTATGATTTGCAAAATTGGTTCTGACATTAATTTCACATATATTTCTAGAAATATTTTGAGTAAAGTCAGCATCACTGGAATAAATGCCTCGCCTCTCCATGCACAATTGCATCTATATGCTCTGTGATGCTTCTAATAGTAAATAAAAACATTTTGAGTACTTTATAGTTATCATCTCATATCTTGTCTGAGCCATACCGGAACAAATTCTGAAGCCCTGTATAATGTTTTGAAAAGCCCGATTCCACTGGAAAAGGATGCCCCCATGCCCTAATCTAACAGCTATAATATGAATTAGTTTCCACTTGCTGTAAGTCAATCATATAAAGACACATGCAAGGCTTTTTGTCTCCAAACCTCACAATTACCTGAGTTTTGTTTCCATAATTTGCTCAAGGTCACATAGGTAGTAGTTGCAGAGATGGGATGGGCACTTAGATCTTTTTGAGCTGAAAAAGCTGCTCTTTCTGTTATCCATGTAGGTAAGTGAAGAGATTTAATACATAGCTTTATTATTATTATTGCCTGTCTCTACAGTAGCATTTTGGTAATATCCAGACCACTTGACATTTATTTATCTCTGTGTACCTAAGGTAGATTTAGATGCAATCCAAAGTAACCACAATGTATTTATTTATATTTTAAATTCAGATTAGTTTAGATCAGAGGAAAAAGAAAAGCAAAGAGGATGAAAATGCTCTTAAGAGGAGAGCCTGTGTGGCTGGGAGGAAGCACTCTTCTTAGATTCTTTGTTCTTGGGGAAGGCTTTGCCTCTGTAAATTTCATAAGGATTAAGAATCAAACAATCCCCTGAAACTGTCGGCTATCCAAATGCCATACTCACAGAATTATTTGACTCCCTTTCAATTTTATCAATTTAGAATCAATTCTACCTGGAATTAAAACTTGTATTTCTTTCTTATTGTCTGTTTCTGAAACATAAAATAGAACATGGACAAATATTAGTTCAAAGCAGAATGAATAAAAAGAATTTTTTATAAAAAAGTAAATATTTTATATAAGTATGTTTCCCAAAACCTTGTTAAGATCATTTTCACTTAAGACATGTTATACTTCAAAGGATCAACATGGTGGAGGGATTAGAGTGTCAACTGAATAGCATATTAGTGTAACATTTAAGGCGAAAAGTTTCATAACTAGCTCATTGTGGACTTTAGGCGGTATCAAGTGACAGACCAATCACTAGGGGTTCTCAGTTTTCTCTGTAGTTAGCCTCAGAAAAGTTAAAGAAAGGTACTCTAAACAGTGATTAAATAACTCTGGGAGATCCCCATTACATATTAAAATGATATGTAAAGGATTTGTTTTGGCTTTCTGCTGAACTCCTGTGTTTCTAAAAATGAACTGCTTATAAAGATGAGAGGTAATCGTCCTACTATGGGCTGTAAATTAATATAGTTTCTATTATATACAAATGTGTTCAAAGAATCATCTTTAGCCTCTTTTCCTTTAGAACTTAAATGGATAAAAGAGAAGATAAGATTAAAGGAAGGTGGTATAGCAACAGCATTTTCTCATATTGGATCTACTTGGTTAAGATGACAACAAATTGTCTCAGGATTTGTGTGTGCTTGCTTTCCTAGTGTTGAGATGCGAAGGAGAGGTTGTATGACTTTAATGATCATGAGTAGAGCAAGAAAGAGAAAGATCCTTAGTGGAAGCCTCAAGTGGTAGTGGTTCGAGGTAATTGACAGACCAATGTATATAGAACCAATGTGTATAGCTACAGACAGAGAAAGCACTCATGTGTCTAAGCTGGGCCTGACCAGAATATCAGCCAGAGGCTCTGTCCTCCACCACCTCCAACATATCCCCTGCACAGAGACTGCAGTCCCAGCCTCTTCTAGAGTTCACCATGCTGAAGCCCCTTGTGCTAATAAGCAAATGAACCACTGTCAGTGATTGGAAGAGTGGATCATGGGACGATGGGGCTGGGGTGGGCCAGGGGCCGGCCGATTCAACCATTGTATCCTAGATTGGAACTCAGACATGTACTCCACAGAATGTCATTGAATCAAACATGATGGTTTGGTTCCACAGTACGATGCTATAATTTCATGTACATTGTAAACAAAATGCTTAGTTCTCGTATTAATTATTGTGGGTAACCATTTATAACATTAATTTACAACCCCCAGTAGGTTGCTGAAATTCTTAACTGATGTTTTAAAGTGACTCAGTAGATTCTCATTATTTTGTAGTATACTTCCTCTGTAGTTACAATGACTATTTGATATATTTTTTAACCAAAATTTTTGGTGCCCTTGGGTGGAAAATACCTTTTAAAATTATGTAAATAGAACAGTTCTTCTGAAACAACCATATTATGACAGCTAATCTCAAATAAGGATGTGTAAAATTATATTATATAGCAATTGAAAACATTCTTGGGTTTTGACATTAAAGAAACCAGGGCTCTCCTGTGTACTGGCTCTGTGTGTGTGTGTGTGTGTGTGTATGTGTTCAGTCATGTCCAACTCTCTGTGACCCCATGAACTGTAACCCACCAGGCTCCTCTGTCTATAGAATTTTCCAGGCAGGAATACTGGAATGGGTTGCCATTTCCTCCTCCAGGGGATCTTCCTGATTCAGGGATTAAACCTGCATCTCTTGTGTCTCTTGCATTGGCAGGCAGATTCTTTACCACTGTGCCACCTGGGAAGCCCTGTGTAGTCTTGAGAACTTATATATTCTTTCAGCCCCAGTTTTTTCATTAGTAAAACCAATCTAATAGTCCCTACTTTGTAGGGTTTTTTGAAGAGCTAAAACCTTATATATTTAATTTAGAACCATGTTTGGTCTTCTATAATTGTTTATGAAAAATAACTATAATAAATACATAAGTAGTTAATAACATTCCAGTACAATGTATAATGTTCAGTAAATTATTTTGAGGATAATATTAATACTTATTAGTTGGGTGGGACTGTTATAACTCATGCTCATCAAAGAACTATGGAGAAATGTAAAGCATTTACAGACTTCCTGAAGCTAGTTTCTGTGGACGTAAACAAATTCCAGAGAACCTGTTTTTTATTGCTGATGTCCTAATTTGGACAAGACCATGCTAAGACCTTGAAAAGAGAAATGACAGAGTTAATTTATAGGCATTTAAAAATGAATCAAGCTAGCACTATTTCTATTTCATTTTGTTGCCAGTATTTTCAATACTCAAGACAGGGATCAATTCTTAGCAGCTGAAGATGGGCAGTGGCATAGGCATCCATCAGTCACACATCCATAATGGTGTTATATTTCAGAGCAAAAGGCAATTCACTTGAGAAATGCATGTTTGCTGATGATGTTCAAGGTAATCCCACAAGTGGCATGGTGGAAGTCATTATTATAGATGTTTCATGAAGTTACTTAAGATTATTTTGAAGTATCAATCTAAATTTTAATGTGGTAGTTTCTTCTGCAGGGCTAGAAAAGTTATTTATTTATTTACCACTCCCAAGACAGGTTTTTATTAAAAAAAAAAATTCTTGATGGGTTCATTCTTTCAGTCAAGAAAGCAAAAAAAGGAGATGGGGATTTATTATTTTCCAGAAAAAGAAAGATTCTAAGTAGAGAGATAGTACCTTGAATTTTAAATTTCTTAGTTTTATATAATTAATATGATTTAGTTTTTCTAATGAAAAGTGTGGTATTGGCACAAACATGAATAGATCATTAGAGTATAGAGTTGAGGGTATAGGTAATGGATCAACTTTTGATAAAACAGCAATGTATCCTATAACAAAACAAATTCTTAGTGGAAAAAATAAAAATATTCAACATAAATAAATAAATGTTAAGAAAAGAAAAAACTATCAGTAGAAGAGAAGATGAAATTTTTTCCAACCTAGAGATAAAAGGTTTTTCTAGGTATAAAACCAAAAGAAGAATCATAAAGGAAAATATTTATAAATTTACCTATGTACACTTCAATGCAATAAACACACAAAATACAAAACCAAACAAACCATAAAAAGCATATGATAGGAAAATTATGTTAGAAATTTATATTAGAAAAAATCTTGGAAATCAATAAGTAAAAGACAAATTACTCCCCTAATTAGAACATGGGCAAAAAAAACACAAGAACAAAACCACAAATTTCAGTACCTATATAAAATGTTTAACATCACAAATAATAAGATAATGCAAATTTTATAAAATAAACTTCTATTTTAAAGCAATTAACAAAGACATTTAAAATGATATTATTCATGGTTTTCTGGAATGGAAGCTACCACACATTGTGGAGGTTTTTGCTGGCACACCTTTTGTAAAATGTTTTTGGCAATGTATAAAATAAAGCTTAAAGTATGCATAGCTCTGCGTCTTTGTCAGGAAATGGTCAGCGCAGTTTGAAGAGATTTGATACAAGTATGAGCATTATGTAGGACAAAAAATTTTAAAATCAAATGTCTAATAAAACTAATAATTTAAAAAATTGTGATAAATGTCTACTGAGGGCCCATTCTGTACAAAAACCAGTGTTAGGTGCTGAAATCATTTACAAAAGCAGGAAGTATTGTGCTACCATTAAAAATCAAGCTTTTGAAGGCTATTTAATAATATGGGGAAATGTTCACAATAAAATAGTATCTTAGGAAAAAGAAACAGTCTCAGACTGTATGTGTAGCAATATCTAAAAGACTAAAAGGAAATATACCAAATGACAACTGTGGGGATCTCTGGGGGATAGTAATGTAGGAAAGCTTATGCTTTTTCTTCTATTTTTCTTGCATTTCATCAATCTAAGTAAAATATGATGTTAATTTCTATTAAAGAAATGTCCATGTCAAATATAATATCAAAGTAAAACTGTGTATATAAATTAAATAATAATTATACTAAACTTACACTGACCTGTTCTATAAATATTTTGAATTAGAGAAATAAGTGTTGAGTGACTCCACTGTTGCCACATCCTGTTTTAAGTCCTAAGGTTATTGCTGTACTGCACTAACAAGAGAGAAAAGAGAGAAAATGACTTGCATTTCAGCAGGGGTTGGGGAAGGGGCCATGGGAAAAGGGGAAAAAGGAGAGTCCACGTTCATGCTCTTTCCCTCTGTGAAGAAATGCTAGCAGTGTGTGTGTCTGGCGGTGGGGAGGGGGCATGCTATTTCTGTGCAATCCTGGGAGTATGCAGTGGGAAATCTAATCCTGAACTTCGACCTTCTCTGACGTGAGCCTGCTCAACCAGTTAAACTAATTAAACAGGAGATAGAGCCTGGAAATGCAGGCACTTTTGCTTAGTTACCATAATACATCACTGGTATCCTGATTTTAGGGACCAGTGCACCTATGTAAGGTCTATGCTCAGAATGCTGGGTGATACACATGATTCACGAAACAGAACTAAAGGGCTTGGCAGATCTTATTTCCCAGAAACCAATAACTGAGCTTAATTTTTGATTACCTAATCCCTGAGGTCACTTTACATGAGATGCAGGACTTATTTATATATTCTTTGGTTCATTAACATGAATTAGTTTCCTTTCCCTCCTGATAGGAGACTGTAAAGGAAGAGGTAGAAGGGTGGTCCTTAAAGGCATTTGTTTATCATCTACTATTTCTAAAAAGTTATAGAGATTTCAGAGTAAAAATTAAAAAAAAAATTGAAGTATTTGATGGCAAGTATTAGGAGCCCAGTGTATTAGGAGTATACACCAAGTGCATGTGTATAAAATTTGAAACAGTTTACTAACAGCTAGACAATACAGCAGACAAACTGGCAGTTTTTAGATGTAGTCCGTATGATTGTTGCTTTATACCCATTAAAGATGCCCTGCTGCACATGAGCTACCAAGAAAAACCACAGTCAGGCCAGTTCCTCATGGTACAGGATGCTACAACACAGATGTTAGTGTCCTGCAGCCAGGTAAGATGGGCAGGATTGTTACTGAGCTTCTCCAAACACAGGCATATATGTGTGTGGCATCACTATTCTGGGAAGTTATAGCGGAGATTTCCAGCTACTTACAGTCACTGATGATTTCCAAGGATGGTAGGAAGTACTCATTGCAGACAATTGACACAGCCATGAACATGTAAAGGATAATCAGGAAGTAGATTATGATGCCTCCATCTGCACGTTCCTGTTTCGTGAAAAACCCCTCAGGAAACTCCGATGATGGGGATATAACACACTGGGTGCTATTTCCTGGTAAGGAAAAGGAGGTGAAAATCTGAAGGATATTGAAGTCACGCATTCCAAGCCCACAAAGAGAAATTCCTTAAGAAAATAGTAAGTGTGGGGTTTCTGGGTGGAATTTTAAGAACTCTGGTGAAAATGTATAAATCTCTTTTGACTATGATATAATTATAGATCCTTAAAAATATTAGTCTTTGGGACCCAAAAGAGGTGTTTTAATAAAATAAAATAAAGATAGTGGATGAATTTAAAAGAAGAAATAATGAAATCAGTTTTCCTTGTCTACTTCAACTCTAAAAGGGAATTCTGAACCCCTTTTCCTCCTAAATTAGAAACTATATATCTGAAGATAAAAATTTCTAATATCCGTGCAATCTCATTTTCCCATTTCAGAGCCCAAGTTGTCCACAAATCTCAAGGCTCACAGAGAATCATTAATTGTTGCAGAGAGAATTTCTAGGATGAAAGATTCCTTTTTCCGTGATGAAGTCTCCATCAATAACATCTGAAGGACTGAAAGTGTTTGATATCCTACCAAATGCTAAAATAATCTAAATGCCCAGTCGTGTCTGACTCTTTGCGACTGCATGGACTATAGCCCGCCAGGCTCTTCTGTCCAAGGAATTTTTCAGGCAAGAATATTGGAGTGGGTTGACATTTCCTACTTCAGGGGATCTTTCCGACCCAGGGATCAAATCAAATTTGCGTCTCTGGAGTCTACCACTGCACCACCTGGGAAGCCCCACCAAATGCTAAAAATCAGAGCAAATACAGTGGCAAGCACAAGCAAAAGTAAGTCAAGTAAGAATTCCCCTCTCTTTGTTTATTTGTATGTGGCGGCAGCAGCAGGGGTGGCTGACCCCAGTGTCCACCTACCTGTAGCCCTTGGGAGACGCTGGGCCAGGGAGGCCCCTGGGGGAGGCAAGTGCGCAGTAGCCCAGAGGAGGCCGAGGAGCAGGGCCCGTCTTGCCCACCGTGGGCCCCCTTTGATCTGCATGCCAGTAGCAATGTTTCTGCAGCTTGCAGCCTTGGGAAGGGAGAAAAGGAGGATTAAGCTGGATCATGTGAGGAATCTCCTTCCTGCCCCATTCCCTGCCCGGGGCACATCACAGCAAGGCCAGCGCATGAGGGAGGGTGACTGGAGTCAGTCAAGCTACTCTGATCAGCAGCCGTAAGCCTCAGAGAGGCTGGAAGAGATGGTGAGGAGGGGGACAGTCCCCTGGCCCATGGTCCCTGAGGGCAGATCGAGGCAGCTCGTTCTTTGCGCACTGATTTTATTCTTTGTCTTCATAGTGGCTTTGCTTTTTTTTTTTTTTTAATTGAGGATAATTGCTTTACAGTATTGTGCCGGTTTCTGCCATACACCAAGGCAAATCAGTCATAATTCTATATATATATATCCCTTCCCTGTGGAGCCTCCTTCCCCACTTCTAACCCACCCTCTAGGTCCTCACAGAGCTCCAGGCTGGGCTCCCTGTGTTATACAGTAGCTTCCCACTAGCTATCTATTTTGCATATGATAGTGTATGTATGGCAATGCTACTTTCTCAGTTTGTCCCACCCTCTCCTTCCTGCTCTGTGTCCACAGGTCTGCTCCACGTCTGTGCCTTCACTCCTGCTGTGGGCTTTCTCCAGATTTCTAAGGACCTGAGTTTACAAGTGCTTCCACCTCTCTCTCCAGCCCTTCTAGAAGTTGTTGGAGCTGGTGTCTATGGGTTCTTTGGCTAAGTTTGTACCCTTTTATATTGCTGTTTTGGGACCTCTCATTCTCTCTCCAGTTAGGGCTCCACGCAGGGAGGTCATGAAGGAGGCTCCTACAATAATCTACTGGAGAAATGATGGTGACTTGAACCAGAGCAACAACAGTGGGGGAGCAGAGAAGTGGGCAGCTTCAAGAACTAGTAAGAGCCATAGTGAATGAAGGCTATTTGATCATTGATTAGCTATGCTCTCTGCCAGAGGTTTGAAAATGCAAACTGGACACGCCAGTGAGTGTTCAAATATAAACTACTATCCTTCCTACTCAAGCATTTACTGGGCTTGTTGGAATGTTAAGAACTTCTGGCAGTGTGGTAACATGTAGCAAACAGCACAGGCTCTGGAGCAAGACCTCTTGCTTTGAATCCTAGCATTGCTACTTACTAGCTATAAGACTTGGGCACGCTATTTAACCTCTGTGCTCTTCTGTTCCATTCTCTGTAAAACAGGAAGGTTATAGTACCCTCTATTTGGGTTGTGTGAGGATTACATAAATGAATGCATGTAATCTGCTTAGAACAGCCTCTGCCCCATGGTCAATGTTACCTAGCTATCTATTATCTATCATGTTCAGTTCAGTTCAGTCACTCAGTCGTGTCAGACTCTTTGCAACCCTATGGACTGCAGCACGCCAGGCTTCCCTGTCCTTCACCAACTGTTGGAGCTTGCTCCAACTCATGTCCATTGAGTCGGTGATGCCATCCAACCATGTTTATCCTCTGTCATCCCTTTCTCCTCCTGCCTTCATTGTTTCCCAGCATCGGGGTCTTTTCCAATGAATCAGTTCTTTGCATCGGGTGTATTATTATTGCTATTTTATTACTTTTGATTAAGATAGAAGCTTCTTGGCCCTAAGAATTTTTTAGTTTTGCAACTCTTGTGGTTCCTTTGCTTTGCAGAAAAAAAGCATAAAAACTGTTCTATTTGCTTAGTTTTAAATTTAGAAACTGGGTTTTTCTGGTGGAAAGGAGTAAGTTGCTTCCGATGTTTGTGATCTTGATTTGGTGAAAATTCTCAAACACCCGCTTTGTTTTGTTGGGAATTGTTACCCATTATAAACCTCTTGGAAACCATCATTTCCAGGAACGGACTACCCAGATGTGTGGTGTGGTTGTGAGGCTGGGATAATGAGTCACCAAAGTGTAGCCCAGGAACAGAGCAGATTCCCAGCAAGCAGAGTTCTGCTGCTGACACCTGCAGGAGGTGGCGCCCTGGACCACTGGCCTGTGGTCTCAATGCCAGCAGTGCTGACCCCCTGGGAAGAGACCACTTAACTTTGTGTGCACGGCAGTGTCTCACGAACCTTTCCTCTCCGAAATGCAGTAGTTTAACTAATTAATAAAACTAAACATTATAAACAGACAAAACAGGAAAACGCAAACCCAGGGTGAATACTTACACAATGTATATTGTTAATCCAGGAAACAGAGCAAATATCTGAAGATATAAGCCAATGACTATGAAACAAGTCCAGTGGAATCTTGTACAGAGTAGGTACTTAATAAACATTTGTTGATTGATTAGATTGTAATAAGTCTTGAAAACACATTCCCAGAACACACATATACTTGTTCTGAACAAACTATCTGATAAAGCATAGTTTTACCAAGAAAAGAGAATTTAGGAGGCTAATTAGATTTACTTCTTACATTTATTCTTCGTTTTGCAAAAGAATGTTTAAAGCTTTCTATTGTCAAATAAAACATATAAAAAGCCACATAAAACAAATGTATAGTTTATTATTATATTATTATTGTTGTTATTTTATTTTTATAAGATGGACTCCCTCATAAACTCCCCAGGTCAAGAAATAGAAGTTTAACAGACACCCCAGCAATCCTTTCATGAGCTTCAGTCCCAACTTATCCTTTTCCCTGAGAGTAACCAGGTTCCTGACTTATATAGTAGTCACCTCCTTGTGGGTGTATTTTTTAACAGTTTATCACTCATCCCTAATTGGGTGCATTCTTAGGATACTGCAGCTTAGCCTTGAAAGAAGTCTTTTAAGTCTCCTTTAGTTTATAGGTTTCCTCTCTTTTTTTTCTTCTCCTTATGGATTATCTGTTAGAAAACCCCCGGGCATTTGATCTGTAGAGTTTCTCACAGTCCTGATTTTATCGATTGTGTCCTATGGTATAGCTCAATAGATGCGCCCATTTTCTATATTTTTGTTGATTGACAGCTGGATGCAGAACTTGGTTAGACTCAGTTCTACCTGAGAATTGCTGCTGCTGCTGCTAAGTCACTTCAGTCATGTCCGACTCTGTGCGACCCCATAAATGGCAGCCCACCAGGGTCCCCCATCCCTGGGAGTTAGTCAAGACGAACTCTGCTTGCTTAGAATCTGCTCTGCTACTGGGCTACGCTTTGGCATCACTAAGGTGGTGGTGAGGTCTTTCCTTATAGAGCACACAATGTCTGCTTCTCTCTTTGGTAATGTTATTAATCATAGCCTTCATACTCATTATCTAAATCTATTCATTCTTCTGCAATCCATTCACTTGCAAAAGAAAGACATTCTACTTCTATAATTTCTTCTTCATTTATATACTTCGAATGTTTTACAATGGAATAATTTCTATCATCCGCTTGGTAGGTTCCCAGGGATATATAGAAAAGACAATATATGTGCTTGACTCGTCTTTATTTATCACTTCTCAGGATGACTGACTCTGTTTTCCTCCCAAATAACCAATTCTATTTAAACAATTATTATGAATTAATGTACTTAAATAGTTTGATGGGTTCCAATTATAGTTATTATCATTTCTGAAGTTCAGATTGTCTCATCTTTAGGCAGAAGGAGCCTCTTCAATATGACTTCTGAGAGAGTCTTAATAGTTTCTGATAGCTTTCTTACTACGTAATGTTAAAAAAAAAAAAAAAGATGTGCTAGGCTTGTCTTTTACCTCAAACCAGCCATTGTCCCAAATGTCTCTCTGTTTTTTAAAATGTTAAGTACATCAAGACCACGATCTAAGAATCTGGGTTGCCAGAGATATTCGTCCTCTCTCTCTCTCTCTTTCTCTCTCTCTCTGTCTCTCTCTCTCTCTCTCACACACACACATATGCACACACACCTCTTAATAGATTGCCTCATGAGTTCATACCAATAGTTCTCATTCAAGTTTCTCCTGTACTTAGGGGGACAGTAGAAAATCCAGTGCTTTATAATTACACATTTGCTAATCCTATTTATGAATCTCAAAATAGTGATATTGATATCACCACCATATATATAATTACTGAGAAGAGTTTTAAAATGCTGTATATGTTCTTTCCATTCTCTTTCTATACTACGATCTATAGTCCATATTCATTGCCTGAGCATACAGTCATTAAATATATTCTTTCTCCCTTTAACCCTCATCTAATCTTGGTACTTGGAGAAGGCAATGGCACCCCACTCCAGTACTCTTGCCTGGAAAATCCCATGGGCGGAGGAGCCTGGTAGACTGCAGTCCATGGGGTCGTGAAGAGTCGGACACGACTGAGCAACTTGACTTTCACTTTTCACTTTCATGCATTGGAGAAGGAAATGGCAACCCACTTCAGTGTTCTTGCCTGGAGAATCCCAGGGACGGGGGAGCCTGGTGGGCTGCCGTCTATGGGGTCACACAGAGTTGGACACGACTGAAGTGACTTAGCAGTAGCAATCTTGGTACTACAAATAAATAATTACATTTTCAACAATTGCCACCATTCTTAGGTTGATATTTCTCTAGATACTTTGATGCTCAAATCTTATATTCTAGTAGATTCTTTGGAAGGGCTCATGGGAACTATATTCCCTGAGTTCTTTCATGTTGATAGCATTATTAAAGTTTGAACTGTGTCCTGTACTCACAGTGAAAATTAAAATAAATAAAAAAAATAAAGAAGCCCAGAACAAGCAGTCTATTGAAATAACCAAGTAAGCCACCCTGGTAAAATCAGTGCAGAGGTGGTCATTGAGTCGATTACTAGTAGTCATTTTTTTCTTCTGAGGAATAAAACTGTCAGAATTACTTTCAGCTCCTCCTTACTCACTGACCAGCTTCAGTTTCATAGTCTTCTCACAGATATCTGGACCTCTGCTGAGTTAGCGCCTGCTATATTTGGAATCAAAGCTGATAGTAAAGTTATGTTTACTAAGCATGAGGTATATTCATGAGTATTATTCAGTGTAATTCTCCCTCTAACCCTAAAGGGTAGAGGAGTGGTTTTCACTTGTTACTCAGTAGAAGTATCTGTGGCCTTTAGAATTGCTGATGACTTAACACTTACCCAGACCAATTGAATCAAAATCTAAGGGGTGGCTTAGGCATGGATATTTTGTTATTATTTCCCAGGTGATTCTAGGGGTGTTGAGAACTACTGGGATGGATATTTCTACCCTTGCTTTATAGATGGTAGATTGAGTCAATCGCCTAAGATCTAAGGTTATATAGTTCCCAACTAAGTGTAAGAGCCAGGATGCAGGCAAAGGTCATTTAACGTCAAAGTCCAGGAACGTCCTCACCTGCTAAGTTGAGCCAACTCTTCAGAGTGTAAGTTCCATGAGGACAAAACCATGCCTATCTAGTTTCCTCCAGCATTTCCAGTGTTCAACACAGTGCTGGGCATGTGGTGGACATTTATTAAATATTGTTGAATGGATGAGTGAATGAAATATAATAGGGAATTCCACAAAGACTTTTCCTTCACAACATCCATAGGATAAGAATACACAGTATCTTCTATAAGTTGACTCTTTGTGCCATCCAGTTCCCCAGTTCAGTTCAGTCGCTCAGTCGTGTCCAACTCTTTGCGACCCCATGAATTGCAGCATGCCAGGCCTCCCTGTCCATCACCAGCTCCCGGAGTTCACTCAAACTCATGTCCATCAAGTCGGTGATGCCATCCAGCCATCTCATCCTCTGTCGTCCCCTTCTCCTTCTGCCCCCAATCCCTCCCAGCATCAGAGTCAAGCATCTGTCAATCAGCTCTCCAGCTCCACCTGCTGAATCTTCAAACACCATGTTGGGCTTCCCAACTTCCTGTTGGAGGAAATATGGGAAATCTACAATGAGGAACCCTGTGAAGTCGTCATTTGAAAAGAGATTTTGACTTTTCTTCATGAGAAAGAGAGCTAGTAATGTTGTCTTTAATTATCTGCACCCAAACCTGAAGTGGAGGCTTTTGTAGGCATCCCAACTACTGTGAAGAAAGAGGAAGGGAAAGGAAACAGATGGCTAAGGCTGGTCCCATGCTCTGACTTCCGCTTGTCATTATCACCTTTTTATTTTTTAACTTTCTGTTAAAATATATAATATACCTATACAACTAATATACAAAAAGAGGGCACATGCTTTGCCATTGCCTTTTGCTATTTAAACAGAGTCAAGCCAGATGGGGACCTCTTAATAAGATAAGTGACTGATGGTCACCATGTTAAGAACAATCTGCAAGGGTGGAGATGCAGCAAGAATTGACTGCAAGTGCATCATCATAGAGAACCCTCTGAATCTCAGCTGCTGGTGCCCCATGACTGGCTTTCCCTCAGGCTGCTTTCCTAGAAAGTAGCCTAGGAATCCTCATGACAAGGAGCTTTCAGCTCAGTCTACCAAGCTCCTTCATTTTTTGTCTCTAAACAACAAAGAAGTTGCTAGCTGGGACCATAGACATGGCCGTGAGTGAGCAACAATCGGCTCAGTGTGGTTCACATATTCCCTTTTTACCTGCCAGCTTTCTCTCACCCTCATCCTTAGTGAGTTTCTCAGCAAAAGTTGGGATCACGCACTGGCTGAGAGTATGACTGAGCATATCCAGTTTCTAACCCAGTTCACATTGGTCTCGTTCACTGCTGTGTGGGTCCTACTCAGTGAAAAGTGTTTAAAACATTTGCAATTCCTAGAAGGGCTTCACAGTCTTCTCAAAATTTGTGTTTTTCCCCCCTGGAGGGTATATTCCAATTCTCTGAATACACTGATCATGTTTTACAGATCAAATATTATTTAAAATAAAAAAAACACTTTAAAGTGAATATAATTTTAAAATTGGCTAAACCTGGGTTACAGCTGCCTCCTTCATTTTTTCTGAAACTCAATAAATGGGGGTAATACCACATGCTTTTTAGGCTGTGAGATTACAAACTTAGAGCATGAATATTCATCCCCTTTTCCTCTGGAATATAACTCCATGAGAGCACATTTTAAGTCACTAGAACTTGGCAGAGTGTTTAGCTCTCAATGAAATTGAATACATTGGGCAGGCCATGAGCTGGGGGAAAATGAAGAGATAAAGGGTTTTCATTAGCTATGTTTATAAAAAAATGTTTGCTTTTTAGCCTGTATTTTGGTACTTGTTACACCTACTTCATTTGTGCTAGCCTTACTCTGTCTTCCTTCGCCAGGTTTAAATATAAAAGACTTCCCGAAATGTTTCAGAACTTGGTGGTTTAATGAGTGATCTGTAAAAAGGCTTGATCCAGCCTATTTTTTTCACTTTCTCCTCCAGCTCTATTTCACTGGGGTGTTCTGAGGGGGTGGCAAGTGTGAAATGTGGAGGACGGGGGGCCCTGACTCATACGTGCTGGAGTGGGGAGATTTATTTTCTTCACTTTAATATAATAAACCCCCTCAGGGTCTGAGTTAGCATCATCATTTCTCCTTAGTCTGCTCCGTGAAGGTTGCCATCCCTACATGAAGAGATTGATGCCTCTTTCACTCTAAATAATAGGGACAAAGGCATCAGGGATTCTTCAAATTTTGCCAGGCTTAGAGTTTCTTCCCTAGGCTAGGAACTCAAGAGCCCTGGTGCTCATGAGGACTGAATGTATAAAACTCTGGTTTTGAAGAAGGGAAGCCAGTAAGCGCTTTATAATTCTTTCCATACTGGGATGAGTTATACACATCATGTCATGTGTTTGAAGTCTTTCCTTAGCAAGTAGAGCTGGAGGTGGTCATAGCTCTGCTGCTATTGTTGTTGGGAGTATGGAGCTAGAGGAGAAGCAGGGGAGTTGACCAGGAGGGCTGACCACAGTAATACAAGTAGCTTGTACTCCATGCCCATGAAGGCCAGGGCTGTTGTTGGTACTATGACTGTGGCCACTCTTTGTAAATCAATCTGTAGGCATGGTTGGCACAAGTCTCTGTGTAAAGGTTCCTTGCTTTCCAAACTGCGAGGCTTCTTAGTCTGCTGCGTCTTTGGCTGGGTATTCCCAAAGAACTAGAGTTATACCACTTTTTTCCAGAACCTAAGGACACACGTATTTCACTGCTTGCTTTCTCTCGCTCTTTTCCCTCTTCCCCAAACTGAAAGTTCTCTGAAGGAGACACGGATATGTACCTCACAGATACCCCTTGAAGAAGGACTTGCTATCCCAGCATGGGGTTGCTGTCAGCAGATGGCCTCCAGTTTAGCCCTGTCACAGACTGCCTGAGCTGAAGAGCCTCCTTACCTAAAACCACACCATCCTCAGGGCAGCCCACATCTAAGTAAGGCAGAGATGTAGAAGCCCAGTCATTTCAGTGCCGTGAAGACAACTCTGATGGGCAGTGTGGTTTCAGAGCTCCCGAGTGATTGGACCAGGGCTTCATTGGACCTGCCTTGAAGTTCAACTTCTTTAACTTCCAAATCCTGCTTCCTCCATTTCCTCTCACAGGTGTAGAGCCCCAGTAAACATCTTACACCCCGACTCCATCTAAATGACAGCCTCAAAGAACCCTACCTGTGACAGGCCCTAGCCTACTTTGTAGCTTGATTTATGCTTAGAACTCTAAACTTTACCCTTGATATTTGAACAGTGAGTTTTAGATCTGAGAAAATTCTCTTTTCCTTCAACAAACCTTGGCTTTCAAAATTGTTGCCTATAGATGGAAAAACAGATTGAATTTGAAGCTCACAGTTAAGGAGTAACTCCTTTGTTCTTTACTGTGTCTATCGTTTTCTTGAAGCAATGAATGCCACTGATTCCTTGGGCAGGTTTCTGGAAAATTTCTAAAGGATGTGCTGTATGCAGCCCATTTTCCTTCCAGCTGAATCTCAGTGAAAGATACTGCCTGGTTGTCATCCATGATTCCTACTTCTCCCATCCTCTACCATCTCTATCAATCACCGAGTCCAAATAACTCTTTCTCCTGAACATCTCTTAGGTCCACACTCCTCTCCATATCCATGCTACCATTGTCTGTTGCCCAGACTACTACAGGAGCCTCCTGACAAGGATGTCATCTCAATCCCCCACTCCCGCTGTCCTTCCAACACCTGTGTGTCAAGTAGGCAGTAGAAGATAGTACACGCATCCTAGGTGGCGCTGGTGGTAAAGAACCCATCTGCCAATGCAGGAGACATAAGAGATGCGGGTTCAATCCCTGGGTAGGGAAGATCCCCTGGAGAAAGAAATGGCAACTCACTCCAGTATTCCTGCCTGGAGAATCCCATGGACAGAGAAGCCAGGCTGTACAGTCCATAGTGTTGAAAAGAGTTGGACACAACTGAAGTGACTTAGCATGCACACACGCATGCACACAGCTCAGAGGTGCGGCCAGGTAGAGGAGAAGGAGCCAGCCAGTGAATTTCAGAAAGAGGGTCACTGAGGCAGGAGGAAAACCAAAGGAATGTGATATTGTCAGAGCAGAAGATGGGAAGTTTGCACTGAGGACTGGTTAGAGGTTAAGGTGAAATACACAATAGTCCATAATATTTGGCAGCACAGAGATCATGGGTGATTTTTAAGAGGGAAGTTTCAGTGGAGTCTAGTGGGTAAAAGTTATATTGGAATAAATGATGAAGAGGAAAAAAGTAGAGAGTTTTTGATTGTTTTCTGTATGTGAAAGGGAAATTGAGCAACTGGAGGAGAATATTGGGTGAGGGATTTGGGGTTTTGTTTGAATGTCATGGGATATTCTATAGCATGTTTTTGCATTGATTTGGATGATCCAAAAACAAGCATGAATTGCAAATGCAGAAGAGAGAAGGGAATCCCTGAGAAAGTTCTGGGGGTCAGGGTTTCAGAGCTCCAGAGGGTAGGTGGACTTTTGCTGGAGAAGCTCTGCTTCTTCCCCTGAAACAAAAGGAATGGAGAAGATGGATATAGAAGATGGATAGAGTCACAAATTAGGTGGGGAGGAGGATATATAAATTCTTTTCTGATGGTTTCTATTTTTTAATCATAAATAACATTTTAAAAGTCATGTTTAATTCATATTTGAGGAAGGTTTGAGAAGAGAAACTGTAGAAGATATGAAATAATCATCTTGATATTGGAAAAGCTAATTTACTAGGGAAACGTAAGAGGAGTGTTGAGTGTTTTGTTCAGGTTTTTGATCATGAATTTAAAGCAAAACGGGTTACCTCTAATCTGTGTGTATGCATTTATCCTCCAGTAATATTTTATTTTTAAAATGCAGGTGTGGGGAAACTGGACTCCAGTAAGTGTATTTTATTCCAAGCAAGTGTTGATAGACAAAAGAGGTGTAAAGGAAGAGAGGAAATTTTCAAAGAAGTGATTATAAATTATAGATTATGTGATCTAAATGAATTAGAAAGAAAATTAAGAGGGGACTGATTGGAGGGTAATGAGAACATGGCTGATGGTTTGGGGATATTGATGAGGTGAAAAAATCATGAGCATGAACTGGAGTTGGGGATGGAGGGTGTGAGTTCGAGATTGGTGGGGAGATTAAGTGGGGAGGAGGATATGTAAATTCTTAGCTGATGGATTTCTATTTTTAATCATAAAGAACATTTACAAAATCATGTTTAATTCATCTTATATTTGGAGATTTGCAGATTTGGAGATGGTGCTGATTGCAGTAATAACCAGTTAGTGTGTGATAATAAGACTAGAAAAGCAACTGGAGATGAGAAGTTCAAGGAACTGAAAGTCCAGTTTGGGTTTCCTCTCATCTTGCACACATCTTGGCGTTTTGTAGTTGCTGGTCTATCTTTCCAACAATGTGTTATTTAGGACAGGATCACATTTGTCACTGCTTCCTCCCTAATGCCCAGAATGGTACCTGACCCATAAAATACTCAATAAACATTTACAGAATGAACAAATAAGTCTATTCTTTTAAAAATTCTGAAAGTTATTCCCGAATTGAGAGCTGCATCCTGGGACAGCACTGTCTTCACTCCTTGTGGACCACTTGTTGTGGGCGGCCTTGTGGGTAATAACATTTACTGCTGCTGTGGATGCTGTGAGAAGCACTCTTTGTAATTCTCTATGGTATTTAGTGTAGGGGGTTGCTGAGGAAGTAATTCACTCCCTTACACAATATTCCTTCCATTAGGACCCACAAGGGAAGCTTTTCTAGGATTTCATTGCTAGGAAGACCTGTGACTCTCCTGAGTGAACTGACAATTTGTGAGTCTCATAAGTGAATGTGTTTTCCTCTTTGCTTTGTCTATTATAGCCAGATTTGTGGTGGAGGCTGAGGCTCAACTTTAGCAATTATGCAGAAAAATATGATATCCATTTCTTATGAATTGTTTTATCCTTTGCTTTACCTATTATCTTTTCCTGATTTCCTCATCTTGGTGACTTCTTCTCATGTTTCTTCTTCTATTCTAGAATCTTTCTTGAATATTTAATATTAAAATGTGTCTCCCCAAGGTTCAGCTGGGTGAAATTTTCTCCTGACCACTTCAAATGGTGCAAATTCCTGGTGATCCTGGGGAAAGCAAGCCTGTTATAAATCTTAATAGTGAAGATTAAGATTAGGTCCATTTATAAATAGTACATGTTTCTGAGGATTTATTGAGTTAATTAGTGTTAAGAATTTCTATAATATATAATATTCAAAATGTCATCTATCTTAGACAATACCAGGTACAAAATTGTTTATAAAAAGTAAACATATTTCTGAAGATTTATCAATTAAATCAAGGTTCCTATCTGAGTCTTTATTGATTTAATTAAGGCACTTTATGAATTTTTGAAATATATTTGCTTAGTCAAATAATTTAAGAAATGTAAGATGAGCTAAATCATGTCTAAAGACTCTGGGAGCCTCATAAAAAATGCAAATATGGTAGTAAAGTGGAGATCAAGATGACAAATACGGACAGAGATCTCCGAGGGATGATAAGAATGAATGGGAATGAGAAGATGAGTGAGACTCTACAGGACTAACCACACGGGAACACTCAACGTAGAGATCTACATGCTATAAAGGAAATGAAAGGGACAAAAAGAGGAAGCGTGTTATAGCTATGAGCTTTGCAGTACACCATAGCGGACAGTCATTAAATACATTACGTACACTAATGTATTTAATGTACATTAAATACATTACGTACACAGTGACTAAATACTGTCCCTGTGGGAAACTGTATTCCAGAACGCTCGTTGATGCCTACTATAATTTTATAAGAGCTGCTTTCCTCAGATGGAGGTGTGAAGTTAGCAGGACAGAGAATGAGCGCAACTCGGCAGGGGTGCTCTCACAGCGGAAACCAGGCCACTGCGTGCATTGACTGAGGGTAACTGGACGTCCTCTCAAGTGTGATCACGAGTCTCACTAAGTGTTGTGCATAAGAAAAAAGAGATTGTTGAATGAGATTGTTCAATGTGTTTGCTGTGAAATACATGAATAAGCAAATAAAATGCATTAAAAATGTATTAACAATTGTAAAAATATTCGAGAACAATATAAGTAATGTTGGTATAGCTAGTTTTACATATTTTTGTAAACTACCTAAAATCCTTTTATAGGAGAAGCTGAGTTATTCATTAAACATAAAATGGGACTATACCAAGTCATATTTCTACTATTGAATTGAAAAAATGACTCTAGGGATGGAATGTGTATTATTAGAATTATTAGAACTACTAGTTACCACACATGATGTGCATTGCTGTTGTTGTTTAAGTCACTAAGTCATGTCTGACTCTTGCGACCCCATGGACTATAGCCCACCAGGCTCCTCTGTCCATGGGATTTCCCAGGCAAGAATACTGGAGTGAGTTGCAATTTCTTTCTTCAAAGCATCTTCTTGACCACCTCTGGAATTCCAGCTACCCACATCAGGCTTTGCTGCTCCCTGAGCCTCAGTGGCCCCCTGCTCTGACCATGGCCATTTGGAGAGGCTCCAGTTTCATGGTGAAAAGAGAAACATATATTTGCTTAAAGTCAATTTGAAAAGCAACAAGGTATCTGTTTTGCTGTGTGAAAATCAGCTGAAGGGGAGTGTCTTGAGAACCCTGTGTGCTGAGTTAGCACTTCTAAAGGGTTACCTGGAGAATATGCACCTGCAGAATGTTCACACGGCTTGAGGGAAATTCACACTGGGCCCTTGACTGAGTCCTGCAAGATAAAGTTGATAGTAGAAACACCTTTCTGTTTCCCTGTTTAGCCTCCTCTCATTTGTTTTCTCTGTCCTGCTATAGTAGCTTCTGGAACAATGTACAAAGACTTTGTTCCTCTTTTACTCACGAGACCACTTCACTCAACTAGAATTGCTAGAATCTTCCCTCTCTCCCTGGAGCCCTCCCTGTGAGCTGGCAGATAGTCCTTGGCTGGTCCCATGGTGGTGTGTGTATGGGCTGGGTTTAATCCCCCTCTTTCTCAATCCAGGAATGAGAATTAGTAGTAGGTGCTTGTTCTTAAGAAGGAGGGAAGAGCATGCTATTGAGAGGAGACTGGGTCTGGGATAAATCCCAGAAGAAAGGCTGGCGCCTTGATGTACAAAGTAGTAGTCTTCTACTTGACACAGATTTCAGTAGATCACTGAATTTTTTGGAGGTGTCAGAGACAGATTTAGAACTGTAACCTGTGAGCTCATTTGTGGCTTATTATCAAGTGCTTATAAAAAGCACCTTTAGGGGACATGCCTAGCGGCCCAGTAGTTACGGCTTCACCTTCCAGTGCAGGGGGTGCAGGTTGGATGACTGGTCTGGGAGTTAAGATCCCACATGCCTTGTGGCCAAAAAGCCAAAACATAAAACAGAAGCAATACTGTAACAAATTCAATAAAAGACTTTAAAAAGTAGTCCATGTTAAAAAAAAAAAACCTTTTTTTAAAGAAAGCACTTTTAATATGCACATCACAGTTCTTTTTTAATAAAAGATATTAATTTAATTTTAATTTGATAATATGGTATTTCACATCACAGTTCTTTTTTTTTTAATTTATTTTTTTTAATTTTATTTTATTTTTAAACTTTACATAACTGTATTAGTTTTGCCAAATATCAAAATGAATCCGCCACAGGTATACATGTGTTCCCCATCATGAACCCTCCTCCCTCCTCCCTCCCCATTCCATCCCTCTGGGTCGTCCCAGTGCACCAGCCCCAAGCATCCAGTATCGTGCATCGAACCTGGACTGGCAACTCGTTTCATACATGATATTTTATATGTTTCAATGCCATTCTCCCAAATCTTCCCACCCTTCTCCCTCTCTCACAGAGTCCATAAGACTGTTCCATACATCAGTGTCTCTTGCTATCTCGTACACAGGGTTATCGTTACCATCTTTCTAAATTCCATATATATGCGTTAGTATACTGTATTGGTGTTTTTCTTTCTGGCTTACTTCACTCTGTATAATAGGCTCCAGTTTCATCCACCTCATTAGAACTGATTCAAATGTATTCTTTTTAATGGCTGAGTAATACTCCATTGTGTATATGTACCACAGCTTTCTTATCCATTCATCTGCTGATGGACACCTAGGTTGCTTCCATGTCCTGGCTATTATAAACAGTGCTGCGATGAACATTGGGGTACATGTGTCTCTTTCCCTTCTGGTTTCCTCAGTGTGTATGCCCAACAGTGGGATTGCTGGATCATAAGGCAGGTCTATTTCCAGTTTTTTAAGGAATCTCCACACTGTTCTCCATAGTGGCTGTACTAGTTTGCTACATCACAGTTCTTAACTCAAGAAATACAGAGAGTACATGGTCTCATGGGAGAGACAGACATGAAGAAGATCATTGCTCTCAGGGTTATAAGTGGTGTAAAGTAGGCAAAACAGGGTGATGTTGAAATACAAATAGTAACTTTTGGGGGATTCCAAAAAAGCTTCAAAGAGATGGTGTTATTGGGGGTGGGCCTTGAAGGGCAAGAAGAATTTGCCATGGGAGAAAGAAAAGAAGGGTATTATTCCAAGGTAGAGGAATTCCGTGTCCAAAGACATGGAATCCAGAAGTAGCCTGGCTTCCTCAGGAAACAGCACACAGGCAGGAGGGAGCTGCTCCTGCAGGGAATTGGGGGAGCCATGGCTGGAGACGAAGCCATGCCACACGACGTGCCTTTGGTTCCCAGCCAGGGGCCTGGGGCCTTTTTCTCTCCCTTTGTGGAATGGAACCATAGATTTTGGAACAGGAGGATGTCTTAGAAAACATCTGGCTGATAAAGAACCCGAGAGCCACATGGTGAACTGATTAAACTACATATTTAAAAATAGAGCATGATTTAAGAGTTACTGCCAAATGAGAATCTCCTGAAGATTTTTGTCTTGCCTGAACACATATATATTACTTATCAACATAAGCATTTTGTTTCTTAGGTGTGCTTGTTTGCAAATGATGGACAGTGTGTTGTTAGGGCTTCGTGTTCTTATAGACCCAAGAAGTTGGGTCTGTCAGCGTGTTTACTGTGCAGAATTAAGATTAATGCTTTGGACACTCACTCACACCATGCAGGTGGGAGTATACATTGGAACAGCTCTTCTGAAGGGCAGTTTGGCAATGTACATCAAAACAGCATTTGAAATCTGAACAGCATTGACCTCAAATTCCTTTTTAAAGAATTTGTTCAAAGGGACTGGCCAGAAATGCATCTAGAGTATATTCATGCATTGTAGGGTTGTTTATAATGTCAAAAAACTGAAGATAACCTACATTTTCTAATAAAATAATTATGGTATAGTGGAGTATTCTGTCAATACTAAAATGATTAAGTAGAAATTTTTGAAATATGAAAATTTCATATGAAAGTATATTCCTGAATGAAAAAACAGGTTACAGAAAAGCATGTATAATGACCCTAATTCTGTAAGAGTTACATATTTTTACAAGATTAGGTTTATTTCCTTTTACAAAAATTTGTCTACTTATGTGTACGTGTGAAAAAAATCTGGAAAAATTTATACCATGATGTTAATAGCAGTTATTACTGGGTGGTAGGGTAGTAGGCGATTTTTAATTTCTACTATTGTCTTATCCATATAATTTCTAGGATTTTGGTTTATCAATAAACAAGCACCACTTGATTACTTGTGTAATTGAAGAGTTATACACCATTTCCCCACGTGAGTGCAGACTGGTTATCTGCCTGTTTGTTGTTGTTGTTTAGTTGCTAAGTCGTGTCTGACTCTTTTGCAACCCAAGGACTGTGGCCTGCTAGGCTTCTCTGTCCGTGGGATTTTCTAGGCAAGAATACTGGAGTGGGTTGCCATTTCTTTCTCTAATTTACCTGTTTACCACACCTATTTAAGATATTTTGATTGTTTATTCTGCAACTATTTGCCAAATGATTAGGGAAAATGAAAAAGTTTGGGGATAATATATAATGGCTGGAAAACTTCTGTCTTTTGTAGGTTGTGTCTGTGATGGGAAAGATAAGCTAGGTTTATCACTACTCCATTTTGGAAAGCAGAAATCTTTAGGTTAAGCATGGCTGGCTGACTTCCAGAATTTCCATTTCCTTAGTGACTGAATGGCGTAACAAATTGGATAAAAGCATCTGCTATTTTTCAGGTCATCTATGCTGTGCGAATGTCTCACCGGACACTGGGATCCCCCTTCAAATACTCTGATTTTTCATATTCTGCACATAGAGATGGAACTAATCTGGGGTTGAGCCAGTCCTCTTAGGGGGTGTTTCATACTTGGTTTTGTCCACTTAATTTGGACTCTGGTGTTCAAGTGGGTATCACCCACATCTAGAGTCTGCTTCTAACACTTTCAGAAAGGATTCTGTACCTTGGGTTTTATGAAGATGGTTAATGTATTGTGGAGAATGAACTAAAACACCATTCATTGTTCTTACAGGTAGACTTCAAGCTGTAAAGGAAAGATACACAGCAGGTTTGACCCTTTTCTTCTCTCCTTCCTCCCTAAGGAACTTGGAGATAACTTTTTGCTAGACTAGTTTTGGTCCAAACTGGTTCTTTTCATGTTGCTCTTATTTGAAAAGCTCCCATCTGCCCTGGGGTATCTACATCTTGCTCTTGTCTTTATTACAGAGTCTTTATGGCAGCATGAAGGACTGACCTATCAATTGGTGTGAGTTTTTCATTTTTTTCTCCTTCCCTGTTTCAGGTGGGAAGCAAGGTTGTTCTTATTTCTTTATCTTGGAAACTTCTGCAGGGAAGAGAGAAGAAACGTCAGAGGACAAGAGCTCTTCTAATGTGTTTGAAGATCTTGAGCTTTTCACAGTGATGGCGTTGGGTGTCCTGGGGAAGACAGAGGCAGGGGGAGCATCTTTAAGCACAAGGTGGAGCAGGGAAATCCAGATATGAAGAAGCTCTGGAGAATGGCCAGTCTGGAGAGTAGTTGGGACCTGTGCCCTGCTCCTAGCAGAGCTCTAGGAGGGCAAGCCTTCTGAGGTACCATAGGAGATTTACCACATTGCGTGCATGCTCAGTTATGTCCAGCTCTTTGCAGCCCCATAGACCACAGCCTGGCAGGCTCCTCTGTCCGTGGAATTTTCCAGGCAAGAATACTAGAGCAGGTTGTCATTTCCACCACCAGGGGATCTTCCCAACCGAGGGATCAAATCTATGTCTCTGTGTCTCCTGTGTTGGCAGGAGGATTCTTTACCTCCGTGACCCCTGGGAAACCACTATGAGGAAAGAGGCTGGAATGAAGTCTGAGAGACACTGCATCTCCAGCCCTGAAAGACATGCACTTTGAGGTACACTTAAGCTGATGAGAAGAACATGCTGTTTCTGGCTCTGGTGTCACTGGCTCTGAGTCCATCAGATGTACTTTTTTAAAAGGCCTTGGTTTCCCTTCGATATCCCTCCAACATGCTGCCAATGGTTCATAGAGATTTCTGAGGTGTTTTTGGCTCTAAGAGGAGATGGACCAGACCGCTGCATTCCCTTTGTGAGGATTCATAGTTTGGGGGCCAGAAGCTGAATATTTAAAGGCTGTGGTTAGTAATAAGGTTTGAGCTCCTTTGTGTGAAAAAGTCACTTCCAGGTTGGAGCTAAGAATAGATAACCCATTTTCGTAACTGCATGAGATTTCCTATTTCACGTTATTGAACATCAGCCCTCCCTTCTGTAGCAGCTCCAGCTGTAATCGTTTCTCTATGCTTAGGAGCAGGTAATCCATTTTTAGTTGCACTATTAAAAACTATGCTATTGATTATTTCTTGGTTTGTGTCATGCTTTCAGAGGCCGTGATGATATAAAGTCACTGTATGTTTGGATCTCTAATCATTGTTGTTCATGCATCAAATGGGGCTGTCGATGCAGACTGGAGCAATAAGGATGACACAACATGAAAATGAACATGGATGACAGGCTGCGGATGAGAAATAGAGGCAGCAGCGCTGACCTCAGGTCTCTGAGAGCTCCGGGGAAAAGTTAGAGCATCGTCACCAGGACCTATAATACACAAATAACCTAAAATAAGGCAGGAATTAATAAGGGCCAGAATCGAGTTACAAGGCATTATGCACACTTAGAGAAGGGAGCGTTTATACCTGTATGAAGTATTTGTAGTCTTGAATGATGTATAGGATTTGTGTATGCAGAAGGGAAAGAGTAACTCATATGTCTATTTTTTTGGTGAAGTATTGCAACTACAGCCTGTGGATCTGGTTCTTAAGGTAAGTTACAGGCTACGCAATCCATCATATGCCATGCTTTCCTACTATATCTAAAGCCTGAGTTTGGAGTGGATTGGAAGAAGGTAAAATCATGTTTCATTTCCTTTTAGGAGAGTTTAACTCAACTTTCTCTTTTAAAAAAAATTTAATTGGAGGATAATTGTTTTACAATGTTGTATTGGCTTCTGCCATACAACAATGTGAATCAGCTCTAAGTATACATATATCCCCTCCCTGCTGAGGCTCCCTTCCACCCGACCCGCCATCGCACCCCTCTAGGTCATCTCAGAGCACCAGGCTGATCCTCCTGAGCTATATAGCAACTTCCCACTAGCTATCTGTTTTACACATGGTAATGTATATATTTCAATGCTACTCTCTCAATTTGTCCCACCCTCTCCTTCTACTGAGTCCACAAGTCCGTGCTCTAAGTCTGTATCTCTATTCCTGTCCTGCAACTAGGTTCATTAGGACCATCTTTCTAGATTCCATATATCTTTTTGTGATTCCTTTTAATTGAAGATTTCATTGAGCCAATGATGTAAGTTCAGGCATTGTCCAGAGATAAGGGATGGCTGGGGATGAGGGAGGGTTTTGTGGTCTCCCTTATCTTCCACTGGTTCTTGATATTCTGTCTGTGCTTAAGAGCAGTTATCAAAGTAGAGTAAAGGAAAGGATAGAAAAGAGTTCACATTTCCAGGTTGTTCAGTTATAAATTTCTGGACACCAAACATGGGAAACACCCAAGGTAGATTGATCCTGTGAAAGGTGGGGAACAGTGATCAACAGAAATGCACTCTCCATGCACCGATCGGATCATCAGTGAGGCCAAGGTGAAAAGGAAAGCACCTGGATAGGAAAGTCTCCAGACATGATAGTACCAAGTCTGGTTGTTGTAACTATAATCACAATATAATTATAAGAGCTAATACTTACCGAGTACTTGCTGCCAAGTTCCTGACATGCATTATTTTACTTACTCCACATAACTATCCCATAAGAGAGACACAACTGTTCTCTTTTACAGATGAAGAAACTCAGGCAGAAAAGTTAAAGACAATTGGCCAAAGTGATTAGCTATGAGTTAGTGGAGCATTTTAGTCTGTCTCTTGAGCCTCAAAATGTAATTCTTAGCCAGACTGACTGGTTTCAAGAGAGCAGACGGAAGTGTGTATAGGGGATTTCTGCTGGTGCTCCCAGTGTCCTGGCGGGGGGAGGGGGGTAATGGAGGCATTGCTGAGTTTACTTGCATCATCAGGGATAATTTAATGGGCTTCTCTGGTGGCTCAGATGGTAAAGAATCTGCCTGCAATGCAGGAGACCTGGGTTTGATCCCTGGGTAGGGAAGATTCCCCTGGAGAAGGGAATGGCTACCCACTCCAGTATTCTTGCCTGGAGAATTCCATGGGCAGAGGAGCCTGGCAGGCTACAGTCCATGGAGTCACAAAGAGTCGGGCACAACTGAGCAACAAACACACTTTCATTAAAACAAGGCAATGCTGTGCTCACAGAATTCATGTCTCACATTTCCTCAGGTGTTTTCTCTTTTATCCTCTGCCATCAATAGAGTTGTGACTAGATGGTGGCATTTGTGAGAAGCATCAATAATGAATTAAAATAGCTTTTTGATGGAAAAAACTATTGATAACCTATAAAAGAGTAACACTCTTAACAATTCATTTGCAGTTGATTGAAGAGAGCAAATGAAACAAATTTGTAGCATGTTAGATTTTGCTGGTTTCGTTTCTGAAAAATAAATAAGCCAATAAACTCTTCTACTGAAGATTGCTGGCTGTGTATGTTGAGTTATAGGACTGTAATATTTATTCACCAATCAGGAAACATGAGTGTGCATTCCTAAATATACCTTTGCTTCTCAGACACACATTTGTATAATTCTTTGGCTTCCTGTAGGAGAAGTGATGTTGAACCTATCTCTTATGTTCAATTGCTGTTTACAAGTTCACAGCCAATTCTAGACTCTACCTCCAATACTAGAAAAGAAGAAACATTTCTAAGAAAACCTTCAGGTTTTCATTTCCAACAAATCTGTGGCACAAACACATGGGAATTAATTGGATATTTAATGTTATGCCTTCCTAGAGTTGGCATGCACTATTTTCTAGGACCCTGGTGCAGTGGGTCTGTTAAGAGCACATAGAACCTTAAAAAAATGTTTTGGCAAAAAGGTAATGCATGCACACAAGACAAAATACAAAAGGTGTTTATCATGTAATTTGAAAACTAAGGGTGTCCCCAACTGCATTCCACGGCCATAAAAATTACTGATTTCCTTTGTTGTATCACATGACATCTTGACTCAGATAATTTAATATGACAATAGTTTGATTTGATTGACTGAAAAACAATCAAACTTCTATCTTTAAAGAAATTACTGAACAATAGTCATGTACAATGCATCATGGCACTCCTCATTTCCTCCCTTATAACCAGTTCTTTCTTTACCACAGCTCTGCTGCTCACCCCACTAAGGGTGATACAAGGAAGAAGAGAACATAAGAGAGATCGGATTGTGGGGCTCAGGTAAGGGCAAGGACGGAGGGGTATCAAGTCTAGATCAGATGAGAGATGGAGTAAGAGCTCAGACTGTGTGTTGTGTAATTAATTTTTTAAATCCAACTTTTAAAACTCTAATTTGCTGGTTCATAATGTGTTTTATGTTAAATAAAGCTTTAGTGACAGCCTTTAGTTGAGCTTGGAACCTGATTAGGACATTTGGTTGTTTATGTCACATTACAGGCTTCGTGATGAAGCCCTGATGGTGAGTAGGCATGGAAGGTGATACATGCACCCAAACCTCTATGGCCAGTGGGCTTGGCCTGCACCCTCACTTTAAGCAGAGTGAATGTGGGGGATGCGGGGGTGGGGAGAGAGGAGGCTGGTGTCAGATATGTTCTTGGAATTCTCCGAAGGTCTTCCATACCCACAGGCTATGCATATTTTTGCAAAACTTGCTCTTATCCTTCCCACCAAAACCAAAAACAAAATAACAGTTTACTATGGCTTCTAGTTCTGATTCATTGCAATGTAGTGTGCTGGAGATTTGGAATTCTCCAGGCAAGAACAATGAAGTGGGTTGCTATTCCTTTCTCCAGGGGATCTTCCCAACCCAGGGATTGAACCCACATCTCCCCCACATTGCACACAGATTCTTTACAGTCTGAGCCACCAGGGAAACCCAGTGGATATATAATTGCATTTTCCAGCAGGACAAGAGGAAGGTGGACGTAAAGGTAGGGGACTAACACAAGCTAAGGCATGGAAGAGTGACACCCTCTGTGTTTGAGAGATGGGCAGTGGAGGGTGTGGTAGAGTGCGGGTGAGGAGCACAGAAAGACACATGTCTCTAGAAGAAGCTTGGGCTGCACTGGGCACAGCGTTGTATGGCCTTGGGCCATTTGAATCCACAGATCAGGAGTTCAGAATGACCTCCTTGGTTACAATGTGGAGGGTGAAGTGGAGAGGGAGATCAAAATGATTAGTTTGTACCATGCATACTGACTAGCATTCCTAAATGCTACTGCACCAAGAATACAGGAATATTCTTAAAGCAAATCCTCTATCATCTTTCACCAGAGACAAGAGAAATGTGAATGCCAATTGTCTTCTTATATGTCAGGCTTCTTGAGAAGTGAATTCAGGTATCTGGCTCACTCTTTGAACACTATCTGGCTGCATTGCCATCTGTTTGGAGGTTGGAACTCAGATACTTTGGGCTTCTCCATCTTGTCTCAGTTGTTTATGTTTAAGAATTTAGTTAATCTCTGTGATTGGGCAGGTCAAGACTGTCAGTTTATAGGTAGGTGCACCATGTCCCAAGTAGGCTGAAAACATGCTTGTACAATAATATTGGCACAGCAGAAATGACAAAGGCCAAGGTGTAATTTCTAATGTTGGAGCTAACTCACTCCTTCAGAGGTCTTCCCTGATGGCTCAGCAGTAAAGAATCTGCCTGCAATGTAGGAGTTGTGGGTTTGATCCCTGGGTCAGGAAGAACCCCTGGAGGAAGGCATAGCAACCTACTCCAGTATTCTTGCCCAGAGAATCCCACGGACAGAGGAACCTAACAGTCCGTAGGGTCACAAAGAGTTGGACACTATTGAAGCGACTGAAGATGTATGCGCACACCCCTTCAGAGCCATGCTTGTGTGACCAGCCCCACCCAGCAGGACATGTGAGGACAGTGGACCATGAACCTGGCCGACTGGTTCCTTTATGGTGAGTACAGGTGAGTGAGAGTGATGAAGACAAATGCTATGAGAACATGCTGAGAAGAATTTCAAATAGTGCAACACAAATAAAACACGATGAAAGTGAAAGATGCTCAGTCGTGTCTGACTCTTTGGGACCCCATGGAATTCTCCAGGCCAGAATACTGGAATGGGTAGCCTTTCCCTTCTGCAGTGGATCTTCCCAACTGAGGGATCGAACCCAGGTCTCCCGAGTTACAGGTGGATTCTTTACCAGCTGAGCCATGATGAGTGAGAAGCTATAAGCGCAGAGCAAGCTGGCTCACAGCACTCAGTATGGCCCATTGAGCTGACCAGGGACATCTACTGATGTCCTACTGTGTGCTTGGTACACAAGACCAAGATGGGGACAGTAAGATGTGCTTTCTGCTTGCAAGCATCTCTCCATCTTAGCAGGAAACATACTAGGTGGTGGATACATGAGATGATTTCTCCCTCAGAGCCTCCGGAAGGAATCAGTCCTGTCAACACCTTGGATTTGGAATTGGAGCCTCCTGAATTGTGAGAAAATAAATTTATGTTGTTTTAAGCCACCTGTGTGCATGCTCAGTCACTTCAGTCATGTTTGACTCTTTGCAACTCTATGGACTGTAGCCCACCAGGCTGTTCTGCCTAAGGGATTATTCAGGCAAGAATACTGGAGTGGGTTGCCATTTCCCACTCCAGGGGATCTTTCCAATCCAGGAACTGAACCTGCATCTCCTGTGTCTCCTGCACTGGCAGGTGGATTCTTTACCACTGAGCCACCTGGGAAGCCCTTTAAGCCATCTACTTTATGGCAATTTGTTACAGTAGGAAACTAATATTTAGATAAACTTGTGGTGGTACAGCCTCATTTTCAAGTAGAAATCCGGGTCTGATGTCTCAATGAAAATAGGTTGGAAAGTTCATGATGCCAGGCACATGGCAGCTTTGCTTTGCATGCCTGGGCTCTGGGGAGGACCAGGGAAGGGGGGAAAAGGCTACCATATGAGATTACCAAGAGGACCACATACAGAATTCAATAGCATACAGCACTTTGAAAAATAAGTGTAACATGCAGGACAATAAGTGTTAATTTCATTATATGAAGATCCACTATCAAACAATCAATAAAAAGATAAATACCTTTTAGGAAAGTGGCAAAAGTTGAGAAGCAATCACTATTCAAAGGAAACATTTTAGGAAAGTGGCAAAAGTTGAGAAGCAATCACTATTCAAAGGAAACATGGCAAATGATGAATGGATCATCACCTGAATTGACCTGGGCTTATTGAGCATCCTGCCTCCTCTTAAACTGGTACTTGAGATTTGCTCTTTCAAATGGGTCCTAACGACGCATGTTTAGCACCGAGCTTGTGAGGACCAGAGAGAGAGGGGGCTTATTTCAGCCCAGATGAAGCAAAGGTGGGTGCTGCACAGCTTGCTGCATCAGCAGGAGTGATGCTGAAGCACAGAAACGATCCTAACCTGGAGCAAAGGGTGTTGCGAAATAGGAACGCGTTGTCAATTGAAGAATCAACACGCACGGATTTGTTGAAGACCTATTTGACTCCAGCAGGGAGCAAGAAAACACCAAGCCCTGCTCCCACTCCCCTCCCCTCTACCCCCCACCCCCACCCCGTCACAGAGGAGAAAAGTCTGAGGGATAAGAACAACAACCCAAGGAGGAATGAATTGTTTGGCCTAGATTTTATGAGTGGTTTTCAGTTCTGGCTGCACATTAGAATCCCTGGAGAGCTTTTAAAAAATACAGATGCCTACTGGAATGTTCATAGCAGCACTGCTTATAAGAGCTCCAAACTGGAGACTATCCAAACGCACATCAACAGTAGTATGGATAAATAATTATGGATCATTCACATAATGGAGTGCCACTTAGCAATGAGAAGGAAAGACTGACTACATGCAACAACATGGATAAATCTCTTCACTATAATGTTGAGTGAAAGAAACCAGACAAACAAGTGTCACGCTTAAAGGTACCATCACAATGGAAGACGCTAACAATAGAAAAAAGTAGGTGCGGGGTACACTGGAATTCTGTATTAACCACACTTCTTTTTTTGTTGCAAATCTGGACTGCTCCAAAATTCAGAAGTTTATTTAAATATGAGTCATACTGTATGATTCCATTAATGTCAAAGACAGATAAAATTCATCCTAAGCTATTAGAATTCAGGAAGATGCTTACCCTGGAAGGCATAAGTCTGGGAAGGGTACTGGGGTGGTATCTTCTTAAAAAAATTATTTATTTTTGGCTATGCTGGGTCTTCATTGCTGTGTACAGGCTTTCTCTGTTTGCAGCAAGCAGGGGTTACTCTCTAGTTGCCGTGTGTGGCTTCTTATTATGGTGGTTTCCCTTATTGCAGAGCACAGGCTGTATGGCTAGTGGGCTTCAGTAGTTGTGGCTCACAGCTTCAGTAGCTGTAGAGTACGGGCTTAGTTGCCCTGTAGCACATGGGATCTTCCTGGATCAGGGATCAAAACCTGTGTCCCTTGCATTGGCAGGCAGATTCCTAACCACTGGACCACCAGAGAAGTCCTGTTCTGTGACTTGATCTACGTGTTGGTTACATGGGCATGTTCCATTATGAAAATGTATTGAGCAATTTCTGTATGTAATATTTTATTTTGATAAAATGTGAAAAGCTATGCTAATGTCTAATCCTACCTAGACCAACTAAATCAGATTTCTTAGAGGAGGGCCTGGGCATTAGGATTTTTAAACCTCCCTAGATTATTTTAATGTGCCTCCAGGATGGAGAACCACTGCTATTTGTCCTGTGGGCAGAGAGAGGAGCCAGAAACCAGTTTAGACTGGAGACATGGGTACAAACTTCCCAGAGAAGCAGAACATGCATGAATCCTGAAAGGCTGGAAGAGATTGTTTGAGGCCAGTGGGGTTCCACTATAAATGAATGTTTCAAGCCCAGGAAACATTCAATTTCCAATTCTCATTTTTCAGTTTTTCCGGTGGTGGCTACACTTTTGCTTAGAAACTTGATTTCCCGTCTTAAATGCTCTTGTCCAAGAGCTGTGAACAGCGTATCACCGGTCTTCATGCAAATGGAATTATAAAGCAATTAGTGTTGTGTACCTTACACACTATATTTTATCTAATTTGTAGTCTCTCGTATTACTGCCCAAGCCTCTCAGTAAGCCCTGAAAAAAGCATGCTTATAATAAATGACTAGAAAAACAAGCGTTGGCGTTTAGGTTGGATCACAGACGCACTCCCTATAGTGTCAGTAATCAACTGCTAAGACATAATACATTTAAGTGTACCAAACTGGGGAAGGGAGACTTCTCTGGGGAAAGGATTGATGGATTCCTGGCTTGTGCAGAAACTTATGTCTGAGTGTATCACTGCTGCTGTGATTATTATTTTAGACCATCCAATAGGCTCTCTGGTAAGTTTCTTACTTGTAAGGGCGACAGGAGCCGTATGGAATATTCACTAAGAGTATTTGTGAATTTACAGTGTTGTTTTGTTCTGATAGCCTTTACTTCCTTGGGCTCATTCTAGGTACTGAACGATGATAACAGCTGGCCTTTTTTGAATCTCACATCATGTCAGGCACTTTGCCAAGCCCCTTCCGTGAATTATTTCGTTTAATCCTCCCTTCAATCTTAAGAATCCCCCCTTGACAGATGAGAAGTCTAACATCCAGGATTAATAATTTACCCAGGGTCCCACCCCCCGTCAGAAGCAAAGCCAGTTATGTCAAAGCAATTGACATTCAGACCCTGCCTTAACCATGGTGTGGCACTGCCTACAAGGGTCCAGGAAAGTTGAGGTGAGGGGACCTTGTCACCATCTGTCCTCAAAGCCCGTGCCTCCCCTCGTCCCCACCTCGCCTTAAGTCTCATGATTTGTCACCTCTTCCTCTCTTCTCCCTCTGTCCTTCTTTGTCCCCTCTCCTGGTACTTTGCTCCTCGTCTCATCTCCAGAAGAGTGGATGATAAATCTAACATTTGCGATTTGCTGAGTAATTTCTCTCAAGACAGCACAGGAGAAACTCCTCCAGGAGGACGGCGCCTGCCACACGTGAGTCCTGAATGTGACATAAGCTAGCCCAGGGGACAGAAAACTCTGGCCTGCTGACCAGATTCTGTTTTGGCAAATAAAATTTCAGGAGAACACAGCTGTGCTTCGTGAGTTTATTACCTGTGGCTGCCGTGGCAGTACAGTGGCAAGGTTAGAAGCTCCCGACAGTGCGTGAGGACCACAGAGCCTAGAGTATTTGGTCTCTGAGCCTTCTGGAGAAACTGCCCACCCCGGTGACACTACAGAAAGGCTCTACTGCAGAACGCGGGGTATAGGGCTCCATAGTGGCTATTTCCCCTTCCACGGGTTTCTGGCGGCTTCCTGTGGTGGATTCCGGGCAGGGGGAGCATTCTGAAATCACATCACGTGGGTCACGGCTGCCCCTGCCCATTCATGGCAGGCAGGGGAGGCCACAGTCCTCGCTGAATATTCATCTGCACTTTGGCAAGTGAAACAGTGACAAGTGTCCTCACAGAAACAAAACGATGTATTATTCATTCTGCAGAGTATTTCCAGGAAATCCCCAGCGGGGGTGGAAGCCGCCTGGGACTGGGAGCAACATGTGGGTGCCAGGACCTGTGAGAGGACTACAGCGTTGGCTGCTTCAGCCTGGCAGACACAGGACAATCATGTGTCCTGACGGCCGTTGCCTTACCGGATAGAAGAAGACACTTATTTTTTTCTTTCAGAATGTGTTTAAAATCTCAAAAACTGGAATCAGTCATGAAACACTTCAAGTTAACTGCTTGTCTGCTTCATTATGATATTTTTGGTTAAGGACCACTTTTCATCATGTGATCCTTGTTTTCCACTGGTTAGTGGCAGGGGTGGCCCAGGATTGCCGTGGAAGTGGCTCAGTCGTGTCTGACTCTTTGCGACCCCATGGACTGTAGCCCACCAGGCTCTACTCTCCATGGGATTCTCCAGGCAAGAATACTAGAGTCCAGTACTCTTGCCTGGAAAATCCCATGGACGGAGGAGCCTGGTAGGCTGCAGTCCATGGGGTCACGAAGAGTCAGACATGACTCAGCGACTTCACTTTCACTTTTCACTTTCATGCATTGGAGAAGGAAATGGCAACCCACTCCAGTGTTCTTGCCTGGAGAATCCCAGGGACGGGGGAGCCTGGTGGGCTGCTGTCTATGGGGTCGCACAGAGTCGGACACAACTGAAGCGACTTAGCAGCAGCAGCAGCAGCAGCAGCAGCCATTCCCTTCTTCAGGGGATCTTCTTGACTCAGGGATCTAACCCAAGTCTCTTACATTGCAGGCAGATTCTTTACCACCAGAGCCACCAGGAAGGGTTTCTGTAGACAATACCTAGGCTAGGCCGCACTGACACTGCTTCGAGGTCCAGTTCAGGAAGCCATTACATGCAACCTCTCAGATTCTTCATGAATTCTACTTTCTTTAACTTGGGGGGCCGGAGGCCTTGCATTTTTGGACCATTTTATCCAGAAGCTGTATTTCCCATTCTAGGGATACACACGTACTGGGATCTAATACTTTTCCTGGGTGACTTAGAGGGTCTTACATCCTTAAATAGGGAATAGATATTCCTCATCATGGCTCTTGGCACTGTCAGTAAAATCGAGTCTCTGTGAGGTTGGTAGAGTGATGAAGACTGGAATTAATATGAAATTAACCCTGCAGTGTTAGCCTGGCTTCCCCCAAAGCCCAGGTTTACTGGAAGAACATAATGCCTGGAGCAGGACTGAGGGAAGAGGGAGGTGAGACAGGGAGGAGGAAGGGTGAGGTGAGGTTGGGCTGCAGATCCAGCCTTCTGGAAGTTGCTTCACCTCCTGAGGCCATTTTCCTGGAAGAGATACAAGATGCCTCTCAGTTGACCCTGACAGGGGGGTGAAGGGGAGAATTTATCTCCCAGCTTTTGTCTCCCCACCAGGACCTGGCTACCAGGTTTACTGCATGGGTTCTTAGTGCCTCCTGGCTGCATGCGTGGGCCCTGAGTGGGGCCCTGAGAAGACCCAGGGCTCCCGTTGCCCTCTGATCAGGCCCTGCCATGCCCCTCAGTGCACCTGGCTTTCTAGGGGAGCACACTTATAGCTCTCCCCAGAGAGTTAACATCACGGAGAGTGGAGAGCTGAGAGTCTATGGCTAAATAAGCCAGTGTCTTTATCCTTGTGTGAACCAGTGATGAAGCCTGTGCTGTCCATTATTCCAGAGGCTTCCAGTGGTCGAACCTCAGTCACCACCACAATCACCTGCTCATTGTCAGACCATTTATGGGCTTTATTCTCACCCCATCTCACTCCTCACTCCCCTACTCCCCTCTCAGTGTTCCAACCTTTATTTCAAAGTCCGCTTCTGGGAGAACCCAACCAAAGACCACAGAGAAGCTGTGGAGGAGGTGAGAGGCCCAGGGAACAAGCATGCAGCGTGTGCCACCCTACTGCGCCTGCAGGAGTGCTCCAGCTGCAGTGAGAGTGGAGACGGGAGTCAGGGGAGGCCTAGAGGTGAGGTGGTGCAACAGGTGTCTGATGGGCGTCTGCTCCACCTGCCAAGAAGGGTTACAGTTCATTGATTTGAACCAGGCCCTGGGTAAGTATTTACCATGTGCAGAAAGAGTGCTGAGCACTCCCTGGGGATCAATGCATTTAAGGCTCACCATTGGGAAGCAGGCACTATTATCATTGCCCACATGTTATGAATGAGAAAACTGAAGCTCAGGAGGATGAAGTAACCTGCCATCATCCTTCACCATTACTATTAATATTTAAAGGTTTACTATGACCTAGTTTAATTTTAGGGGACAGAGCTATTCAGGCATCCTGTTCCATTGATCTCTTACCAGACACAGTTCCGTAGTTGGGTGTGTGAGTGTGAGTGTTTGACTGTGTGTATGCATAGGGTGGTGGGGACATGGGAGCTGGGGGTTAAAATGTAGAGACCCATTTCCCCTCAGTGTGACCCAAAGAAATAACCTTCCACTGTTTGCAATCCAAGCAGAAGCTGGTCTGAGTCTTGTGTCTGGTTTGGGTCCTTTTCCAGGACTAGAAACTGTTTCTAAATTAGACTCTAACTTACTGACCAGCAAATAGCACAAAACAAAACTTTTTTTTTTTTTTTTTGATGATTTAAGTGTAAATGAGTCGGAGGCAGAGAGATTAAATTTTCCCTCAAATACACAGGGGTTAAAAAAATTACAGTCTCCAGAGAGGCTGGCTCCTTGAGGACTGAGTTTTCGCCAAGTCAGCACATTCAAGAAAGAGTTTGTGACTCTCTGCCAAACCCCAAGCGCCACTGGCTTCTTTGCCTTAGTTTCTTGCTGAACTCTGGAGAAATCTATCTTCCTAAATCCTCGCTGTCTGTCAGAACTGAAAGCCCATTTCTGTGCAAATGATTCATTGTTATAATTTGTGCCACCTCCTCACAGACCTGCAGACTTTTCATTTTTTACATCAATTCCTATGTAATATTTCAACAAGTCTCTTTTTTCTCCTCTGTCTCCCTCCTGTCCTTCCACCAGCTCTCTGCCAACAGATTCGAAACAGGAGTTCACCACAGAGCTTTCTTTGATTTTAGCCCTGAATCTCACTCTGCCTCTTGACTGTGTGTTTCTGACAGGTGCAGAGCAGGCAGGAGAAATGACAGCATCATGCAGGATGCAAGCAGATGCAGTGTCGTGCGTCACTGTTTCTCCTGCTGGTGTCCCTTTGGGTTACAGTGAAATCACCTAGCAGGACAAGTTTTATTCTTTCCCTTGAAGGAGTCACTGTGGACATAATTCATCCCCCCATCCCACGTCTAAGAGGATTCGAATGATTTGACTATCTTAATTCCTCCCATTCCAAGTTTTGGGGTAACAGTGTGTCCCCCACGACTGGGAGGTCCATCAAGGTGCCCCTGAATGTTAGCGGCAGAGGATAGCAGGGCCAGCTGATCGCCGTGAGTACAGCACACAGCGGACCAGCTTGCCTCCATTTGCTCAACTGCAGGCAGTTCTAGTTCCAAGGTGACTGAAATGAACAACCGAGGACCAGGAGAATAAACCTCTTCTTTCTGCATTTTAAAGACCAGTGGATACGATTTCCAAACCTGAGCTGCTGGCCCTTGCCAATTCCTTTGCGTTTGGCGTGAGTTTTAATGGGCACCCAGAGTGTCGTCTCTCACAAGTTTTTTGCAGAGTATCCAGATGATGCCTCAGGAGAACTCCACTTGTAAAACCTACAGTGTCCCCATCTGCAGCACTCTAGAGAGCTGGTCCACTCAGATACTTTTTGTTAGGTGGATTCTGGAAGGCTGTTAGGTCTGAGAGGGGGACAAGTTCCAGGAAACATGCACATCAACTTGTCAAACGTTCTGCTGGATTGATGGCATTCGCCGGCATAGAATTGTGCCCGTTTAACGACCTGTGAGCCACTCATGAAAGGATTCTGAAGTGCAGCCTGCTCTGATACTGAGCCACCCGTGTGGAAGCCATGGTAAAGTTGAACAGCAGATGGAAAACTCCACCGAACCTTTTATTGGCCATATGTCACTTCTGAGTGTTGGCCAACAAACCAAATTTGCAGCTAATATATAATGATTTAAACAGCTAAGAGAGCAGCTGCACTTTGATTTCTGATGCCTTTCCTCCCGGCTTTCCTAGCTCACTGGAGTTTCTTAAACTACTTTCCTTAATCCTGTGCACTTCACACTGAATCTTCACCAGGTGGCACCATCTTCAGATGGTGGTGTTGCTGGTTCTGTTGTTGGCTGCATCCAGCTTAGCTGGTCCATCTCTCTGCTCCTTCTGCCTTGTAAGCAGTTTTCTAACTTCTTTGGAAGAAGAAAGTGCTACAAAGCACAAGACTCAGGTATTTTCATATTTCTGCCTGCTGGGCTATTTCTATTCTTTTTTTCCCAAGTCCTTCTGATTTCCAAGTCCCAGGCTTCCCTGGTGGCTCAGTGTTAAAGAATCTGCAATGCAGGAGATGCAGTTTCAATCCCTGGGAGGGGAAGATCCCCTGGAGAATGAAATGGCAACCCATTCCAGTATTCTTGCCTGGAAAATTCCAGAGGACCCTGGTGGGCTACAGTTCATGGGATCTCAAGAGTCTGACACGTCTTAGCAACTAAACCACCAACTACCACCTGATTACAGGGACTCTTGCATTCTCTTTGGGGGTGCCTGGGCTGCTCTTTTGCTGAGCCTGAAGGGCTAGTCCTTGGAGTACATTGTAGGAGGGCAGCTTGTTCTGATTTATGAAGACATGACCTGGGATGGAGCTTCTCTGGAAAAATTCAGCTCTCTTACTGTCAGAATCATCTAGAAGGAAATGATTGGTGTCAGGAATAAGCAGAACAGACCTCCTCTTGGCTCTTTAGTCTCTCTGGCTCTTCTATCCCATGTAGTTTAAGTGCCAAGTCTCTACTCCCAGCCATGGACATGCTAAGCTGGCTTAGTGCATGAAGCTTCATGGAAGAAGAGGCTCCTTGTTATAAATTGAGGGTTATATAGTTGTTTCTGGGATGAGTGTGCTGGAAACTGCCAGGAAAGGAGAGAGAGAACAGTGCCAATTGAAACTTGCATGCCTGCCAACCCTAACCTGATAACTCAGTTTCGGGATGGAAGATTGCTGAAGCTGTGCGGCCATAAAATGGCTCTGTAGTTGTCACTCTAACGAACTCCAGCTCAGGTTTCTGTGTATTAATTCCTGCAAAACTCAGCCACCTCCCTAATGTTATTCAAAAGACTTTGAACAGCATTGTGAATAAAAATTATCACAGACTACATCAAACTGAATGATTTCTATAACATCTGGAGCCAAGCACATTAAATGGGGAGTGAAATGTACATTCATCATGCTTGTTTTCTATTTTTACAAAGAGAGGAAATAAGAAATATATTTCCTATAGGGATTTTTAGTTATCTGTTCCTGTGCTAAACTGGACACCTCATGAAAGAATTATAGCCTTGGTTTCTGTGTTTATAGGTTGATCCTCTTTTTAGGTCCGATTAAGACTTCGTCCTGCAGGAACTTCATCTTAGGGAATTTATCCTAAGAAAGCACTGCTGTGTGGAACAACAGTGTACATGGTTAACCATCCTAGCATTATTTATGGAAGCAGGAGATTGGAAACAATCCAAATGTTCATCAACAGAGAAGAGATTAAATTATAATATTATCCACACACTGGATGCAGCTGTACGAAAGAAGGAAGATGTTCCTTATATACAGAGATGGAAAGAAGTCCAGGACACTTGTTAGGAAAGGTCAGATACAGAACACAGGGTACAAAATGCATTTCAGTTTAATCCATGTAACATTTGTATACACGTTAAGAAACTCTGGCCTTCCCCGGTGGCTCAGTGATGAAGAATCTGCCCTGCCAATGCAGGAGACATGGGTTCAGTCCCTGGGTAAGGAAGATTCCCTGAAGAAACAAATGGCAACCCACTCCAGTATTTTTGCCTGGGCAATCGCATGGACAGAAGAGGCTGGTGGGCTGCAGTCCACAGGTTCACAAAGAATCTGATAGGACTTAGTGATTAAACAGCAACGACAAAGAAACTGTAGAAGGATATATAGAAATAGGCTACCAGGAGAGCAAGAACAGAGCCCACAGAAGGGAATAAACCACTCATTTATTTATTTAAGTCAAACATATTTGACATATAACGAATGACCCTAAAAGTGTCATACACTTTAAAGTGTACAACATGTTGCTTTGATACATTTATGTATTGTAATGTGGTTGCTGTTATTATCTATATTTATCAAAGTATATAGTTATGATATTCCTGTCTATATTCATTCTATTGCACATTAGATCACTATGGCTTATCTACTACTCTTTGCAAGCTTGTAGCCTTAACAACCCTCCTGCTTTCCAGTAACCACCATTTTTTCGCCATATTTTTCATGGGTTTGACTTTATTAGGCTCTGTATACAAGTGATATCATACAGTACTTGTCTTTAACTTACTTCACTTAGCATAATGTGCTCGAGGTCCAAGCAGCAGGATACCCTCCTCTCTCACAGCTGACTAATATTCCATTGTATGTGTGTGTGTGTGTGTATGTATTTTTATCCATTCATTCTTTGATAAACATTTAGGTTGTTTCCATATCTTTGCTTTTGTGAAAAATGTTGCTATAAATGTGAAAGTGCATATATATCTCTTCAAAATCCTGTGTTCATTTTTCTGGGTATATAACCAGTAGCTGCGCAGTTCTTAAGCTGGCTTTTCTGTCCACTGTTCTGAAGGAAAATTTCCTTACTGACTCCCTTATTATGTCCTAAATGCCAAACTCTCAACCTCCTTGATGTCACTGACCGCCGTGGACCATACATTCTTCCAGAATGAGGTAACTCCAGTGTATGGGTATCAGAGATTCTGCCAATCCTTAGCTCTGTGTGCATAGAATGCCTGTTAACCTTTATGAACTTCAGCAGACACAGAGAGGAAAGGAGGGAGCTAGAATTTCTGAGTGTTAGTTATCTTTTAAAAGAAGTATCTCTTTTAATCATACAATGGCATTATGAGGTGGGCACTCACTATCTCCGTTTAACAGATGAGGAAATTGAGGCTCAGAGAGCTTAACTGATTAGCCTCAAGCCATACAACTCCTAGGTGATGGAGCAAGATCTGCACCTCAGATAGCTGGTCACTGATGCAAGGGCCCCCTGGGAGGGGGGCAAGTACACCAGTGCTTTCCTCCACCACTCTCTTCCCTTCTCTCTGACTCTCACCAGACTCGTTCTTTCACTACTTGAGCTGCTGCTCATTTCCTCATTTCTTTGCTGGCTCTTCTTTCTTCTCCTCAAACAAGATTGTCTCCAAGGTCTGTCCTCATCTTCCTCTCTCTAGCTCATCCCACTTCCCAGGAGAGTTCTGACTCTCAACCCTATTGGGTTCACTTTCCGGGCATTTATTTCCAGTTACTTGATGGCCGTTTCCACCTGGACCTCTTGCTGGACCCCAAGAGCCAGTGTTTCCCAAACCATATAGGTCATCTTTCTGTTCACAATTGGATTCTTTTCCTTCTTACCATTTCCTGATAATGCTACCCCAACTTCATCATCCTTAAGCTCAAAACCTTAGAGAAGGCTTTGATTCCTTTTTTTATTTTTTTCTCCCTGGCTTCCAGTTTCTAATATAGAAAAAGATTCTGTTGTTTTGACTTTGACTGCCTTCCTATATAACTCAGTTGTGCATTAAATCTTGCCTGGGGAGTGATCTCTTAACTGACCCCCCCACCTTCAGTTTTGTTCATCTCCTAACTATCTAACTAGCTGACAACCTTTTTATATAATATGAAACTCATAACATTTTATGAGGAAAACTTTCAAATGCTAATGAGAGACACACACCCAAAAAAGACTTCATAAATGGAAAGGCCAGGAGCACAAATTATTATAAAGCTGCCAATTTTTCTGAAATTAATCTATAAATTTAATGGGGCTTTAATAAAAATACCAACAGGGCTTTTGCATATTTTTCTGTAACCAGACATGCTGATCTGAAAGGTGTTATGGAAAATAAGTATGCTAGAATACTCTAAGATAAATCTGAAATGGAGAAATAAAAAATAATCCTAAAAGATATTACAATTATTTATATATATACAATTTATATTAATTACCATTGATATAGTTAAACCCATGCAGGAATTAACAAGCAGAACAATAGACAAAATAGAATCAGAAATTGAACCCAATGTTTTTATAAGAATTTAAGATTTGATAAAGTTTGCCTATCTTAATCAGTGGGAAATATTTACAGTTCAATAAATGGTATTGGGTAGCCACCTGTCAAATAATAGAGTTGTATTTCTCCTAAGTCTTTATACCAAAATGAGTGCCAGGTGGACTACCAACATGAAAGCTAAACTATCAAGGTTGTAGGGAAAAAATGGAAAAAATTAATAATCTTGGAATAGAAAAGAAATTTCTAAGCATGATAAAATTCAGGAGACATAAAAGAATGTATAAGTTTGGCTCTAAAGATCAAATATTTCCACAAATTGAATCAATTTGTGGAAATTGAATTGAATTGAATTGAATCAATTTCTACAAATTGAATCAAAATTAAAATCGTAAACAGGGAAAAATATTTGTAACAAATTTGTCCAACAAAGGGCTGAATCTATTAATATATAAAGGACTTACTCAAATCAATAAGAATAAGATCAACACTATTAACAGAGAAATTAGCAAAGAACATAAACAAATCTATCACAAAAGGAAAAACAAATGGTTCAAAGATAGTTTAAAAGATACTTAGGTTCCCACACAGTAAGCAAATATAAGCTAAAACTGTATTTTTTCACTTAATATCCAAAGTTTCTTAAATGTATTTTTGACAATTTATTTTCAACAAGGGTATAGGAAGACAGGCATTTATACATTTTTGAGGTATGCAAATTGATGCAACCTCTAAAGAGGGCAATCTCAGAATATTTATCAACATTTAAAATATGCATACCCTTTCACACATCAATTCCATGTTTAGGAACTTCTACAGTTGCGTTTAAGCTTCTGAAAAACATAGGGATATTTACTGCAGTGTTGAGCGTAATAGCATATTTTGCCATTTCAAAAAAGAAATGAAAAAATAGTAAAGCTTGTTTACCCTCTACTTTAATCCTCCGATTGTTCCCCATCAGCTATTGAAATTCTCCTGATCTGGCCCCGGCATACTTTTTCTGTCTTGTATCTTGCTACGCCCCTTGCTGCTGCTGCTAAGTCACTTCAGTCGTGTCCGACTCTGTGCGACCCCATAGACGGCAGCCCACCAGGCTCCGCTGTCCCTGGGATTCTCCAGGCAAGAACACTGGAGTGGGTTGCCATTTCCTTCTCCAATGCATGAAAGTGAAAAGTGAAAGTGAAGTCGCTCAGTTGTGTCCGACTTGTAGCGACCCCATGGACCGCAGCCTACCAGGCTCGTCCTTCCATGGATTTTCCAGGCAAGAGTACTGGAGTGGGGTGCCATCGCTTACACTTAGCCAAATGAGTGCTCTGTTTGCCCTGCCCCTTCCCTGTCTCTGTACCTCTCTTTGTGCTGATCCTGTTTCCTGTTGCATGACTTGCACTGTTCCCACTCTCTCCCTTCTTCCACGTGAATCCTAACTACCTTTATAACCTGACTCATGTGCTATCTTTTTCTGAAGATATCCTTGGATATTGGATCCTCTATGATTTGCTATACTTAGTTGAAAATTTCTACCTGTTCTTTTTTTTTTTGGCTTCTCATAAAGTTGCTTTAGATTCTAAACCAAAGCAGAGAGAAGAGATGACACCCAAGTTAACCCATCCACTAGTGAGTTGGGACCTCTCTCCCAACTCACTGGAAGGGTGGGTGGAAGTGCCTGACTCCACCCACTGGGAGCTGCAGGCAGGGCAGGGCGTGGGGTGGAGTGGGGGTGGTCCAAGGTCCCAGGGCGTTGACCCCTCCCCCATCACCTCCCTGCTCCCCTTCTCCCCAGTCTCCCCCTCCTTCTGGACCCAGAGCATCAGCTTAGCAGTACTGTGGCCCCCAGGGCATGACCGCAGGCAGGGCAGGACCTTCCCCCCAGGCAGAGGAAGTACAGGGAGAGGGGCCCAGGAACGGCAGAGGCACCAAGAACCCACACAGTTGGAGCAGCTGAAGTAAAATTTTTAAAGCTTATTCATGCGGACGTGGTGTCAGCAATCCTCATGGCTCAGCTGTGGGCCTCAGCTTGGGCCTCGCCATCCTGAGGTCGTGGTGGTAGAAGTTGAGCTCTGGTTGAGCAGCACGCTGCAGGGGTCCGCAAGGTGGGACCTTCACGCCGTTTCACCCAGCATCCACCCTTGTCCCCAGGACCTGCCTCCTGATGACGCCTGCGTGCTCCCGGGCCTGCCTTCGCCCTCTTCTCGTTTTCTGTGCATCACAGAGGTGTCCAAATTGGCAGGTAAGGTGGTGTTGAATTCGTTGAGTAGGGAGATGATGCTCAGGAGGTTGGTCCATGTCCTGGGGGCGTTCCCTGGCCCAGGTCGTCTAGCGGGGAGTGAAGGATGGAGATGCACACGTCTTGATCTTATTAGATGTTGGGGCACCGCATCTTGGGGAGGGGGGAAACGAAAGGCTGGCCAGGAGTAAGGGTAGCCAATGGCGATCTGTAGGTATGCCTTCAAGTAGCAGCCCTCAAAATAGGTGTTGGGGTGCTGCACCTCCCCGTAGGCAGGTCGCCCTCACACACCGAAGCCCTCCACTGGCTCCTCTTGCAGCCCCTTGAGCTCTGGCAGCAGGGCCTTCTCTGAGTTGAGCGACAGCGGAGAACTAGCTGGGCAGCTGTCCTCCCCGGTGCATCTTTGGGTGCTCCCCTGCTCTGGCTTTTAACATGTGATCCTTTTGGGGCTGGAGTGATAGTGATATTTTGATGTCTTTGTCCTTTGATGCAACTGTTTTAATCTGGGGGAAAAGATACAACCTACATAAGACACTATTAATATATACCCTCACCTACCAACCCCAATGAAAATATCTTTTCTGTTTCTGATTATATAACATTCATTTATAGTTGACCCTTGAACAATATGGGTTTGAACTGCATGGGTCCAATTATATACGGATTTTTTTTTTTTTTTTCAATAGTAAAGGTACACTACAGTACCACGGGAGCTGCAGTTGGTTGAATCTGAGAATTTGGAACCAGGGAGAGGGATGAAGTGGGCTTCTCTGGAGGCTCAGTGGTAAAGAATCTGCCTGTTAATGCAGGAGACTCGGGTTCAATCCCTGGATCAGGAAGATCCCCTGGAGAAGGAAATGGTAACCCACTCTGGTATTCTTGCTTGGCCAGTCCCATGGACAGAGGAGCACGGCAGGCTACAGTCCATGGGGTCCCAAAAGGGTCAGACACAATTTAGCGACTACAACACAGGGAGGAAGCACCTGTACAGAGTGCCCTATCCAGAGTGCTGACGGCTCTCTGCGCAGAGGGTTGGCACCCTTAACCCCCTGAGCTGTTCAAGGGTCAACTGTACTTAGAAACGGAGAAGGCAATGGCACCCCACTCCAGTACTCTTGCCTGGAAAATCCCATGGATGGAGGAGCCTGGTGGGCTGCAGTCCATGAGGTCGCTGAGTCGGACACGACTGAGCAACTTCACTTTCACTTTTCACCTTCATGCATTGGAGAAGGAAATGGCAACCCACTCCAGTGTTCTTGCCTGGAGAATCCCAGGGATGGGGCAGCCTGGTGGGCTACCGTTTATGGGGTCGCACAGAGTCAGACACGGCTGAAGCAACTTAGCAGCAGCAGTAGCAGTACTTAGAAATGTGGAAAACCGCACACTCCTGTGTATTTATGCTGTGCTCTGTGTGCGTGTGCATAATGGAATAAAAGAAAAATAAATTTCCTGAAAATAAATTCCCTAGTCAAAAAACATACATGTTTAAAATGTTAGTGTATGTTGCCAAACTGATCTCCAGAAAGATTTATGATTCATTCAACATTTATTGAATTCTTAGCGTGTGGCAAGTACTGTGTATTATTTAGAGTACAGAGATGAACAACACCCACGTGTAGTCCCTGCTCTTGTGGAGTCTGTGTAAGTATTTCTAACAGAAGACACATATACTGTGAGAAAGTACAGTAGTGCGAATTCTGCCTAGTTGGGGGGTTCAAGGACGACTTCATGGAGGAAGTGATGTTTCAGAGAAGGCCTGAAGCTTCAGTTGGACTTAACTAGACTGTGAGGGGGTTGAGGCGGGTAAGAGATTTTCAGCCTCAGCCTTTGCAAATGTGGCTTCTGGTGGGGCATGGGGTTGAATAAGGCTTGTGTGGCTGGAGTCCATGGAAAGGGAGGACAAAAATGAGACTGGAAATATAGGTAGGGAGCGTGCTACTGGTGGATCCATAAGTCTTGTTAAAAATGTTATTGTTATTCCAGTGCTAGGAGAGATATAAGCAGCGATTGGGGATTATATTTATTTTTTAAAAAGATAACTTTGGCTGAGTAGAAAGGACTGATAAACAGAGGCAAGAATGAACACAGGTTGACAAGTTAAGAGGCTAACTGTCCAAGTGACAGATGATAACACTAAACTAATCTGAAGCAAGAACAATAATAAGAAATCAAGGCAAAAGGAGAGGAAAATGGATGCTTTTATGATTTTACCGGTTAATACCAATATTAGAGGGGATATCATTGATCTTTTTTTGTCTTTGCCAATCTAAGGGGTGTATGCATAGTATAAATTATATGATATGGATTATATATACAACTTAGAATATGAATTATGTATACAATTTCCTTTGATTATTTGTAAGGCTGGACTTCTTTTTCTTTTCCATTGGCCATATTCATTTTTATTCATTTCTTCTTTTGAACTATCTGAACATATACTTGGTCCATTTCCTTCTTCTGTTCTGGTATCCAGCCCAGAATCCCACGTTGCACTTAGTTGTCATTTCCTCCTTGTCTTCTCTGGTCAATGACAGTTTCTCAGATGTAAGTTTTTATTATTCATTTGAATAAATCATTTTTATACTGATGCAGGGCAGAGCTTGGTAAGAATCTAAGTGCATAATGAAGGCAAACTTAAACCAGTCTAAAAGAGAGCAGATGATAGTCTGTGATATATGTTGTAAATTTTTTAAAGTTTTTTTTTAACTTGGTTTGTGTGTTTGTGTCTGTTTATGTGTGAAATTATTTCATATTATTATTTCTGGTTTTGGGATAATGCTTAGAGGTCCCTCCATCCAAACGGATAGAACTCTTTATGTGCATTATATTCTGTTACTTTTAAAACCATATATCGTCAAGTTATATCAAATAAGATACAAATCAGACATCCTCACCCTATTCTTTATTCTCTCCACCCTCAACTTCACCAGATGGGACAATAAAAAACAGAACTGAGGTGGCGCTTATGATACAAAATCAGCAGTGTCAACATAATGATGTCATGATGTCTTGCTCTGCTCTGAATTTCTTTGACTTTGCACCTTACTTGGGTCCTGACCAAAGCCTTACCTGTTTTGATACTATTCTTTCATTGTCTTTCCAGTCCTACCAGATCATGAGTTACTTGAGCACAGGAAGCACGTTTATCTCATTTTGTGTAATACACCTGTGATTGGGCCTGCCTTCACGGACTCTGCCAACATAGCATTTTAATGCATCTATTCCCATAAAGAAAAGAGAAACTTGAAACACAGTGATGAAAATGTAGATTTTCTCAAGAGTTTTGTGAGGCATTTATTGGAAATAAGAGTCCCTCATAAATCATACAGCAGGACAATCACATTTCTATATCAGGCAGTATTTCTGTGTCCTTTCTCTTCCCCTCTGGTCTATAGTCTCTCTTCAGTGAGAGTAAAAAAATCTAGTCAGGAAAATAAAGCTCTCCAAGTTAGCCTAATAAGGGCCACATATTTTTCTTCAATCCCCCCCTCCCCTTAGGGGTTTCAATTCATTTTATCATGACTGTATCCCTTGATTTTTTTTTTTTTTAATATCAGAAAACTTTGGGCATGGCAGAGAGTCATCCAGTGCTTGTGGGAATCAATGAACTGGACCATGATGCTGCTCTAATATTGGACTTACGCAGTTGACTTGTTGTCTAGGAGGTAAAAAAAATAAAGCTATTTACTTTTCTAATTCCTTTTTGTTTTCACCTGATGGGGAAAATTAGGACTCTATTGGAAACCCACAATAATTTTTATGGGCTATCAGGTTAATTATAATAAGGATCTATCTTATATTCCCACCAAAGGGCTTAGTTACTGGAGCAGCATTTTCTTAAATGGTGCCTTAGCACGGACCCAGAAGACAGTGTTATTGAAAAGTGAGTAGATGGTCTGGATGAGCTGAGAGTATGAATGTCACTGTCTTGCCTGGGGGGGCAGCCAGATGCAGATCCATTTGGGATGAAGCCTTTGGGCTATAAGCCAACAGCCCCTAAATGGAATGTTTTATCTCCTCCCTGAAGAGAGGAGTTGAGAGGCTACAGCCATACTGGACAAAGTAGGTGAAACCAATCTTAGTCCTAAGAAGCAAGCCATGTGCCCACAGGTGAGCAAATGAGATTAGAGGTGGCTGGCAAGGTAGCCACCGCTTAGCTTCACATCACTTGCTGCTTAATTCCGAGCTGGGTTAGTTGGAGGAGTCATGGAACATTTGAATATTAACTGAGCGCCAGGGCACAAAGTAGGGTCAAGTTTACGTTATTAGAAGGTTAATGTCCTGATACCTAAATTCTGGCCTAATGATGAGTAGGGTCAGTTTCCCTCTTTTGCTCCCTTTTTTCACGTCCTAATGGCCTCATTCTGCTTTCTGGGCCCTACTTAGCCTTAATTTACATGTAATAAGTTCCCCTTATGTGAATTGATCTCTTGGTGACCATGTGACCTCTACAGAAGTCACTTTCTGTCTCTTAGCCTCAGTTTCCTCATCTGAAAAATAAAAGGAAGATAATGAAAGATAATATGGGTAGAGCAACCAGCACAGTGTGTGGGTCTGACTCTGTGCAACCCTATGGACTGTAGCCCGCCAGGCTCCTCTGTCCCTAGGATTCTTCAGGCAAGAATACTGGAGTGGGTTTTCTGCCAGGGGATCTTCCAGGGATTGAACCAGTATCTCCTGTGGGTCTTGCATTGGCAGGTGGATTCTTTATCACTGAGCCACTAGGGAAGCCCAACCAGCACACCTGGTCACCTAGAAGGTGCTCCTGCGGTTCATCTTAGGAGAAGCTAAGGCTGTTTCTAGATGTCAGGACACATGGGGCTTCTCATTCTCTCAGAACATTGGAGGGGGATACCTCAGCAGCAGGGGTAGAAGGAGCCTTGCTTCTCCTGATTCTTCACAGCATGAGTTCTCAGCATTTAGATTCTTGCCTATTTTGACACCCAGATGATGGCTCCCTGAAATCTCTTTGAACACCTCAGCCCCTGAGTTATAGCTTCCACTGACCACTCTGCGGGGGAGGACAATGGGCTGGGACCGCTGCGGGAACCATGGTAAGGAGCCAGTAGAATCAAAGCTGCAACTGGGTTAATGACACTGCGGCATTGGGGTGGCTGTCGTGAGGACTGTAAAAAAAGGAAGGAAAGAAATCCCAAGACCCAAACAAAGCCAGATGTGACTTAGGAAAAGAACATTAAGGGATTGCAGTATAGCAATTTGTTTTCCTAACAGCAAATAGCTACTTAATTGGGTTAAAGTAAATCAAAAGACATTTTATATTTACATCAAAATTAACCAAAAAAAAAAAAAAGGAAGATAGATGAAAATCTAATTTTTTCTACTCTTCCATTTCCCCTTTTCTTTCTTCATTTTCCTCTTTTCCTCCAATACAATGAAACGTTCCTTCTAATTCTCCCTTGGGCTCAGGTAGGCTGGAACCAGTGTTATGGTAGATGTAATCCATAAATGGGAATCTTGGAAATGTCACCTTCCCCCCAGCTTCTACTGCTAAGCATACTTGAATCTGCGGCAGAAACCTCTATTAATATAAATGTGAGTTTAGTGTGCTAAACTCACATTTAGAATCCCATTCAGGGGACAAGTTGGGTTTGAAATCCAGTTTCTGCTACCCTTGCTAAGTTTCTGCCTGCCCAGAGAGGGTGACTTTTCCTGATAGTGGGCCTAAACGAAAGACCTCCCTGAAGTGGGGCAGAGATGAAGAAAAAGGAAGACATTTTTGAGAAACCTGAAAGCCCCATGATGTGACTATGCTTGCAAGAAGGTCAGGAGTGACCAAACGACAGGAGAAGCCTGCAGGAGCCAATACAGTTTAGGGAAGTAGAGAGGAGGCTGAGAGTCTAGTGGGGAGAGGAATCCAGGGAGAAGCCTGCAGAAGGCTGGGGAGGAGCCCTTCTCTGAATGTCAGGGTGACTTGGAGTACAGCTTGGCCTCATTGCAGTGATAAGATGTGGAGAAGCCAGACAGAGAGGCCTGTGCATCCCCACCAGTCACACAGTGGTGAGAGATGCTATGTTTTGACTGGAGTGGAGTGGAAGACCCAGTTGCAGGGCTACAGGGTCACAGGCAAGGAGAGGGAGTGGGTAAGAGTAGAACATGGGAATGAAACAGACTCCAAGCCTTTGCTTTTGGGTCCTGAATATCTGTGATTTGTCTACTTTTTACCAAACATCATTCTGTTCCTTGTAGCTAACTCTATTACCCTCGCTGAAATACTGGTCACGGAAACAGACACACTCACAAAAACTCACCCTTGGCAAATATTGCCAAATTAAGATTTAGGCCAGAAAAGAAAATCAGACAAAATTATATTCTTATGTTTCTTTAAATCTACCATAAAACCCAAAACCTCCAATGAACTAGAAAATCTCTGCACGAAAATCATTAAGTTAAAAATAAACATTAAAAATTGACTGCAGTCAACAAGAATAATAGAAAATGTAAAACCTTCAGACAAGAGCAGTAATTATCTTATTGATTTGAAGGATTAAGGGGAAAAGAGGGGCCTTGGGGATAAGCTATGACTCATGATTGCTGCCCTTTGGCTGGAAACTTCAAGGCTGATGGGTGGTTACGTTTTAGGATCCCAGAAGGAGGCCCCCCACCCCCACCACATGAAGACATTTGTTCAACAGACTGTACCCTAAAGCAGTTTTACTAACAATTCTAATGTGGCTATACGATCAAATAAACTAAAAGTACTTTATAAACTGTGATAGTCCTCACAAAGGCAGGTGGTACCTTAGTCCTGGAGGCCAGAATTTAGATCTGGACCACTGCTGTTTTCTCATAGAGGTTGGACTTATTTGTTGAACAAATGAGTCAGATATTCTACAGATAATATGCGTGTGTGTTTGTGCTCAGTCATGTCCAACTCTTTGCAACCCCAAGAACTGTAGCCCACCAGGCTCCTCTGTCCATGAAATACTGGAGTGGGTTGCCATTTCCTCCTCAATCTATGGATAATACTCTTCTGATATTACTCTTCCTGATTATATGCAAAGATTTGGGGTGGGGAGAGGGAAGATACTTATTTACATCTACATGCATGTGTGTGCTAAGTTGATTCAGTCATGTCTGACTCTTGGCGACCTCGTGGACCATAGCTTGCCAGGCTCTGTCCATGGAATTCTCCACCAAGACTACTGGAGTGAGTTGTTTGCCCTCTTCCAGGGGATCTTCCTGACCCAGGGATTGAACCCACATCTCCCTCGTGGGCAGGTAGGTTCTTTCCCACTATCACCACTATTTGCCATCTGTTTGTCACCTAAACAGTCCTGGGTGACTCTGTTAGTTCCTGTTCTGACTGGAGGGATCCTATGGAAAGGAGGTTGGAGGTTGGAGAAGATGGCATTGTCAGTCTTCTACCATGTGGACCCTTCACATGGTGTGACTTGCCCGTCACTGTGCTCACTGCCACGCTCCTCTGTGGCCTGTTTGGGCTGTCTCAGGATGTTCATTTCAGCCCCTAGAAACTCAGACATCACTTGCCTTTTGTGATCCAGTCCTTGGAGTTTTCCTTCCCAAACCACAAATAAATCCACAGTAGGTACTATGGTTTTGTATTTAAGGCTTCTCTTGAAGATAGACTCCATTCACCATTTATTCAATAGATATTATTGATGACTTACCCGCTGCCAGCCTGGCTGCTGTTACTAAAGATCTAGCTGTGAACAATACCAACGAGTGCCTCTTCTTAGGGCTCCTGAGTCTTAGTGACTGGGGGAAGGTCCTGGTGGCCCAGGCTCCCTCTCCCTTCCCATCCTGGGGCAGGCTTTGCAACAGGAAAGGGAAGAGAGGTATGTCTGCTAATTCCATGTAAGTAACAGAAATGACAGTACAGCCTTACCCTCAGCAAATTTAGTCTAGTTCACCTTGTTTTTCTATGGTTTTTAGGAACCTTTACATTGTGCTTAGTCAGAGGACTGGGCTGCCCATGCAGATGGCCTTGGAGAGTAGGAGGAACTGCTCCCAGCTATGACTGCCTCCCAGCCTGTTAATTGTACCATCCTTTTCCCTGTCTCTTGGTAAGAGTTGTGGAGCATAAGTTGATTGATATTCATGGGAGCTATTTGGGTTGAGATTTAGGGTCAATGTTTACTATCTTGTCCTCAAAGTATACCCTGGTTTGAACCTTTACTTCCTTCTGTGGAGCCATGCAGTATGAAACCTGGGCTTCTAGGGTGGTGCTAGTGGTAAAGAATCTGCCTGCCAATGCAGAGGACACCAGGAGACGTGGGCTAGATACCTGCATCAGGAAGCTCCCCTGGAGTAGGAATTGGCAGCCCACTTCAGCATTCTTGCCTGGAAAATCCTGTGGACAGAGGAGCCGTGTAGTATAAAACCTATGACACTCCAGTTCTTGGCTGTACACTTAGGCTTCTTGAGTCCTCCTTCTAGGGTCATGGTGGAGCAAGGCTTTACTCTGCTCCAGGAGCTCTGTGTGGATGCTCGGCTTCATGAAACAGTGAGCTCTTGCCACACCCCTGCCCTCTGCCTTGGGTTCCTGCAAAGAGCTAGTGGGGAAGGTGTGACCACCTCCCCTCCCTGCCAAGGCTCGTTGCCTTCTTGTGCAGTAGGAATGTGTATGTGTGTGTTACTTGCTCAATGGTGTCCAACTCTTTGCGACCCCATGGACTGTAGCCCACCGGGCTCCTCCGTCCATGAGATTTCCCAGGCAAGAATACTGGAGTGGGCTGCCATTCCCTTCTCCAGGGGATCTTCCCGACCCAGGGATCAAACCCAGGTCTCCTGGATTGCAGGCAGATTCTTTACTGTCCGAGACACCAGGAAAGCCCCAGGAATGTGTATAGTGAGGTGCTACCTAGTCCTCCAAAAGCTCTGATAAGAGAAGCTGACAAGTCCATGACTGGGTTTTCCTCAGGGGTCTGTGAGAGGGTGTATTTCACCCAAACTCTGGGATGACTCCAGCCCAGCTGTCAGTTTTATTTTCAGGAGTCCTTGAACAGGTCTGATCTGGTCATGAGAGCTATTTGGGAAGATAGCTCCATATGCTATCTGTTCCCAGGGAGCTTGAGTCATTTGTTCAAAGATTTGGGATTGTTTCATTGATTGTCAAAATAAATTAATCACAGGAACTTTTTGAAGCTAGCTAAATCCATTCTTGAACAAGGTGAGCTTATAAATACAGAAAATAGTCTAAATAAAGAATGGGTATTTGGTAGTGGGGGACCATGCAGAGAATGGGAAACGCTCACAAGATTTGCCTTCACCATATCAAGAATTTACCCTGTAGACCTCTGTTCACTTCACCCTGTTCTGTTGCCTGATGATGTACACGGCTCCTTTTGAATAGCTTGAATTCTGCCTCCCTCTTTCCAAGATTTTTTTGTTTTTTTTGGCTGTGCAATGTGTATGTGGGACCTTAGTTCCCTGACTGGGATTGAACCTGCGTCTCCTGCAGTGGAAGTGTGCATCTTAACCACTGGACCACCAAGGAAGTCCCTGCCTTCCTCTTTCCCATTTCCCAACCCTCCCTTGACGTGGGGAAGCAAACAATGAAAACACAGAAAGAACAACGCCCCAAACTACAAAACATTAATGGAATATTCACTCCAAATGAGATTTTTAAAGAGGCACTTTAAATGCAGCGAAGACCTAAGCACTAACATCAATGTTCTTGTAAGCAGAAAATAAAATCTACAAATAAAGTTTTAGTGGAAGGTGTATCATTTTATTTCATTAATATTCATATTCCAAACTCATATACACAGTGACAGAGAACTTCAGGAGATAATTTTGCTCCTAGGAAATAAACAACAGCTCCAGACCAGCCTAATAAACATTCAAAACAGCATGCACACCAGGAACAGGTGTTCTCCAGTTGCCTCTGTACTGATGTTTAGTAGGCTAGAGCTCTGAGCAGCATCATGACTGGTGCTGTGGCTTTGCATCCCACATGCTGGTGGAGTGAGATGGGCTGATTTGTCCTACCTCTGTGTTGGAGGGTCCCCCAGGATCTTCCTAGTAACATATGTCTTCCAGCTTTCCATCTTTGTGTTTAGAATGACACTTCTCCCAGCCTCCTCTGACTAGTCAAGGACAGGCTAACCCTGAAGAAAGTTGATTGAGTCTCCTGGCCTCTGACTCACTGCAGAACCCTGCTGAGGCTTTTAAACCTGAACTCCAGTGACCTGCTCTGTAGCTGTAAGATGGTGAGATAAATGCACATACCCCACCCAGAACCAGGAGAGTCTGATTTTTTGATAGTGACCTGACCTTGGAGAGGCTCAGCTGGTCTATGGGAAGAGATGGTCTTTGCTGCGTATTTGTTGTTGTTTAGTCGCTAAGTTCTGTCCATTCTGCAACCCCATGGACTGCAGCCCGCCAGGCTCCTCTGACCCTGGGATTTCCCAGCAAGAATACTGGAGTGGGTTGTCATGCTGTCCTCCAGTGGATCGTCCCAAGCCAGGGATCAAACCCACATCTCCTGCACTGTAGGCAGATTTTTTACAGTAGAACTTTATTAACCTACGGCTTGTGTGCTCAGTTGCTCACCAGGGAGCTCCATAGGTGCGGGTTACACCTGGAGAAGCTAAATCATCTGCATGAGGAGCAACCTGGGGAGGGGAGGGGAGGTCGGACTCTTTGTGACCCCTATGGATTGTAGCCCGCCAGGTTCCTCTGTCCATGGAATTTTCCAGGCAAGAATACTGGAGTGGATTGCCATTTCCTACTCCAGGGGATCTTCCTGATCCAGGTATTGAGCCCATGTCTCTTGTGCCTCCTGCATTGGCGGGCGGATTCTTTACCGTCGAGCCACCTGGGAAGTCTTTCTGTGTATAGAGAAGGACTATACTCACTGTGTTACTCAGCCTTCACAGTGGGGTTTCCATCTTGCCCCTGAGGAATCCAGAAATGACCTTCCCGCTTTGCAGGCTCCGAACACTGGGCTTTTGTTCCCAATCCAGTGTTGCTCTTCTCATGCCACAACTGCCCTGGAGATAAACTGAGAAGCGTTATGAATTCCCGAGGGAATCACGTCCACATTCAAATTTCTCACAGTCATGTGGAAAGGAAGGCCAACAGAAGAGAACATTCAGATTAGAGATGCAGGGAAGAAACCTGGGGGAAAACCAAGGATTTCAGCAGAATACATTTGAATGGGAAGGGATCCTAAAGACACCTCATGGGGGAAAACCACACAAATTGCAGCTGAGAAACCCGGAGAAGTGTCTGACCCAGATAAGTAAGGTTGGGTTTAATCTCTCGATTCTGGTTGCTTAATTCCCAGACTGTTTTGCTGTCAGGTCTGCACAATTAATTGGTCTAAGGAGATAAGGGACCTCTTTAGATTAACATCAGAAAGAAAAAAAAAACAGCACATTCTCTGGTGAAAGTGTCAGTTTTTCTTAGCTGACAGAGAAGGTAGAACAAATAGATTATGGATGAGTTTCACATTCCAGCTCACTGTTCGAACCTCTCGACTTCCCAGAGCCTGGGTCCCCTCCCCTCTCTCCACCTTATCTGTAGCCCACCAGCCTCCTCTGTCCATGGAATTTTCCAGGCAAGAATACTGGAGTGGGTTGCATTTCCTTCCCCAGGGGATCTTCCTGACTCAGGGATTGAACCCTCATCGCTTATGTCTCCTGCATTGGCAGGTGGTTCTTTACCACTAGCACCACCTGAAAAGCCCCTATTATGATTACAGCTACTGGTCTGTTTTTTGTGACAACCTCCAACCAGGTTTCGTTTATCCACTCTTCTATTTCAATAGTTCCTAGTAGTTTATGTTTCCTGGACTCAACCCCCCATCTACAGAATCTCTGGTAGGAGCCTAGGAATCTGTATTCTAATAAATGTCCCATGAGCCTGGAAAACACCAGCCTGCTGAGCCCTGAAGCCAATTTAGGATCAAGCTTCCAGCACTTAGGCCTACTTTGCATCTCCTCAGCTACTCTGCCCACTGGCCACATCTTCCTCTGAGTCCATGAAGCATTCTCTCTTCTCATCCCGTGTGAGGAATTGCTGTTCTCCTCCAAGAGCACGTGGACAATCCTGCATCCTAGCTGTGCTCTGCTGTCCCTACTGCCTGAAAGGCTCCCATTGCCAAGCCCTCCCCAGTTGTCATCCCAGTGTTAGGCATTTTTCTTTTCTGCTTCTTTTCCTGGTTCAGCACAAGTCCTAGCCAGCAGTGGTTGTCTCCTCCATACACCTGTCTCTCAGCTCACCTACAGCCCCCTCAGAGCTGGAAACTGGATTCCGATCATGAGAAACGAAGGAACCATGACCTCTGTGTCACCAGTTGGTGGCTCCTCCCTGGGTGAAGGTGGGGTGGGGATGAAATCGTCTTCTCGCAGGAGTCAGATCCTACACTTTTTCTTACACTTGCTGGTACTGAGCAAGCATCATGTGGCAAACCCTTGGCCCTCCACACCCTGTTTAAGCCCTTTTCCCTGTGTTGAGCCCGGTTCCCCAGAACAACTCTGTTGCCAGTTTATTCTGTCCACCATCACTGCCCGCACAGGATGTGGGTGTCCTTCCCACCGCCCTAGCTCAAGGTTTGAAACAGCCTCATGAAACCACCCCCTCCGTCTGGCCTGCCCTGACCTGGACTGCTGAGCACAGCCCTCTGCTCTAGGCACTGTGGCCTCGCCGCCAGTGGGAGAGAATTCTGAGTCCTGGATTGTGATGCCCATGGTGATAAGGAGGTCAGAGGGGTGGCTTGGGACTCCAGCCCAGCCCCAGATGGCAGACCTCCCTGAAGATACAGGAACTGCCCAAGGGGCAGCCAAGGGCAGACATTCCTGGTGTTTCGACTGTTGTCTTTGCCACCCTCTGGGGCTCACCACATACTCTTTTAGGTCTGTTTTTTGACTTGATTTGTTATCAGATCCTGTTTCCCTCTGCCCAGCCCTCCCTTTACTCTGTCCTCTGCCCCAAAGCGGGTGAGAGTAGAGAAGTGAGCAGTGGGGTGGAGGGAGGTGCATTTTGAGGGGTGGTCTTCAGCACCCCATTGTGGTGCAGGGAAGCCCTCAAGGCTTGGAGCCACAGCTGGGGAGGCTTCTCTATCTCCCACATTGCTGTTTCTCTGAGGGCATGGAGAAGGCACAAGTGGTGGCATTATGCTGTTGTTGTTTCTAGTCCCTAAGTCATGTCCAACTGTTTGTGACCCCAAGACAGAAGTAGCACTTGGATTGGCCTTGAAGGACAGGTGGGTTTGTGTCACCAGACAGGTGAGGTGGGCATCCCAGGTGGATGTATTGGTCTGAGTAGATATAGGGAGATGGGAAAGTTCTGGTCTGATTGGGAAGTAAATAATATTTAGTTTGGCAAAAATTTTGCATTATTTAAGGGAAATTATGAGTGAAAAGGCTGGAAAAGTTAGCCAAATCAAGCCTTTGGAAGACTTTAGACTCAAGACTAGGGGTTCTGACTTGACTCGGTCAGATACATATCCACTGGAGGCTGTTCTCTTGTAGATAAATAAGTAACTGCAACAACATATTGGACTTTAAGAAGCCGAATCTTGCCTTCTTGACCTGGAGGCCCATAAACAAACAGCTTGGGAGGAAAAGAGTGGTAGTAATGTGAATATAAAGGAAAAGAGGAGATACTGAGAGTGGTCCTGAGGGAGACTGAGCAGGATTTGGCAATCTAATGGGGATCAAAGAGAGTTGAGGGATCAGGAAACCATCTTGTGCTTTTATATAGATTCCTGTTGGCTAGAAAGCTTCTCCGTTCAATATTTTCAGGTGATTACCATGTGTCTTGTATGAGAATAAGCAGTAAAGGAGCAATGCAGGTGAAGAAAACAGTCCTTACTCCAGCTGAGAAGAAGATGAAGAAGAAAGTCCAGATCAGCTCTTACTGTTCTCTCTGGAAAGAAAATCAGAGATGATTGAATATTTTCTTTAGAATCCTCCATGAAGTGTGGATGAGGCAAAAGGGATCCAGGTCCATCGATTCCCTGGATGGTTCCCTGATTTCGTTTGACTTTGTTTCATTCAGTAGCTATTTCCTTTGACTCTAACATGGAACGTGCACTGGGTCACAAAGCTGAGAACTCCCCCAGTGTCTCCTAGCTTTGGAGGATGATAAGAGGAACACAACAAAAACTACAGGGCTTGGAGTGAGGAAGAAGACACAAGGGGTTAGCATGGGCTTGAAAGGCGGGTCTCATGCCTTAGTTAGGGAAAGGAGCTGGGGGAGTCTTTGTGGGAGAAGTGACATCTATGCCAGACTTTGGATGGAGTAGACATTCATTAGGCAGACAGGGGAAGTGAGAGACACAGGGAGAACAAGGGCAAGGAAGCAGAGAACATGGGACCTGTTTGGGGAATGTTATATTGTCTTGTTAAAAAAGCTTATAGGCTGAATATAGCGTTGTTTAAACCAGGATTTGGCTTTGTTTTGCCAGTGAAGTCAAGAATAAGCGTTGGAAATCCAATGAAGTGGTTTATAGTTGTGGTTTAGTTGTTTCCAGTTATACAGTTTTCTGGGTTTCTAGTTGGTTCTAGAAGACAGCTTGGTTTGTTTGCCAGCTGTCAAGAGTCCTGTGATTAGGTGACTCCTCCATTCCGGCCTGGAAGTGTGTCTGTGGAGCTTTTAGCTTTACAACGAATGTTTCTTTGAGAAGGAGACTGGTTACTCACCATCCAAGGGTGGAAAATCATGCTGCTTTCAACTCTGTTTAGTTTGGGTTATAGGACATATATGGGAACCACTAAGTTACATAAACATATTCAGGGAAACTCAAATGCTCAAGGCCAGGGCCAGGCTGAAATTGGTCGTTAATACTCTCTTACTTCATCATTCTGGATCTTCCTTCTCTCTCAGAGTTGTTGATTCATCAAAGAGCAACTCAAAATATTATGACAACAGTATCTTTCTCATTCTAAATAGGAGGACAAGGAGGACCACCCAAGGGTAAGAGGCATAATTAGCCAACTTCATAATTAGCAGCAGATTGTCAGCTATTCTGAACCATGTTCTCCTGTTAACATTCTGTACTAGGTGTGACTGTAGTAAGTGCAAGAGTAGATTTTTTGTCTTTTTGGGAGGGCATAGTAGGGGGCTTGGTGATTGGAGTTGGGGAGCTACTTGTCCAAAAAATAAAAGGTTCTAATACATCCATGAAAGCCAAATCCTAAACATGTTTCCAAGCATGAAATGTTGAACTTGGTACCTGATTGTGTTGCTTTCCTGGGGCTGACGTACCCCAAACAAAACAGATTAATATTCTCATAGTTTTGGAGACCAAAGATTTGAAATCAATGTGTTTCCAGAACCTCATTCCCTCTGAATTCTCTCGGGGAGAATCCTTCTTGCCTCTTCCAGTTTCTGGTGGTTCCAAGTGTTCCACAAACACCTTGATGCTGCACACTCTGATCTCTACCTTCAGATTCATATGGTTTTTTTTTGTGTGTGTGTGTCCCTGTATTGAAAATCTTACTCTGTGTTTGTCTTATAAGGCCATCTTTCATTGGATTTAGGGCCCAGCCTAAATCTAGGATGATCTGAGATCCTTAGCTTAATTCCACCTGCAAAAGCCATTTTCCAAATAAGTCCACATTCTTAGATTCCAGGGATTAAGATATAGACACATCTCTTTGGGAGCCATCATTATTCAACCTGTGATGCCAAAGACGCATTCTCTGCTGGCACAAGAATGTGCCCCTGTTCCGTGGTTAAGCATCTGCCTTCCAATGCAAGGGATGTGGGTTCGATCTCTGGTTAGGGAGCTGAGATCCCACATGCTGTGGGGCAGCTAGCACCACACTCCACATATAGACAGAAGCCCGTGCCCTGCAATGATGAGCCCGCCCATTGCAACAAAAGATCCACATGCCACAACGTACTGCAGCTAAGACCCACTGCAGTCAACTAAAGATGTATTTTTTTAAAGTTCAGTTTTTTTTTTTTAAAGAATGTGCCCCTGGATTATCAGCAAATCCTTGTTGATGACTATGGTTAGGACAGCAGAGCAGGGTTGGACTGGATTCAGTATAAGAAGTTGTAGCAACTCTAAGGTAACCTGCATTTGAAACAAAGGGAGTTATGTAATTTGCTGGACAGAGACTAAATTCGTCTTACAAATCACGATGTATTCTGGAACAATATCAACTTTCCTGGTGGACTCCAAGGCTGAAAGTTAGAGATCCGTAAAGAAAGGAATTTACATGGTACATTTTGTCATTTGGAAGATACTTTGCTGTTTCTTGATATTTTAAACTTTCTTAAAAGTATAAAACTTTGAGTTTATCCAGTTGGACTTCTGAAACTCTGAGCGCTCTGAAACACTGAAATGTTAAAGAAGCAAAAAGTACATTTTAAAGAAAGTCTCCTTTAAATAAATGGAAGGCAGTCCAGTAATTAGTACACATATAAGAAATTTTCAAGTATAATTAATGGAACCTCATAAAGGTCAGAGTTCCTTGTTTTTTGTATGGACATATTAAGATATAGGTCTTAAACTCAATGTCAGCTCCCTAAACAATAACTGCAAAGTTCTTTTTTCTCTTCTTCTAGTTGCGAAACATAGCCACGCACATAAGCCTGCTATTCTACCCCAGTGCTTTGCGATGGTGCTGGAAAATTGCAGCGAGAGCGCTGACTCACTGGAAAGGTTCTCCTTTCTAGAGTAAGCAGCAAGAACAAAATCATGTCAGCAACATTTCCCAGTTTTATTTTTAATTGGTTAATACGCCTTTGATCACTGAAGGGGAAATAACTGAATGAGGGCTAGCTCAAGCCTAAGGACCAGCAATATTACCTTGTATGTTCCTTAAGATCATTTCCCCCCATCCACCTGAGATGCAGTTATTTATTAGCATAATATGGATACAGATCTATCCACAGGGCTTAAAGATGGAAATTGAAACTGTGATGATTTAGCTGAAAGTTACTGGAGCATTCATAAAGCTGTCAGAATTACAAGAGAAACCACATTAAGGAAACGCCAGCAATAGTTGCTATTAAACAGATATTCAAACATCGTCAGCACTGTTATCCACAGCAGGGTGGCCTAATTTATAAGCTTCTGTAGAAGAGGATAATGGTGGCTGCAGGTTCAAAGGCAAGTGGATCACAGGAATGATATAAGGCAGGGTAATCTCATGTTTTAACACATAAATCAGGACGCAAGACTGAAGACTTTTCCCTGGTTTGTTAATTTGTTTACATCTTTGAAAAGTATTCTCAGCAATAAATCACATCTATAGAAAACAATAAAATGAACTGAAGAGACACAAACTCAATATTTTTTCAGTCAACAAATACTGAGTGCTGTTTGTATGCTGGGCACACAGTTTTAGGTACTGGATAAGATGTAGATTGAACAGGCAAAATACTGGCCATAGACAATATTCTGTCATTCTATCCACAAATTTTACTGAGTGGCTGCCAAATGCCCGATGTGTGCTGTGGTCAATATTCTGTCAATTCAGAATCATTTGTGGTCACATATACTTGGAAAATGAAGTGCTACTGATTCTCTGACCCTGAGGATTCCTGGGAGTACCTAGGTGTCTCCAGTGAGTCTTGACCATTGCCTATTACTCTGCGAGCCAAGCTAGAGCTCTGTAGTCTTAGGTCTCGATGTATAGAGTAGCTGTTGTGAGCTGAATTTGTACTCCATTTCTGTGGCTGCCTTCATGGTGTGGAGCTGGAAAGCTGGGTGTGATGTTGGTGCCCCTGGAATGGAGCCAGGTGCCCTGAGGCACCCATGTCTTGACTGTCCTTCTCCAGTACACTGAGCTCAGGTTTCTCGAGCCTGGAGTGTTATGGTATTTAACCAGGAGCTTTTTTCAATGCTCTTTCCCAAGCAGAGACTCCATTGCAATCTTGCATCCCACTTGACACATCTGTACCCATTTCCTCAGCCCCAGGTAAGTCTAGGATGTCAGTGTGTCTAAGGAACATGGAGGCGCCTCCTTCCACTCATTGTGAGCCCCTGAAACCTGGGCCCCACCAAGCCAAGACACCTTGTTACACACCACACACGTGCATCTTTGGAAACAAGATGGCTGGAAAATATCTTGGGCAGATGGCTTTAAAGAATAGAGCCACATGTCCAAATTTGAATGTCACATAGTTCACGGTAGAAAAGCTAGTATTCTATGGAAATAAACAGGAACACAAACCAGGAGTCTGTTACTAAGGCAAAAAACACATTTAATTATGAGCCCCATATCCAGAAATGAGGTTGAAATTAGGATGTAATAATTACAAACTTTGGAATTTGTACCTGTTAAATTAGCAAAATCTTAATGATCTACGCTCAGATCTTTACAAGGGAGAATCGTTACTTACATTTATTCTGCCATTCAAGTTATGAATACTGAGCTCCCCTCTGATGCAGACTCTGCAGTAGGTGATGGGGATATAAGAATGAGTTCTTTTCTTGCCTTTAAGCAGCTTATAGTCTAAGACAAGGGTCAGAAAAGTATGGCCTTTGGGATAAACCCAATGAACTTCCTGTTTTTGTATAGCCTGCAAATTAACAATGGATTTGCTGTTTTTAAAGCAGAGACATTACTTTGCCAACAAAGGTCCGTCTAGTCAAGGCTATGGTTTTTCCAGTGGTCACGTATGGATGTGAGAGTTGGACTGTGAAGAAGGCTGAGCGCCGAAGAATTGATGCTTTTGAACTGTGGTGTTGGAGAAGACTCTTGAGAGTCCCTTGGACTGCAAGGAGATCCAACCAGTCCATTCTGAAGGAGATCAGCCCTGGGATTTCTTTGGAAGGACTGATGCTAAAGCTGAAACTCCAGTACTTTGGCCACCTCATGCAAAGTGTTGACTCATTGGAAAAGACTCTGATGCTGGGAGGGATTGGGGGCAAGAGGAGAAGGGGACGAGGGAGGATGAGATGGCTGGATGGCATCACGGACTCGATGGACGTGAGTCTCAGTGAACTCCGGGAGTTGGTGATGGACAGGGAGGCCTGGTGTGCTGCTATTCATGGGGTCGCAAAGAGTCGGACACGACTGAGCGACTGAACTGAACTGATGGTCAGGAAAAAAAAATTCAAAAGAGTAATATTGCTGACACATGAAAACTATATAATTTAAATTTCAGTGTGTAAATAAAGTATTATTGGAACACAGTCATGTTTGCCTATTCATGCATTGTCTGTGGCTGCTTCCTGCTACAACAGCAGATTTGAGAAGTTGCCACAGAGACCTTAGGATCCATGAAGCCTGGCATATTTACCCACCACTGATTTGACAGAGAGTGTGACACAGGCAAAAGTATGGAGGTAGAGGGGACTTCCCAAGTGACGTTAATGGTGAAGAAACTGTCTGCCAATGCAGAAGTAAGAGATGTGGATTCTGTCCCTGGGCTGGGAAGATTCCCTGGAGGAGGGCATGGCAACCCACTGCAGTATTCTTGCCCGGAGAATCTCATGGACAGAAGATCTTGGTGGGCTATAGTCCATAGGCTCTCAAAGAGTCAGACATGACTGAAGCGACTTAGCAGACATGTACACATGAAGGTAGAGATGTTTCCAAGGATATTCTTAGAGCCCAGTGGAGGGGATTAAAAAGAGGCACAATTTTCAGTTCCCTTAAGGTCACAAAGAAGACAGATGTGTAACCAACCAAAGAAAATTTTAGATTTTTTTTTTTTGCTAGCACTTAAACAAGGAGCTGAAGGAATAACAACAACAAAAATTATTATATTTGCAGCTTAACTATTACTTTTTTTTAAACTTACTTTATTGTTAGTAGTAACAATATTTCAGCTTTGTCTTAATACCAGTTTATACACACAGGTATAAATTTTGCTTTATCACCAGTTGTCTTATATGTATTATTAAAACATTATTTGTTCAAGAGATGCTGCATAGAATGAGTTTTAAAAAGAAAGATTCTTTAATTTTTAAGTAGTCTGACAGCAATGGTCTGGAGCAGCTTGGCGGGGCTGTGTTTCTGCATGCGTTTCAAATGTCGAGTCTCCCAGCTCAGCTTGAGAGAGAGTGCCCTCTGAGTGCCTTTTTATTGGGTCGGTCTTCCTAGGGTGGGGAGGGGTGAACCTTCGTGCAAGCAGGGCAGGGGTGTACCAACCGTGGCACTTAGTTGACCTCAGAGGCATATTTAATAGGACCTCATCCATAGCTGATCCAGGAGGAGAGCTGAGCAGGAAGAAAGTAGTTCTGGGTCCTTTGATCCCCATTTTTACATCTCACTTTTGGCTTCCCCTAGTTTCACTTTTCACTTTCATGCATTGGAGAAGGAAATGGCAACCCACTCCAGTATTCTTGCCTGGAGAATCCCAGGGACAGAGGAGCCTAGTGGGCTGCCGTCTGTGGGGTCGCACAGAGTCGGACATGACTGAAGCGGCTTAGCAGCAGCAGCAGCAGCAGCAGTAACAGTACAAGCTCGTGCTCTAATGGCAAGCTGTCAAGGACACAGGCTAAAAGTCCACATTGCCTTACTGAGGGGCAGCATAGCACTGCTTATGGGGTTGTGCGTGCTAAGTCACTTCAATCAGGTCCAACTCTGTGCAACCCCATGGACTGTACCCCACCAGGCTCTTCTGTCTATGGGATTCTCTAGGCAAGAAAACTGGACTGGGTTGTCATACCCTCCTCCAGGGGGTTTTCCCAACCCAGGGATTGAAACTTACATTCTCTTATGTCTCTGACGTCTCATCTCCTGCATTGGCAGGCAGGTTCTTTACCACTAGTGCCAACTTGGAAGCCTGTGGGGTTAGGACACCTGGATCTGAATCCTAGCTGTGCCATGCAGCAGGTTTGTGGCTTTGAGATATTCACTTAGCTTCCATGCTTCAGTGCATTTTAAATGAGGAAAATAAAGCAGCTATCTCAGGATTATTGAGGATTAAATAAACTCACCCATGAGAACCATTTGGAACAATGCCTGGCACATGAGTCCTTAACACTTGCTGTGATGATGATGGTGGTTATTATTATGTACTGTACTCTCTCAAAAATACCAATTCCCTGTTAACCCTTAACACTAGTTTTGAGTCAAAAAATTTTTTTTCCTGGCACTACATCTTCATAAGGGAGTCTTTGACTCTTCCTGTTACTCTTTTTCCCCCGAGGCCCTCCCCGCTGAATTCTGACCTCTTCCATTGTCTATTGTCTTATTTCAGTCTTATTAATTCTGACTACAGCAATCTTGCATATATATGCCCAGGCACTAACTTTTATTATCCATGCCCAGGGGAGCGATTAACCACTCTATAACAATACTATTGATGATCCATTTTCTGTTTTAGAGCATCAGTCATTTCCTTCGCAGCAGAATCAGTGACCACTATGCATTTGTTGGTCTGAACTGAATTCTGTTCTTGTTCGGACAGTGATGAAGATCCCATTCTCAAAAATGTATTGCTGCTTTACATTAGCCTAGAGCTTGAGAATTGGACAGGTATCCATTTATTTACATTCAACTTCCTGTTATCTTATGCCTGATTGTTTTGCTCTGGAAGGCAGAGTTTGGAATCTCTGGTTTCTGATTTATTCAGGGTATGTGTTATGACTGTTTAGCTAGGTGATCCTTATCCCCAGTTTCCTGGGTGTCTTACTTTAAATGTTTCCTTACGAGGTTCCTTATCTCTTCCCAACTAGTTTGCTACTGACTCAGCATTCTCCCTTTTCTTGCACTTAGCTGCTCATCGCTGAGTGTCAGAGATGCTTGCAGTGGGCTGATTTAGGATTGTAGCAGAGGCTGAATGAGTGTGTTAGCTATCTGTTTCTGTGTAGGAAATCAGTAGCTTGAAGCAACAGCAAATGTTTATTATCTCACAGTTTCAGTGCGCCAGGAAGCTATGACTGACTGAGTTAGGTTTTATGGCTCAGGATCACTCATGATGCTGCAGTCCGGGTGTCAGCCAGGGCTTGACTGGGTTGGAGGATCCACTTCCAAGATCATGAACATGGCTGTTGACTGAGGGCTTCTGTCTTTTGCCGTGTTGGAACAAAGTTCTTCATGCAGAAGAGAAACTGGCTTCCTCCAGAGGCCACACGAATGAGCAAGAGCGCCTCAGATGGCTGCCACAGCTTTTATAACCTAATATTGGAGGTGGCAAATTGTTTTCTGTGTCATATTGGATATAGAGATCAACACTGGCATAATGGAGGAAGGGGTCTTCACAAGAGTCTTATAGCAGAATGTGAGTTCCTTGGGGCCATCTTGGAGGTTGATCACCATATTCTGAAACTGGTCCCTAAATGATGTACATCATTTCCCCATGCAATATACATTCATTCCTCCACAGTATCTCATTAAAGCATCAGCTTGAAATCCAAAATCTTATTATTGAAATCAGGTCCAGAGAGGAAAAGTCTCCTCGGGCATAGTTCCTTAAATTCAAGTCTTCAAGTTCAGTTCCTCTTCACTTATGAAACTGAAGAAACATATAGCCAACACACAATGGGGAGACAGGCACAGGGTGACTGCTCTCGACATTCCTTCTCAAAACAGGGGAATTAGATGACGCAAAACAGCATCACTGGTATTTCAGAAATAGCAGTTCTAGAATCCAGCTGATCAAATGTTAGCTATTGCTTCATCAAGTATCAAGGTCTGGGAATAATTTGCCCTAGCTCTCAGGTCTGTCTTCCGGCTTTTGGTTTCTTTTCCTGAACCATTTTTCCTTTTTTAAAAGAAAAAAAACTTTTAATTTTAGAATAGCTCCAGATTTACAGAAACTTGGGCAAGGTAGTCATCCCCTCCAAGCCTCAGTTTCATCATCTTGCCTTTCTTCATTTGGAATGTCTTCTAATATTTTTCACCCACTTTCTTTGCCAAATCAGAAAACTCTGAATTGATTTTCCAGTCATTCTTGCGAGGGTATACTTCTTGCCCAAGTCATGCTTGATGTGGAGCTACAGTATTCTGTCACACATCCTCTCAGCATCCTGTCATCCAAATGAACATGGTGTACTGGAATTATTTATGTTCCAGTCCCTTGTCATGGTGTACTGGAATTATTTATGTTCCAGTCCCTTGTCTGTTGTTTTTCAGCAGCTTGAAGGCTGGAATCCAAATCAGTGTCTGGAAAAGAGGAGACACAAGTATTTCTTAAATAAATTGAATACATTAAAATTAATTTTTAAATAAACATATGGTAAATGTATAGATTCTTATAACTGTTATCACAATCAGGATACAAAACAGTTTCACCATCCAATCAAACTTCTCCTTACTATCCCTTCCTCCACCTCCTAACTCTAGCAACCACCAGTCCATTCTCTCTCCCTACAGTTTGGCCTTCCCCTGATGCTGTGTAAATGTGAGGGTGTATGTGACCTTTTGAGACTGATTTCTTTTGCTTAGCATGATGCCTTTGTTTAGATTCATCAGAATTGTTGTGTATTTCAATAGCTCATGCCATTTTATTGCTGAGTAGTATTCAATTATATGAATGTACCTGTTTGTTTAGCCATTCACCCACTGGAGGGCACTGGGTTAATTTGTTGGAGGAGGTAATCTAGAGGATGTGACTAGCAGTTAACCCAAGAGCTAGATTGGGGTAATCAGCGGATCCCCACTGTCTGCCCACATCCTAAAAATGTAGATTTTGCCAACTAGTCCCACAGTGGGAGCTGTTCCAAGGACACAGCCTTGAAAGAGCACGGTGTTGAGACCATCCAGACAATATATGTGACAGAATCCAGTTAAGGCCGCTATATGAACATTTAACTTCCTGGCAGGTGCATGTGGAGATTTACTTTCTTACTGCATTACTGCATACTTTCTTACTGCATTACTTTCTTACTGTCTTACTGCATAAGACAAAGCTTATATTTGAGTTTCCTTGCTTATTAAACCTGTCACCTACCAATCTGGAGTGGCCTGCCTCTTTCTTCAATCTCTCCTTGCCCTCTGTGTATAAAGCCAGTTTGCAAACCAATATAATTCTATTTTTCAGTGATTATGAATGGAACTGTGATAAAAGTTCATTTAAACAGGTTTTGGATAAGTATGTTTTCATTTCTTTAGGCTAAATACTTAAGAATGGTATTTCTGCATTATCTATTTATATATATACATGTATATAAGTCCTTCAGTAGTTACAGCATACAGGCTTAGTTGCCCCACAGCATATGGGGCATGTGTAACATATATGTAACATATATAACACATATGTAACATATATTACACACACATATATGTAATAGTCACTCAGTCCTGTCTAACTTATATAGGGGGCATATGTAACATATATGTAACATATATAACACATATGTAACATATATTACACACACATATATGTAATAGTCACTCAGTCCTGTCTAACTTATATAGGGGGCACATGTAACATATATGTAACATATATTACATATATATATATGTAATAGTCACTCAGTCGTGTCTAACTTTTTGTAGCCCTATGGATTATAGCCCTTTAGGCCCCTCTCTCCATGGAATTCTTCAAGCAAGAATACTGGAGTGGGTTGCCATTTCCTTCTCTAGTGATATATATATATATATATATTTTAAATAAATTAAATATTATATATATATATATATATATATATATATGTATGTTTAAATTAAAAGAGGGACTTCGCTGGTGGTCCAGTGGTTAAGCATCTGCCTTGCAATTCAGGGGACACAGGTGCAACCCCTGGTCAGGGAAATAAGATCCCCCATGCCCTAGAGCCTGTGCTCCATAGCAAGAGAAGTCCCTGTGTGCTGCAACAAAGAGCCTGCATATCACAAAGACCCAGCACAGCCAAAAAATTTGTAAAGAAGAGCAGATTGTTTTCCAAAGTACCATATAATTTTATATTCCCACAGTAATATATCAGAAATTTAGCTCCTGTGAATCTTTTCCAACACTTGGTATTGTCAGTATTTTTGGGAACCATTTTACTAGATGTGTAATGTAATCTCAGATGGTTTTAATTTGCTTTTCCCTAATGGTTAATGATGTTGAACATGTTTTCATGTTGCTTATTTGTTATCCATATGTTCTCTTTGTTGAAGTATCTATTTCATTCTTTCTCCAATTTTTAAGTTGTGTTGTTTATATTATTACTGTTGAGTTTTGAGAATTCTTTATTCTGTGTATGAGTCCTTTATTGGTTGTATATTACAAGCATTTTCTCCAGTTTGTAACCTGTCTTTCCATTATCCTAACAGTGTCTTTCATAGAACAGAATTTAAAAACTTTGAGGAAGCCCAATTTATCTTTTTTTTTTCCTAATGGATAGTGCTTTTGGAATAATATCCACAAATTTTTTGTTTAAAGATTTTTTTCCTATGTTTCCTTCTATATAGTTTTATATTTTACATTTGTATCCTGATCCATTTGAGTTATTTGTGTATAAGGTGTGAGGGATAGGTCAAATTCCAGTTGTTCCGGCCTTTGAAGTCATACAGAATAAATGTAATTTCTTCTACAAGAGTGTCTGGGATTACAAGTTTATTTTCACCACAGAGAGGAACAAATACCAGATTTCACTAATATCAATGGTTTATACAAAAAAATTAGGAATAAACTTCAAAAGAGATTCCAAGACCTCTGTAAAGAAAACTTCAAATTATTTTTGAGGATTTAAGAAAAATAGAAACAAATGGAGAAGTATACAATGAGAAAGCAATATATTAAAAATGTTGATTCCATCAAATTAATCATGACATGTAATGTCATTCAAACTCCAGTAATTTTATATTTCAGAGGGGATATTTTATAGATAGGGCCTTCCGGGAAGCTGACTGAGCCTGAGGTTAGTGTTCAAGGCATTTGTTTGGGAATGCCCAGGTGGCTCAGTGGTAAAGAATCTGCCTGTCAATACAGGAGACACAGGAGACTCAAGTTCGATTCATGGGTGGGAAAGATCCCCTGGAGGAGGAAACGGCAACCCACTCCAGTATTCTTGCCTGGAAAATCCTATGGACAGAGGAGCCTCGTGGGCTTCAGTCCTTGGGGCTGCAGAGAGTCAGACATGACTGAACAACTGAGCATGCTTACAGGGGAAAGAGGAGGGGAAGAAGCAGGGCTGCACAGAAGTTGGTCTGCAGAGCAGTCCCAAAGAAGGCTTCCCCTGTCCCCATTGGGGAGCCCTGGAACTACCTTGAGTCCAAATTTACAAAACAGTGACAACCTAGGAAAAACATCTGTGTCATCAAAGGCAAAAGGTGACTATATCTACTTTAAAAAGATTTTTTTACAAATCAATATTGAATATGCAAATACTCCAATAGAACATTCAAGAGTCTAAGATAAAGACGAATGACTAATAGATATATGAGAAGAGCACATATATGAGGAGAGAACGTTGCAATCTCACCAGTGAGGAAAAAACAAAGAATTCAAACATTTTTCTTTTTGACCCTTAAGCCAAGAGTAAGAAGGTTGCTGTCCTAGAATGATGAGAGTGGGGACGTGGCCACTGTCATGTCGGTAGTGAAAGGGTCAAGAAGTGCAAAGTTTTCGAGCTGCTATTTGGCAATATTTATCTAAAGTTTTGACCCAATAATGCTACTGATAGGAATTTGTCTTAAGAAAACAAGAAAAAAGAATATGATATATACTTTTACTCTGTGCTGTAAGGATAATAAGAGTTTATAAATATATATATGTCAACTACTATACTATACTCTCATTAATATGATAATGCATATCTAAATTATCCTAGAAAGTTGCTTAGGTTTTTTATTTAGTGAAAAAGGGTATGCATAGTGACACATTTTTGTAAATATAGTTTTAGGTATAATAATTTGGGTAGATATATCTAGAATGTTAGCAATACTCATGTTTAGATGGTAGGATCTTGGAAGACTTCCTTTTTTTGCTAAACTTTATATTCTTATTTTTCTACTATTAATGTGTATGTCTTGTGTATGTCTTCCCTGGTGGCTCAGATGGTAAAGAATCTGCCTGCAATGTGGGAGACCTGGGTTGAATTTGTGGGTTGGGAAGATCCCCTGGAGGAGGGATGGCGACCCACTCCATGGAGAATCCCCATGATAGAGGGGCCTGGAGGCCTATAGTCAATGGGGTCGCAAAGAGCTGGACACAACTGAGCGACTAAGCACATCACAGCATACTTGTGTATTACAAATTTTGGTACTTGATGTCCAAGTTTTGAGTAGATTTTCTTAAACATGAAGTCTTGAAAATAGAAAACAGCAGTCACATTCCTTGCTGGACATCTAAAATTTCTATAAAATGTGTTTAGACTGGCCTCATTTTTTTCTTGGTTTCAGTTTAGTCCATTTTTGAAATTTCAACTTGGATCACTTTTTTGCATGGTCCTGTATGTGCCTGTTTGCTCCCTGTACCCAGAAAACTTGCCCTTTCATTTGGCAAGTAAAGCAGCCGGAGAACAAAGTTACCAATGTAATTTGAGTAGGTGTGGATCAGAATGAATTAGGCTGCAGGAAATGGTTTGGGACTGGTTTTCAAGATCTGTACTTTTTTTTTTAGTCTTTTGTATTCAGGGAAGATTGAAAGCTCAAGTGGGAGAGGAAGGCTTTCAGGTTCTCAGGTTTTTTAAAATGCAGGTCTCGGAGGCCTGAGCCTGACTTTCCTCAGCATGACAGGAAAAGAATTTGGTGGAAAAAGCAAGCAAATCGCCTTGGCTGAGGTATTATCCCTGTAGTCCCTCCCATCTCCTGAAGTGTCCTGGGTTTTCTCTGCTCTTCTCTGTCAAACACCCCTCTGCCTTTTCTCTACTTCTTTCTCCTCCAAACTCCACAAACTGCCAGTGTCCTTGAATTAGGACATCTTCCCAAAGAAAGTAGAATTGCCTAGGGAAGTAAGGAGAGAAAATGAGAATTTATTTTCCAGTTTTCAGGGGTTGTTTTTAGTGAGACAAGTACTCAAGGCTTGTGCCAAGTTTGTGTGAGTGTTGCTTTGTTTTGTTTTTTGTACATACTTGCATTGCCCTAATGCCGTATCTGGAGAAGGAAATGGCAACCCACTCCAGTACTCTTGCCAGGAAAATCCCATGGACAGAGGAGCCTGGAAGGCTATAGTTCTTGGGGTCCCAAAAGAGTCTGACACGACTTAGCAACTAAACAAACAAGCAATGCCCTATCTTTCTTACATCGTTCACCTACTGCTCCACGTCAAACCATCTATACACCAGTCTCATCCTCAGAAGCTTTCTAGTTGGGGTAGTGTGTGTGTGTGCTCATTTGCTTCTGTCATGTCTGACTCTTGTGACCCTGTGGACCATAGCCTGCCGGGCTCCTCTGTCCATGGGATTTTCCCAGGTAAGATCACTGGAGTGGGGTGTCATTTCCTCCTCCAGGGGATCTTCCTGACCCAGGGATAGAACCCACTTTTCCTGTGTCTTCTGCATTGCAGGTGGATTCTTTACTGCTAAGCCACCAGGGAAGCCCCAGTTGGATAGCAGTCATTAGCAAAGATGAGGGAAGAATGAGATATACGTGGTAGTGTTATCGTGAAAGTGAGTGGGAGATGGTCTGAATATCTATGTTCTGTTGGGTTGTCAGGATACCTATAGATATTCCCATTCTCTTAGGATTCATTCATTTATCCTTTCATTTATTCATTCATCCCCTAAACATGAACATCAGATCAGATCAGTCGCTCAGTCGTGTCCAACTCTTTGCGACCCCATGAATCACAGCACGCCAGGCCTCCCTGTCCATCACCAACTCCCAGAGTTCACTGAGACTCATGTCCATCAAGTCAGTGATGCCATCCAGCCATCTCATCCTCTGTCGTCCCCTTCTCCTCCTGCCCCCAATCCCTCCCAGCATCAGGGTCTTTTCCAATGAATCAACTCTTCACATGAGGTGGCCAAAGTACTGGAGTTTCAGCTTTAGCATCAGTCCTTCCAAAGAAATCCCAGGGCTGATCTCCTTCAGAATGGACTGGTTGGATCTCCTTGCAGTCCAAGGGACTCTCAAGAGTCTTCTCCAACACCACAGTTCAAAAGCATCAATTCTTCGGCACTCAGCCTTCTTCACAGTCCAACTCTCACATCCATACATGACCACAGGAAAAACCTAGACACTCTCCCAGGTCCATGTTCAGTTGCTAAGTCGTGTCTGACTCTGTGACCCCATGGACTATAGCATGCCAGATTCCTCTGTCCTCCACTATCTGTTGGAGTTCGCTCAAATTCATGTCTGTTGAGTTGATTGTTCTCCCACCCTGCTCACCACCAGGTCAGTGGGGGTAAGTTGATAAATCTACTTCCAGCTCTCAAGTAGTTCATAGTCTAGAGCCAAGATTCCCAAATCTGTGTGCTCAAAATCACTTGAAGACTTGTACGAATACAGATTTCTGGACCCCGTCTCAAACTTTGTCTATCTAAATTCCAAGGGAAAGGTTCAAAGATTGGTGTTTTAACCAAAATTTCCAGAAAATTCTGTTCCATTAGCACTGGCCTGAGTACCAAAGTTAGGAACTTATTAGTAAAAGTTCATGCAGAAAGAAAAATAATAATAATTAGAACTGAACGGCAGTATAATTGTCAGGCCAGCCAACTCTTCCTCTCTTCTCTCCTTCCTACCATTTTTCCTTCTGTGAGTATTTGAGGAAAGGGTGGCTGTTTGGTTTTCTATTGCTATAATAAGCTATCCCCAGCTTAGTGTCTTACAACAACAATTTCTTATTTCTCATGGTTCTGTGGGTTGACTGAGATCAGCTGGGTGGTTCTTCTGTTCCACATGATGTAGCTGAGGTCACTCAGGGGGCTGCATTTGGGAGGGAGCTCCATTGAAGCTAAAATGTCCAGGATGGTGGACATCTCACCCTCTGAGAGCCCCTCTCCACGTGGTCTCTCATGATTCAGTAATCTAGCGCCGTCCTCTTTACCACTTTTGCTGCTGATTTCCAAGAGAGAAAAGCTGATGCTGATACTTCTTTTAAGGCATGGGCTCAGAAGTTTCAGAGGATTGATTCTGTTTCATTCCACGCATTCTGTGGTCAAAGCAAGACACAGGGTGAGTGCAGGTTCAAGGAGAAAGAAATAGACTCACCTATCATTGAGAGAACCAGGGAAGAATTTGTGGTCCTTTTTCGTCTACCATAGGTAAAAAAAAAAAAAGTCCATGAGAATTTTCCTGCTGATTTATAAGGCCTATATACCTACTGACAGCATGATGACTTCAGGCTAGAGGTTTCAGATGCAGTTTTAGTCAGTCAACGTAGACCAAGACCTTGGCTAGTTGTATGAGTGGCCATAAATTAACAATAAAATTTAATAAGAACAGGCTGTAAATATAAGATGGGTCACTCCATTGTGACTACATAAAAAAAAAAAAGAACTAAAGATAAATAATGGACAAACAAGCATGGGAATGTAAATAAGTCTAATCTTTTTGTTAAAAAAGGCTAGCATGATACTGGATATATCTAGAAATTCTAAAGTGTGGTAAGACCTTGACTGGATATCATCTTCAGTTTTAGGCAGCCTGTATGATGAAGAGTCAATAATTGTTCCAGCTAGAAATAGATATGATCCTTTACTTTCTCTGTCATGTCCTGGGTCCTAGACTTGATTAGGGAATTCAGGTTAGCCTGTGCTCTGGGCAATGAGCAGTTCAGATGGGAGGAAGGAGAGGTGGTGGGGTGCCAGGCCATCAGCCACCTGTTGACTCTGTGCAACCAGGACTTAGGATGTAAATTAAGCCCTGTTCCTTCTCTGGTCCACTCTCCTCTGGCTACTTCAGTTACTCAGAGTAAAGCCAGGGTCCTTGCAGGAGCCTCCAAGTCTCCTAGTTTGGCCTCCATATCTGACTTCATCTTCTACGGATATTCTCTTTTCCCATTCCATTCCCATCAGAGCAGCCTTTGTGCTCTTTCTTGGAGAGGCCGACACGCGCCCGCCACTAGGCCTTTGCACTCAGTTTTCCTTCTGCCGGGGATGCCCCTCCTGCAGATCCCTGCAGAGCTCACAGCCTCTCTCCTCTGGTGCTGCCTATATTCAGGCCATTACTTTACATAAAGGAGTCAGTCCCCCTGTCCCCTCAAACTTCATATCCACATTACCATGTTTTTTGTTTTTCCCCTCCCTGCATATGTGGGCATTTGACATGCATTTACTTCATTGTTTATTATCTTACTTTGTCTATCAGTATGTTAGCTTCAAGAAAGAAGCGGCCCTTTTTTGTCTCCTGCTATATCTTCAGTGACCCCAGCAGTGCCTGGCGCCTTCTAGCTACTCAGAAGGGGTTTCTTAAATACATGAATGAATTTCTTTATGCACCTTAATAAACTGAATGCAAAGCCTACCGTGAATGCTTATTGCATTGACTTGTTGGACCATTAAACTCAAGAGACCTGGCTTTAAGTCCCTGTTCTCTGTGACTTTGGGAAAGTGTTTAGCCTCTCCATGTCTCATCAGACATCTCCATACAACTCAAAATTGAATGGAATCCTAGATTGGAAAAGTATTTTGGAAGGAAAACTGCCAATGGACCTGTATTATTCTTTGAGGGTTTTGCCTGTTGCCCAAGGCAAGAGAATTGCAGCCCACTCTCTCAGTTTAACATTTTTTGCATCCTGTTGGTGGGGAGGGATACTGTCAACCCCAGCCACTGCTAAAGCATGAGGAGGTGAGGGATTCTTAGAGGGGAGGGGAGGATGGGGCATTCGACACAGGGAGATGTGGGTTTTATCACTGTCAGAGTGGGTTAGAATACATATCAAGAATTCTTGGGCAGGGATTTATTAGGGTTTTGAATCCCATTTCTGGTAGAAATGGTGGTTATTTTCTAAAATGCTCATGAAGACACAGGACCATGGACTTAAGTGTCATACTGTGCGCATGCTAAGTCGCTTCACTCGTGTCCAACTCTGTGACCTTTTCAACTGTACCCCGCCAGGCTCCTCTGTCCACGGGATTCTCCAGGCTAGAATACTGGAGTGGGTTGCTGTGCCCTCCTTCAGGGGATCATCCCAACCCAGGGTTTGAACATGTATCTCCTTCATCTCCTGCATTGCAGGTGGGTTCTTTATCGCTGAGCCACCAGGGATGCCCTTAGGTATCACATTACCTAGATTTGAATTTCACTTCGGTTTTTAACTGTGAGACCATAGGCAAATTTTTAATCTTTTAAAATCCCAGTTTCACCTTCTGTATTATCTACTTTGCCAGGCCATTATGAAGATTAGATGAAATGTTCCATGCAAAGTGACTGGAATGTTTACATGTTTATTAGTATTATCTGCAATACTATTATGATTAGGAATAGCAGTAGAGTAGTAATAGTCATCTCATATCTACCACTTAAATCCTCTGAGTCTCATTTTCTATTCAATAAAATGGGATGGTAATCCACATTACACGGCTGTTATTATACCTTGCCTTCAAAGCCAAATGATGACGTATGTCACAGAATTTTATAAATGTGTAAACTTTATCCAGTTGTTAGTTTTTACTGAATGTTACGATTCAGCTACTATCTCTGGCTCCAGGAATCCACCTCCATCTCCCCTCCCTCATGCAACACAAATGCTGGTCCCTCACCTCTGGCTTTGGCCCCACAATCCCCAGTCCTTCCAGTTGAGAGTCAGATAATCCTCTGGACTGGAGGGGGACCAAGAACATACGTCCCAGATGCAGAATAAATACAGGCCTTTCTTTTGTCAAGTTTCCAGGAGGGACCTTAGAGGCCATGATGGAAGGACCTACTTTAAGAGCTACCACTGCAGACCTATCTGAGGGTTGTCAAAACTGTCAATAAAGAAGGTTGTCAAGCTTCTCTCCCTGAGGTTTTTAAGTATGAGTCTTGCCTGAAGAAGGAGTCGGAATGAGATGACCTCTCAAGATCACATCTCATTAATATTCCCTGTCACTTCCCAAGTTTGTATAGCCTCTCTTTTAGAAAGTAAGGCCCTTCAGTAATTAAACATCTGAAGGAACTAGGCATTCATTATCTGAGTATTAATTCTGAAGGCAGATCAGGGGATTCTGCAGTTTCAAATCATTTTGGTAAATGGTCATTTGATTATTATCCAACTGATGGAATTATAAAGGGATCTTTGAACTCTGTCTTTGTTCATAGCCCTGTTCTTAGAGTTTCTATATATAAAGGTCTTCGATTAACTTGCTGGAAGGCTGCTCTGTTGAATTTTCTTTGTAGACATGCCTGCTCCCCCTGTGATGTAGGGAGCTGCTTAGGGGGGAGATATTTGTCTTGTTCTTGTGTGTCTCTCATCGCCTGTCACTACACAGGGTATCAGTAATATGAAGTAAACATTTTGTTTTCAATAAACAAATGAATAAAACTGGACAGGAACTAGTCAATTGATTGTGCTCAAATTTGGGATGACTACTAAAATATTTCAGCATACTTCTTAGATTTGGTTTGTGGTTATCTGTTATCTGTAAACAAAGTAATTGACAAACATTTTCAATGTTTGTACACTTTCCTGATAATTCTGGATTCATTCTAATGACATTAAGTACGTTTCTGAAGTTTGCAAAAGTCATTACAGCATGGGAGCTTTATCCACAGAAGATAGGATAAGACTGTCTTTCTGCAGCATCCAGCAAATAGGGAAGAAGAAGGTCCCTAGACATGTTAACAGTGAAAGTGGATAAATTCATGTTCCAGACCCATGCCATTTGCTTTGTCATCTGGTTAAAATGAAAATATCTGGCAAAAAATTGACTTGATAAGTATAGATCTATTGTTCTGAGCCAGGAGTTTCTTGAAGGAGGTGATAGATTGAAGTCATGAGATTTGAGTTTATTTGATGCTGGGGACTCTAGTTTCTTTGTGGGTGTAATGGGGGTAGAGAGGGGAAACTCTGGTGTTCTATGACTCAGTGCCCACCCACTGGGTAGTGGAAATAGCAGGAACTTTATGGCTCTGACTGAATTCCTTGAGACCAGAGTGTCTCACAGCACCTAACGTGTGAGACTTGGTAAGGGGTATTTATTGCCTTGTGGGTTCCTGGCTGCAAGTGATGGTGGTTTGGGCACTGGTTTTAAGGATAGATGGAACTGGGTTCTTTCCTCAGGCTTGCTGCCCATTAATCTTAGTATTCTATGTACGTGTGAACATTTCTCACTTATCGTAAAATCTTAATATTTACATTTCACTGAAAAATGGAAATAAAAATAGTGCCCACAGTATAGGGCTGTTGAAAAGGACTGAAATGATGAGGTATGTAAAATGATGTAAGAAACACCTGATAGCAAGGGCTAAAAATTAATAGTCACTAATGTGGTGGTGATGGATGGAAATGATGACAACTATGATGGTTAACTGAAAGAGACAAGGGTGTCAGTTTCCTTATTGGCGCCTTAGACTGCCAAGAGGATTAAATGAGTTAATATTTGTAAAGGGGTCAGCAGAATTCCTGGTACACTCTAATCGCTATTAAAGTATTCATGTTTTAAAGAAAAATACATGAGTTTCCCATACTCTCCAATGTAGGTCCAGCTTCCACTGCATGAAACTGGCAGAGAAGGAAGGTGTTTGCTGCCTTTAAGATCTGTTCTGGGCAATGCTGTTGGGTTTCATGATGAAGAAGGAACCATTCATTCCCTCCTGGATGTGCTTTTGCCCGTAGACAACAGGTGCTGTGCCAGAGTACACCACTTTTTTTCTTTTCCTTTTTCCTCACGCTCCCCCTCCTTTTCTTTCTTCCCCCCTCTCTTTTTGGTTTGTATTCAAGTAACTTTCCCTCTGCTGTGATCTTCCCCCACTCATCTGCTCTTATCCCTCCTTTGCTGCTAAGCCGTGTGAGTCACGAGGACCACGCCGACAGAGGTGCAACTGTTCTTTGGCAATCAAAGGGCTTCTCATGCCCTGCTCCCAGTCACACGGCAATGCTGCAAATGCCAGCTCAAATGCCAGCACAAAGCCGGACCCCTTTTCATCTCTCCCCTTTGAAGAGCTTCTTTGTGGGGGTCTCCTCATGAATACTGTCTTGAGATAGAGTGCATGCTCACCCATTTGTTTTGCTTTTCTTTCTCATTCCTTGGACTCTGAGAGAAAACTCCTGCTACCTCAGAGGGAGCCTCGCATGGAACTGCACCTCTCTCTTGAGTTAGAGATGAAGTGATTTCCCTGAAGGGCTGATTTGTCACACCCACTGTCTTATGCAGAAGACCTCATCTGCTTAGATTTCATTTGCACCTTCCGGGTAACTCAGGTGACCCCCCAAAGATTATTGTGTGTGTGTGTGTGTGTGTGTGTGTGTGTGTTTAGTCACTCAGTCATCTCTGATTCTTTGCGACCCCATGGACTGTAGCCCACTAGACTCCTCTGTCCATGGATTTCCCAGGCAAGAATACTGGAGTGGGTTGCCATGCCCTCCTCCAAAGGACCTTTCTGACCCAGGGATGGAACCCACGTCTCCTGTGTCTCCTGCACTGCAGGTGGATTCTTTTTTTTTTTTTTTTCATTCCTTCTCTTTATATTTGATTTCATATTCCTTTTTTTTTTGCTTATATTGCTGTTTTATTATAATAGTTATCCATAGATACTTGTGGTTAGTTTACGTATATCATGACAATGTCTACAATAGTATAACATTTTTATTTTATGTCCTCACTACTTAGAAATTAGTTTTTTTCCCCTTCTTTTTTTTAAATTTTATTTTATTTTTAAACTTTACAATATTGTATTTGTTTTGCCAAACATGGAAATGAATCTGCCACAGGTATACATGTGTTCCCCATCCTGAACCCTCCTCCCTCCTCCCTCCCCATACCATCCCTCTAGGTCGTCCCAGTGCACCAGCCCCAAGCATCCAGTATCGTGCATCGAACCTGGACTGGCGACTCATTCCATAAGCCCCTACATTTGTCTTTAAAATCAATGGATTTTCTCATGTGAAATTTGTGAATCTGAATTAGCTTTGTCACATCAGATTTTTGTGTTTTAAATGTTTTAAGCTGGTTTGCTGTGAGGCATAGTGAATAGCCTAGGCTCCGACTTATTTAGAGAGCATGTTGGATTCTGGGAATAGCCCCAGCCGCTAGTCTTTCTGTTGGAGCTTTTGTAAAGAGCTTTTTTCCTCTCATAAGTAAACACTTGAAAATGAGATTAAGATTCCTTCTAAGCCTCAGCATTTAACTAACCATTTTTAGTTACTTGCTGTTTACACTCAGTCTAAATGGCCTAACGTAGATGTAATAATGTGGGAGAAATTGACAGTCTCCATTTCTGCTTCTCTACATCTTACCCCCAGCCCGTACTGAGAACTGGTACTGAGCATCTACTGCATGTATGCACGTAACATATAGTGTCCCTAACTGTTTTGAGAACTCTTTAAAGTGTTATTATCCTAAGTTTGCAGGTAAAGAAACTGAGGTTCAAAAGAATCAGTAACTTGACCTAATATGGCAGATTATAGTTTCATAATATGGCTACAGCAGTATTTCTTTGTCCAGAAATGCCTTGCCAAGAATCTTGCCACTATGCCATCCAGAGGTCAAGTCCGTTTTCTCTGCCCTTTAAACCTGCGGGCCTTTGTGATTGCCTCAAGAAGTAGAATGTTGTAAAGATTTTGCATGACTTCTCAGGTTGGGTCAATGAAAGGGGTGTTTTTCTGTCTAGCTCTTTGTTTCTCTTCAGGAATGCTCATCATCAGAACCCAGCTATCATGTTGTAAGAAAGCTCAGGCCACGTGGAGAGGCCACATGTAGATGTTCCAGCAGACAGCCTTGGCTAAGGTCCCAGCCAACAGCTAGCACCAGTTGCCAAGCCTTCTAATGATTCCACCCCCTCTCCCAGCCTCAAGCTACCCCTGCTTATGTCTAACGGAGCAGAGATAAGCTGACCCTGCCAAGTCCTGTCCCAGTTGCGGACTTACAAGCAAAATAAACATTGTTGTACTAAGGTACTGAGTTTCAGGGTGGTATGTGACATAGCAATAAAACCAAAACACTGAGCATGTATAGCTACCCTGTGGAGGATCCAGCATTTGAATTCAAATCTGTATGACTTTACACCACTGTAGGCTGGTTCCATTGTCCTAGATCCTTATTCTCCTAAATCTCATTTCTCAAGTAACTCTCCTCCTCCATAGCCCTCTTTTAGCCTGGAACCCAGGGCCATTCAGCCTCTGCTTGTCTTGGTGTGCTCATTGCTATTAGGCCCCTAATTAACATCTGTAGTTATTAATAGACAGATGCCTGAACATCCATCTTCACACTCCAGATGGATACCTGTCTTAAGAACTCAGGAGAGCTTTCCACATTAGCGTGCAGCTTTCATCAGTGTTTCCTAAGGGCATAATGATACATCTTCACACCAGCCAATGTCGTGTAGTGGTGAGTGGACAGGTTCTAAAACTTGAATGTCTCAGTTCAAATTCTACCTCCTTCATTTACCAAGTGTTTGGTTTCAGGCATTTGTTTAACTTCTCTAAATCCTGGTTTTCCAATCTATAAAATGGGGCTACTAATGGTCCCTTCCTCATAGAGTTTCTATAATGAATTCATGAACCAAGGAATTAAATCTTTAGTGCAGTGGTTGCTATATGGACTCTTAGTATTTGATCACACATCTTTTTTTTTTTTTTCTACTCAGGTCATTGGAGAGGAAAAGTGTCTCCTCGTGGTGGTTCTTCCTTTGTGGTCTTATACAGCCCACTTTTGGTTTAGGCAGAAAGTGGAGCAGATACTGCTGGGCATGCATCTCCCAGTGGGAAGGACCCTGTTCCAGGGTGGCCAGAGACTTTGATATCGAAGGTTCAGCCTTGCTTTTAGCCACATCAGCTGTTCTGCCAAATGAGAACTTTTGATTTCACTGTTAATTGTTTGTAATGTGTGTGAATAGATGTGTGAACCAAAATTTATTTTGGAAGACACTTGAGAAAATTGGGTATTCTCCATGAGGACTCAGGGGAGCCAATGGACAGACAGCATAAGAGGCTGGGGAAATATTTCTGTCTTAACAACAGACAATAGAGAAATGCTAACAATTGAATGGGATATGGTAGAGGCTGACACAGCATCAGTGACCACACAGGGCAAAACTGTAGAGGATATTTAATCCAACCTCCTCACTTACAGATAAAGTTCAAGGTAAAGCAATTGTCCTGAGATGGTACCCTTGGCATGGACTTTAAGAACCTACGACTTGGGATTTTTCTGGTGATCCAGTGGCTAAGACTCTGCACTCCCAATGCAGGGGACCCAGGTTTGATCCCTGGTCAAGGAACTAGATCCCACATGCTGCAACTAAGATCTGGCACAGTAAAATAAATAATTTTTTTTTTTTAAAAGGAACCTGTGGTTTGATCACCTTGTGTCCTTGATCACCAAGAATTTGTTGTTGTTGCTCAGTCACTAAGTTGTGTCCGAGTCTTTGCAGCCCCATGGACTGCAGCATGCCAGGCCTCCTTATCTCTCACTATCTCGCAGAGTTTGCCTAAGCTCATATTCCTTTTTTCTTTGGGGTCCATTAATTAATTTAGATTGTTCTGATAAAATGACTTGGATTTTCTATTATCACTATTAACTTCCTGTTCATTTTCTTTTGTTTGAAGGAAAAAAAATGAGGTAGACAGGTAGCTGTGAGAAAGCAATGTATATTTAGAACTGCCATTTTCTGAAACTAGCCAAGTGTCAGAAATTGTAGTAAACATATAATTATCCAGTCTGTCTCATGGATGAGGAGCCCTATTGGTGTGATGGCTAAATTAGTTTTATGATATTGTTTCTGGCTTCAGTTCAGCTGAATCCAGGGACCCCGGGAGGCACACAAACTCTCTACCATCTCTATTTTTGGGACCTATCCTTGCTATGTGGAAAGAAATGTAATATCAACATGAAATATAAATTGAAAAGCTTCCTTGGCCCTTTGTGTACTGCCCAGCTTTTTCTATCAGTTACTTGATTTCTATCACTTGTCTGCCATGCTCTTGAAGTCTTTGCTGTCTCAGTGTGCTGTTTGGATGCTTAATGTCTCCTCTGTTGAGGCCCGTTCCCTCAGAGCTGGTGTTAATGAGGTCCCAGGAAGTAGCACACATTTTGCAGCACAATTTCAGTTGCCCAAAGAGATGGATGTTATGAAGCAGGCAAAAGGGCTCCCTCAAGTCATCTTGGAGAACGAGACCACGAGGAGCCCTGAGTGGAATTCAGTCAGGTGATGCTGTGGAGTAGGGGAGCGGGGAGTGATCCCTTTGACAGGAAGACAAATTGAAAGGGAAAGAAAATCAGAAGACAAATGCCAGTTTTCAAAAAGAGGGCTGGGAATAGAGGGGCACTGCATTTTATCAAATTGAGGCTCCACACTGCAATGGTTTTCTAATATTCCCGGGGTGGGGAGAAGATTTCTATCTGACATTGGACAGGGTCCTGAGTTTAAGGTAATCTCCTGAGGAAGGAAAAGTCCCTCAGTAGCATTTGGGTGCCAGGATTAATCTCACTTCTGATGATAACCCTGTTTAGGTGGTTACAAAAATGCACAGATAGCTGGTGATTATGCCTCCTTCCTTATCCTGTCAGCTTGCATTAAATGGCAGCTCTTTGCAGATAAAAATTTGGGAATTGTATTTCACCTTGTGTGCATGCAAACCACACTCAGACATATACACATGCACAGAAATCTGAGCACTGGAGGAAGTTTTAGATGAAGGTGTCCTTGTTATCTTCTTAAAAGTAAAAATTGCACTGTCGAAAAGATACATAGCACATCTGAGGGTTCTTTGAAACATTTTGCCTCTCTGCCTCCATGTTCTATGCATTTCTAAGCAGGGAGACTTTAGGCAACTGTAGGAAAAAGGAAAACCTACCACAGGCTTTTAGGATTTAGCCAATGAAGTGACATTCTCCTTGGGCAATTCTGAAGTCAGTGATTTTCCGTTTGATTCAAGTATAGCCTAATAATTGGGGAATTTAGCCAAACGGGTGTAAAATTCTGGATGCTGCATTTACTCAGCATTTAGGACCTTCGGCGTTTTCATTAACATTTTGGAAGTTCAGTTTCTGCAACTGAAAAATGGAGATCCTGAACATTGTTGTGATGGTGCTGTAGGACTTATGAGATAATGTATATAACTGTGTTGCATAGTGCTTGCCAGGTAACAAGGGCTCAGTAATTGTTATCAATTTATAACAACAGCAACAACATCTACAGCCTGAAGTATTGGCCGTGGTGGCACACATGAGAAAGCAGTTTGGAAGATAAAACATGGGATTATGCACTATTAGCAAGAAAGAGGCATCAGAGAATGAGCTTCACCCAAAGCAATCTGATTTGGAATGTAAGTCTAAGTTCTTGGGGAGCAGGATTTCACAGATGGGTTTACATAAATGCACTTTTGTAATATACAAGGCGACTGATTGTATTCGATAACTTATCTTTTCAAAATGCCTGTAGAGGGAGGGTAGACAGTAGATAGGGTGGGAATTATTGTCTCTTTATTGTAAATGAGGACCTGAGAGAGAGAAGGTGCTTCCTTCCCAGGGCTCTTGGACCTGAAGCAGTTATATGTACTGAAGTAGGGATGGCAGGGTACACACAGCCTCCCCTGCTATGACATCCCATACAGAGTGGTACATTTATAACCACAGAGGTACATGGACACATCATTATCACCTAGAGTCCATAGGTAATCCTAGGGTTCACTCAGACTTTTGCATTCTAGGAGTTTGGACAAATATGATGACATGTATCCGCTTTTATAGAGTCATGCAGGATAGTTGCATTGCTCCAGAAGTCTTCTGTGCTCTGTCTATTGATCCCTCCTTTCACCATAATCCCTAATCTTTTTTATAGTTTCCATAGTTTTAGCTTTCCAAAAAAGCTGTATAGTTGGAATCATACAACATACAGCCATTTCAGATTGGCCTCTTTCACTTCAGTTCAGTCGCTCCATCATGTCTGACTCTCTGCAACCCCATGGACTGCAGCATGCCAGGCTTCCCTGTCTATCACCAACTCCTGGTGCTTGCTCAACCTCATGTCCGTTGAGTCGGTGATGCCATCCAACCATCTCATCCTCTGTCGTCCCTTCTCCTTCTGCCTTCAATCTTTCCCAACACCAGGGTCTTTTCCAATGAGTCAGTTCTTTGCATCAGGTGGCCAAAGTATTGGATTTTCAGCTTCGGCATCAGTCCTTCCAATGAATATTCAGGACTAGTTTCCTTTAGGATTGACAGTTTGATCTCCTTGCAGTCCAAGGGACTGTCAAGAGTCTTCTCCAATACCATAGTTCAAAAGCATCAATTCTTTGGCACTCAGCTTTATTGTCCAACTCTCACATCCATACATGACTACTGGAATATGCATTTAAGTTTCCTCCATGTATTTTTATATTTTGGTAGCTCATTTCTTTTCAATGCTGAGTAATATACCATTGTCTAGATGTACCACAGTTTGTTTATCCAGTCGCCTACTGAGAGACCTCTTGGTTGCTTCCAAATTTTGGCAATCATGAATAAAGCTGCTATAAACAATTATGTGCATGTAAAATTTCAGCTCATTTAGATAAATACCAAGAAGCATTATTGCTGCATCATATGCTAAAAATATGCTTAGTTTTCTAAGAAACTGCCAAAGTGTCTGCCAAAGTGGTTGTACCTATTGTATTCCCACAAGCAATGAATGAGAGTTCCTGTTGTTCTACATTCTTGCCAGGATTTAGTATTGTCAGTGTTCTGGATTTTGTGTGTAGTGGTATCTTGCTGTTGTTTTAATTTGCATTTCCCTGATGACATGTGGTGTGGAACATCTTTTCACGCTTATTTGTATCTGTGTCTCTTCTTTGGTGAGATGTGTATTCAGGACTTTTGCCTATTTTAGCTGGATTGTTTGTTTTCTTATTGTTGAGCTTTAAGAGTTCTTTTTACATTTTGGATAACAGTCCTTTTTCTCAGGTATATCTTTTGCAAATATTTCTCTCAGTCTGTGGCTTGTCTTCTCATTCTCTTGACAGTGTCTTTTTCAGAGCAGAAGTCTTTAATTTTAATAAAGTCTAGCTTATCAATTATTTTTTTCATGGATTGTGCTTTTGGTGTTGTATCTAAAAAGTCATTGCCATACCCAAGGTCATCTAGGAATCTTATAGTTTTGTGTTTTACATTTAGGTCTATATTTTTTTTTTGAGTTAATTTTTGTGAATGGTTTAAGGTCTGTGTCCAGATTCATTTTTTGGCATGGATGTTTACATCTTACTTTTGGTATGAATATTTTATCACTAAAAAAGACAAATGTAGAGGCTTATGAGGGTTCTTTATTGTTTCATTTTACAATGTTTACTTTTATTGCTTATCAGACTAACCAATCAATAACCATATTGGGTTCAAACTACTGTAAAAATCTGAGTAGGTTTAGTGTTTTTGTCTCCTTCCCCACCCCTCCCACCTACCACTTTGGGCACATTAGATTAAATTTCAGCCCTGGGCCAATCTATCAAAGAAACAAGAAATGTCTCTTTGACATATTTGCCAGCGGCTGAGGTTTGAAACCAGGTGGGTATTAGTTCTTATACAGAAGCAATTTCTCCCCATCGAAGAGACAGAATCACTGGATTGCCCAGCCCAAACCTTTGCTTAGTATACATGACTTTTTCTGATAGCAAAAAAGTCTTTTAATAAATATGTTCAACAATTTGCCGAATTCTTAAGAAACTTAAGGAAACTAAGAAGACAACAATTTTCTGCTCGGGAACGAAAATCACATCCAGATACAACTGTGCTTTCACTGATAGTAAAAGTGTATGGTAATGGTTTTAATATGGTGATCAACAGCCTAAATAGACAGTATGTGACTGGGGATAGAGTGATAAGAGAAGGGGAAGGACTGATTCTTTGAGAACCTCATAGCACACTCGTTGGCACAGCTATCTCTAATCAGAGGTGAGTCCCGGGCTCAATTGCTACTCGAACGTGAACGATAAGGAGTGGCTCACAGTTGCTTTGACTCATCACTTGGAGCCTGGGATGGGGGAAGGGAACCCACCTCTGTTTCCTTCATGCTCTCATGCCTTTGCTATTCCGCTGAAGGAAAAATCAATATCTAACACAGAGAGCGAATCTACCAGCACCGTGAGGCAGTGTTTCTCTCATGCCTGCCCGAAGAAGATATATTTTGCAGGCTGTAGCCGACAAGTGCAATGACTGCCGCTGGCTTGTGGACTTTCTATGCGAAGGAGATTATTTTTGCAGTAGGGTCCGTATGAAGTGCCTTCTTTTCCTCTTCCCCTCTTGTCATGTTCCCACCTTTTTATTAAACCGGAACCCCTTCCCAGGGGATCACCTTAGAACTCTTTCCAAATCAGCCTAGGGATCCAGGTTGAAGCCCAGAGTGGTGGCAGGTGTCCCAGGTTTTAAAAGCTGACATTCCCTCTTGGCTCTCATGTTATGGTGAATCTAGGTCACAGACACCCAAGATAGGTGCTTACGTGTGGTGGGAAGAGATGTATTTTTGCCTTGAGGTTTTAAGGCACTTATTTCCAAGAGAAGCTTAGAAAATTCTCTGAGCAAGAAAGCAGGGTGGGAGTTAGTAGGAACTACAGCCAGCAATACCCGCCCCCTCAAAAAAAGCTGCTCCTCCCTGGGCAACTACTCTTATCTTTGCTGTGTTAATCAGTGATTGCCTTTCCATTAGAAATATTTTAAAAAGTTACTTTGAGCTTTCCATATTGATTAATATCTAACACCACACATATACATTAAGTTTCAAACTTAACAAGTAAGGAAGCTTCTTAGCTTTGCATACTAGTCAATGAAATGATCACCTTGATGGATTGGTCAACGAATGTTTAAACATTTTTCTCCTTTAGACTAATAATAATGATAGTAATCATAATCATGCTAGCTAATAAAAACAACAGTCATCACGTGAGTATGTTCTACACCTAAGTGCAGTGCTTAGTGCTGTGTGCTCTTTTTATTATTTCATTCTTATAATTCTGAGTAAGAGAATTCTACAGATGTCAGAAAATATGAACAAAAACCAAACAAAAAGGTCTTAAAATTACCATCTACTTTTGTTTTGCTTCTTAACCATTTCCTTTATTAGAATGCACTATCCAATGCTTTGGAACGTGGTATAGCATCTGTAGTTACGAAATTAACCTAAAGATGGTTTGCCTATTTAAAATGGCATTTGTAGGTTTTATTTTAAAGGTTAATATTAACAAAAAAATAATAATAACAAGAGGAACCTTCTGTTGAGCACCTAAAGTTCACCAGGCACTCTTGTAACTGCATGTCATATGTTAATTCCTTTCAACTCTTTGAGATGGGCATTATTGTGTCCATTTGTAGATAAGGAAACTGAGATTCAGAAAGTATAGATAGCCAACCTGATAAGCCCTCAGCCGGTAAGTGATGGAAACAATGTCAGAAGCAGAATGTCCTGACCTCAAGCATTTTCTGCAACTCAGGCTGTCTACAACGTGCTCTGTGCAGCGGGGTGTGAACCTGTCATGAAATAACTGCCCTCTAGGTGTGTGTGTGGCGGGCGGGGGCTGCGGGGCAGAGGTGGGTGGGGGGACTTTGCAGTGGCTCAGTGTTAAGGAATCCACCTGCCTATGGAGGAGTCGAGGGTTCAATCCCGGGGTCAGAAAGACCTCCTGGAGAAGGAGTGGCAACCCACTCCAGTATTCTTGCCTGGAGAATCCCATGGACAGAGGAGCCTGGTGGGCTTCAGTCCACGGGGTCACATAAGAGTTGGACATGACTGAGCGACTATAACAACAACAACGAGGTACAGGAGGAGCTGACAGATTAGGAAATTGGACAGGGACGCCCTGGTGCAGCAGAAGTGACTGCACCCTGTGGCTGAAGTCCTTGTCTCTAGGATCAAGCCTCTTGCATCTCCTGCCTGCAATGGCCTCTCTGCCATGGTGTGTATAGTGAGGGGAAGGAGTTCTGTCTGCAGGGAGGAAGAGCTGAAATACAAAAGGTTGCTTGGAGGCCAACTGAGTTTTATGCACTGATAGAGCTGTTTGCTTAGTTTCTGCTCTTTTAAAAAAAAAAACTAGGTATTAAAAGATATTTCACCCACTTTTGTGGCAAGCAGCCTTTTTTTTATCCATTTTTAAAAATTGAAATCTGGTTAATTTGCAGTGTTGTCTTATTTTCTGGTATACAGCAGAATGATTCATCATACATATATACAGTTGTGTATCCTTTTATGATACATATATTCAGTCATATATTCTTTTATAGTATATATGCAATATATTTTCTTTTTCAGATTCCTTTTGGAAACTATCACTCTACTTCGCTGATTCCCATAACAACCAGGATGTATGAAGTGGTCTTTTTTTGTTTTGGCTCTTCTGGGTCTTTGTTGGGGAGTGCGGGCTTCTCTTGTCGCAGAGCATGGGCTCTGGAGCATGTGGACTCAGTAGCTGTGGTACAGGCTTTGTTGTCCTGTGATATGTGAGATCTCTCGTTCCCCAGTCAGGGATTGAACCTATATCCCCTGTATCAGAAGGCAGATTCTTAACCACTGGGCCGTGAGGGAAGCCCCTGTGAAGTGGTCTTGATCTGCTGGTCACAGCTGATTTGTCCAGGGTTGGGCCCCTTAGACAGGAAGCTGGGTTGGTCATGGTTTCTTCCCTGAAAATTTGGAATTGGGACTCAGAGATTTCAGCCTCAGCAGGGACTGTAGGTAATGTGGGAAGCGGAGAAAACTGACTTGCAGTGAGAAAGAGCGATGTGGATATATTTAAAAGCATGGAGAGGAGAGACTCAGGGAAGCAGACACAAGTATTTGGTCTATTCTTGAGGCCCTGCTGTGTCCCTGCCCTGGGGTTCAGTGAGACCATACATGAAAAATGATATACAACGTGGCAAATGCCTATTTTTTAAAAAAATAAATTAAGAGGATTTCTGTCATTGGCAGGAAAAAGGGTCTTCATTTGGAGAGTTTAAGGCTCAGGTTAGTTGACAGCCCTGAATCCTAAGAGGAGAGGGTATGGAGGGAGGGTGGCTGTAATAAACAAGAAGTCAAGCATGCAGGGCCGGGGTGCTTACAGTCCAATCATGGAATTCCCCTGGGGTGAGAGGAAAGCTCAGCCACTGCTCCCTCCATAGTGACCGCTGCAGCAGGATGGGAAAGGAGGTGTCAGTGGGTGGGAGGCCCAGAGTAACTGTGGAGCGGCACAGCTGCTGCCAGGGAGCCCATGCTAGCAGCCGTTGGGGAGATGGTGGGCACCAGGAAGGCCACACCCTGTGGAGGCCTGCGGGAGGGGATTTGGAGAGATCTGGGGTTTCCTTGATGGGTGGGAAGGTCTGTGGAGGGTGTGTGATGATATTACTATTGTTGGGGTGGCCCAGCACCCCGGGACTGATGTGACGTGAAGCAGTGATTCTTACCGAAGTTGGGAAGGGCAGGAGTGAATCTAGGCTCAACTGGAGGATGACTGGGCAAAGCCAGCTTATCAGACTTGAATTGGGCAGAGCTGGGTTTTGAATGTGAAGCTTTGTCTTACCGAGGCAGGAGATAGATGGGCCCCCAGGAGAGGTGCTTATACTGGCCTTCTATTTGCTTTTCTTGGATTGAGAAAAAAATGGGCTTCAAGCCACTTAAAACTAGCCTCCTATTTGCATTTCCTGAAACATGAGATAAATGGGCTTCAGGTTAGATACTGATAACTATCCTCCTGCTTGCTCTCCGAAATGGAAGTAACAACAAAAACAGGGTAAAAAGCCAGGCGTTGTCTTGCATGAAAACCTTAAGATAATAGTCACGACAGGAATGTGTGTGCCCGCATGGGTGCTCGGTTGTGTCTGACTCCTTGCCACCCTGTGAACCGAAGCTCGCCAGGCCCCTCTGTCCATGGAATTCTCCAGGCAAATACTGTAATGGGTTGCCACTTCCTACTGAAGGAGGAAACAGAACAGGCTCCATCTTGAAAGCAGGACTCCATCTTGGGCTGGACTGTGGACTTTGAGCTATATGCCCGGTATCTATGGAAACGACATACCAACTGGAAAACCAGACCCCCGGATGGTAGAGCCCCAGGGCTCATACCTAGACTCTCCATCACCTAAAAGAATACCCTAATTATCTGTGTAACTGAATAGAATCATAAATTCTATTATGATTATTGGGGTATGACCACAGGCTTATTGATAATTGTCCACTGTTAACTACCTAGGCTTAAGGCATATGAATCATGGGTTAACTTTGATTGTATCTTTCTTTTCCTTTGTTCAGACTAGTTTCAGGGAATTTGGGGAAGTGGGTTTGGGCACATACACTTAGGGTATATAAGGTTCTCAAAAACTCTGGTCGGGGTCCTTGGCTAAGAGGAGACTCTGCCTTGGGCCCGACTACACTCCACTATCTGCATTGTCCTTCTGAGTGAGTTTGTTTCCCAGAACACGTGGCTATAACACTACTGCAGGGTATCTTTCCAACCCAGGGACAGAACTTGTGTCTCTTGCATCTCCTGCATTGGTAGGCAGATTCTTTACCACTGCTCTACCTGGGAAGCCCCATGGCAAAAACAGAGAGGTACTAAATCTTGTTTGAGTAAAGACTCAAGAGCTCATATATTTCCCATCTTTAGGGCAAGGTAGACATTTCATTTCACATGTGTGGAAAGGTGCCTTGGAGATCAAAAAGAAGGGGGTGCTACTCCATAATATGTGAAGCTAAGCTGTCCCATAGGCCTCTGGGCTGGAATCCGTCTTGGAAAAAAGTTGCATGTGCATGTCAGGGAGGGTCCTAGGGTAGGTCATGCGTGGGAGAAGAAATAATTGGCCAGAGGGAAACAGAGACCTGAAAGAACTACCCTGTATAAATGTTTTACCTCTCTTTATGGCACTCCTCCTCACTAGTGGGGACACCCACAGCCCTTCTCTCTGGGTGTGCATCTCTGTCTTATTTCTATCTTAACAAACTGTTTCTCTGTGTGCTCTCCCATTTGTTGTGCTGTGTCTCAATAACCTTTGTACCTGCATTTACAGTTTTTGCCTACATGAGAAATGCATTTTTCACTGGGGGTAAATTCCAGGGGAAAATACATTCTAACCCTTGCTGATCTGGTGGCTAGGATTTCTGGGTTTCATTCAGGCTACCCAGGTTCAATTCTGGGCAGGGAATTACTAATAATATCTCACTTCACAGCACTGCTCACTGATGCCTCTTTGAGATCTTTTCTACTGAGGCCAGAGACTTGAGACCAGGGGAAATAACTGTGGCTCACACTGAAACAGACACACCCCTGTCCTTTCCAAATGTCTCGTCACCCTCTGTCTAGGCTGACCCCTCCCCGCCCCCGCACCCTGATATCCTCTGAGTCAGCCCCTATGGCTACATGCTTCCCCTCTGCTACATGAGTTCTAACTCTATAATTGAAGTAAAGAAAAATCCAGGAACATAATGAGGTGGACTTCTTACAAGGTCTCACTCTGTTTTATTCCATTACCTGTCCTTTAAAAAGAAGAAATGTATTATCTTTACAAGGAGAAGTGCCTTAGAAATGTTACGCTAGACTGACAGAGGGGACAAATCTAGTGTTTTCGGTGTTTTTCTAAATAAGGATATTTAGCTGCTTCTTACTCTTTCCTTCTTCCTTAGAACTCCTTGGTCTTTCTGATAAAAAGTCCTGTGATCCGTGAACAGAATATCTCCCACCTTTGTGGCTCTAGGTCATCTTGGTGATGATATGCTTCTGATTGTGTTCATGAGAAATTTGTCATTTATAAGTCACTGCACACATTTTATACCTGAAGAAAAGAGAAATATGCATGGATGTCATTGTGCTTGATTGAATCCTTATGCATGGCGATCTGAAAGTGCTTATGCGAGGCTTACAAACAATTAATGATTTACTCATCTCTGAGCTCTAGCATTGTGTGTGTTACCTGGGGCTGATGAAAGGCACCATATAAGTGCAAAGTGTTATTAGTTTTTAGGGAAGGGATGATAAGATTTGAAGCATCGCCTAGCCCTAGTGAAATATGCATTCTCGGGTAAGCCGCTTGCAGTTCAAATAGCAGTAGCAAAGAGGCTTTCGGTGCCCACTCACATTCATCTTCTAAGCAGAAATGATGCCTAGAAACTCACATGTCTCCAAATGGGGGTGGTTCCTGGGAGGTATACTGTAGGCATCTTCAAAATCACAGAGGGAATAGAATCTGGAGATGTTCCCACCCGCTTTTCTGGGTGACCTCTTGCTCAGGGGCTGAGTATGGTGGGTAGAGGATGGAGCAGGGCTGGAGTGAAGGCTTTGTTTGGCTCCAGGAGCCATCTCATCAGGAAAGGATGAGACATGCATCTCTGACTGATGGGCTGTTAGAGGTTTAAAATGTTTGCCTTGGGTGACCTTAGGGAAAAACACCATCCTCTCTGGCTTAATGTGAATTAAATTTTTCGATTACTCCCGAGGAAAGAAAGGCAGCGGCTCCAAGCATGCTTATTTGTGGAAAGTGAAATGAAATTAAACACTCCAGCAGAAGGAATCTTAGCAGCTCACTGATCCCAGGGCATTGCCCCTTGCCACTCAATGGCAGTGGAAATTTGATTTGAGGGTAATGGATATTTTAAATGGAATATCTTGAATCCATCTAGACACGTTTTTGTTCTGAGAGAATAATGATACTAATTTGTATATCCTGGGAAAGAAATGAAGCATTTTAATATTTTTTTCTCCATTCAAGGAGAGTGCTGTTGGTCTCTTGAGTAATGGAAGGAGAACCAGTATAGGGAAGTGTGGTCCCCCTTGCAGCTGGCATTTTGTGGTTTGCCATATACACGCATGTACAAGATACCCTTTGGGTCATGGGATGCTCAGATAAAAAATGGGAATCCTGGGAATGGAAGAAAGTCTCGATGTTTTCATAATAGTGAAACCCTGGGTTACCTTTTCCTTCTGTTTGAAAGAGGACAAGAGGAAAAGTGGGTATGTGTTTCACTAGAACGTGGGCAGGCATTCTTGATTATTTATCAGGACTCTCATGATATTGTATGCATGGAGGTGTATTTAAAGTCTGGAAAAAAGAGTTGTAAAGTTATATCATCATTCTTGCGGTTCCTATGAATAGGTCAGATCCCTCAGAGTTTGGAGTGATTGGACTTAGTTATTCCTGGTTAGAGCAGGAGAATGTTGTGTGTGTGTGTTTGGGGTGGGGAGAGGCATGCCTTTTGTGCTTCTGAATATGCCTCATAATTTTGTTTGGGAACTGCACGAAGAAGCAAACTAAAACGATGAGGGATGGCGGGAAAAACAAGAAAATAGTCTGTAATATCTTAATTTTTTAAAGTGTGCTGATAGTAGAGACAAAACTTTCCATTTCTGGTTAAGACTTGAGGAGGCAGAGGTGATCTGTTCAAGTGGGCAAATTCAAATTTCCAGTTAGCAAGCAAGACTTTCCAAAAAAAGAAGAAGGTACAAACAACCCTCCAGACCATGTACCACATGTACATCTAGGTACCATCTTACATATCCCTGACTTCCTTTGAGGCTGCTGGACTATACATACTGCTAATAATGGGTAATAGTTGTTCTGAAAAATAAAACTTAGAGTGTAGAGGAATCATGTTACCACTGGTATTAAGATTAGAACTAGGTGATGGGGAAGAAGAAAGAATAAAGAAAGGAAGAAGAAGAATAAGAGAAAGAAAACAAAGAGAGGAGAGGATGACAAGGGAGGAAAATGACAATGATGTCGTATTCGGGACACACACTAAAACATTATTCATCGTTCATCAGAAATTCAAATATAACTGGGTAGCCTTATATGGCAATCCCAAACCGTGTTCCAGGCAAAAGGCTAAGCATTTCCATGTCTAATGTCATTTAAGCCGTACAAAACTCCTACCAAGTAAGGACCACTCCTTTATGGTTTTAGAAGAGAAGCTGAGACTCAAAGAGGTGAGAAGATTCCCCCAGGGTCGTATAGCAGGTGAATGATGGAGCCAGGGTAAGAACCCAAATAGGACCTACCCACTGGAGTCCTAGAAAAAGAAACAAAATGAAGCAAGGAAAGCAGTTCCATCTTGGGATATTTTGAAACAATTTAACAGGAGCTTTAGTAGTGCAAGGAAAGAAAAGGCAATTTGCAAGACTCCTGGTTTCTGAAGATTGTTAGCAACTACTTCATTGTTGGCAAGTAACTTCCTTTAGGGAGCTCTGTGTAAATAGTAATTCCAGATCTTTGACAAAGAAGACACCCTTTCTATCCCCTGTTGGTGGAGTAAATTAAAAATCTTCATATATCCTGAATAGAGAAATGAAACCTCTGTGGTAAATCTCATAAAAATATGCCCTGGAGATGAAAAAATGCATTCAGACCTCAGCCATCTATATTAATTATGAGAAAGGACAGTGTGAATAGGGAAAAATGTGAATTATGAAATATTTCCGGGTGCTGCATGTTAAGAGAGACACTGAAAAACCAGAATGTATCCAAGGTTGTGTGACTGGCTGCTGGCGAGGTGTTGCTGCTGGCAGAGGGAAGTGGGTGTGCTGGGTGTGGGCTGGAGGCCCCTGAAAATAATTTGAGAGAAATAAGAAACTGGAAGGGTTTAACCTGGAAAGTGGCTACATTAGCAACCTGAATTGTTCAAAAGGCTATCAGTTCTAATTTCTAGCAGGTAGAATTTTTACTCAGGTGACTCAGTGGTAAAGAATCCACCTACCAAGTAGGAGACATGAGTTCGATCCCTAGGTTGGGAAGATCCCCTAGAGGAGGAAATGGGAATTCACTCCAGTATTCTTGACTGAAAACTCCCAAGGACGGAGGAGCCTGGCAGGTTACAGGCCATGGACTCGTAAAGAGTTGGGCCTGACTTAGCAACTAAACAAAGCAAAGAATTGTTATTACAGAAGAGAGAACTGGACTAGCATGTAAAGGTTTATAGAAGTAGCTTTCTTCTCATTATAGAAGATTGTTTTCTAGAAACCAGAGCAGACTGATAGTTGAATGGCTGACCCCTGGAAGTAGTTGTGTCCTCTTACACTCCGGGCTTCAAGATGCACCTGGGTGCCAGGCCGTTTGGGGTGCTATAGCAAAGATTTCCAAATCTAGTGAACAGCTTTTCCAGGCACATGCATGTGCCCCTGTGTGTGTGGATGGTCATGTGCACATGCCCCCCCCACCACACACACACGTTAAGAAATTGTACTTTAATTACAAATGATACTTGGAAAGATAGAGGGTCACTCAAGTCTGTCACTTCACTCCGTCCCCACTGCCAGCCTATGTCTGGGCCCCTCCGTCTTCCCTGGATTACTCTGCAAAACTCTACCTTGGTCCCCCTGCTTCCAACTTCTCTCCATAATCTATTTTTCATGGAACTTCTAGTGCATTCTTTTCTTGATTCAAGCATATTAACTTTATTCTCTTGCTTAAAAACCTCTTCCTATCTTGATAAATATTCCTTCATCATGATAACACCAAATACATGTAAAGCTCTGTTTTTAATGACTGAAAGTCAACAAAGTACTAAAGATGACTGAATTTAATTATTAATGCACATGTCTGAGATCTCTGTTGATGAGGTGGTGACATTTGCAGGCGAATAAAATGAAGACATATATAATTCATAAATTACCATATATTTATTCCATTAAATTTATTCTCTTCACTTAACTTCAGCCAAAGTCACTAATCATGTGGTTTTTCACATAATTTAGATTCCTAGTGATTATCAAAAGGATTAAAATTGTACTTGTTTTCAAGATATATAAATTTAAATATATTTTCATAAAAAGATAAATTAACTTCAAAGTCTAAAGATAAAATTATTTTTCACATATTTTCTCAAAAACAGAAAATAATATCACTTAAATAAAGCTAATGTTTTAAATTTATTTTTGCAAAGAGAAGTAAACCTCATTTGATGTTTTGGAAAATAAAACTATTTGCATTTCTAGCATTCAGTATCCAAGTGCTGATATGCTCAGTATCATATTTCATCATGATATATATAATATGCATATATCTAAGTGTAATGTGTCATATCTTTTTGCTTTTTCATACTGTTTAAGGAGTTTTCAAGGCAAGAATGCTGAAGTGGTATACCATTCCCTTCTCCAGTGGATCACATTTTGTCAGAACTCTCCACCATGACTTGTCCGTCTTGGGTGGCCCTACATGGCATGTCTCATAGTTTCATTGAGTTAAACAAGGTTCCAAATTGGGAAAGGAGTACGTCAAAGCTGTATATTGTCACCCTGCTTATTTAACTTATATGCAGAGTACATCATGAGAAATGCTGGGCTGGATGAAGCACAAGCTGGAATCAAGATTGCCAGGTGAAATATCAATAACCTCAGTCATGCAGATGACACCACCCTTATGGCAGAAAGTGAAGAGGAACCAAAGAGCCTCTTGATAAAGTTGAAAGAGGAAAGTGAAAAAGCTGGCTTAAAACTCAACAGTCAAAAAACAAAGATCATGGCATCTGGTCCCATCACTTCATAGCAAATAGCAGGGGAAACAGTGGAAACAGTGAGAGACTTTATTTTCTTGGGCTCCAAAATCACTGCAGATGGTGACTGCAGTCATGAAATTAAAAGATGCTTGCTCCTTGAAAGAAAAGCTCTGGCAAACCTAGACAGTGTATTAAAAAGCAGAAACATTTCTTTGCCAACAAAGGTCTGTCTAGTCAAAGCTACGGTTTTCCCAGTAGTTATGTTATGGATATGAGAGTTGGACCATAAGGGAGGCTGAGCACCAAAGAGTTGATGCTTTTGAATGTGGTGTTGGAGAAGACTCTTGAGAGTCCCTTGGACTGCAAGGAGATCCAACCAGTCAATCCTAAAGGAAATCACACCTGAATATTCATTGGAAGGACTGATGCTAAAGCTGAAGCTCCAATACTTTGGCCACCTGATGGGCAGAGCCAACTCATTAGAAAAGACCCTGATGCTGGGAAAGATTGAAGGTGGAAGAAGAAGGGGACAACAGAGGACAAGATGGTTGGATGCCATCACTGACTTAATGGATGACTTAATACAGCCTTGATGAGTTTAAGCAAGCTCTGGAAGATGGTGATGGACAGGGAAGCCTGGTGTGCTGCAATCCATGGGGTCACAAAGAGTTGGACATGACTTAGTAACTAAACGATAACAACAGCAAAGTGCAATGTGAGTTATTTAATATTGCAAACTGTTCTTCAATTGTCACATGAACCTGTTGTGAATACCTTGGTAATTCACAAGTCCATATGAAACTACAAACAGGAATATGAAGAGAAGCCAGAAAGAGAACTCTTGGTGCTACTGGGCAATAGTTCTTCATTATGCACATCCCACTGCATTCATGCACCCTTAGAGAGAATCTGACATGCTAATCTTTTTTTGCCTAAGCACAGATTTTTCCACCCTCACAATCTGTGTCTGCCTCCAGTGTTGGACAGGTGTTAAAATTCTTAACCCCCGCCCCCCCCAAAAAATTCTTAACCCTTCATGGCATTCAGGTACAGTCACTCTCTGTTTTTGTTTCTATATATTTGCCATATATAATTGGCATGTAGCATATTAATTGCAAGTGTGTGACATAATGATTTGATATTTTCATGTATTGCAAAATGATCACCACAGTAAGTCTAGTTTTCATGCAGTTGCCCTGTGTTTTGAAGACCTAGGGTGAGAGATGCAAAGTGGTGTCGGTCTGGGACCCAAACAGTGTTAGTTACCAGGGCAGATGTTTAAAGTTCTGGGTCAGGCTGTGTCAGTGCTAAGAGCCGGATCTTGAATGACAAAGGTGCTCACATTCTCTTTAATGTATTATTACTGTTTTTTGAATATTTTCTAATCCTTTACAGGACCCTCAAAAGTATAATGTACAGCGCACAGGCCTCTTTTGCCCCAGCCTAAGGGTCCTGATAAAATCTGTTTATGTAGGTGCATTTAAAATAGTTTGATCTCTTTCATATTTAAGATATTGTTTGCAAACTGGTTTGTTACTTCAAATTCATAGCTGAAAGGTCTAAAGGCCTGGTAGTAAGAGCACTGATGTAGAGATAAAGAGATCTGGCTTTGAATTCTCGCTTTGGCACTAATTTGCTCTATGAATTTGGGCAAATCTGAGTCTTTTTTTCTCGTCAGGGAAAAAAGGGGAACCGTGAGTAGCTGTTAGGATTGAACAAGATAAAATAAGTGCAATTTCTTTGTAACTAAAAAAAAGTTTATAAATTAAGAAATTCTTTTGGTAGAGCCTTGCATTCATTTCCTAGGCCTACCATAACAAATACTGCAGACTTAAATAGCAGAAATTTATTTTCTCATGATCAGAGGCTGAAAATCCAAGATCAGGGTGCCAATAGGGTTGGTTTCTTCTGGGCACCTCTTCTTGGCTTGTAGATGGCTGTCTTCTTCCAGTGTTTTCATATGATCTTTCTTCTGTGTATGGCTCCGTCCTCATCTCCTCTTCTTATAAGGACACCAGCCACAGCAGATTGGGGTTCACTCTAATGACCTCATTTGACCTTAATTACCTCTTTAAAGGCCCTATCTTCAAATACTGAGGGTTAGAATTTCCACATTTCAGCCCATAGCAAGATTTGCCTCCTTATCTTCTTTATTTTAAGTGAATTTCAGATTCTATTTGAGTTATTCTAATTCCATGGTAACAATCCACTTAATGGCAAATTACCACACTTATTTAGAAAATAGTTCTGGTTGAGAATGGCTATAGGAAATACTAAAGAGACGTGCACTACCCTTCACTGCAGCATCAGTTTATATGAATGCCCTAAACCCCTTCCTGTGGTGAGTAAGCTATCTGAACACTATAGCATGTTAGACCTGTTGGGATCTGCCATGGGCTCCCCTTGCTTCTGAGAAGCTCAGAATGTGTCAGGGGACGGGCTTTGGCTCCTGGTGGTGAGGAGAGCTTGTTGGGAAGGCCTTCCTGTTCTGCAGCCGGCAGGAATGTGGCGGCAACTCCTGGGTGTCTTAGATTAAGTGTCCGAGTCCTCAGAGCGGAGGAGCGCTGGTCCCAGTCTGGGCACAGTGGCCATGGGAGTGGCAGGCATGGTTCTGCACCCAGTCCTCACACACCACTTTCAAAACAGTGAAGGAAAGTCCTAGAGTCAGTAGAGTTCTTGGATACTGGATAATTTTACTTTTCAGTTGATTTTAAATCAGATTTGTAGAGTAAACCCAGAGTCTTGCCCTTTGGTGCCTGAGAATTTAGGAGTTTAGAGAGGGTTGCTTTCCTGCTTTATATGGACATGAAAGAAAAATAGGAAATATTCTATGTAACACTTCTCGACCTTGTGCAAAAGGAAAAAAAATCTTATGGTCCTAATATTATGAATATAAATGATTGTTTCAACATAAAGTTAAGTGTAAATCCTTGTGCCTTCATACCTCTTTGTAGCTATAAAATCAGAACAAATTTCCAAATTGAATTCAAGCAAATTTATAAACTCTAGCACTTTCACATTAGCATAACTCAATGTGAATAAAATGTGTTTTCAATGTTTCTTGAATTGACCTTGATTTTTAGGATAAGGATTGTCCCATCTGAGTCACCATCAGGATAATTTTTAACAATGACTAAATTTTATTTGTGAGTTCAATGAACCAATCAATTCAGTAGTGTACCTCAAAATAAAACTTAATGCACCTTTTACCAAGAAATAAAATTAACACCTACATTTTATGGTGGATTCTATTAATGGCTCCCAAAGTATTATACAACCATGTCTCAAGTGTGTACTTTGCCAGTGTGAACAGTGTGTTCAGCTCTAAGCAGGCTCTTTGGGTTGGGTGTGTGGTACCACTACATGCCTTGTGATGGCTGACTCAGCTCTCCTGACTCTCTGTCACCTTGCTGTGAAAGCTTTGTTTCTGCAGCAGAGACATCATTATGCAACAGATGCGGATACTCATATGGGGCAGTGCTTAGTTATGGGAAACTGCCTGATTCACTGTAGGCTTTAAATTTTGTTTAGCATTTCATCAGGTGAGAATACCAACTTAAATTCTCGAAGAACTCTTGAGCCTCCTGAGAATATTCCCCGAAGATCCCCAGTAGAGAATGAGATTTCTAAAGGCAGTTTTAAAAAGATCTGTTGTAATACAGTTTTTGTTCCTAAAACTCAATGCCTTTTGTCTCCTGAAAAGTCACCCAGCTGTTGGCAGCTGGAGGTGCTCTCCCAGCAGAGTGGCTCCTCCCTCGCTCCTCCAGGCTGGCTCACCTTGTTTACAGAGTCTTTGGGCCTTGAGGACAAGGACAGGAAAACAGTAATGAGGAAGAACAAGCTGGAGCGGAACTCTATTCAGCAAGGCCAGAAGCCCTGACTCCAGCAGACAAGATCACAGGCAGCACCTTCTGTCCCACCCTGATAACATGTCAAAGGCCCCCTTTGCTCACTATTTCTGTTTTAACTCCTTCCCCATGTTTGTAGGTGCCTGTGTTCAGGCAAATATCTTTGCTGCCTCTGCATCAGAGAGGTCATCAGGGAGGAGAGTTAACATTGGGGAAAAGTTTGTTAAGGAGCCCAGGAAGGATGCATGCATATACATGGGCAAACTTTTTCAAACCTCAACTCTTGAGATGCACCTTCCATATGAGGTGGAGGTAGTTTGCATTGAGGACTAAAGGGATTGAAAAATATTGAAGAAAAATAATGTGTGTAAGTAAAAAAGCAAGCAGAAAGAGTGGTACAAGAGGGTTAAGGTTGGAATCAGGCACCTATAGGTCTGATCAGTGACAGAATAAGACGGGTCAGGAGTTTAATTCATGCTCAACTTTAGGGATACCGCTAAGGGACAGCTAGGAGTCCTGGGCCCAGGATCTAACCTGCCTCTTGCTCTGATGTTTCCTAGTTGTGTAAACATGGGCAGTTTGTGCAGTATCCTTGGATTTCAATCACCTCAAGTATAAAGATTGTTGTTGTTGTTCAGTCACCAAGTTGTGTCTCTTTGCGACCCCATGGACTGCAGGAAGCCAGGCTACTCTGTCCTTCACTATCTCCTGGAGTTTGCTCGAATTCATGTCCATTGAATCAGTGATGCAAGTATGAAAATATACTACTAATAATATCCAACAATGATACTATTGTAGGGGTCAAATGAGGTGTGCATGTGGAAGAATTTGGAAACCATAAGCACTATCTGATGTAAGATACTGTTGTGTATCAGTTGACTCTTATTATTCATGCAGTGAAGATCAGAGGCTGGTCACAGTGTCCTTAAAGTAGTGCACTTTAGTGCGTTCCCTCTTCATGGTAACCTGGACTATGTCAACACGCTGGCTCAGTGGAAGACTTTGGTATGTCCTGTTGTGGTGTGGTGGTAGATACTGGAGGGCTTAGTTTTAAAAAATGAGACTCTTCATGATTTATACATTCTTATGATCCTTCCTAACCTACTCCATGGTCTGTACAGGGTAGAGGTAGGGCTATTCTGGTGACCATTCAGAAAGGAGTCCTAGTTACCATCCCATCAATTCACTAAACCTGGAAAAGCTGGTTTCCTTCTTGGAGGAAAGAGGTCAGCTGGGTGGAAATGCACTTCTCTACTAAAAGGTAAATGAGAAAGGGCAATAAAGATGGCTTGTGAACTGTAAAATGCTGAAGACAAGTGCTGTGTGTGCCTTATTATTGTCGTTCACAGAGGCGGCCTGTGGTAGTAGAGACAAAAGGAAGCTCAAGAAGAGCCGAGCTCAAGTCCTGACTGTCACTGTCTATTGTGTGCAAGTGCTCTGCTTCACCACTGCCCAGGGTGTGGGGGAGACCGAGTGCATGACAGTGGAGCTGAGAGAACTGATGCTCATGTCTGAGTGTTCAAAGCTGTCCCTCGGGGGAAGCCTGACTGGTCTGTCTGCACAGGGTCTGCGTACAGGGTACATGTGTTCAACACACCCCCCGCCCCCACCGCCCCCCCAACCCTGGCTGAGTTCTGCTTGTTGATTCAGTAGTCATAACTTTTCCAATCTGCAGTGACTTTTTAGACCAAGTGGCCATTAAGAGACAAGAAGTGTGATATCCCACGATGAAGCCCAGGGTCTGTGTTGTACTTCTCGTGAAGGTGATCCCTTGTAATCCTTGGTTTTGAATACCTCCGCTGTGCGCTTTCCATCACTTTTATGAGGAGAGAGATGTCATCTGTGTAGCATCTGCAGGGTTATGTTGAGAAGTGAGTTGGTTTAAGGCACTTCATTTCAGATTACTTATAAAGATTTCCAGGGCACTGGTCCTTCATTCCACCTGGTAGTCAATTTTCTTCACGACCACAATAGCATGAGTGTCATCTTTTGAGCCTAAATACTGCAATTGAAAAGTCCCCTGAACCCCAACAAAAACATTTATTTTCTTTACAGTGTGAGCTTTTCTCTAGCCTGGTCTAAATTCCTTTTATGTCTGCATTGAAATGCAGCTTCTGTTAGCCAGTCACAAGGTATGCTTCCTCTCTCTCTGCTTCTTCCCAAGGACCCGACACAGTGCGTTATTAGTTCAAGTGCACAAGCCCCATGCAGGCTCGATTTGACTGACAGCTAGTAGGAACTCCTAGCCCGGCATTTTAAGTGAGATGGAGTTGGCACTTAGTATGGTGTCTTGCTATCTGGAGAAAATCTGTCTGTATATGGCCAGGAGTTTTCACTCACTGGGAGACCATTGACATCTTTCAATACTTATGATGCATTGCCAGCGTATTTTCTTCTTTGTTTGGGTAGTGCCAGCTGGCAAACATTTCAACAGGTGGGACATGACTCATGCTACTATCTGAGACACATGGATGTTATTTTTCTCGATACTAAACTTTGAGGGCATTGGTTATAAATATACAAATCAGGGTTTAATTTATCAATAATAATTTTTATTTATTTTAATTGGAGGATAATTACAACTTTGTAATGGTTTTTGCCATATATTAATATGAATTGATGAGATGGTTGGATGACATCATCGACTCGATGGACATGGGTTTGGGTGGACTCCGGGAATTGGTGATGGACAGGGAGGCCTGGCGTGCTGCGGTTCATGGGGCCACAGAGTCGGACACGACTGAGCGACTGAACTGAACTGAATATGAATTGGCCATAGATATACTTGTGTCCCCTCCATCCTGAACCCCCTCCCACCTCCCTCCCCACCCTATTATCACAGAGCACCAGCTTTGGGTGCCCTGCTTCGGGCATAGAACTCACACTGGTCATCTATTTTACATATGGTAATGTACAAAATGTTTCAATGCTATTCTCTCAAATCATCCCACTCTCTTCTTCTCCCACTGAATCCAAAAGTCTGTTCTTTACATCTGTCTCTCTTTTGCTGCCCTGCATGTAGGGCTGTTGGTATCATCTTTCTGATTCCATATATGTGCGTTAATATATGGTATTTGTCTTTCTCTTTCTGCCTTACTTCTCTCTGTATAATAGGCCCTAGGTTCATCCACCTCATTAGAACTGACTCAAATGTGTTCCTTTTTATAGATGAGTAATGTTCCATTGTGCATATGTGCCACAGCTTCCTTATTAATGAGATGAACTTGATTCTCTCCTGCTGAGAAACAGTGTAGTATGAGCCCCAGTTCTGAAATGGCATCTGTGCTTGAATCCTGTCCATTCTGCTGTTAGTATTATAATTAGCTAGATAACCTTGGAGAAGACATTTAACCTTTGTAAGTCTTAATTTCTTGCTCTGTGAAGTGGGGGATAGTAAAGATCATTGAGATTTCAAATGAACCAATGAACATGACTCAGAGTGATGTATAAGTGAAAGATTATCATCACGAAATCTTCATCCTTATAACTGCTGGGAGTTGGAAGGTACATTTTTATTTTCTTGGGTTTGGTCAGTAGATTTCATATGATCACTGCTGTTGTAATTTCAAAGGATGACGCAAATTCTCAGTTCTTGGTACCGACTTTTTCAATGGTGCCATTGTTTGATAATGAAGAGGAGGAAGAGAAGGGTTCCTTGAGGAGTATTACACTCAGCTGCACGAAACCTTTCTAAAACCCCTCCAATTCTAGAATCCTGTTATGATACTACGCTCACACTAACAATTGCAAGAAGTCTAAAGAACTCATGGGACTTAGACACTGTCCTGTTCATTCACATCACACACACAGAGAGAACGGTTAGGAAACAGACGACACCAAGCCCAGGGCTTGACAAATAATAGTTGCTTGGTTGTTTCAGGTGACTGACGATCATTCCATCCTCTCCTTACGTCTTTTTTGTCAACCTAGCTGAACAGATACTGAGATAAGTAGAAGCCCAGGTGCTATGCAAGATATAAAAATTATAGAACTCATCCATCTCTGTCCTCAGGCGTTAGCTATCTTATTAGTCCTTTCTTTGGTCCTGCCTCTCTGTTATCTACATCTATCTATGTCTAAATCGGTGTCTAGTTTAAGCCCACATTGGAAGGGGATTGTGTTTATGAGCTCCTTCCAGACAGAGTTCCACTGCTTCCAGCATCTGACCCACCAGGAAGCAGGACTAGCTGCTCACAGGGTGGACCTGCAAAGGATCGAGTTGGGGCTTCCCCGGTGGCTCAGACAGCAAAGAATCTGCCTGCAGTGCAGGAGATCCAGGTTCAATCCCTGGGTTGGGAAGATTCCCTGGAGAAGGGAAGGACTACCCACTCCAGTAGTCTTGCCTGGAGAATTCCATGGACAGAGGAGCCTGGCAGGCTACAGTCCATGGGGCTGCAAAGAGTTAGACATGACTTGGTTACTAACGCTACTACTATATATTCAGGACAAACAGTAAAATTTGCTGGGTTCATTGGCCGAAGGGTGATTGGTGGAAAGCAGAACAGTTTTGGGATCAAGAATTACTCTTGCATGAAGGTCTATGTAGTCATGAGCTCCAGGCTCAACAGCTGCTGGCAGACTGGGGACCACCTCCTCTCCTTCATCACATGGCCTCTGACACCACCATATGAAGAAAGGTTAGACTCAGCTCCCGATGAGTCTGTAGTAACAGCTGCTATTGCCGTGGGCCCATGGATGCTTTCAGCTTACTCATTCAATCACTCATTCATTCAACAAATGTTTATTGAACGCATACCATAATACTGGTGGCCAAATGGTGAGCAAAACTACACAATCTTTGTTTTCATGGAGTTTACAGTTTGTCAAAGAAATACATGGATGAACATTACCCATGCAGTGGGATACATACCTGTTGGAAGTACTGTGAAGGAGAGGAACGAGGCCTGGAGGGAGAGATCAGGGAAGAGCTGCAGAGGGGAGGCTAACAAGCAAAATGAGCCTGGGAGAGCTTTCTGGGTGGAGGAAATGCTGCACACTAGGCCTCCCTCTCTGCAGATGTGAAAGCAGAGTGTCTGGAGTGCTGAGAGTGAGATGCAATGGTGAGAAGTGATCAAGGAGGGAAGGATGGGCCTTGGTAGGTAAGGTCAGGCTTTGAGACGTTAAGCCTATCAGCCAGGAAAAGACAAAGGGTTCTGGGCAAGCAGGTGATATGGCAGAGTTGCAGTTTGAAACCTCCTCTCGCTGCTTGTTGGAGAAGGATTGCAGGGGACCTGAGTTTAGGTGTCGGGGCTCCAGGTGGGCTATTGCCTTCATCTAGGAGAGCGCAGGTAACAGCCTTGGACTAGGGTGGTGGTGGCCACAGAGGCTGGAGGTGGAGATACTGAGAAACACTGGGGAGGTGTGGCCTTGGAGAAGGTTTGCTAATGAGAAGCAAGCAGGAAAAGGGAAGTCATCAAGCAGAGGGGTGCCCAGGTGGGCCAGGAAGGCCAGAAATGAAAGCAAGAGTCAGGGGTGGGGAGGCAGAGTTGGCAGAAGGTGTCTGTCTCATTTTCTTCCTTTTGCTTATGAACGCGGCTCCAAGCCTGACTTTTCCAGTTTGGTTTCAACTTTAAGCAATTTGGCTTTAGAGGTTAACTGTGAGAGGTCATTCAAGCCCTGAGTTCAGTTTTCAGTTTGTTTCTCAGGTCTGCATGTTTATGAGTGTTTGTGAGGGGGGGTTCTGAGAGGGGACCTGCATATTTGGTCCTTCAGCTCTGAGTTGCCACCCTCTCTTCTGGAATGTGGCTTTCCTGGCCCTGTGCAGACTCCCCCCACCCTTTCTCCTTGCTAAATTTCACCGATGACTGAGCAAATTGACCTGACCTGAGTTTGCTTAAAGTTTTTCTGGTTCTTGTTTTCAGCTCAGTGGCCGTTCTCCCCTCAGGCAGAGTTCCTGGCTGAATGGTCTCCCTTGACCCTGCAGGTGCCTTAGGGATTGCAAGGGTGAGCGTGGACTGCAGGCAGCTTTCTTTTTTATCCAATGGAGGCATAACAGAGTCCCACCCCATTGCAGCCCATAGAAGTTTCAAACTATCATTTAGTAACCAAGAGCCTACATGACAGTACATATTACTCTTCTTGTAATAAAGAGAGATTGGTACCAGAGGGATGAAAAAATCTTGATATCTGGGGTGAATTTGTTACAAGAAACTTTTAAAAGCATAAACTCCTTTGCTTCTAACTTGTGTGTCCATTTGTCTATTCAGTTAATCAACAAATACAAATGTATTGAGCCATTTATGCAGTGCTACAGGTAGTGCTGAGGATGAGAATGGGGAGTGGTGTGGGGTGAAGTTGTAATGAATACAGTCAGTCCTGGCAGTGCTTCTCAGATGTCCTTAAAGTATTCTGATGGTCATGGAGACTGAAGGAGGACGGAGGTGTCAGTCTTGGCTTGGGATACTGCAGCTGGTGGTTGGGGCAGCATAACTTGAACTATCTTGCCATAGTCTCCCTTGATACTTGTTTGAAGGTTTTTGTTTTAATTTGAAATTTTGTGTACATTTTGTACTTGGCTCTGTAATGTATCCCTGTTTGTTTAATATTTAAAAAGTGTCTCTTAACCTAAAAAGAAAATTGTTGTCCCAGTTTTATGCATCCTGCCTATCCCAGGCTTCTTGACATGTATACCTGTGCACCCTCAGACCTGAGTATCACAAGAGCTGAGTATCATGGTGAGCAAGAACTCTCCATGTCTGGTGGGAGACACAGATCAGATCAGATCAGTCGCTCAGTCGTGTCCGACTCTTTGTGACCCCATGAACCGCAGCACGCCAGGCCTCCCTGTCCATCACCAACTCCCGGAGTTCACTCAGACTCATGTCCATCGAGTCAGTGATGCCATCCAGCCATCTCATCCTCTGTCGTCCCCTTCTCCTCCTGCCCCCAATTCCTCCCAGCATCAGAGTCTTTTCCAATGAGTCAACTCTTTGCATGAGGTGGCCAAAGAACTGGAGTTTCAGCTTTAGCATCATTCCTTCCAAGGAAATCCCAGGGCTGATCTCCTTCAGAATGGACTGGTTGGATCTCCTTGCAGTCCAAGGGACTCTCAAGAGTCTTCTCCAACACCACAGTTCAAAAGCATCAATTCTTTGGTGCTCAGCCTTCTTCACAGTCCAACTCTCACATCCATACATGACCACTGGAAAAACCATAGCCTTGACTAGATGGACCTTTGTTGGCAAAGTAATGTCTCTGCTTTTGAACATGCTATCTAGGTTGGTCATAACTTTCCTTCCAAGGAGTAAGCGTCTTTTAATTTCATGGCTGCAGTCACCATCTGCAGTGATTTTGGAGCCCAGAAAAATAAAGTCTGACACTGTTTCCACTGTTTCCCCATCTATTTCCCATGAAGTGATGGGACCGGATGCCATGATCTTTGTTTTCTGAATGTTGAGCTTTAAGCCAACTTTTTCACTCTCCACTTTCACTTTCATCAAAAGGCTTTTGAGTTCCTCTTCACTTTCTGCCATAAAGGTGGTGTCATCTGCATATCTGAGGTTATTGATATTTCTCCCTGCAATCTTGATTCCAGCCTGTGCTTCTTCCAGTCCAGCGTTTCTCATGATGTACTCTGCATATAAGTTAAATAAACAGGGTGACAATATACAGCCTTGACGTACTCCTTTTCCTATTTGGAACCAGTCTGTTGTTCCATGTCCAGTTCTAACTGTTGCTTCCTGACCTGCATACAAATTTCTCAAGAGGCAGATCAGGTGGTCTGGCATTACCATCTCTTTCAGAATTTTCCACATTTTATTGTGATCCACACAGTCAAAGGCTTTGGCATAGTCAATAAAGCAGAAATAGATGTTTTTCTGGAACTCTCTTGCTTTTTCCATGATCCAGCGGTTGTTGGCCATTTGATCTCTGGTTCCTCTGCCTTTTCTAAAACCAGCTTGAACATCAGGAAGTTCATGGTTCACATATTGCTGAAGCCTGGCTTGGAGAATTTTGAGCATTACTTTACTAGCGTGTGAGATGAGTGCAATTGTGTGGCAGTTTGAGCAATCTTTGGCATTGCCTTTCTTTGGGATTGGAATGAAAACTGACCTTTTCCAGTCCTGTGGCCACTGCTGAGTTTTCCAAATTTGCTGGCATATTGAGTGCAGCACTTTCACAGCATCATCTTTCAGGATTTGGAATAGCTCAACTGGAATTCCATCACCTCCACTAGCTTTGTTCGTAGTGATGCTTTCTAAGGGCCACTTGACTTCACATTCCAGGATGTCTGGCTCTAGGTGAGTGATCACACCATCATGATTATCTGGGTTGTGAAGCTCTTTTTTGTACAGTTCTTCTGTGTATTCTTGCCATCTCTTCTTAATATCTTCTGCTTCTGTTAGGTCCATACCATTTCTGTCCTTTATCGAGCCCATCTTTACATTAAATGTTCTTTTGGTATCTCTGATTTTCTTGAAGAGATCTCTAGTCTTTCCCATTCTGTTGTTTTCCTCTATTTCTTTGCACTGATCGCTGAAGAAGGCTTTCTTATCTCTTCTTGCTATTCTTTGGAACTCTGCATTCAGATGTTTATATATTTCTTTTTCTCCTTTGCTTTTCACTTCTCTTCTTTTCACAGCTATTTGTAAGGCCTCCCCAGACAGCCATTTTGCTTTTTTGCATTTCTTTTCCATGGGAATGGTCTTGATCCCTGTCTCCCGTACAATGTCACGAACCTCATTCCATAGTTCATCAGGCACTCTATCTATCAGATCTAGGCCCTTAAATCTATTTCTCATGTCCACTGTATAATCATAAGGGAGACACAGTCACACCTACAAATAATGACAGCACAGCGCAGAAGAGAGGCAATCATGGAAGCAGGCTTTAAAGTGTCATCTTGGGACTTTCCTAGTGGTTCAGTGGTTAAAGCTCCATGCTTCCAAGGCAAGGGGTGTGGGTTTGGTCACTGGTCAAGAACCAAGATTCCACGTGCCATCTGACAAAATGTAAATAAAGATCATCATAGATCATTCATATTTTTTAAAAAAGAATAAGAATCTTTTAAAAAGTCATCTTAAAGGATTATGTATTTTGAAGGTTAGAGGATGCATTCTAGGAAATGAGAGTTGGTTATGTAAATGTGCAGAGATTTGAAATAAAATATCTTGTTTAGGGAATAAGTTGCAAGAGCATAGTTTATATAGAAGAAGGGAGCTAGGAGAGTAGGTTGAAAAGGGCTTTGAATGTCACACTAAGAGTCTGAATCAAATCCAGAACCATTGATTTTGTAGGCAAGGAGAAGCATTTTAAGTTTTTCTCAGCTGGGGTGGTGACCTAGAAATATCATGGATAGGACTCAGCCATGCGTGACTGTCAGAAGGGAGGGCAGTTCATTGATTCCTGGATTCCGGCTTTTGGGCCATCTGAGACATGGTGGGGGGTGCAGCCACCCACTTCTAATTCTGATTAGGTCTGGGGTGGGGTCTGGCAATCTGTTTGTGCAAATATTTCATTTCAAATCTGAAAGCATGTAGCCATGTTAGGGACTGGCTGATCTTCTGCCATCCTATCCTCGCACACAGGAAAGAGATGGAGGCCTAGTGAGGTGAAGCCATTTCCCCAATGTCACCTGCTAATTATTGTCAGAACTGCAACTCAAACACTGTCCTTCTGCTCCCCAGTCACGAGCGGCCCCCACCAGCCCAGGCTGGGAGTTTTGACCTAAGTCAGGATTTGTCTGTTCCCCTCTCCCTTGCGTATTTCTCCATGACCAAAGGCTTATGGGAGGTCAGAGGTGTTTTGCAGGGCTCTGGAAGTTTTGTGTCCCAGCCAAGGTCAGTTTAGCATTCTTATTAACATACTGTATATAATGGATGTCTAAAAATCTGAGAGTATAAATAATTAGCCATACCGTGTCACTGTTTCTTTCAGACCTGCACTTCAACTTTTATTTACTTTTATATGTTTCTGGCTTAGGGCCACAAGGCTTTCCATCAATAGGGATGGCTGCTGATAGGAGTGATTTGCTCTCTCCCCCAGTGCTGAATAGACCCATTCTCCAAAGAAGGTGTTTTTAGATCGAGATGGGCTATTGGATGACACTGTAGGGAATACAGTTAGTAAAACCATGCCATAAATTGGGCTGGTGTCGGTTTCCTGATTGAATGATTTGCTCTATTTGGTCATGAATTATATATTCCTTTTTGGATTGATCCTTTCTCCCACTGATAAAGGGACAGTGTTCTACCCAGTGGGTTTGGCCCCTGACCTAAGAAATATACTGATGCATCAAAATTCCCTGAGCTAACAGCTGGGATGAACTCTGGAGACTGTAAATCTGCAAAGGCAGAGAGGGGGCAGGAAGGCCCGTGTGCTGCAGGTCTCGCCTTGTTTTGTATGTATCGACTGCCATGATGGCTGAGCAATTCCTCGTCTACTCTTTACCCAATGTAATTTGCAAATTGATTGTTCTTCCTTGGAAGTCTTTCTTAATTAAATAGTAACTGCCATTATTACCATCTAACAAAGGGGACATCTTTGTGTCTTGGCAGAGGATAGCCTTAGCTCAGTAGATTTTCTTTTGTGGAAGTGCCCACCGTGGACTATTGTGTACAGAACTCTACTGGATAAGTCCTTCTTGAAGAATGAGATGTCACTTCTTGTCCACAAAGAGCTAGGATAGGTGAGTTAATAATAATGTCCTATTACAAAATATATGTAGAATGCCTTTGCTTTTCAGTGCACTTATTGCTAACATTATTCCATTTCACTTGCACATGATGTGTGGCAAACAACTGCAGTCTCCGTTTGTTAGATGAGAAGACTGAGGAGAGAGAGCTTAGGGGGTTGCCACACTCATAGAGAAAAGTGAGAAATGAGAGGAGAATACAGATGAGCTCCCTCCTGTGTTAACCTATCTGCTCTGCATTTTGAATTATCTCCAAATGTGTTCATTCAGCACCGATTTTAACGTGCCAACTAAGATTGGTCTCTGTAGGGATGAATAGAATAGCCATGAGTGAACAGGCATCTTCAATGGACATCAGCCTTCCAACCACAGAAGTGGTTCTGAATTCTTGATAGGTATCAGAAACATCTGGGAAGCTCATTTAAAAGCAATTTTCTGCCTGGGCCACAGCCTGGGGTTTTCCTAAGTCTGGGATATGCCCCAGCATTTGTGTGTTGTGTGTTAATTGCTGACCCTGTGCAACCCTATGGACTGTAGCCCGCCAGGCTCCTCTGTCCATGGAATTCTCCAGGCAAGAATACTGGAGTGGGTTGCCATTCCCTTCTCCAATGCCCCAGCATACACAATTTCAAAAGTTTTTGAGGTGTATCAGACAACGAGTCAGAGTGTGAGGCAGAGAACTGAGCTTTTATCTCACCCAGGATTGCACAAGGAAAGGTGACATAGAACGAGGAGACCCAACACTGGAACCCAGTCAGCCTGGAGACTTGTAGGCGAACGAGTGTCAGAACCAGGAGTGACTCAGAGCCCATAGAAGGGCAGGGACAGTCTTCATTCCAAGGAAACATACCAGCATCTCCCAGATGAAGCTCTTCTGACTTGAGCCAGGTCAACCTAACAGGCAAGAAAAGAAAGGAAGCCCACCCCCTTCATCCATACTGGATCTTTCTCTCCTTTACTGCTTTACTCTTTCTCCTCTTCATTGCTTTCTCCTTTCCTTATCCATATTCAAAATTCCCTTCCTCCATCAAAATCCTACTTGCCCTCCAAGGCCCAGCTAATTTGCAAATTTTCCCCTGACATCTTTGATTTCTTCTCTCAGGAGGGACTTTCTGTGCCTTTTAGCACTTTGTACCTGTATGGTTTTTACTTAGCCATCATATACAACGTATATTTCTGCCTTGGAGATTGATCCTCTGTTCATCTTTCTCCCTCCTAGTACCTAACACAGAACCTGACATACTGGAGGTGACTAGTATTTGTTGGTTCCATTGCATTGTTCTTACTAAACTGTTATTACTTCTGGGCTGTGTGTGCTCAGCTTGCTTCAGTCATGTTTGATTCTTTGCCATCTATGAACTGTAGACAACCAAGATCCTCTGTCCATGGGATTCTCTAGGCAAGAATACTGGAGTGGGTTACCATGCCCGCCTCCAGGGGATCTTCCCAGGGATCAATCCCGTGTCTTCTGCATTTCCTGTGTTGCAGATTCTTTACTGCCAAGTGACCAGGGAAGGCCACTTCTGAGCCCACTCAAAAGTAATTAATGAATGTATCAGTTCAAACTTAGAACACATATCCCCACCAACAACTTCTACGCCTTGATAGTTTAGAACAATTTTTTTTTAAAAAAGAAAACACATTTAACTCAAAATACTTGAAGAGAGAATAATTGCTAGTTTCAGTGATGAATCTATATTGGCCACTGGTAAGCTAACTTGGTATTCTTTACCTAGTGTTAAAGAACCCATCTGCCAATGCAGAAGATGTATGAGACGTGGGTTCGATCCTTGGGTGGGGATGATCCCCTGGAGGAGGGCATGGCAACCCACTCCAGTATTCTTGTCTGGAGAATCTCCGTGGACAGAGGGGCCTGGCGGGCTACAGTCTATAGGGCTGCAAAGAGTCGGACATGACTGAAGCAACTTAGCATGCATGCATGCAAACTAACCTGGATCACAAATGTTAGAGTTATCTGTGGGTGATTTATTGTGCCACACAGCCCACCCTGTGACTGCTAAGTCCTGGCTCCTGTTCAGACAGTTGTGTATGCTACTCTGCCTGTGCCCTCAGGCTGACCTTGGCCCAGCCTCTTCCAAGGCAAGAAGAGAAACCTGTTCTCGATGGTCTCCTTCCCTACCCCACTCCTTCTTGACTTCTGTAACCCAACCTGACTCCTGAGTCCTGCTCTAACCTGCCTTACCTTGAGCTTGCCGAGGCTGGCCCTGGCCAGGAAATGGGTTGACAAAACACTTGGCAGAGGTGCAGCCTGGAGGTGCTTGCTCCAGGTGAGTGTGCATCCTGGGTTGGAAAGGCTGAAGGTCGGGCCCGGTGTGAAGAGAAAGCCCTCCCTTCTCCCCTTTGTCCCTCCCTCCTCCTGTTGGTTTTCAGTCACCAAGTCGTGTCTGACTCTTTGTGACCCCGTGGACTGCAGCACGCCAGGCTTCCCTGTCCCTCCTCCTACTGCCCTAGAGTCAGGTTTGAAGACCTGCATCTGGTTGCCTTACTCTTTTTCTTTTTTATTTTTTTTTAATTGGAGTATAATTGCTTTACAATGTTGTGTTAGTTTCTGCCATACAACAGTGTGAATCAGCTCTATGAGACTCACTCTTGTACAGTTTTTCCAGCCCAGTTTCTCAGGCCAGGGCCGGGAACACTCAAGGTCAACTATAGCCAGGGTTCATTTTCCATTCAAGCAAGACAAATCTGATGTACATACCTATGGAGCTAATTCCTTCCACCCAGAAAAGCACTTACAGGGAACAGAGTTGCGATCTTATCTTCACCTCCCTAAGTGGTGATGGGCCCACATGTCTCCATGTCCATCATCTCACACTTGGTGAGATGGCTTGGCTTTCAGCCTGGCCCTGAAGCTGGAGGATAGACAGACAAGATGTAATTGGGATTGGGAGAGCCATAAAACTCTCTGTTGGAGAAACACTGAAGGACTGAGAGAAGAAAAAAAATATCAGCAAGGCCAGCACAACTGTCCTCAGAGCCTTGGAGGGTCTTCTTGAGGAAGGAGGACCAAACTTTCCCTATGAGATCCTAATGGGTAGAACCAGGCTGAGTCATAAACCGAATTCCTAAATCATCTTCCTCGTCTAGGCTCTGGCCATGCTGAATGGCCTCTGGTTCTACATGCATGCAGTTCCTCTTGCTGCAATACTCTCCCTGGACAACCTTGACTCCTCCTTTGGGAAACAACTTCAACTTCCCCAGAGCAAGGGGTCTTCCTTAAATCCTCTAGATCAGGTTTCTTTAAATGACATTATTTGGGGTAGGATATTTGTTGTTGTTGTAGAGGTTGTTTCACAGTATCCCTGTCCTTTACCCACTGAATGTTGGTAGTCGTGACAATAATAAATGTATCCAAATATTGCCAGTTGTCCCTTGGAGGTTCAAATCATCGTCCCCTCCCTCAACACAGTTCAGAACCAGCCCTCGAGGCCAATATGCCCAGAGTGCCCTGTAGTCTCATAACACCCACCACGCTGCTTGCACTTCCAGAGTTCTCCATGCTTGTTTGACATCTGTCTCCTCCCCACGCAGCTCCCTGATGGCAGGGATGGATTCTGAGGTTCTTTGCTGGTCCTAATCTTTCAGTTGTTAAAAAATCAGTGAAGGGATGTATGATTTAAACAAGAACTTCGCAGCTCGCGGAGCTATCCACAGACAGCATAGTTTTCCCCCAAATTTATTTAGTTTCTTATCACTGGGTGAGTCCAAAACAAGGCCACTTGTTAAGGATGTCATAGAGGAAATGTCAGCCCTGAATGTGTGATCTTGAAGTTTCCTTCCAGTTACAACCTTGCGTGGAATGTGGGCTTCAGGTCAACCACCCCCTGGGTGACTAAGTCACAAGGAGGAGGCCAGCCACTCCCTTGGGAGTCAGGTGCCGAGAGTTCCCAGGAAGGCTGCTGCAGCTCGGGGGGTGTGACCTTTAAATGGGTCAAGAGTCACATGAATATGCAATGCCATTGCCTTCCCTTCTCCTCTCCCCAGAGGTCATCTGATCCATATCCTCAGGGGAAGGATCATGCTTGAGAGGTTAAGAAAATGTCCTTTGCCCCCTAAGTCCTGCTCTTCACGGTGAACAGAGCCAGGAAGCCTCCCGTGAGAATGGGGTGAGAAAGAAGGGCCAGCATGCTTTCCTGGATGGTGCGTGAGTTGCCTGGGGCAGTGTTCTTCAGACTTTGAAGGTTACAGTGTGCGTGATTTATTACTTTATTTTTATTTCCCTAAAACCCCTTTACCAACAGGGCAAAAAACAGTAAGCAGAGACAAATAGCTCGCCCTCTGGGCCCACACTTGATTCCAAGGGCTGTGGGAGAATCAGCTTTGGCTGCAGTTGACCACCTTTGCATGTGCCTGGCACTGAGCTGGGCTCTTTCACATCCATGATCTCCTTTAATCTTCAGAACCCACCAAGGGAGAGACAATTATTCGGTTGGCCAAAAAATTCCTCCGGATTTTTCCATAAGCTGTCAACAGAAAAACCCAACTGAACTTTTGGGCTGACCCAATACTATGTTTTCCAAAGAAGCCACTGAGGGAGTCAACACCTACCCCAACATCACAGAGCTAGTTAGGAGCCTGGCTTGGGGCAGATCCCGTCCACTCCTTTTCAAAAGGTCCCTGTGAGTTGGCACTGTCATGATGAAAACTATCCTTGAACTCAAATCTCCACTGCTTTTGTGGCTGCTGCTTAAGATCTTGCTGTGTTCGACTTGATTATGCTTTTGCTAATTTCTCTTTACGTATCTGTAACTGAGCTGCCTTTAATCATACTTCTGATTTAATGTGGTGAATGGTACACACATGTTTATTTCTCTTTAAAAATAAAAGCAGAGGAATAAAGAAGTATAAACCTACAAGGACAAAGAAAAAGACAGTGAGGATGTCAACCAAAATTTGGAAGATGGAAACTAGATGGAGGAGTGGGGTTTGGGGATGGCAGAGGAAGACATGGGAGAAGGCAATGGCACCCCACTCCAGCACTCTTGCCTGGCAAATCCCATGTTTGGAGGAGCCTGGTAGGCTGCATGCGGTCCATGGGGTCGCTAAGAGTTGGACACAACTGAGCAACTTCACTTTGACTTTTCACTTTCATGCATTGGAGGAGGAAATGGCAACCCACTCCCATGTTCTTGCCTGGAGAATCCCATGGACAGAGGAGCCTGGTAGGCTGCCGTCTATGGGGTCGGCACAGAGTCAGACACGACTGACCCAACTTAGCAGCAGCAGCAGCAGCAGCAGAGGAAGACATGAGCCCACCTCGATCCTTTGTACCTTCCAACTCAGCTCTGTGACACCTCCTTTCTGATCTCAGCAGACTACCTGAGTGCCGTTTGCTCTGTCGAGTTCAGAATTCAGACATGCCAGGTACAGGCAGAGCCTAGCAAGAGACACAGGAGGAATCAGGGGCTTAAATTAAAGTTTGCACATGGAGTGGGATTCTCCCAATCCCATTCTCCTGATGGGCTCCTGGATTTCTAGAAACCAGGCTCCTGCCCAATACCCCAGGAAGGAGATTGGAGAACTCTTCTCAAGGGAAACCGACCTAAGAGAGAAGACTTACATATTTGGATATTGGGGATATTTTCTAGTGGAGGATCAGATCCAGATCCACACCATCCTATAGAGTGGCCTATGGTAGATAAGTGCTACCCAGGCACATAGACCATCCATTTGGTGGTAAAGCACCTCACTGAGAAAGCCTTTAGCTGTGGTATTGCTGAAACTGGATCTCTCCACATTATCAAACCAGAAACATGATTGGTATTGAGACAGCATTGCTAACTTAATATTTGATTTGATGACCTTCTAATTGCAAAACCCTTAGTCCTCATTCCTTTAAAAATTTTGGCCTCCTCCTTTACAAAGCTGACCCTCTTCTGTCTCCAGACCCTACTGTACTCTCCACCCAGTCTTCCAAGTGTGGTGTTGGTTCATCTGATTTTATTCTGACATAGATTAAAGTGTGAGTCCATTTCATGGAGGCTGACAGACCTAAATCCCATTGTACGTTGTTTGACTCTAATAGCTCTTTTATTGATTATTTTTACTGTGTTGGTGTTTTTGTTTTTGTTTTTTTTTTTTAGTCTCTTATGTTTCATGCTATTTTTCTCCACTTTACTCTTTGAATGCTCTGAACCTGATCCTGGTTTTCTGGAAATAAATAACAAGTGCTTTAAAGCCTTTTGCACTCTTGCCAGATGCTGTTACCTAGAAATATGTTGGCATCTCATATAAACATATGTTTAGATTTCTATAACTAAATGTATCCTTATGTATGACCTATTATTACAGCGAATTCATCTATAAATATATAACTTTATTTACAGGCAAGATCTATTATAAGCTTCTACCTTTCTTTTCCACTGATACATGTGCCAACAAAGAATGTGTTACTTTTCTTTAGGAAAAAAATCACATTATTTGTAAAAACTTAGTAGAGCTTAAATGAGTATAAGCAGTGTTTACTTTGTTTAGTAGATACTTTCAACATTTATGATTTAAATGTCCGATGTTCAAGGATGATGTTCTGAGACATTTCAAGGTGACCTGTAGCTCTAGAGCTAAAACAAATGAGAAAATGTGGCAAAACGGCTGCTGTTTGTGGATGTTTTGCAAAGGAGAGCCATGTGGTAGAGTAGAAATGGCAGGAGGTTGGAAGCCAGAGACCTAGTGGGGCTCAAACTCTGTGTGCTGACTGTATGATCTTGGAGGAGCCACTTCACCTGGCTGTGGGACCTAGATGATATGGGAATCACGTCCATCACCTCACAGTTTATTATGCACTGAGTTAATATGTGTGAAAGCATAGCTGTAAATCATTAGGATTTAAATTGCTGTATACCCAAGCCTATTTTTTTCACCCCGTTGCTCACAGTGCCCTGGGCAGAGTACTCAGTCAATCAACATTTGTTGGATAACAAATTAATGAATAAATTTGTGAGTCTAGATTTTCAAAACGTTTTTGCACCTCTCGGAGTCATTTATGGACATCTATAAAGTTGAGAATTTATAAGTTGTTCCTGGATAATCAAACCTCTTGGTTCAGGGGTAAAAGATAACTGTTCAGGTTTTCCAGCCTTTCTTGAATATGGGACAGTAACTGGCAGGGCTGATGATGAGAAATTATCTTCATCCTGCTTGAATATAAGATCACAGATTGGGAGAAGCTTGGAGATAATCACTTTCTTATATATGAGGAAACTGAAGCCCAGAGGGTTTTTGAAGTCAGTGACTTCATATAACTTTTTCCTTCTATTGCTCTAGGGCTATTGTAGATAGATGTACAACAAATACATTTTTAAAATGTATTTTTTAAGGACTGCACTAATCACTGAGAAAATAATAAACATCAATAAGATAATCCCCACCCCACCCCTGCTCCATCTCCTCCCACCTCCTGCCCTTGAGAAACTCAGTCTAGACAAATATGGAAACCAGTAGGGATGCTATTAGTCATACTAATGCTGCAGTGGGATTATAGAAGCAGAGGGAACTGCCAAGGGAAGCTTTGAAAGGAGATGGTATTTATCCCATGTCTTAGCTTGGGTTCCTTAGAAGGAGTACCTGAGGTGAGCAGGCAAGTGATTTATTAAGGAAGTACTCCTGGAAAAAGGTCTGTATGATCAAAGCTATGGTTTTTCTAGTAGACATATATGGATGTGAGAGTTGCCATAAGGAAGGCTGAGCACCAAAAAATTGATGCTTTCAAACTGTGGTTCTGGAGAAGACTCTTGAGATTCCCTTGGACTGCAGGGAGATCACCAGTTGATCCTAAAGGAAATCAACTTGAATATTCATTGGAAGGACCGTTGCTGAAGCTGAAGCTCCCACCTGATGCGAAGAGCTGACTCATTGGAAAAGACCCTGATTCTGGGAAAGATTGAAGACAGAAGTGGGTGGCAGAGGATGAGATGGTTAGATAGCGTCACTGACTCAATGGACATGAATCTGAGCAAACTCTGGGAGATAGTGGATGACAAAGGAGCCTGGCGTACTGCAGTCCATGGGGTCTCCAAGAGTCAGACATGATTTAGCCACTGAACAACAACCATCAGAGAAGGAAAGAAAGCACTATTAAGGTTAAGTCTAGCATCAGTTATATTGAAAATTAGACTTTGGGTGGTTATTCCAAAAAGTTTTTGAAATTGAAAAAAGGTTATATGGCTTTGTCACTTCCACTTGGAGCTGCCATGGAGCCTGCCTCATGGTTACACCCAGGCCCACCTTTTAGGTCACACCAATTCCCGGCACTCTCCTTCCTCTCTCTTAGAATGTTCTAATATGCACACACACCCATACACACATAGTACATCCAAGTCTGGCTGAAGCATGGAAGCCATTTCTTATCTGGAGAGGAGAGAAAAGAGCAAACTTGCAGAATTGTAGAGGTCCTTTCAAGGTTCTCTTAGTCACTGTTCTAGAGTCTTAGGCTTCCTCCTGAGATGTAATTGGAAACACAGTCGGCCTCTGTCTTCTGTTCACTGATCCTCTCCTCCATGCAGACTCTGCTTAGCCAAAGGATATGTGGTCCCTTCCTCCTGGAGAAGAGAGAAGGTTAACACAAATCAACATATGCCTTTACAGAAACCAACACAATATTCTAAAGTAATTATCCTCCAATTAAAAATAAATTTAAATTAAAAAAAAGTCTTTATGTGACCTTCATTTTATTTGGGCTTATTCCTAAGGCAGGGATATTCTTACACTTTCTTTCCTCATTCTTTTTTTGACCTGTGGCTATTTCTCTTTTTTAAGCAGCAAACAAGAGGGTATATGTGCTTCCTTTAGAAAGATGGGAGAGGCAGAAAAACTGTGTAGAGTTGTTGCTTTTTCCACTGTAAACCAAAGAGTAAGAAAACTCTGGGGTGGAGACGGAAGGAACAAAAGAGTGAATGGGTGGGCCAACCCCCAAATCCTGCAAGGGAACCATCCTTGGGTTATCTCTAGGGTCTAGAGGTGGTTCCAGGTAAGCATGCATCAGTAGGAGGTTTCCTTCAGGGTTTCTTGGTGACATTAGCCTCTTTCCATCATTTTGAATATCGCTTGAGGAAAATTCTACACCTAGTTCCTTTTCTTGACATAGAAACACAAAGAGAAGAAAACAATGAGGCAGATGATGGTTACTTTTTGCTCTGGCTCTCCTCTCCTGAGATCGGAAGTGCTCTTGAAATGGAGCTGGAAGAGGCACATGTTAATTTACATACCTCACTCACCTGCCACTGTAGGATGTCATTAAACTAGAGAATAAATTAGAGCTTTCTAGAAGGGTGGCATGTGCTTATGGGGACATAAACATAGTCTCTCCTAAGATATATTTTCCTGGTGATCACTAGCATTTCTAGTTCTCCTCTTCTATTTGCAGGTTATAAACATGGACTGTTGCTTCATAACTCCCTGTGTAGGCAAGTTCCCTTCTTCTACACTAAGTCATCCCTCGTCTTGTATTGAAATGAAGGTGCCGCATGATCAGTACAGCTAAGATCACTGAGTCACCACATGGGGCTACCCCCAGGAGAGTTATCCATTCCCTCAGCAGGTGGTGGCAGTGAGATTTTAAATCTCACTCACATTTTAACTTTGCTTGCATTGTGCTTCCACTCAGTCACTGAAGTTTTGACACAATTTCTTACTGCAGCACGCCTAACCCATCTTGATTGATACAGAAATCCGGTCTTAAGTGTGCGTCCAAACTACCTTAAGTGCTTTACAGCTCATCCCAAAGTTTCTGATCATGTAAATCAGAGGTGGGGCCTGGGAACCTGCATTTTAATGTATGTTAAATCACCCATAGACATTCTTGTTCAATATCTCCATGAATCTGCTGTTTTCTGAGGCCCACACATGGAGAAACACTTGAAGGCCAGCTGAAGAGCTTAATTTAGATTGCTTGCTTTTGAAATTGTATCTTTCTCTCATTTTGAGGGCTTCTGTTACTTTCTTAGCCACCAGAAGAACAGAAGAGTAGGAGGTGAATTTACCAACAAAGAAGTGCTCATGCTAGCCAAGATCACAGACACAGGCGGGATATCCATCTCATAAGCTTGTTCTGGGGTTCAGGGAGATCATTCAGTGGGATACATAAGTCATTTAGTCCCTTGTCTGAAACAAGGAGGCTTCCCAGGTGGTACAGTGGTGAAGAATCCACCTGCCAATGCAGGAGACATGGGTTTGATCCCTTGTTGGGAAGATCCCCTGGAGGAGGAAATGGCAATCCACTTCAGTATTCTTGCCTGGGAAACTTCAAGGACAGAGGAGCCTGGTCGGCTGCAGTCCATGGAGTTGCAAAGAGTCAGACATGACTGAGCATGCGTGCACACTGGAACAAGGAAGGTGGTCAATAAATGTGGTTTCTTTTAAAAAGAAGAAAGAAAAGCTGTGTTTCAGGAAATGGTTTCATTTCCATTTAAGCAATCATGTATCACCTTCACAGTCCCAGGCCCAGGTAGAGACAGGGAACGACACTTGCCTCAGCTCTCAGAGTGGAGCCTGGAAGCAGGCTGAGCTGTGTGAGTGCAGAAACAGCCACACCGCAAAGCTCTGCCTGATAAGGGCCGTGAGAATTGTCAACCCGAAGTACTGAGGGAGTTCTAGAAAGGGAGAGATTTCAATTTTCTTTGACTATTGACTTGCTACTGCATAGTAACTGTAATATCTTCTAAGAGTGACAGTCAGGCATTCCTCACCAGGGCTAATGAATCACTCCATTTAGCTGTGACAACAGCAAGGCAAAGAAATATCTTCAAGGGCCAAGACGTTATTTTTCCAGCCTTGTCCCGGGGATATAATGTGCTTAGAAGTTATAACAAATTAGCTGCTTGTGGCAAATCTACATGGAACCCTTTTATAAAATATGGAAGTTGGAGCCTGAGTTAATGGGTTATTATTGGCAAGGGAAATGAAGTTGGATAAGGAGGGTGGGTCCTGGCTTGGAAGGACTTTGAAAAGCAGCAGAAGAATTTCAACTTGACTTAGGAAGCCCAGGGATGAATAGCTGTGTGAAAGGCAGGCACCTAACTCCATTTGGTCACAGGTCATCGCTGCACTTCAGTGTCCCATTTGGTCAGTTTATTCTCGAAGTCCGACGGCACAGTCACCAGACCATTGTACAGGGTAATGGGAAGGAAGTGAAAGAGAAGTAATTAGAAAAAAATCAAAAGGAAACTATAGATGTGAGGAGAATGCAATTCTATGCTATTTTTTAACTGTGCTAAATTTTTTTTTCTTACCATTATTGTTTTCCTAGGATCGAGAGTCCCTTAATTTCACACTGCACGTTTATGCTTCCAGGTGCCTGAGCTACATTCAGAAAGGCCAGCCTCTGGATTCTTTCTGTACTTTGCTGGGAAGGAAGCATTCCTGAAGTCAGGGTACTTAAGAAGCCGAGCCTTGTGTTGGCAGAAATGTATGTTCGTATGTTCGTCTATTCAGATAGGGCTTCCCTTGTGGCTCAGCTGGTAAAGAATCCACCTGCAATGCGGGAGACCTGGATTCGATCCTTGGATTGGGAAGATCCCCTGGATAAGGGAAATGCTACCCACTCCAGTATTCTGGCCTGGAGAATTCCATGAACTGTATTGTCCATGGGGTCGCAAAGAGTTGGACATGACTGAATGACTTTCACTTTTCACGTTCAGATAGGCTGTTTGGTCAAAAGAACATAACCAGCTTCAAGTGACCTCACCTCCTGGGTGCTATGTGGTCAGATGCCTGGGCATGGGGACCACAGGAGAGCAAGCAGCCTGGAAGAGGGGAGCAGAACTGGGTGGGGGTGGGGGTCGGATCTTCCAGATGCAAGATGGCCAAAGGCTTCATTGCAGTTTTGGGGTCTTCACTCTAATTGCCCCCATAAATGGGCCTCTGAGGATTCCCCAGTGCTCTGTCTCTCACCTTTCTCATAACTCCTTGGCTCTATTGCTCTGCACACTCAGTGTTTCTGCCTCCTCGTGACTTGACATCCTTGTGGCCCACAGTGGCCCCTGCTCCTGTCTTATAATATGGCTTTTCAGCTTTATTTTTTGTTGCAACTTACTTGCTTGTATCTGTTTTATTTTTTTCAACTTCAGCTCCCAGAAGAGGAAATCTGACTCTACCAGCTCATCCTTATTTTGTACCATGTCATTTTAACAACAACAACAATAACAGCTTTGTTGAAGTATAACTGATATATAAAGAATTACACATTATTATTGTGGACAATTTGATGAGTTTGGACATAGGCAAATACCCAAGATACAATCACTGCCAAGAAAGTGTGGGTCACTGGTGAGTCAGTGGACTGGCACCCTGGGTTATGTGCCCCAAACCCCAGCTGTGGTCCCGTGGGAGAGGACAGGGGCCTTGGACCCACGTGGTCAGCAGGGGCTGCAGCAGGGCAGGCACTGGAAGAGGCCCTTTTCACCAGGTTCTCGGACTCATTAGTTTCCCCACCATCTCAGCAGGGTGGGAGTGTGGGGTCTATGAGGGTCCCAGTTCTAGGAGTGGTGGTATGGAGAGGCCCTGGCATCCTCCTGGCCTTCCTGCAGTAGTTATAGCATATGCCTGTGCCAGGGCTCAAAACGATCTCCGTGTCCTAGGTCAGGACACAACAGCTCAGTGTAAATGAATGTGTCACTGAAAATGATAAAGCAAAAGAGAAGTCAAGGTTTGCTCTTATGGGGCTCCCTCTGTTTCTCCATTTGAAAAAAAAACTTTTTATTTTATATTGGAGTATAACCAATTAACAATGTCATGATAGTTTCAGGTGGACAGTAAAGAGGCTCAGCCATACATATATATTTCTCCACTCTCCCCCAAACTCCCTTTCACCCAGGTTTCACCCAGGCCACATAACATTGAGCAGAGTTCCCTGTGCTATACAGTAGGACCTTGTTGGTTATACATGTTAAATATATATTGCTCTACTTCTGACGGAGAAGGCGATGGCACCCCACTCCAGTACTCTTGCCTGGAGAACCCCATGGACGGAGGAGCTTGCAGTCCATGGGGTCGCTGAGTGACTTCACTTTCACTTTTCACTTTCATGCATTGGAGAAGGAAATGGCAACCCACTCCAGTGTTCTTGCCTGGAGAATCCCAGGGACGGGGGAGCCTGGTGGGCTGCCGTCTCTGGGGTCGCACAAAGTCGGACACGACTGAAGCGACTTAGCAGCAGCAGCAGCTACTTCTGAGGTGCAAATGCTGTAGCTGGCAGTGGCTGTCCTTTATGTTGATGAGGGAAGAGGTTTAAAGCAGGTAACGTTTGCTTAGCAGCAAAGCCAAAACCCAGATCTGGCTGATTTAGTTCAGTAAAACATATAATCAGACAGTAGTAGGAAGCTCTGAGATTCTCCTGGAGGGTTTGGAAGCTGTGTCACCAGGTATAACCTGCTTGGTCATTGAAGACACCTCTCTTACTGTTACAGGACACCTGGGCTCAGCTTGCTCAGTCCTAGACTCTGCTGCTAAATGTGCCACCACCCTTGCTTCTAAAAGCAGGAAGAGCGACCACTAGCCTTTTCCAGAATGAGCTCTGCAAAGCCCAGGCTTTTTTCAGTTTAAAATTTGGGGTGAAGTGTTCTAATGATGGGCCCTCAGTTATACACCCAAGCCCTAGTTGCAAGGAAGGCTAGCAATAGAACTTTCAGTAGTGGTCTCTGCTTACTAAGGGAGAGGATTCCCCAAGCATGAAAGCGGGGTTCAGATACTAAGCAGTAAAGCGCATGACAAGGGTTCTCTTCCGAGGCTTTGTCCATTCTTAGAACAGGGGAACAATGTGAGGAAAACAGTGTGTTATGAACTGCAAGTTTGTGTCCAACCCCAAGTTCATATATTGAAACTCTAACCCCCAGTGTGATGGTGTTTGGAGCTCTGTGAGGTAATTAGGCCATAAGGGCAGAGCCCTCATAATGGGATTAGTGCCAGTTTGCTGTTCTCTCTGCTCTCCATGTGAGGATACAACCAGAAGACTGCCATCTGCAAGCCAGCAAGAGAGCTCTCACCAAAAACGGATTCTGCCACACCTTGGTCTTAGACATCCCAGCCTCTGTGTGAGAATGTCTGTTGTTCAAGCCACTCCATCTGTGGCATCTTGTTATAATAGCCTAAACTAACAAAAGTATGGTGTTTCGGGAAGTTGCTTTCACAGTTTGACAATAGATTGTATGAGAGAGACTTAAACCATAGGGACTCCCTGTGGAGTGGTGTAGGAATGCAGTGCTGACCTCACATACTTAGAGCAGTAGTTCTGATGATTACCTTAGCATCATGATTGCCTTATGACCCCTAGAGAACTCTAGTCTGATATAGATAATAATTTCTAATCCAATATAGATTCTAATTTCTAATCCCCTCCATATGGCCCTGGAGAATATGCTGAGATAGGAACACCAATAAGCATACGAACTGATGTGCAGACAGACAGATGCATCCAGAGTGCAGGAGGTGGTACCGTGTAGTTGTGGAAGAGTGTGTCAGGGTTGAGCTTGAAACTGCAGGCTGAGTTCCAAATTGCACGCTACTACTCAATTTCTTGCTAGTTATGGAAACTGAGGTAGGTTAATTCACCTCCAAGCATCCAACTTGTTGCCTATAAAAAGGAGAAAAGGATAAGCCTGTAATATACACTGAGAACTAGAAGTGTTCATGCATAAGGAACTCTTAGCAGAGTGCTGCTAAAAAGTTGTCACTAAACGCCAGGAATTAAAAGTGATGTTCTGATGTGAGGTCGTGAGGGCTGGGCTATTTGGTAGGCATGGAAGTGAGGGAGGGAGAGTGAATTTGAAGGAGATGTGAAAGGAAGGACGACAGGACATTGTGACAGACAGGGTAAAGGGGACAGGGGAGAATGAAGGGTCAAAGGAGACTCCATAAATTATTGATAAATCATCTTTCTCATTTGCTTCTTGGCATTGGGTTATTTTGGCTCGAGCTGACATTTCTTTTCAGATAAAATAACAGAAAGAGAACAATGGAGAATTTGATCTGATACAGTGAATTTTCTGAGAAGTAAAAGAATGGCTGAGAGTACACACGTAGGAAAACTGGCGAAAAGTGCGGCTTCCACATCCCCCACCCCCCTCTTCCTTCCTTATAAACAGAAGACAATTGAAAACATAGGGGACAATTTTACACCTGACTTTACTGGTCAGATAGCCTGATCCTTAATCAGATCTCCTCGCCTTAAATCCATTTTAGAAGGAGATAGGATATAAATTGCAAATAAATAAATAATCAGGTCAACTCATCTACCTTAAGGATTGATTCTTTCCTCAGCAAATGGAGGTCAGAGCTATACAAGGAGAATGATGAGAACTGGCCCGAACTCCCAACATTTTATCTCAGCAGCCAGTCCCTGGACTGGAAGTCCTTACTGTGTTATTCCCGGAGGGGGCCTCTGAAATCCTATACATTCTAGCACATTATCACCAGGAAGAGAAGTGGTTGTTAACTTCACATGCAATAACGGTAGTAGATATAATTTTCCATTAGCCTCTAGTCTCACCTAACAGAAGGGTAACTAGGGAATGTAAGACAGGATTTTTAGATAATCTTAAGAAGCTTCAACTTGTTTTGTGCCTCGCTTCCAAGAGCAGAGTCTGGGCACCAGAGGTATCAGCATCCCTCGGGGGCTTGGTAGAAATGCAGAATCTCAGGCCTCCCTAACTCAGGCCTACTAAATCAGAATCTGCGTAGTAATCATTTGGGTGATCATTACATTTTGAGCTTCGCAGGAGAGGGAGAAAGAGAGAGAGAGAGATCAGTTTTACAGGTGGGAGAAAGCTGAGGCACAGAGAAGGTGGAAGGTAAAGGCCCAGTGTATAATTTTACTTAAAGCTGGCTTTTGAGTGGTGTGTAGAAACTGACTCATGACAAAATCCTGGCAAGGAGGGGCAGCACTAACAGTCTTCACTAAGTTCTCTGAAGCCCACGAGCATCACGTCAGCTCAGCTCCAGGTGCAGAGCTGCCTGTCGACGACATGTTTATTGAGCTCAGCGCGTGCAGAGCACTCACCCTCTTCCTTTAAATTGAAAACAGATTGCAGCGCTGTAGGCAGTGTCATTGAGAAGGTGGCAACTGTCTTGTTCCAAAGTCACCCAGAGTGAAAGTGAACTCTAACAACCCCGGGCCACTCTGGTTGGAGAGGAACTTTCTAAATAAGGCTACTTCTTCAGTTTTTTTTTTTTTTAATTCCCTAAATTAGTGGTTCTCAAAGCGTGATGCCCAGACAAGTAGACTCAGTATCAGGGAACTTGTTAGAAACGTAAAATCCTCAGGTCTTACCCCAGACCTACTGAATAGGAAACTCGGGGTGTGGGTCCAGTGATCAGGCACAAGTCCCCAGGAGTTTCTGATGCCCACTAAAGTTTGAGACTCAATGCCCTATGTCATTTACAAAAAAATTAGAAATGAAATGTCTTTTGTCCAGATTTATAGGTGATGGAAATAGCGATTTTCTTCTTGGATGGCCATTATATTTCTGTACTACTGCCAATAAAGGAAAAAAGTCAAGTTCTCTATATTCTAAAGAACACTTTTGCAAGTAGTGTTTCTGTCCTACCACAGACACATACACACACACACACTTCTTTGTGAAGCAGATAGAGCATGTATCCAACCTCCATTCTCCATCTCAGTAGAGAAGGAAGCTGTCCCCAAGCAATCAGATGTTTGCTCTCCAGGAGCCAGGCTGGTCTGAGTTTTGTATTTTCAGGAAACATCTGATGCAGAAACTCTGTGAAGTCTTGAGGAAGAGACATGTCCCCATTGATAAGGCTATTTTATCTCATGCAATCTGAAGTCCTATGATCTTTTTGGAGGCCTGTTTGACTGACTGAAGTTGTGGGAAATCTTGGACTAGTTTATTATTTTTTTAAATATATTTTTTGTTTTAATGTCTTCATTAATTTATTACAATATTGCTTCTGATTTATGTTTTGGTTTTGTGGCCATGTGGCACATGGGATCTTAGCACCAGGACCAGGGATTAAATCTGCACTCCCTGCATTGGAAGGCAAAGTTTCAATCCCTGGACCACCCAAGGACATCCCTGGGCTAGTTTTTGCTTTATTTGTAAAGTTCCTTTTTAATATGGTTCAGTGGAATTAGTGCATCTCCAGTTTGTTCCAAAGAATGGGTTCTGCAACCTGACTCTGCCTTCTTATTTGCCTTTGATTGAAATTTGGAAGGCTCCACAAGTCCTTGGGGGTTGGGGTTAGAGGCTGTGGGCTCTCCTCTAAGAGAAAGACTACCAGCCCATAGAGGTCATGGGTGTGCCTTAGTTCCTGCCATGTTCGTCACCATGTCCTGCCAATTTAATGTCTTGCCCCCATTTCTAGACCCTGAGAGTGTACTGTGTTAAGTGCATATGTGACTGGGAGTCAAGAGGAAGCTCGACCAGGAAGGCGGGGCCACACTCCTCAGACCACAGGGCCGTGTGGCTTCTGGTTCTAGGTTATGCATGAGAGGCAGACTCTGAGAAGCTGCCTCGTGGTGGAGGATGAAACACCAACTTGGATGCAAAGATAAAAGCTCTGGTCTCAGATCTTATGATTCACTGGCCACATAAATGTGGGCAAATCACGTAAGCTCTTGGACTTCATTCTCTGCACCTATTAAATAGAAGTATTTAATTCTATTAAACAGAAGTATTAATATCTGCTCTGTATGTTTTCCAGAGGTGTTGCAAGACTTGTATGAGGTCTGCCTCTGAAAGTAACCTGTAACTGGGGAATCGCTGTGGAGAGGTGGGGGCTGGGCATTCCATAGGATCCCTCCAGCTGTGTGGTCTCCACGGCTTGTCCCCTTGGGGAGACCTCTATTGCTTTTCTCCCACATGGGAACACACAGAATGTCTTTCAAGGGGACCACATATGCTTCTTGCAACAGTGCAGTGATTCTTTAGCAATGCTCGTGTAGGCCTGGACTCAGAGCCACCCAGAGGAACTGCAAGAGGGTCCCTCACCCCTCTGCACCCATGAGGCTCTACTGCCAGGGCCCTCTTCCGCCCAAAGCATAGAATCCGACCCCATGAAGACAGTCTCTGTTCTGCCGCCACGAAGCTGAATAGAGTCCATTCTGTTTCTTCTGCACCTTTTATCTCAAAGGATTGCCGAGCACACAATACACTTCACAGCTCGGTCCTGTGCTGTTAGACAATAAAGGGTCTTTCACTGACCGGCCCTGCTGAAATGCCACCACCTCCGCCGTGCAGCTGGCAGACAGCTGTTCTGAGCTGTGCAGAAAACATCTCTCAATTCTAGGTCATCTGGAATGTCATACACATGAGAGTTCAGGAGGACAGCACGAAGCCTACAAGTTATAGAGAAAGTCTGGATTTTTGTAAAACACACACAACAAACCCAAACCAGTCTCCTAACCAATCCTGAGAAAACTGGACTGACTCTTAAAACGATGTTGATTTGTTTGGCAATGAAGATCCAAACTTTGACCCTGTCCATTTTCGTCCTATTCAAAGTGGTCTCTTTACTATAAACAATTAGGCCTCTTAGAATGGGAATTGTATAAATAAAATTTGAGAGTGGTAGAATAAACCTTATTTGGTGTTGCCCCCAGATAACTATGGCTATATTGGTATGAATGTGTCCTACATGTGTGCTAAGTTACTTCAGTCGTGTCCAACTCTTTGTGACCCCATGGACTGTAGCCCACCAGTCTTCTCTGTCCATGGGATTCTCCAGGCAAGAATACGGGAGTAGGTTGCCATGCCCTCCTCCAGGAGATTTTCCCCACCAGGGTTCGAACTCGTGTCTTCCGTGTCTCCTGCATTGGCAGGTGGGTTCTTTACCACTAGTGCCACCTGGGAAGCAGTATGTTTTTGCCTAACTTAGGTTAACGAAGGGTTTGTTATGTGACAGAGCTGGGCTAGGAGCTGGTAGGCTAACATGAATTGGACATTTTCTGGCCTCCGAGTCAAGTACATTCAGATGTTCACATTCCCTACATAAAAGGAAGGGGCTTGGGGTAATTTCAGACTCCTGACTCTTTTTCCTTTACAACAGATGGTCTCTCTTAGTAGAGCACACAACTAGAACAGCTCTAATAGCCAAAGGCCATCTCAGCTTGTCCTCAGATTCCTTCTTACTACTGAAAGGAAATCCAGAACAAATTCGTGGAGGTTTTCAGTAATTATTTGCATAAATGACCTTATAGTCACAATACCAGAAATACTAGTGATATTTGAGTTTCTTTCAAGAGCTAACTACATCTGAGCACAACATTCATTAAGTTCTCTTCGAAAGGATGATTTAAATTTTTGTTCAGTGTGGTTCACATTTTATTTTTTTAACTGTCCAAGTAAATGCACCATAATGGAGGAAGCTTGAATTGTGATTATTTCATTGATCTATGCATGTGGGTCTAATTTGATGCTTAGAGGTCCTCACCCTTTCATTTCAGCTGCTTTTTGTGAATCTTAGCTATTTTTGAAGTCAACCTGACCATTTTGCAGACTCCTTCATGAGCACAATGAAGGAATGAGGGGCTTAAGATCTATCCAAAGACCCCACTCTGTATTTTCAGAGAGCCACATAAAACCCATCAACAATTTGTTAAATACCAATGTGCGCCAGAGCTATGCTGGGAACTTCTCAGAAACATAGGGATAAGTATATGAGTCATATAAGCAAAAATCCTTGGGGAGATGTGGACAGTGAGATGAGATAATCATGAGAAACAATTTGAGAATATTCTAGGAGGTAGATCATTAAGTACTAAATTTTCTACTACAGACTTGAGGGGTCAAAGGGATTCAGAGTAATTGAAAAATATGGATGTATTGCTGTTCACAAAAGTCTTTGTGAAAGAGGAGAGAAAACCTGGTTTTTGAAGGATTATACTTGGTAGTTGGAGTTCAGCCAGGGAAGAGATTAATTTAGACAAAGCCAGGCAGAGGAGAGTGATGTTCTGATACAATTTTATGTTGATGAACTAGGGTGAAAATCTTTTTAGTTTTTAGATGTCCAGTTGATCATTGAGATGGTCCATCGATGGCCATGTATCCCCTTGGTAGAGTGGTAAACCTGCTCCTTCAGTTTCAACTTTTTCTCAATTGCCTTCTCTTCCTCCAAGGTCAGTGTTTCCCAGGGATTCAGCTCCTCCACAGGCAGGTGTCTGAACTGCTGGTAACATCACTTTAGTGATGTGGAATAGCATGTTTATCAGGTATTTCTAGATCATCCAATCCAGTGATTCTCCCATTTTTGTGTACATTACAGTCACTTGGAGGGTTTGTTAAATCTCAGAGGGTCCTACCCAGAGGGTTTTCAATTCAATAGGTCTGGGGTCTGGGTCTGGGACAGGGCCAGAAAAACTTATGTATTTAACAATTCCCTGGTGATGCTGGTCCAGGGATCACAGTTTGAGAATTACCAGTTTAAATCCATCATTTTGGTTTACAAATGAAGAAACTGAGGCCCAAGGAGTTCTGAGTTCAAAGAGTGCATAAGGAGGCAATTACCCACCACCTCTTCACTGCCTACCCTATGGCAGGTCCAGAGTAATTCCCAATTCCTTCAGGGCAAATCTGACTTGGATTTTAATTGTCTGAGAACTGAGCTTCTTTAATCTCAGTGAAAATTCCTGCATATTTAGGAACAGATCTGCCCAGAGGCAGGAGGATATACTAGCTAACTTTGAGGCTTTTAGGACTATGAAAATGTTACATTAAATAATTTTTTTCTACAAATTAAATATTAATGTATTATGTCGCTGATTTTACAACCTGTAGGTGGCAGTGCCTTCCTTCTCTAAACACAGTTAGATATCTGAGTCCATTCATTTCCTGAGGAGCTGGGAAGGTTACAGAGCATACAGTATCAGAGATTAGGCCATCCACCTCGGCCCGGGACAGTTTCTCCATACACAGCAGAATCAGGTAAAGGATTTAGCACTCTGAGATCTCTACTGTCCCTGATTAATATGTGTGTGCTCATTTGTGTCCAACTCTTTGCAGCCCCATGGACTGTAGCCCACCAGGCTCCTCTGCTCATGGAATTTTCCAGGCAAGAGTACTGGAGTGGGTTGCCATTTCCTACTCCAGGGGATCTTCCCAACCCAGGGATCAGGTGGATTCTTTATCACTAGTGCCACTTGAGGAGCCTGATGAACATGTGAGGTTTTATTAATTTCTGATGTTTTAATTATCTCATTTTCTTGTTTAGCTACTTAGATTTTTATTCTCGCCCGAAGTTCTGAAACTTAAGACCTGTGAAAAGCCAAAAAACTGGAGATGTATCAAAGTGGACCTGTTGAAATGCCATGAATTTACTGTGAGAGAAATTCTTCACTGGAGGGGTTTATTGCTGCCAAAGCACTCTTTTACTGGAGAAAGTTGGGGGGTAGAAAGGAAGAAAAAGAAAAGTACGATTCTCGGAACCAAATTGCAGAAATGCCGAAGGGAGGTTCAAACAAGTAAGTGATTGTTCATTAGCTGCTGTCAATGATTAAACATGAATTCCCCATTTACATATGACCCAGGACTTGCAGATGACCTGCTAGTACATGATTTCCATTTCTTCAGCAGTCACTGACACAAAGATATAAAATTCACTCTATGTTCAATCTTAAGATGAAATGATCCTGTAAAAGGCTGACGGGGTGCACTTATAAACATCCAGCACTGTATATACACTTGTGCACTCTGCCTCTCAAAGACATCCCTTTCCCAATTCCGCTTCCCCTTGAAAAGCCACTGAACTGTCTCAGTAGCTTCCAGGGCCAAGAAGAGCTCTGAGCTGATACCTTTTGATCATTCCTTCCTATCTCCACCGAGAGAACCATGATTTCCTGATGCTGTCTTCTCCCTTTTAAGTCATGCAAATATCGATTAACTCCTTCTCCGTTAATTTCATTGGTTGTTCTAACATTCTAGTATCAATTGAAGCTGTTGTCTTCAAGTTTCCTATGGAATTGAGTTTAAACTCTCTGTTGGACATTCCAGGATGTAGGGTTAGTTAGTTTCCTCCTTAATTCTTCAGCCTTGTCTCTATTTCCTCCTTTTCCCCCTGCACTTACTCTGGACCTCACATCATTTAAAAATGATTTTATGTCTGTTCTTTGGTATGTTCTGTTCCTTCTGAAAAATTCTCATTCATTTTTGAAGATAAACTGTCATTTAGGGGAAGTGTTTCCAGACTCCCACAAACAGTTCCTTCAGTTCAGTTCAGTTCAGTTCAGTTGCTCAGTCGTGTCCGACTCTTTGTGACCCCATGAATCGCAGCACGCCAGGCCTCCCTGTCCATCACCAACTCCCGGAGTTCACTCAGACTCACGTCCATCGAGTCGGTGATGCCATCCAGCCATCTCATCCTCTGTTGTCCCCTTCTCCTCCTGCCCCCAATCCCTCCCAGCATCAGAGTCTTTTCCAATGAGTCAACTCTTCACATGAGGTGGCCAAAGTACTGGAGTTTCAGCTTTAGCATCATTCCTTCCAAAGAAATCCCAGGGCTGATCTCCTTCAGAATGGACTGGTTGGATCTCCTTGCAGTCCAAGGGACTCTCAAGAGTCTTCTCCAACACCACAGTTCAAAAGCATCAATTCTTCGGTGCTCAGCTTTCTTCACAGTCCAACTCTCACATCCATACATGACCACTGGAAAAACCATAGCCTTGCTCTTCCTTTAATACAGTGTTTGGCACATTATTGTGTAATTTACATGTTTATGTGTCAATCCTTACTCCTAGGCCCCTTGCTTCATTTTGTTCCACCACCCACTGCAGTAGGTTGGCCCCAAGATGGTAGCAACTGTCTTACTCTTCTTTGTTATATCTCTAAGACCTAGCATAGAGCTGGGCAGATAGTGGATGCTGAATAAACATGTGTGGGTTTTTAATCAATGAATCCTACTCAAGATGCTTCTTTTGTTTATTCAAAAGAAACTCTGATTTCTCAGTTTCAGCCTTTCCCCTTTCAATTCTCTATTATTTTGTTGTAAACCAACCAATAACTTGAGTTCTACAAATGATAGAGTTGTATCAATGAAAAGACAGAAATGTTGAAGTGAAAAGCTTGCATGATGATGACAATTCTCCGCCTCCTCCCTCTCCCCTTCCCCTGCTCCTCCTCCTCCTTTTCTTGATATTCTTCCTCCTCCTTCTCCTCTTCTTGCTCTTCTTCCTCCTCCTCCTCTTCCTCCTCCTGCTACCTCTACTACTACTGCTACTAAAAAGCAGACTCATGGATATCTTCAAATCTTTGACAGTTGCCTGAATTCTCTTTCAGAATATTTACAGAAGTTTTCATCTGCCTTTTTGTCTGCTAGATGAATTAACCTTTCCTCAATCACCAGAATTCAAATAAATAAAAATTATTTATTTACAACTGTTGGGCATGGTATTTTATTATCCATGGTACACAATGTTGTGTTCTCCTTATTTTCATTGCAATAGCATGCTATTTCTGATACTTTGTTAGATAGAGCACTGGGGCCAAGCCTGTGGTCAGCACTAACACTGCAAACATTGTTTTTTTAGAAGAAAATGAATTTCACATTTCAGTGGTTGACCTAAAAATGAACTTTTTGAACATGCCCTATGTTTTAATTGTGAGAAACTTGGCTCTGCATATACATTTGGCATCAGTTTGTAAGAGTGGTCAAATCTTTCTTTATATTACATAAATAGGGCAGAACATGGGGCTGAAGACACGTATACTTGAGACTGTGCTGGAAAATCTCTTATGACCCCCAGAAACACATCCTCGATAATCCCCAGTGCCATGTCCTTGTGTTTTCTGTGATAATGGGAACAAAATGGGAGGAACTGGGGTAAAGAGGAGGCAGTCTTTTAGGAAAGGGTTATCTCCATGTCAGGAATGCTGCAAAGCTGTCAAATATGGGTGAGGCTTTGTGATCCAATTTAGAGAGTCAGTGACAATGACTGACAGAGCCTGCCATGCCCTCTCACTGTTAGTGCATCTGTTGCTGCTGCTGCTGCTAAGTCGCTTCAGTCGTGTCTGACTCTGTGTGACCCCATAGATGGCAACCTACCAGGCTCCCCCGTCCCTGGGATTCTCCAGGCAAGAACACTGGAGTGGGTTGCCATTTCCTTCTCCAATGCATGAAAGTGAAAAGTGAAAGTGAAGTTGCTCAGTCATGTCCGACCCTCAGCGACCCCATGGACTGCAGCCTACCAGGCTCCTCCATCCATGGGATTTTCCAGGCAAGAATACTGGAGTGGGGTGCCATTGCCTTCTCTGGTTAGTACATCTGGACATATAGAAATAAGTAATGCGAAAGCAAAATTTATCTTTAAAGAAGGAATCCACTGAATTGGCATTTGGCATTTAGCACGCAAGCAGAGATTCCATGTGTTTGGGAAATCAGTTAATTAATTTCTTCTAAACTTTCCAGATGGGGGTTGTAAGGGAGTAGCGAACACCACAAGGCAGCCTGCAGGACTCGTCAGGCTGGAAGATGAGCGTTCAGACTAGAGAGAGCGCACGAGGAAGTCTTAACAGTGACTTGGGGAGAGACCCCAGACCCATGGACATGATTTCTCCTAGTAAGATCCATTTGGAGTAGGAATTAAAATATTAAACAGTACAAACCCAGTGAGAAAGCAAGAGGACAGGTTTTATCCACAGCTGTTGCAGCCAGGTGGTATATTTGATAATGTTACACGAGAAATCACTATAAAGAACTTTAGAGTGTGCAGGAAGAGCTTTCCAGATAACACTAATGTTAGAAATTATTTCTTTTTCATCCAAAAGTTAAGATAATTTATTACACCTTCCCCCATAGCAAAGCAGAAGAGAAGGCATTTTTAGAGCAATTATTTTCAGAAACATTTTCATATTGGGGTAAAATAAACCTGGAGAATTTCAGTGTTGCATATCTATGAAGTAATGAATAGTAACCAAAATACCTAGAGCAAGAGCACATTAAAACCCACAAACAAATAAATTAAGCTCGCATTCTTTGAAGACTGACCTCAAAGCTTTGGTAACTGCATTGACAAATATTTGTGTTATTTACATATATATATATATGGAACCCATTAGGCTCCTCTACTCATGGAATTCTCCAGGCAAAAATACAGAGTGGGTAGCCATTCCCTTCCCCAGGGGATCTTGCCGACCCAGGGATTGAATCTGGGTCTTCCACATCTGCATACAGGCAGATTCTTGACTGTCTGAGCCACCAGGGAAGCCCATAATTTTGTGTGGTTATATGTAATAAAACTAAATGAATATATTAGAATATTACCATTTATTTTTATTACACATGAAAATGAAAAATTATATATATATATATATATATATATATAATTTAAACTGTGGAACGTTTAAAGAGCAATGATGAAATGAACACCAGTGGACTCACCAACAAGCTTAAGAAACATATCTAAGCATCCTGTGTGTTTATCCTGCTCAGATCCCTTGCCTGGCTCCTAGAGCTAACCACTCTCTTGAATTATTTTTCTTATTCTCTTGTTTTTCTTTAGTGTTTACCAAATTTATATAAACTTTATACAAGTGGAAGACAATACTGTATACATTCTCCTGGAACTTCCCCCTCTCATCTTTGTGCTTTGTGAGTTCCTGTTTTACTGTTATGTGGTATCTCTTGTAAGACTACACCACAGTTTGTTTCTTCATATTGTTGTCAATAGACATTTAGGCTCTTTCTAGGAATCACAATGCATGCTTTTATGTACATTCTTGTTCATGGTTTCTGGAGCACATGTGCAGGTGTCTTCCAAGATCCAAATAGTGATGTGGTAGGAAACAAACATCTGCCACTTGATTAGGTAATGACAGATTGTTTTCCTTCCAGCATGGTTTACACTCGTCCAGCAATGTATAGGAATTCTGATTGTTCTACATTCTCTTCAACACTAGTTATTGCCAAATTTTATATTTTTGCCAGTCTGCTGGGAGCAAAATATTTGTGGTTTTAATTCAGATTCTGCCTTTTGATGAGGTTGAACATATTTCATATACTTTCTGGCCACAAGTCTTTCTTCTTTCATGAAATGTCCAGTTTCTATGGAATTATTTGTTAATTTTATGGAGTATTAAAATATTCAGTACCCAATCATTTGTCAATTATGATGTGTGGCAAATGTCTTCTACTAGTTTTGATACAACTTTAATTTCTCATAAAATTATGCTAGTATTTTCACCATTTGTTGTATGCATGTGCAGGGTTAGCTCTATTTGCATGGAAAAAGTACATTTCTCTAGCAGTATAACAAAGCTATTTTATATCCTAATGTCTGTAGTAACAGTGCTTTATACATTTGGTTATAATAGAATCCAAATAGCTAAGGCTTTGTCTTCTTCATGCACATCCTACTGAAAGAAAACTACTGAAAGGAAGCACTTGCTTGGTACTGTTGGTTGTTCTGAAAGAGGAGAAAAATCAAGCAAGCTACTGACCATCCTTATTTTGCTGTTGAGTAGCAGTTCTCTCTCAGTTCTGGACTCTTTTGGTTTCCACTTCAACATTCTTACAAACTCCCAAAGACAGAGAAAATAAAAGAGAGAGACTTAATATCTGCAAGACTGAAACAAATGGTAATGATTAATATGTTCATATCAACCTTCTACACTTGCTAAACAGCTTGTAACTCTCTCTGGTATCACTTACCACATTCAGCACATCACTTACCATTATTCCGACATATAAATTGTTTGTTTAATATCTGTTTTCCCCACTCCACCCCAGACTATAAATTGCCATGAGTGCAGGTGTTTGTCTTCATTTGTCAGAGTGCCCTTAGCACCTAGGACACTACCTAGCACCCAGCTGTCCTCAAAAAGACACCTGTTACACAGGTGAAAAAGCACATCTATTTTACTCATCCTGCTTCTTTCTGTTCTCTGTGTTTGGTATCTATTTTTTGCTGTTTGAAAGGATGATATTGCTCTACATTATGTCAGATATATATGTGCTTTGATTTTCTGTTATGTTCAACTTGTTTACAAAAAAATCAATGGCTTGGACAATGGTATTGATAACATCCTGATCAAATACACACACTCATATAGCTTGGAAGGATGGTGATTATGATTGCCTAAGTCTATCACTATTGGGTCTAATAAACACAAATGTAAAGCTCTTCAGCTGGGTACAAAAAAGAAACAACTGTGCGAACGGTAGAGAAAAACATGTGTTAGTGACAGACTGTGCGTTATTTAGGACCCATGGTTCTGAATTACCTGATTCTGATTCTATGGAGAGTCTGCATCTTTCATTGCTTTTGAACTATTTTACAGTTATGTGAGTTGTATTAATAGGTAACTATAGCAGTTTAAAGTAATTCTTGTCTATAGACTTATCAATGCAAATAAATTTTGTCTAGTAGAAGTTCAGTTGACACTGCATATATTCACTAGTTTTGCACCTATTTGCAAATTTATTTCAATATTCCTGATCCATAAGTGTGTCTGTTCTTTGGATTCTCCTGTGAATGAAAAGTAACATCTTCTGGGTTCCCTTATTGGATAGTGAGTTAAATAAAATCCTCATTTTATATTTATGTGAGAATCATAATGTTACCTTACTTTGAAAGTTGTTCTTTAACAAAATAGAGAATGGGAAAAAACTTGGGTAGAGAATACAATATGTGCAAAAGATTTGAAATCTAAGTTGACAATAAATTCAATACGTCATTAGTGTAGTGTGGCTGTTGCTTTGGTTATTTGGATATTAAATACTTAGTTTAGAATCGCTATTCTGAGATTTTAAACACTGATCAACTTTTTGTATTTTTAACCCAATAACTGATTGTTTTGATAATTGTTGCTATAAATCATGTTTTAAAATCTTGTCTAGCAAGCCATTGTAATTATCCTTTTTAAAAGAACACTTCAGTATTCTTGATAGCTTATTCTTCTAGATGAATTACACTGAGAGTTTGTCAGAGTCTATAATGTATTCATTTGGGATCTTGGTTTTGCATAAAATCTATAAATATTTGCTTAGGACTTATTGTCATTACTACTATATATGGTCTTTCCAACAGGGATCGAATATATATCTCTCAAATTATTCCTCTTATCTTTTATTTTTCCCACTATGAGTTTCAATTTTTATTTGAATAAGTAAGTCATTTATGTCTTGAATTAAATAAATATGCATTTAACCATTTCAGTTGTAATATAATCTTTTTATTTTATGTTGTCTCTAGCTATTTGCAATGGGTCTAAAAGAATGCATATGATTATTATGTTTATTTTTTCTAAAAAGTTATTATCAAATTTTTGGAAATTTTATTGTATTTTTCTCAAGTAAATATCATCAACATTTCTAGTGTTATATCTTTAAAAAACAGGTTTAAAAAAAAGACACCCTTGTTTTGAAAATAGTCTCATTCATCCTGGAAAAAGACAAAATAAGAAAATTTTAGGTTTTCCTTTTTCTTCCTAAACAATGCCTTCAATAAAAGATATTTTACTTTTAAGGTGAGGTTATTTTGTGGCAAGGCAGTCAGAAACATCAACAAAAGTTTTAAGTCTTTTTAGTCCATGCTTGACAATAATTTGGATATGCCATGAGGTCAATATTTGTTTGTGTGTGTACTGCAAGGCCCAGGAGTTTATCTACTAAAGGAGTATTACAAGATTCCACACCATCGCTTCAGCATGTGAGTATCATGCTAAAGAGATTAAAAAGTTTGAAATTAAGGTTCAAAGATAAACCAGAGTGAAGTTTTCTTAAATATTAAAGTTTTCTATTTGTTTTCAAATTGTTCTTTCTTCCTTCTTGGTAGTCACCATCTGTCTTTAATTATCACTTTATTTAATTTCCTTTGAAAATCATTGGTATTTCCTAAATTTTAGTTGTTTGACCTTAAGAAATTCTGAAGCCCTTCTTACCCTCTATTTCCTTATTTATACAATGGGAATGAAATTTTTTTTTTGCCTGTCTCCCTGGGTGATTGTTTCAATCTGATAAAATGGTTAAGGCACCATTTCCTTTGTAAGAGTGGTTGGCCATTGAGAACCATTTCAACTAAATTTAGCAAGAATATGTTCAATCTATTTCATGGCTGCCATGGTTCCATGTAATTTTGGAGGGGTGCAAATACAAATGAAATATAGAATAAGGTCTCCATCTCCTAGAGAAATGGCTCTCAAATGTTTGTGTGCATCCAAACTCCCAGGGTCTTGTTAAATAGCAGTTTCTGATTCAGTTTTTCTGGGGTGAAGTCTGAGATGCTGCTTTTCTTTTCTCATAGTTTAGCATTACAGCACTTGTTTATTGAAACTACTTCTCTGATTGGAGTTGTTATTACTTAGGTTTCCAGGTCTTTGAGGAGGAAAAACACACAACCTCTGTTGATTGGGTTACCCACAGAAATTCGGACTTGGTTAACAGTCAGAATCAAAAAGATTCAAGTCCATTCCCAACCAGGAGCACTATGAACATATGGTCACTTGGGGTGTGATCAAGGAAACAGGGCTATTGCAAGCAAGAGGGGAATATGGGGCACAGGTTAGGAATGAGGGCATCCATGGGCATGGAGGATAGTGAAGGCTGGAACACTGCACTGGGCGGGTCAGAGCGCTGGAGCAGGAAGAGGAAATTAATCTTGGGCAAAAATGCATAAAGACCTTTCCAAGGAAGACATTCTGCGTTCCTGACATCCCCCTAAAGGATGCTGATGCTACAGATAACAAGACCGTTGCAGAAAAGTCATACATGTTAGAGGCAGAGATCAGGAAAACTAGGTTGCCGGGGTCCAGCCCCGGCTGATCCAGGGTATTCGAAGTGGGGACGGCGTCGGTGAGGATAAGGATACAATAGCTTCAATTAGATATTAATTAAAGATATAAAGAGTAATAGAATGAGGATAGCTCAGTAGGAAAATTCAGTGGAGAAAAGAGGCTGAGTAGCTTGGTTTACGCGGGAGACCAATAAAACTTCAAGACAAGAAGTTTGCACCACTTACATAGGCCGCAGGCATCCTTCCGTTCTCCCAAAAGAGAGGAGACACTGAGGCCTCCCCGGTCGGATCTTAGAAGCCCAGGCATAATTAGCAAGCATGGCGGGTTCCGCGCTCCAGATGGAGACTCAGCCAGAATTTGAGAGAGACAGCGACATGGGGAGACCAAGTTTCAGTGAACAAGGCCCACACTTTATTTTCCAAAGTAGTTTTTATATCTTAAGTTGTGCATAGAGGATAATGGGGGAAGGGGTAGAGTCATGCAAGGACAGCAGTTCCTGGTCCTAATCGAAGCCAGGCTTTCAAACTTACCATATGCAAAAGTTCAGGTGAATTACATCATCTTCTGGACCGGAGGCCTGTTAACATTTTAAGAAACTTATTTTTTTTTAAAGGTGATTATTCCAAAGTCAGGCACCAGCCTCCAAAAAAGCATTGGACAAAGCTGCATTTTACATTTCTATACACCCATTATATCAATCAATACACTGCCAAGGACACAGTAGGTAAGGAGTATGGAGACTTAGCAGCAAACATTGGCTCAGTAAGTGAAAAACCCTTCACCAATACAATTTCTAATCAATCTTTTAACTACTCAAAAGAATCTGTGTTTAGACAGTTTAGAACATCTCCTGCCTCTCACAGTTGGGAGGCTCTGAACAATCACATGTGGCCGGAAAAACCTATTCAGGCAGGCTAGAGGATTTCCAAAGGAGTTCGTAGGTTGAAACACTGTCACACCCAGGAATTATTAACTGGAGCTGTAAGCTAACTCTTTTTTCAGAGAGAGGTAGTGGGGGACAGCCCCCGTAAAGTCAGAGGTGTAGGTGAGAGCACAAAGCAGAAAGTAGGCAGACTCTGGTTTAGGGGGTAGATGCTCGAGAACTTCCAGGGGGACTCCTGAGGCTCGATCCCGCCTTTGCGTATGCCGAGCCTCCTTCCTCATGACCTTTGCCATGGGCGGATCTCCTGCTCCCGGCAGTGATAGAATTCCAGTTGAGCTATTCCAGATCCTGAAAGATGATGCTGTGGAAAGTGCTGCACTCAATATGCAATATACACTCAATATGCAATATGCCGGCTCCCAGCACTAGGTATCATTAAGTATCCAAATATGTAGAAAACTAGAAAAATCAGTGTGGGCCAGAGCATGAGAAAAGTTTTCATGGCCATGAAAAATGGACAGGATTCAACTTGAGATTCCTTTCCAATGTTGGTAAGGAGACAAAGCAGGCTCAGGCATGCTATGATCTCTCACTGGAGAAAAACAGTGGCTTGATTTTTGAAACTTCTGTGGATTCATGCATTTTAAGATGCTTGAAATGGCTTCTTAAAAAATGTTGAAGGTGCTTAGCCAAAAATCAATGGTTTTAAGTTGTTGGAGTTCAATATTTTGTATGCATGTATATTTGGAAGTTCAGATTGCTCCTACATCCATGAAACATGTATGTGCACATGCCCTCTTACGTTTGATTTTATCACCAATCAGGATATTTTCTGTGCTTCTCTATAGACAGGTCACATGCTTTGTGTTTATAGTATTGTTAAAGGCAATATTTGGGCTTCACTAGGGACCATTTAGGTTCTAACAACAGATAAGCAGTTGCTCCTACATGCTGATCAGCTTGCTCTGGGATGAGTGAGTTACTGCATTCTTATCCCCAGAGGTTTGTTGTTGTTGTTCAGTCACTAAATCTTGTCTGACTCTTTGCAACCCTGTGGACTGCAGCATGTCAGGCACCTCTGTCCTCTGCTATCTCCCGGAGTTTGCTCAAATTCATGTCCATTGATTAGGTGATGCTGTCTAACCATATCATTCTCTGCCACCCCCTTCTCATTTTGCCTTCAGTCTTCCTCAACATCAAGGCCTTTTCCAGTGAATCAGCTCTTCACATCATTTGGCCAAAGAATTGGAGCTTCAGCTTCAGCATCAGTCCTTCCAATGAATATTCAGGGTTGATTTCCTTTAGGATGGACTGGTTGCATCTCCTTGCAGTCCAAAGGACTCTCAAGAGTCTTCTTCAGTACCACAGTTCAAAAGCATCAATTCTTTGGTGCTCAGCTTTCTTTATGGTCCAACTCTCACATCAATACATGACTACTGGAAAAACCATAGCTTTGACTATACAGACCTTTGTTGGCAAAGTGGTGTCTCTGCTTTTTAATATGCTGTCTAGGTTTGTCACAGATTTCCTTCCAAAGAGCAAGTGACTTTTAATTTCATGCTGCAAGTGGTCTGTAGCAAAGCTACAAAATTGCATAAATTTATCTTCAGTGCTCACTGACTTTTAGGTGCCCCATCTCTTGGGGATTTAGTGCCCATATACTTGTCCCCAGTGGCCCTGATCACCCTCACTCTAGTTTCCATGATTATAGCCTTTCTTGTAATCAAATGTGTTTCATTTTATGTCTGTCCCTTCAGAATGGAGCTATTCCATAAACTCATCTCCCCATAGGCCACACATGAGCCCCAGACTTCAGTAAAGGTGTTCATTCATTGTTCCCTGACCACAGGTTCTGCTTTCTGCTCTGAGCTTTAGCTTTCTCCTGGACTGCCCCTTCTCTTTCATTCTTTCAAGCCAGGCAGGACCTACCCATCTTGAACTCAGCTCAAATCCTGCCAACTTTGTAAAGTCTTCCAAAATTTTCCTGACATGGATCCCTCAGTAGGTTGTTGTGTGTCCTGTTCATGGGCAATTAGTCATTTGCTGAGAAACCTGTATGCAGGTCAGGAAGCAACAGTTAGAACTGGACATGGAACCATAGACTGGTTCCAAATAGGAAAAGGAGTACGTCAACGCTGTATATTGTCACCCCGCTTATTTAACTTATATGCAGAGTACATCACGAGAAACGCTCAGCTGGATGAAGCACAAGCTGGAATCAAGATTGTCGGGAGAAATGTCAATAACCTCAGATATGCAGATGACACCACCCTTACTGCAGAAAGTGAAGAACTAAAGAGCCTCTTGATGAAAGTGAAAGTGGAGAGTGAAAAAGTTGGCTTAAAGCTAAATATTCAGAAAACTAAGATCGTGGCATCTGGTCCCATCACTTCATGGCAAATAGTTGGGGAAACAGCGGCTGACTTTATTTTCTTGTGTTCCAAAATCACTGCAGATGGTGATTGCAGCCATGAAATTAAAAGACGCTTACTCTTTGGAAGGAAAGTTATGACCAAACTGGACAGCATATTAAAAAGCAGAGACATTACTTTGTCAACAAAGGTCTGTCTAGTCAAGGCTATGGTTTTTCCAGTAGTCATGTATGGATGTGAGAGTTGGACTATAAAGAAAGCTGAGCACAGAGAATTGATGCTTTTGAACTATGGTGTTGGAGAAGACTCTTGAGAGTCCCTTGGACTGCAAGGAAGTCCAACCAGTCCATTCTAAAGGAGATCAGTCCTGGGTGTTCATTGCAAGGACTGATGTTGAAGCTGAAACTCCAATACTTTGGCCATCTGGTGTGAAGAGCTGACTCATTTGAAAAGACTCTGATGCTGGGAAAGATTGAAGGCAGGGGGAGAAGGGGATGACAGAAAATGAGATGGTTAGATGGCATCACTAACTCAATGGACATGAGTTTGGGTAAACTCTGGGAGTTGGTGATGAACAGGAAGGCCTGGTGTTCTATGGTTCATGGGGTCATAAAGAGTTGGACACCACTGAGTGACTAAACTGAACTGTTTTATTACTGTTTTTCTGTTGCTGTCTTCCATCATCATTTAGAACTTATATTCAGCTCTTTAAAAGTTGACATCCTGGTTCCTCTGCTACAAAATCTCCTTGAACTTAGAGTTTGGATCTTAATATGTTTTTGTATTTGTACAGAGTCTCACACAATAAAATGTTTTTTATGTGATAAACTAATTCTAAAATTTTCAGGATGATCATAGTGAATATAAAAGGCCATTCAGGGACTTCCATTGGCTTAGCCAAAGAGAATAATAACTTGAAAAACCTGGATAGGATCAATGGAAGTCTTACTGATTTTCTCACAAATGTACCCCAAAGCTCTGGATCCCCTCCTGTTGGGCTGGCCCTATTACCATGGGAACTATGCCTTCAGCTTCAGTCCAGCTTTCAAGCTGCCAAATAAGAAAGGGTGTGCATGTGTGTGAAGTTGCTCAGTTGTGTCCGACTCTTTGTGACTCTATGGACTGTAGCCCACCAGGCTTCTCTGTCCATGGGATTCTCTAGGCAAGAATACTGGAGTGGGTTGACATGCCCTCCTCTAGGGGATATGTTCCCAACTCAGGGATTGAACCCACAACTCTTTGATCTCCTGCATTGGCAGGTGGGTTCTTTACACCAGTACCACCTGGGAAGCCCATGGGGAGGACATTTCTTAGGGCTTCTTGGCTCTTTCCAGTCCTGTTCTCCACACAAGTAGGGGTGTGGTATCTCTCCAAGGAGAAGCACATGCTGAAGCTGGAGATAAAGTGCACCTGCAGGCACAGGTGAAAACGCTGGGTGGGCACTGGGAGAGGTGCTCCCAGCAAGGAGTCAGCGTCTGCGATGCATCCATCACCCACACTCAGTTTCTGTCTTCAGAACCCTCTGGCCTGTGACAGACGCGATGTTGGTCTCTCTCTCCCATGCTTATTTGGGAATCCTGGTCTTGATGGCAACTCTGGTCAGCCGTGCCTGGTTCTGTGTTTCCCTGAGAGAGTAAATACCGATCAGTCTGTGTGTACGAGCTAGGGCAGGGCAAGCTCTTGGCCTGGAGAGGCAGCCAAGCTTCTACACACATGGGCTCCCTCCTAAGTGGCAAGGACCTCAGCTTCAGGGGTCCAGCACTGGCTTTGGATCACTCTTTTCCCATCCTTCCACCCTGAACCCTTCTATCATACTCTAGACCTAGTTGCATCACTGTGAAAAGCAAGACTTTAAATAGCTCCCTCCGATCAGTGATATCTGACATACTTTCAGCTCTGAGAAATCACAACTGCCACCCAGAAGAATGACTGGGGAGAAGCCAGATTTCTTTCCTCTTTGTTCTCTGATGGCACCCACAAGACCAGTGGGCCAGCTTGTCCCAATGAGGTCAGAGCTGGATTTTCATCTTGTGGCCACATCCTGGCTACATGACCCATGGGCCTAGCTGTTCTTCACTCTGCCCATTCTCTCACTGGTGCCTTGGAGGCTATTCTAGAAAGAAATTCTCATAAATGTACTGCCTTCTTTCAGATGGAGGGAGGGTCTCAGGGGATGGACTCAAAGGAATGAAGAAAGTGTAAGGAATTGAGACAAGAGATTGAGGCAGGTGATTCTGGAGCTGAGAAGTAGTGTTCAGGTTGGTCACCAGTTCGCTGATGCCTCTACTATTCAAGAGGGTAAACCAGAGGGATAGAGGACTAGGGAAGAAGAGCTAGTAGTGAAAATAGAAGAGGGAGTTTCTGTCTTTGGGGAGTTGACACTCCTAAGACACAGGATATATTTGTGTGTTAACTGTGTATTTAATTAGGATGTGTGTGTGTGCTTTCCTGAACCAAACCAGCATCCTCTAGACCCTTGCTGTATAGAGCCTCTACTTTAGGATATCACAACTCAAATGTCCCGTTGCCTTTATAATGCTTGATCTTAAATGCAATAATGATGAAGTGACTATCCAACCACAGGAACCTTATTTAGAGATTCCTTCGGATGATCTGAGAGATGCTGAGAAATTTTCTCTGCCCACCTCCTTCTGTCCCCTTCAAAACATGAAATCTAACCCACCACTGTTTCACCCACCACAGTTTCAGAAACTGAAATTGCATGTTGGGTCTTTTGAGGATATCTCAAAGACATCTTGTTTCCTAAAGTCTTTAATTATAAGGCAGTGTCTTATAGACAAGACAAAAAAAAAAGATTATTCAGAACTATTTAGGTATTTGGAAAATAGTATTATTCTCCCTTAGTAACTCTGTAAACCAAAAACCAAAATAATTCCCACTTTAGTGTAATAATTAAATGTAAAAAGAAAAAAATGCAACTCATTAAAATGCAAGAAGAATATAAATAAATGTTTACTTATTCCAGGCCAGAAAGGCCTCTCTAAAGCAATAGAAGAAAATATGACAGAAAAAAGTAGATTTGACTACATAATAATTTAAGAATCCAGTTTGTCACAATAGATTATAAACACTATTCATGATAAATGTCAAACTGGGAGAACTTGCAATAAATATGGCAAGAGACTGATATCATAAATGTATAAAGAGCTTTTCCAATCAATAGAAAGATCTCTAAGATCTCCTCTGGAAAACTGGTTAAAAAAATGAAGATGATGCACATATGAATAAACACTCAATTTCACTAGCAATCAAAGAAATGTAAAATAAAGTGATAAGAAAATACAATTTTCAGGTAAGAAATCGACATTAAAAAACCAACCGATGAAACTAAGATGACAGTGAAATCTCCAACTTGATGTCCCCTCCCTCTCAACAGAGCCTCTTGATTGGCTCCTCTCTCTACTCTGTCGGGGACTGAACTTATCCTTCTGCATTTCTGGGTCATCCACTCCCGTCGATGCTCTTGTCTTGCTTTCAGTGTTTATCTGTGTCCAGGGTAGTGCTGATAAGGAGGGAACAGAGCATGGATGGGAAGGAAGTCTGGAATGACTGTCATATTTCTAGAGATGTTCTTTCACTCAGAATATCTCATACCTACTACAGGCCAAACGACCTTTTGGTTCTCACTGCCAAATTTAATAGACATTTGGTAGAGAATTGAAGGCAGGAGGAGAAGGGGATGACAGAGGATGAGATGGTTGGATAGCATCACTGATTCAGTGGACATGAGTTTGAGCAGGCTCTGGGAGTTGGTGATGGACAGGGATGCTGCATGCTGCAGTCCATGGGGATAGCAAAGAGCTGGACACGACTGAGCGACTGAACAGAATTGAGAGAATGACTTATACTATAGCTTGAAAGCCATTAACTCTAGCCCCTTTAAATGGATAGAGATTACTCTCTGGGCCCATAACTGGTCCATTAGCCCATGCCCAGCTTCCCTTGGTTCCTTGCCTGCCTGGGCCTCCATGTTTGACATCTTTAATGTTGTCTTCATCACACTCTCTAGAATCTTAACTTTCTACTCTGTTACTTTGCTTTATCTCCCACCCCCAGGGACAGATTCCTGCTTTCTCTGCTTCTTGCCTCTATTCCCTGCTTGTTGAAGGACATAGGACCACAATATGGCTATGTCCACTGCAACACATGTGCTACACAATATTGATTTCGTATTGATTTTCCTGGGCACTTCCCATAATGACTGGTCCAAACATGTTCTAATACACAGAAGGCTCTTCTTCTTTCTCTGATAATCACATTAATAATGTTAATAAACAAAATAAAACAACAATAATAGCAAATGCTACTATACTACTTACTCTACTTCATCCTATAAGCATTTAGCAGTTATTTAGTCACTGAACTCTTCTAGTAATTCTATGAGAGAGGTAGGTATTATTGTATTTCCCATTTTACAAATGAGACAACTGAGGCACAAGGAGTGAAAGGAATTTTCCCGGGACCATGGTGGGTGGGGACAGATTGGTCATGTTGTCACAGTTTGACACTGGATAATCTAGAGACGTCTGGATCACATCTTTATCTTCTGTCACAGGAGACAATTTTGCTTCCAACATCACTGAGAAAGTCCATATAACATACAGGCTTTCTTACACATTTTCTCTTTTTGTATTATGGTTTTTGCTAGTTTGTTTAAACAATAGAAATACATTTTTGCACAGATATGGAGGCCAGAAGTCTGAGATAAGAGTCTCAGCATAGAGGGTTCTGGTGAGGACAGTTTCTGGCTTGCAGGTGGCTGCCTTCTCAATGTGTGTTAACATGACCACTCTTTTGTGCATGCATAGAGAGACAGCACAAGCTTTCTATAGTCTCTTCTTAGGAGGGCACTGATCCTATCAGATCAGGGCCCCACCCTCATGGCCTCACCTAATCCTAGTTACCTCCCAAAGACTTTTGTCTCTGAATACCACCATGGCATCTGGTCCCATCACTTCATGGAAAATAGATGGGGAAACAATAGAAACAGTGAGAGACTTTATTTTGGGGGGCTCCAAAATCACTGCAGGTGGTGACTGCAGCCCTGAAATTAAAATATGCTTGCTCCTTGGAAGAAAAGCTATGACCAACCTAGATAGCCTATTAAAAAGCAGAGGCATTACTTTGCCAACTAAGGTCTGTCTAGTCAAAGCTATGGTTTTTCCAGTAGGCAAGTATGGACGTGAGAGTTGGACTATAAAGAAAGCTGAGCACAGAATTGATGCTTTTGAACTGTGGTGTTAGAGAAGACTCTTGAGAGTCCCTTGGACTGCAAGGAGATCAAACTGTCAATCCTAAAGGAAATCAGTCCTGAATATTCATTGGAAGGACTGATATTGAAGCTGAAACTCCAAAACTTTGGCCACCTGATGCGAAGAACTGACTCATTTGAAAAGACCCTGATGCTGGGAAAGATTGAAGGCAGGAGGAGAAGGCAGAGGATGAGATGGTTGGATGGCATCACCAACTCGATGGACATGAGTTTGAACAAGCTCTGAGAGTTGGTGATGGACAGGGAAGCCTGGCGTGCTGCAGTCCATGGGGTCACAAAGAGTCAGACATGACTGAGCGACTGAACTGAACTGAACCACCACTTTAGGGGTTAGGGCTTCAATATATGAATTTGGAGGAGACACACTTAGTCCACAGCATTTGCTATTCAGTTGTGTATATTATGTTCAGTTTTGTGTGTTAAGTTTTAGAGCTGTCCTTGGCCCCAGCTCTATATAATTTGTCTTTGGGGGTGGGAGACAAAGCAAAGTGACCAAGTATAAAGTTAAGATTCTAGAGGTGATGAGGACATTAAAGATGTCAAACGTGGAGGTCCAGCCATTCTCTTCCCCTTATTTCAGACTAAGAAAATAGCATTTATCATAGGAGGCTGGCCCCCCACCTGTGTCCTTGGCCCTAGCTCTTTCTAAAGACTCAGTTTTTTGCTCTCCTCCATCCTCAGTTCATCATCAGGTTCTTCAACTCCTCCTCTCCAGTGAATCTTTCCTTTCAAAGCCTTCAAATGTGCTCTGATCTCCCTCATCCTGAGAGAGTTCTGAGCCCTCCTGTATAGTGAGCCTACAAGGCTTTACCTACTCCTGTTTACTTCTTGGGAGAAGGCAATAGCAACCCACTCCAGTACTGTTGCCCGGAAAATCCCATGGATGGAGGAGCCTGGTAGGCTGCAGTCCATGGGGTCGCTAAGAATCAGACACGACTGAGTGACTTCACTTTCACTTTCCACTTTCATGCATTGGAGAAGGAAATGGCAACCCACTCCAGTGTTCTTGCCTGGAGAATCCCATGGATGGAGAAGCCTGGTGGGCTGCAGTCCATGGGGTCGCACAGAGTCGGACACTACTGAAGCGACTTAGCAGCAGTTTACTTCTTAAAGTTATGTCCTTTATTCAGGTACTCATGAAATATCTTCAGGTGCTGTCTCTGAGCTCCATAGCTGGTCTTGTATCTCATGACTCTTGGCTCCCAGAGACCCTGTGCCAAATCCAGTCCTATTGGTATTCAGGGACCTACTCTCCCAGCATACTATTACTTACTCGTGCCTTGTCTCCTAGAGATCATGGCCCCTCAGAAACATAGCCCCTTCATCTCTCCATTTATTAATTAGCTAATTAAAACTGTTTCTTGAGTGCCTACTGTGCATCAGGCACTGTGCTAAGAATGAAGAATACCAAACAAATATGGCAGACCTTCAAATTGAGGCTTGCTCAAATGAAAAATAGAAAATCATTAACTAATGATTCTATTAATCATTAACTAACTATTCTATTGTATAGTAATACAATAACTAATGTTTTGATGGAACACATGTAATAGGTACCATGTGAAAACTCATTTTTATGTCATTTAAACTTTATGTGAAGTTTAAAGATGAGGCAGCTGAAGCAGAGAGAGAGGTTAGGTAGCTCACCCAAGATTATACAACTAATTGCAACAGGAGCTCCAAGCATATTTCCCTCTTTAATTCCGCTGTGCTAACTACTGCAGATATCTCTGTGAGATGAAATGGGAACCCAGAGACCAGAGGAACCAAATCTCTGAGTGGCAGGGGCCATTTTGTACACTGATGCTAACACTAGATCTGTGTCTTAGAGGAGAAATAGACATTTGCCCAGTGGACTGGAGGGTGAGCAGAAACACCAGGACATAGAATAGTGAAGAAAGGTGATGGGACTAAGGGCTGCAAAAATACTTACACAACCTGGAAATATAGGCTATCCGAGGGGAAACTTGGAGATGTGGTTCAAAATTTAGACAGTGGCTATATTGTAAAGAGGGCTTCCCTTGTGGCTCAGCTGGTAAAGAATCTGCCTACAATGCGGGAGACCTGGGTTTGATCCCTGGGTTGGAAAGGTCCCCTGGATAAGGGAAAGGCTACCCACAGTATTCTGGCCTTGAGAATTCCATGGACTGTATAGTTCATGGGGTTGCAAAGAGTTGGACAAGACTGAGTGGCTTTCACTCCACTTTCATACTGTAAAGAGCCTTATAAATGAAGAAGTTTTAATTTTACATTTTAAGATCCTGATAACATTTGCAAAATGATAACATTTCTGAGATGTCCAAATACTCTTTCTCGAACTGAAACTACTTTACAGGTATACAGAATGTGAATTAGGAATTTCCCAAATCCGCGCCTTTCTGCTGAGCTCACTGTGTTAGCATCCAGAGTATTTCAGCACCTTTCTTGACCTATTATTACATAATTTCAGTGCCTTCCATCTTTCAGAAAGCAATTCTGTGATTTCTTATCTAACTTGAGCCTTTTCTTCTCTGTACAAAGGGAAGATGACATAATTCAATTATCTGTTTTTTCTGTTTGGAAATAAGGCCAGAGATACCAACATCTCAAATAATTCTTTTTCTCTTGACTTCTTGTGCACTCAAATAGGCATGGGCTGAGTGAATTTGAAGATACAGTTATCATCCTGGGTGGGTAGAGGGCAGCATAAAGCCAGGGGCCCATGCACTGACTCCAGAGCACTGTGCCTCAGCATCCCCTGTGCCACTAACTAAACAGTGGACCTGACAGCTTTGTCACCTTAAGCCTTGGGCTACAAAACCCTTCAAGCTCTTGTTCAGTTTTTAAGTCATGTCCGACTCTTTGCAAGCCCATGGACTGCAGCACACCAGGCTTCCCAGTCCTTCACCATCTCCTGGAGCTTGCTCAAACTCATGTCCATTGAGTCGGTGATGCCATCCAACCATCTCATCCTCTGTCATCCCCTTCTCCTGCCTTCAGTCTTTCCCAGCATCAGGGTCTTTTCCAGTGAGTCAGCTCTTCACATCAGGTGGGTGAAGTATTGGAGTTTTAGCTTCAGCATCAGTCCTTCCAATAAATTTTTAGAGTTGAATTCCTTTAGAATTGACTGGCTTGATCTCCTTGCCATCCAAGGGACTCCCAAGAGTCTTCTACAGCAGCACAATTTGAAAGCATCAAGGCTGACGGAGAAAATAAAGGCTCCCTGCTCTAAGGGTTGGTACTGGTCTGTTCACTCCTTGTCAGCAGTGACTCACCCAATCCCATTTCTGTCCTCAGCACATGTTATGGAAAAGTTCTGCCTTTCTTCAGCTTGAATTTGTCATCAGTACAAAATATCAATGAGATCTTTCCTATATGTTTTGGGAAATGGTGCTCAGTGCTATTATAGACATCCAGTAACAAGGCATTTATTTATTCAGCATGCATGAGAATGAGCTATTGCACAGCCATAAATTTTCTGGATGATTGAAAATTAACTCTCTTTTTTAAAAAAATTCCTCCTTTTAAATTGAAGTGTAGTTGCTATACAATATTATATGCTACAGGTATACAATATAGTGAGTCACAATTTTCAAAGATTATACTATATATTTTTAAAGAAACAGTGGATATATTCCCAGTGTTGTACAATATATGCTTTTAGCTTATTTTATTTTCAATTTTTTTAGCTGGAGGAAGATTACAGTGCTGTGTTGGTTTCTGCCACATGTGTGGGCTTAGTTATTCAGTTGTGTCAGACTCTGCAAGGACTGTAGCCTAAGGACTAAGGACTGTAGCCCGCCAGGCTCCTCTGTCCATAAGATTTTCCAGGCAAGGCTATTGGAGTGGATTGCCATGCCCTCCTCCAGGGGATCTTCCTGACCCAGGGATTGAACCTGCATCTCCTGAGGCTCCTGTATTACAGGTGGGTTCTTTACTGGCTGAGCCACCAGGAAAGCCCTGGTTTCTGTTGTACAACAATGCAAATCAGACATAACTATACATATATCACCTGCTTCTTGAGCCTCTCTTCCCTTCTCCCATCCCAGCCCTCTAGGTCATGGCTGAGCCTTATAGCTTGTTTTACATATAATAGTTAGTATCTCTTTCTTGCCCCTCCCTGTTTCCCTCTCCCTACTAATAACCCTATTCTGTTCTCTATATACCTGATTCTGCTGTTTTTTTTTTTTTTTTTTTTGCTATATTCACTCATTTGTTGCATTTTTAAGATTTCTCATATAAGTGAGATCATACAGTATTGGTCTTTCTCTGAATTATTTCACTAAGCATAATGCCATCCAAGTCCATCCATGTTGCTGTAGATATCAAAATTTCATTCTTTTTTATGGCTGTTAACTCTCTTTTGAATATCATTTGGGCAACAGCATTTCTGGAATCTATTATATATGTGATGGGATAATGCATTTTGAGATATGCACTATGTTTTTCTGTCTCTGCTCTTCTCTTTTTTCCTTTCCCTTATCCAAGCATATCAGTTTTCTTTCATTGTCTCAAAGAAGGACTATGATGGGGTGGAAGGCAGAAATACACTGTGCATCTGTCTGGGGTTTGTGGTTCAAAGGCCCAGGTTCTTAGAACAACTTAGTGGATTAGGAGAGTGGCTGAAAGAAAGCGGACTTGGGCTGTGGAAACATGCATGAGGAAGGATAATCCTTCAGACTAAAAATATATGCACCCCAGGGCAGAAGAGGAGAAGGAAAAGCTACAGAGAAAGAAGGGGGTGGGGAGAATGGGGGAATGGCAGGAGAGGAACAGAGAGGTAGAGAGACAGAGATGCAGACCTCCCTTGCCTGGACAGGAATGCATGAGTGCTGCCTCCAGAAGAGCCAGGCAGAGCTTTGCAGGAAGATCATTACTCTGCAGGACTGATGCCAAGCAGCAGTGAGCCAAGGATGGGTGAGGAGCAGGAGTGCTGAGGGCAACAGTGAGCTCACCCGTGTTTGCCAGTGACTCAGGGACCCAGTGACCAGCTCACCAGTGTTTCAGCATTATTGACATCTCTTGGAAGCTTTGCCAATACCTCAGAGTTATGGAGTCTAGGGTGGTGCTATGAAAACTTGAGGTTTGAATTCCTAATCCACTCAGTGGGATAAGAGCTCTTAATAGAAATATTGTGAGCTAATGGACATTAAATTTCTTGCAAACCTTGCTTTTCTGAAGCATCAGGTAATCTGTTCCATGGTTGGGACTGGCTCACATCAACATCCTGTGGACCTGTTGAGAAAGGAGCACTTCTACCCCCATGCCAGTGTTGTAGGCTCTGGTGAATTTTCAGTTTTTGTGTCTTCTTTTTATTTTGTTTCCCTGTCCCCAGCCCAGCTTTTTCTTCTTGGTACTTATCGTGGGTACACCTAGTTCTCCCCCTCCATTTTCCTCTCCAGATTTGCTGTCCTCGATGTGCTTTGGCCAGGAAGCCAAATAAGGAACCTTAGAGTTATACATAAAGGGAGAGGAAATCAGACCTGGGAGTCAGCTCATTTTCCTCATCTGCAAAATGAGGGAGCTGTAATAGATCATTGCTAAAGTCTAGTTCAGCTCTAACATTTTATGATTCCTCTGAATAAAGTGTGGGAGCTTTTAGCCACCATTTTTGGAACATACACTTCTCCCATTTCCTGAATTTCAACCATTTTCTCAGGGGATGAGTTTGCTCTGTTTGTGACATTTTGAAAAGTGACATTATTTAACTTGGCATTTATTGCTCAATTTACATACATTTCATCCATTCCTTTAAAAAGTTCTTGAGCCTCTACTGTGTGTCCAGTGCTATATTATATGATTGGAATACAAAGATTAGTACATAGTGACTTCCTCAAGGTGTTCACAGACTATAAAATTGATTCTCGATCTTCTCTGCAGTCATGGAACCCTTCAGGAATCTGATGAAAGCCCATTATATTACAGGCTATTATCTATTGAGCACTTACTGCAGGCCATGTTCTATCCCAATGCTTCAAAAGTAGCATATTTTATCCTCAGATATCTATAAGGTAGTTATTATTATCTGCAGATATACAGATGATGAGACATAAGCCCAAGGACACAGGGCTAATAAGTGTTGAAAACCAGAATTTACTCCTTGTCAGTGCACGTCTAGAGCCTCATATGAAACTGCTGTGTTTCTGAAATTAACCACAATAAGAACAACATAATAACAGCAACAGTTTCTGAGAATAAGTGCTGTGTACCAGGCCATGTGTAAAAGTTTCTATGTTAATTATTTCATTTAGTATTAATCCTAACATCATAATCAGATACTTTTATTATCTGCCATTCAGTATGGAACCTCTTGGCTTAAAATGGTTAAATAATTTGCCCCAAGGTACACATCTAGTAGTGAGGGGAGATGAGGTACAAAGTGCATTTTTGGTACAGTTTTAGATGGTTCATGAACTTCTTGTCCTCTGACCAAGAGGAAGAGACTGATAAAAAGTGTATTGATTTGTAGTAAGTGCAGGGAGCAGTTCTGTGGGAACAGCATAAATCATTCTTCAGGAGCAGGGGCAACTTCCCAGAAGAAGTCATACTTGAACAGAGTATAAAGGATAAATAGGAGCTTCTTAGATGTCCAGTGGTGGGGAGAAGGGCATCTGGGGTAGAGGGAAGAGCATGCGCAAAGGCAGGGAGCCAGAGACTATAGCACGATCTGGTGGTCCAGTGGTTAAGACTCCATGCCTCCACTCCAGGGGGCCTGGGTTCAATCCCAGGTCAGGGAACTAAGATCCCGCAAGCACGATCTGGTGAACCACAGAGTTGAGTGTCACTAGGATTTGCTGTGTGTGAAGACAAGGCAGGAGAGAGTGAGGCTGAGAAGTCAGACAGGAGTCAGGTCACCCAAGCCCCTGGGTGTGAAGCAAAGGCATTTGAATTCTACCTGCTCTGTGCAGAGCCACTGAGGGCTTTGCATGTGGGAGCAGGTTGTTGGAAGGTGCATTGTAGAAACCAGGGTGCAGGGAAAGCTAGAAGGGTGGCCCCCTGGATCAGAGCAAAGGGAAAGGTGAGTTAGGCTGCTATTGTGATGAGAGCCCAAGTTAAGATACTGGTGGTAGAGACTGACTTGAGAGACATTTAAGGGATAAAAATCAAATAATGGTAGGAGTGAATAGGAGACTCTAGGAGACTCCTGGGGAAAGCCTGGGGCCTGGCTTGTCAGCTTCCTGGAACTAATCTAGAAAGATCATCAAGAGAACATGGAACATGAAATGAAGTAGAAAAAAATCATATTGACCAGTTTTACTTTGGGAGATTCCTGACTATAACTGATCTCCATGTGCTACATGAGGTGGTTGAAATAGGCCTGGGAAGTTGAGTTTCCCAAGTAACCAACACCAAATTTTGTGGGTTGAATTGTGTTCCCCTAAAATTCATCTGTTGAAGTCCTAGTCTCCAGTACTTCTGAATGTGACCTTATTTGTAAATAGAGTCATTGCAGATGTTATTAGGACTTCCCTGGTAGCTCAGACGGTAAAGCGTCTGTCTACAATGCAGATGTAATTAGTTAAGTTAGGATGAGGTCATACTGCACCTGGGTGGGGTTTTATTCCAATAGGAGTGGTGTCATTTTAAAAGGGGAGAATTTGGGCATAAACACATGCACAGTGACAAAGCCACATGAAGATGAAGGCGGGGATCAGGATGTCTGTACAAGCCGAGGAATGCCACAGATTGCAAGCAAACCACCAGAAGCTATCTGGAATGATACAGAATAGATGCTTTCTCATGGCCCCCAGAAGGAACCAACCCTGCCAATATCTTGATTTTGGATTCCCAGTTTCCAGAATTGTAAGACATACATTTCTGTTGTAGAGGCCACCCAGTTGATGGTACTTAGTTACAGCGGCCCCGGGAAGCTAGTGCAGCAAGTAGCCATGTGTGCGTGCTCAATCGTTCAGTCACGTCCTGCTCTTTGTGACCCCATGAACTGTAGGCCATCAGGCTCCTCTGTCCATGGGATTTCCGAGACAAAAATACTGGAGCTGGTTACCATTTCCTACTCCAGGGGATCTTCCCAACCTAGCATAGATGGTCTCTAAACTTCCTTCTGAGGTGACGGAGAGAGAGAGAGAGAGAAATCAACTGTCTGGATTTGCCCAGGACCAGGGGGTTCCTTGGAGAAGGCAATGGCACCCCACTCCAGTACTCTTGCCTGGAAAATCCCATGGACGGAGGAACCTGGTGGGCTGCAATCCATGGGGTCGCTAAGAGTCGGGCACGACTGAGCGACTTCACTTTCACTTTTCACTTTCATGCATTGGAGAAGGAAATAGCAACCCACTCCAGTTGCCGTCTCTGGGGTCGCACAGAGTCGGACACGACTGAAGTGACTCAGCAGCAGCAGCAGCAGGGGGTTCCTGATGCTGGGTAAGATTGAGGGCAGAAAAAGAAGAGGGCATCAGAAGATGAGATGGCTGGACAGCGTCACCGATGCAATGAAGATGAACTTGGGCAAACTCCGGGAGATGGTGAGGGACAGGGAAGCCTGGCGTGCTGCAGTCCATGGGGTCGCAAAGAGTTGGACATGACTTGGTAACCGAACAACAACAATGACACAGAGTTTCCAAGGACTTCCCAGTGGCGCTAGTGGTAAAGAACCTGCCTACCAATGCTGGAGACATAAGAGATGCTGGTTTGATCCCTGGGTCGGGAAGATCCCCTGCAGCAGGGCATGGCAACTCACTCCAGTATTCTTGCCTGGAGAATCCTCATGGACAGAAGAGCCTGGTGGGCTACAGTCCATGGGATCACAAAGAGTCAGACATGACTGAAGCGACTCAGCAGCAGCACCGGGGTTCCAATAGGGGCTTCCCAGGTGGCTCAGTGGTAAAAATCCTGCCTGCCAGTGCAGGAGACATAAGAGACACGGGTTCAATTCTTGGGTCAGGAAGGTCCCCTGGAGAAGGAAATGGCAACCCACTCCAGTATCCTTGCCTGGGAAATCCTGTGGATAGAGGACAGCCCGGTGGGCTGCAGTCTGTGAGGTCCCAAAGAGTCAGACACGCCTGAGCACATGCATCCCTTAAGGTGTGTTCCAAAGAATGGGGTTTTCAAGGATAAAACCAAGGAAGTTCTGGGTAAATTGGGATGAATTGGTCACCCTAAGAGAGTGAGTCTGCTTAACTGCAGCTTGTCAGGGTGAGGGCAGAGCTGAGTGACTTAGGACAGGAGGGAGCAGTGAGCACAGCCCTCAGCAGGGCTCTGTCTTCCCACAAGCAGCTCTTGCAGCTCTTCTAAACATGTCAGATCAGCATTTAACAAACAGTGCTTTGGAGAGCCATGGGTGTTGGCCTGTTTTGGTCACTCTGGTTCTCTGGATGGCTGCTGGTGGCATTCTCTGAGGTGCAGAAATGCTAGGAGTGGAGAAGCCCCAACATGAAGGATGGTTCTGTTTAAGGTGTGCTGAGTTTAAGGTAACTGGTAAATCCAGGATGGAATGTTGGCCGTAACAGCCAGATGGAGCCAAAAAGGAAGTATAAATGGGTCTTCAAAGGAGGAGGAGCTGGGAGGAGCTGCCGAAGTTCTAGGAGAAGTGTGCCTAGGATACAGGGCCCAGGACCACTGTGAGTCATTGCTAACAAAGAGACTGCAGTGAGAAAGGAAGTAGGGTTGGGGCAGAGAATGTCTTGGCAGCAGGAGGAAAGTGCGAGGTAACCTGATTTATTCAATAAGGTGGAAGAGTCAGGCATACGGAGTGCCTGTGTATATTCAGACAAACACATGGATGCTATTATGCTGCCCTGCTGTGAATGACATTCATCTCACTGCCTCTTGCAGCCCATGAAATAGCTCCCCTGGTCATATTAAATTGTACCTGCTTACCCCTGAGCTTCAGGAAATGGGAGTTGCCATGTGATACTAGCATAGGTTTTCAGATCTATCCTAATGTTTCCTCTTTCCTCTATTTCCTGGCCCAGGAGAGAATCTTAGTTTATTGACATATAATTCAAGGATGAATGAATGAAAAAAAGGCCCTTTTCAGACGGGGTGGATTTAAAGCCTGTCTATCATTTCTTGGTGATCCTGTGATTCTGGTAGAAACATATGTGTTAAATAGTAGTAACAACAAGATAATATCTTACATTCACAGAGGGCTTTATACTTTATTAAATGCTTTCACATGCATTGTCTCCTATGATTCTTGTATACTACTCATGTGAATTCTGGCATGAATTTTTACAATTTCTTACCATAGGTAAGAAATGGTCTGTCTTACCATAGGTGAGAAATTAATTTATTGACTTAGTAGTGTTTGAAGACTCCATTCTCTGATCTTCACAGACAGTCTTTGCAGGCCCACTGGGAGCTTTTATTCTCACACAATAGGGGGAAAAAAAAGATTTTCAGGAAATTAAGAGATAATTATTTAGTCCATAATTAGAGCAAAACATTGGACTAAGCTTTGTTGGATGATGCAGTGAGACACTAAATGGAGCTTCTGCTCTCAAAGAGCTGAAGATTTAGTTAAGAAAACAAGAAACACAAACAGAAAAGATGACTCAGTAAGAGGATCTTATAGGCCAAATGTGTAAGGCAGACAAATTGGAAGGAGAATGCTTGCTTTGAAATGCTCAGCTGAAGGGTTCATTGAGAAGGTAGAGCTGAAAGACCTTCATACTGTGGGAGGAGAATGGGGAACTTTCAGAAGGGCATGCACGGCTCATCCAGAGACTTTGATAATGGGACTTGTTAAGCTTTGGTTTTCTTGTTGAAAAGAGCAGAAAGGTTGCTGCCAGCTGGCACATGTGTGTGTTCATGAGAGCACAAGACTGGCATTTCCTTGTGGAGTTATAAAAGATAATTTTTTGCAGAGTCCAGATGTGTCTTGGAAAAGGTGAAATACTAAGGGAGGGCAGTGGCTTACTGCATGGGAAATAGGAAGATTTTTCCAAAGAAATGGTTAGGAAACCATGGCTGACTTAGGGGTTAATCCCATTAAACAAACAAACAAGAAAACCACTCCAATGAATTAGCTGTTTTTGATCTAGAGTGAGTCCCTTATTCCTGAATTGAATTTGGTTGAAAATGTTTTCTCAAAGTGTGGTCCGTGGACTGGTCAATTCAGTGTCATCTGGGAGCTAGGAGAAATGTAAAATCTGTGACCTGAATGCAGATCTACTGAATTTAAATGTCCTTTAATAACATCTCTGGTAGGCACGTTAAAGTAAATTAATTATTAGGAGCTCAGAGCATGTCTTTGCACTCAAACAATGGGGCCGAAAAAGCTATTCAACATAGGATAGTTCTAGTACTCATTATGCAAACCTAAGTATCAATTTATATCATTGTTTCTATGTATGAATGTATTCTTAGGTACAACTTGCAGCCCTAGAGATAATCATTCTCCCCCTTCACCACCTTCTGCATGGCAGCAGAAGCCCAGTCCTCAGACCCTGGGTTGATTTCTGGGGCAAGTGTTAATGAATTCAGCTGAGTAGGAGATGGGTTGGGGCTTCCCTGGTGGCTCAGACAGTAAAAAATCTGCCTATAGTGCAGGAGACCAGGTTCAGTCTCTGGGTCAGGAAGATACCCTGGAGAAGGGAATAGCTACCCACTCCAGTATTCTTGCCTGGAGAATTCTGTGGACAGAGGAGCCTCTCTGGCTACAGTCCGTGCCTTGCAAAGAGTCAGAGATGACTAACTGATAATACACACACAAACACACATAGGCATGGGCACTGGGGGCATCGAGGAAAAGGCATGGGGTTTATGGACAGATGTGGATTCAGATTTACTTACTTCTCAGAACCTACATCCTTCTTCATAAAATAGGGCCGTGAAAAGTTGAGATTACCTGCCACACATGTTTGTAAAGTTAAAAAAGATTGATCATGCAAAGCATTCAGAAAAACGCCTGGCATGTTGAGAGTATTCCTTCTAAAAGCAAAAGTAATGTACATTTCTACCCTTCTTCCACACAAACAGCTTGCTGTCTAACCTTTGGTGTATCATTGAACCTTTTTGAGACTCAGCTTTGACTTCTATATAATGAATTGGTTACTAGATGACCCCTAAGATTCCCAAGGTGTGACCATTAAGTACCCCAGCATGCAAGTACAGTGCCCATAGGAATGGGTGCTGCCTCGCTCCACTCCCCCTCACCCCAACCCACCCTCCTGATTCTCACACTGCTACACTCCCTGCTCACAGCCCAGTGCCGCTTGTCTCTAAAACCAAAGACTGGGAACCTAGAGGAGAGCTAGTACCATTCCTTGAAGGACCAATCTTTGCCAGGCTACGACAAGCTGAGTGAATTCCACAGCCATTAAGGACACTAACACACCCAGGAGGCCAGGTCTGAGGAGAGGTCTCTAGTAGGCATCCTTGGCTGCTAACGTGGAGAAACTGGCTGGGCTACACCCCTTTCCTGAGACATTGTAATCCTACCTAGAGACAATGTAGGGAGCCCAGGGCTTGTGTTGCACAAGTAGGTGCCCAGCAACAAGTCTGCATATTGCAAGTGAAGCGAAGCTTTTTAGTCATGGAGCCCAAATGGGAGAAGTCGCGGTAACTTGAAAATTATCAAATTAAAAGGCTTAAAAAAAATCATGTTAACGCAAGTTTCCACTTGGCAAAGTTGGCTAAGCAATTTTGGTTTTGGCTGGGATTTCTCGAAACAAGAGAGGGCTCTTGCTCTGTGCTTGGGCGAGTGCTGCCAAGGTGGTTAATCTGGGTTCTGTCCCTCCTGCTGACATAAGGGTTTCACCTGAGCCTCTGTATTTCTCTGGTCCTTTCTAAGGCACACAAGCAAAATGAAAAGAAAGCCCCAAATAAACAAAAGCCAACTGTTGATTTCTTGAATATTTGTATTTGGAGGGAAAACAAGACTTGCCTGTGGCTTTGCTCGAATGCATGTGTTTCTTCTGAGGCTTGTGTCTCTGAGCTCTGCTCCGTCCTCTTCTTTTCGGTCATACTTGCCTTGTCATTCCTTTTGTTTCACCGTTCCAAGATTTCTTCTTCCCTGGAACCATGTTCTCTTTCTTATCACCATTTCATTGATGCGGGAACCATCACATAGTGGCCAACTAGAGCACTTCCCTGGCAGGATGCTTCTCCGGTGCCAAAAAGGCCATTTCTTTCTACTTCCACCTAAACAGTTTCGCTTCAACTCCCTGTACCTGCTCTGAATTTTGAAGAAATGATGAATCGATTTGTCAATAAATATTTATCAAGAGTTTACTCTCTTCCGTTCTGTCATGGGAGTGTAAGAGCAGAGGTTTTCCAATATGAACACTGGGACCTTAAAGCAGGAGAGTGTGGACTTAGACTTGAGGAAGAGCTTGATACAGGCTTGGGGGAGGCGGTGGATGTTGACAAGTGTGCTGTGAGGATGAAATTTCATTCAGATCAAGTTTTATCTTAGATAATAGTGTAAATTTTCCACTCTACTCTTTAAAATGTCTGTTTGTGTTCATGTATAAATAATGTTTAGATTATTTACCATGGAATAAAACCAATGTTTCTAGAAATTTTTTTTCTATGTATTTATTTTAAAGACCTTGGTGTTTTATGTTGTTGTTGATTTTGTGTGTGTGTGTGTGTGTGTGTGTGTGTTTTAGAGACGTTTATGTTCGCAGAAAAATGAAGAGGAAATTAAGGAGATTTCCCAAATACCCTGTTCCCACACATCCAAAGCCGTCCTTATTATCAGCACCCTTCACCAAGGGTGGTACATTTCATGAACTGCATTGTTACAATTCCTGAACTGCACTGACACAGTGTAATCACCTGAAGTCCGGAGTTTATCTTAGGGCTCACTCTTGGCCATTCTGAGTTTGGACAAATGTATAATGATATGTTTTATAGGAAACTGCCAACTGCCTTCCAAAGTGGCCATACCATTTTGCATTCCCATCAGCAATGAATGAAAATTCCTGTTGCTTCACATCCTGGCTAGCATTTAGTATTAGTGCTTCAGATTTTGATGACTAATGGTATCTTTCTGTTGTTTTAATTTGCATTTCCTTGATCAAGTAGGATGTAGAGCTTCATTTTACATAATTACTTATCACCTGTACTGCCGCACAATTGCACTCATCTCACATGCTAGTAAAGTAATGCTCAAAATTCTCCAAGCCAGGCTTCAGCAATACATGAACCGTGAACTTCCTGATGTTCAAGCTGGTTTTAGAAAAAGCAGAGGAACCAGAGATCAAATTGCCAACATCTGCTGGATCACGGAAAAAGCAAGAGAGTTCCAGAAACACATCTATTTCTGCTTTATTGACTATGCCAAAGCCTTTGACTGTGTGGATCACAATAAACTGTGGAAAACTATGAAAGAGATGGGAATACCAGGCCACCTGATCTGCCTCTTGAGAAACTTGTATGCAGGTCAGGAAGCAACAGTTAGAACTGGACATGGAACAACAGACTGGTTCCAAAAAAGAAAAGGAGTACATCAAGGCTGTATATTGTCACCCTGTTTATTTAACTTATATGCAGAGTACATCATGAGAAACGCTGGACTGGAAGAAGCACAGGCTGGAATCAAGATTGCAGGGAGAAATATCAATAACCTCAGATAAGCAGATGACACCACCCTTATGGCAGAAAATGAAGAGGAACTCAAAAGCCTCTTGATGAAAGTGAAAGAGGAGAGTGAAAAAGTTGGCTTAAAGCTCAACATTCAGAAAATGAAGATCATGGCATCCGGTCCAATCACTTCATGGCAAATAGATGGGGAAACAGTGGAAACAGTGTCAGACTTTATTTTTTTGGGCTCCAAAATCACTGCCAATGGTGACTGCAGCCATGAAATTAAAAGACGCTTACTCCTTGGAAGGAAAGTTATGACCAACCTAGATAGCATATTCAAAAGCAGAGACATTACTTTGCCAACAAAGGTCTGTCTAGTCAAGGCTATGGTTTTTCCTGTGGTCATGTATGGATGTGAGAGTTGGACTGTGAAGAAGGCTGAGCACTGAAGAATTGATGCTTTTGAACTGTGGTGTTGGAGAAGACTCTTGAGAGTCCCTTGGACTGCAAGGAGATCCAACCAGTCCATTCTGAAGGAGATCAGCCCTGGGATTTCTTTGGAAGGAATGATGCTAAAGCTGAAACTTCAGTTCTTTGGCCACCTCATGCGAAGAGTTGACTCATTGGAAAAGACTCTGATGCTGGGAGGGATTGGGGGCAAGAGGAGAAGGGGACGACAGAGGACGAGATGGCTGGTGGCATCACTGACTTGATGGACGTGAGTCTGAGTGAACTCCGGGAGTTGGTGATGGACAGGGAGGCCTGGCGTGCTGCGATTCCTGGGGTCACAAAGAGTCAGACATGACTGAGTGACTGATCTGATCTGATCTCTTCTTTGGTGAGGTGTCTATTAAGGTCTTTTGGCCCATTTTTTTTTTTTTTTTAATTCAGAATATTTGTTTTCTTATTGTTGAATTTTAAAGGCTTTTTGTATATTTTGGATAACAGTCCTTTCACAGATATATGTTTTTCCAAATATTTTCCAGCAGTCTGTGGCTTTTTTTTTTTCTCAGTTTCTTCACAGTGCCTTTTGCAGAGCCGACATTTTTAATTTTAATGAAGTCCAGCTATTGATTTTTTTTCATGGATTGTCCCTTTGATGCCATATCTAAAATGTCATTACCATAATCATGGTTATCTAAACTTTTCTCCTATCTTATTAATCTTCTAGGAGTTTTGTAGTTTTTCATTTTACATTTAGGTCTATGATACTTTTGAACTAGTTTTGTGAAGAGTTCATTTTATCTATATCTAGATTGATTTTTTTTGCAATTACTCCAACACCACTTGTTAAAAACACTCTTTGCTCCATTGTGTTGCCTTTGCTCCTTTGTCAAAGATCGGTTAATTGATTATATGTATGTAAGTCTATTTCTGGGTTCTCTATTCAGTTCCATTCATCAATGTTTTCACCAATACCACTGTGTCTTGATTATTATAGCTTTATAGTAAATCTCAGCATCAAGTAGTGTCAGCCCTCCAACTTTGTTCTCTCTTGAATATTGTCTTGGTTATTCAAGGTCTATTGCCTTTCCACAAAAACTTTAGAATCAGTTTGTCAATATTCACAAAATAATTTTCTGGGATTTTTGTTGGGATTGCACTGAATCTCTTGATCCAGTTGGAAAGAACTGATATCATGACAATGTTTTCTTCTTATCCATAAAGATGAAATATCTCTCCATTTATTTTGTTCTCCTTTGATTTTGTCAGGGTTTTATAGATTCCCTTATAGATCTATCAATCTTCTACATATCATATTAGGTTTATAGCTAAGTATTTAATTTGGGATGCCAATGTAAATGGTATTGAATTTTGAATTTCAAACTTCACTTGTTTATTTGTGGAATTAAAAATGTTAATAACCAGTTCATTATTACTGTTGCTCAGTTCAACTATGCCCTTACTAATTATCTGCCTGCTGGATTTATCCATTTCTGGTAGAGGGGTATTGAAGTCTTCAACTATGGTAGTAGATTTATCCATTTCTCCTTGCACATTTAGTGGTTTTTGCCTCATATAGTTTGATACTCTGTTATTAGGTACCTACATGTTTAGGATTGTTATGTCTTCTTGGAGAATTGACCCCTTTATGATTATGTAATGTCCTGCTTTATCTTTGATAACTTTTTTTTGCTTTGATGTTTGCTCTGTCTGAAATGAATGAAGTAGCTACTCCCACATTCTTTTGATTAGCCATTAGCATGGTATATTTTTTTCCATCCATTTATTTTCAATCTATATATGTCTTTATATTTAAAGTGGGTTTCCTGTAGATAACATACAGTTGGGTCTTTCTTTTTTGATACACTGTACAAAAAAGATCTTCATGATCCAGATAATCATGATGGTATGATCACTCACCTAAAGTCAGACATCCTGGAATGCAAAGTCAAATGGGCCTTAGGAAGCATCACTATGAACAAAGGTGGTGGGCATGATGAAATTCCAATTGAGCTATTTCAAATCCTAAGAGATGATGCTGTGAAAGTGCTGCACTCAATATGCCAGCAAATTTGGAAAACTCAACAGTGGCCACAGAACTGGAAAAGGTCAGTTTTCATTCCAATCCCAAAGAAAGGCAATGCCAAAGAATGCTCAAGCTACTGCACAATTGCACTCATCTCACATGCTAGTAAAGTAATGCTCAAAATTCTCCAAGCCAGGCTTCAGCAATACGTGGACCGTGAACTTCCTGATGTTCAAGCTGGCTTTAGAAAAGGCAGAGGAACCAGAGATCAAATTGCCAACATCTGCTGGATCATGGAAAAAACAAGAGAGTTCCATAAAAACATCTATTTCTGCTTTATTGACTATGCCAAAGCCTTTGTGTGGATCACAATAAACTGTGGAAAATTATGAAAGAGATGGGAATACCAGACCACCTTACCTGTCTCCTGAGAAATCTGTATGTAGGTCAGTAAGCAACAGTTAGAACTGGACATGGAACAACAGACTGGTTCTAAATAGGAGAAGGAGTACGTCAAGGCTGTATATTGTCACCCTGCTTATTTAACTTATATGCAGAGTACATCATGAGAAATGCTGGGCTGGAGGAAGCACAAGCTGGAATCAAGATTGCCGGGAGAAATATCAATAACCTCAGATATGCAGATGACACCACCCTTATGGCAGAAAGTGAAGAGGAACTAAAAAGCCTCTTGATGAAAGTGAAAGAGGAGAGTGAAAAAGTTGGCTTAAAGCTCAATATTCAGAAAACGAAGATCATGGCATCCGGTCCCATCACTTCATGGGAAATAGATGGGGAAATAGTGGAAACAGTGAGAGACTTTATTTTTTTGGGCTCCAAAATCACTGCAGATGGTGATTGTAGCCATGAAATTCAAAGACGCTTACTCCTTGGAAGGAAAGTTATGACTAACCTGGACAGCATATTAAAAAGCAGAGACATTACTTTGTCAACAAAAGTCCGTCTAGTCAAGGCTATGGTTTTTCCTGTGGTCATGTGTGGATGTGAGAGTTGGACTATAAAGAAAGCTGAGCACTGAAGAATTGATGCTTTTGAACTGTGGTTTTGGAGAAGACTCTTGAGAGTCCTTTGGATGGCAAGGAGATCCAACCAGTCCATCCTAAAGGAGATCAGTCCTGGGTGTTCATTGGAAGGACTGATATTGAAGCTGAAACTCCAATACTTTGGCCACCTGATGTGAAGAGCTGACTCATTTGAAAAGACCCTGATGCTGGGAAAGATTGAGGGCAGGAGGAGAAGGGGATGACAGAGGAGGAGATGGTTGGATGGCATCACTGACTCAATGGACATGAGTTTGGGTAAAACTCTGGGAGTTGGTGATGAACAGGGAAGCCTGGCATGCTGTGGTCCATGGGGTCGCAAAGAGCTGGACATGACTGAGCAACTGAAGTGAACTGAACTGATGACAATATCTGTCTTTTAATTGATGCATTTCAATGGCACCCCACTCCAGTACTCTTGCCTGGCAAATCCCATGGAGGGAGGAGCCTGGTAGGCTGCAGTCCATGGGGTCGCTAGGAGTCGGACACGACTGAGCGACTTGACTTTCACTTTTCACTTTCATGCATTGGAGAAGGAAATGGCAACCCACTTCAGTGTTCTTGCCTGGAGAATCCCAGGGACGAGGGAGCCTGGTGGGCTGCCGTCTCTGGGGTCACACAGAGTCGGACACGACTGAAGAGACTTGGCAGCAGACCATTAACATTCATGATGATTATTGATATAGTTGGATTATGGCTACCATATTTGTTAGTGTTTGCTACCTGTTGCCATTGTTCTTTATGGCTATTTTTTCCATTATTTTTCTGCCATTTGTGGTTTTAAATGTGGCTTGTTTTAATTTAATGTTATATGATTCCACTTTCTCTCTTAGTGTAGACTTTTTTTAAGTAATTTTCCTAGAATTTGCAATATCCTTTTACAGCTAGTCCAAGTCCACTTTCAAATAATACTATACCTTTCACATGTGGTATACTTTATAATAACCAAATAATCCTAATTCCTTCCATTTCTTGTATCACTGCTGTCATTCATTTCACCTATGTATAAACATACATAATGATGTACATATATATCAACTGCTGCTGCTGCTGCTAAGTTGCTTCAGTCGTGTCCGACTCCATGTGACCCCATAGATGGCAGCCCACCAGGCTCCCCCGTCCCTGGGATTCTCCAGGCAAGAACACTGGAGTGGGTTGCCATTTCCTTCTCCAATGCATGAAAGTGAAAAGTGAAAGTCAAGCCGCTCAGTCGTGTCCGACTCTTAGCGACCCCATGGACTGTACCCCACCAGGCTCCTCCATCCATGGGATTTTCCAGGCAAGACTACTGGACTGGGGTGCCATTGCCTTCTCTGATATGTCAACTACATTGTTGCTATTGTTATTTTAACCAACTTTTATGTATTATATTAATTAAGAATAAGAAAAATAAATGTTTCTATTTTACCTTCACTTATTAGTTCTTGGTACTTTTCCTTTCTTTATGTAGATCCAAGTTTCTGACTTATACAATATTTTCCCCTTCTCTCTAAATGTTAAACTTCTTTTAACATTTCTTTCAAGACCAGTCTACTGACAGAATTTTCTTCAAGTTTTGTTTGTTTGAGAAATTCCTTATTTCTCCTTCACTTGTAAAGAATAATTTAATAGGGTACAAAATTCTGTGTTAGTGGGTTTTTTCTCTAACACCATAAATATTTTACTTCTCTATCTTCCTGCTTGCGTGTTTTCTGAGGAAAAGTCATTTTCCGTAGTTTGAAAATGATATGCTAATATGTAATTTGGAGGCGGGTATTTATTCTGCTTGGTGTTCTTTGAGCTTTCTGATGTCTGGTGGTTGGTGTCTGACATTATCGGTGGATATTCTTAGTCATTATTGTTTCAAATATTGTCCCTTTCTCTGTTTCTTCTTCTTGTGTTCCCATTAAATATGTAGTTTTTCCACAATCCTTGGGTATTCTGTCATAATTTTTTTTCAGTCCTTGTTCTCTTTGCTTTTCAGTTTTGGAGGTTTCTCTTTGTATATCCTCAAGAGCAGCAATTCTTTCCTCAGCTGTTTCTTGTCTACTAACAAGCTCATCAAAGGCATTCTTCATTTGTGCTATACTGTTTTTGATCTCTCTAGCATTCCTTTTTGATTCTAAGATTTCCACCTCTCCACTTATATCGCTCATCTGTTTTTGCATGCTGTCTACTTTAGCCATTTACAGCCCTTAGCATATTAATCATACTTGTTTTAAATTCACAGTCTGACAGTTCTAGTATCCATGCCATGTCTGGTTCTGATGTTTCCTCTGTCTCTTCAAATTGTGTATATGACTTTTTAGTATGCCTTGTAATTTCATAGCCAGACATGATGAACCCATAAAAGAACCTGCCATACACAGACCTTCAATATTGTGCTGGTCAGTGGGAGAATAGTGGAGAAAAGTTTTATTGTCTATGATTAGGTCTAATTCTTTGAGTGAGCCTTTGGACTATGAACTTCATAAGTACCACTCAGTTGCTTTTTTTAAATTCTCTTCCTTAGGTGGGACAGGATGGTTAGAGTGGACCACGGTTGATTACTTCACTTCACTCACATGGTAGACTAGCTGACTAGAGCTAGGTGCTTTCCTTCCCTCAGGTCAGTTAAGCTCCCAAAGCACCCCAGCAGGTTAGGCTCTAGTTAACAAGTGTCTCCTGAGGGCAGATCTCCCTAAGATCAGTGTGCTCTAGCGTATTTCAAAATCCTTCCTTTTCCTCTTGCCCTTCCTAAAACAGGAGGGAGTTTTTCTCCAATATTTATTGCAACAAACCGCTTGGGCTCCTGGACGTAAAACTCACAAAAGACTGGGTCTCTTTGGAGCTTTTAATTCTCAGAGTTGTTCATGCTGGGTCTCCAGCCATCAGTCAATTATTGATACAGTTCAGGCTTTCCCACCCCAGGCCTGGTTCCTGTGGCGGTTTCTGCTCCTGAGTCTCTGCTCTGGTAAACGTGGACTCCTAGTATTTGCCTGTCTGTCAGTCCAGTCTTGGGGATGATGGTTTGCTCTGTGTCCTCCTCTCTGTTACAGATTCAAGAAGAGTTGTTAAATTTTCAGGCTGTCTAGGCTGTTATTTATTGTTAGAATGGATTGGTGACTTCTAAACTCCTTACATGTAGAACTTACATGTAGGATACTAGAAATTCCTGGAGATAGTTTTTTAGATGCTTTGCATCCTTCCAGCAAGTCATTGTAGGCCCTGATAAAGTACTGGCTCCAGTGTAAGATAATGACACCAGATATATGAGCATAGTGACCACATGGATATTCAGAGACATCTCAAATTTACAGTATTCCTTCCTATTATTTTCAGACATGAACTTGTACTTGTAGACCCATATGATTTGAATTTTAATTTGGAAACAAGATCTTCATCAGGTTTTGTGACTTACAGGGTTATTTGTCCTGCCTTTGCAGAATTACTGATCCAGAGAAATGAGATGAGCACATGTGAAACAAAGGACAATATGAAACATTAAGTAATACCCTGAATTATTCCCCCAAAGGATTTGAGATGATGAATAAGGCCATTTTTTATTGTTTATTTGTGAGTAGTGTATTACGAGTGTTGACATGGCTTGGAAAAATGAAAGATCAGGACAGAGTAGAGACCATGGAACTGGAGGCTGTGCTTGAGTGGAGGTGAGAAGAAGGCTGGTTTTGGCTTTCAGAATTGCTGGGACAGTGGTAGTTGCCGATGAAGAAGCTAGAGGTTTGAAAAGAAGGGCTTCTTATCTCTTCCCAGAAGCGCTGGCACCTGGGAGCAGAGAGGCTTGGGGTCAGTAGGTTCCTACATGTGGTCTGTTACAAGTTCAAGGTGGCTCAGGCAATAAAGAATCCGCCTGCAATGCAGGAGACTTCTCTGAGTTGGGAAGATTCCCTGGAGAAGGGAGTGGCAACCCACCCCAGTATTCTTGCCTGGGAAATCCCATGGACAGAGGAGCCTGGCGAGCTATAGTCCATAAGGTCGCAAAGAGTCAGACATGACTGAGTGACTAACACTTCAAGGGTTCCTTGAGTGGGCAATTCACTAAAGAAAGGAGGCCATCCAATTCCACCTCCATTTAGTCTCACAAAGGTCTCTTCTTCCTACATTGTTAGCACCCTTTTGACTTTCAGCTCTTATTCTAGAGAATACATTCAAGGGCTCCATCCTGCTCAGTTGTCCTTCATCTCTTTTATAGGCTGGTTTTGTGAGGTGCCAGGGCAGTTTTGTTAGTCACTAACCCTTCTTTAGGGAGAAAGTCACTTTATGGGAGTGGAGTCACTCTCAAGTAATAATTGGCTACTTAGATGAGTGTGAAGAAAGGAGCAGTCAGTAACAAAATGGAATATCTGCAGTAATAGTAGACAAACACATTTTCTACCTCTTAGCAGGCTGTTTCCAAACAAAATAGGGAAATAGGTGGCATATGTTCTAGGGGGTCTCATCTCTGGGCTTTCCCCTGACTAAAGGACTTCCTTCCCCCTGCCACTTAAGTACCCCTTGCCTTTGTGTCTCTGGAACAGAAGAAGTATTTTTAGTAGAAAATTCATAGGTATTGGTGAATTATTATTACAACTTCAAGAGCAAGTTTCTTAGGGTACCTTGTATTTTAATAGAAATCAAAATCTTACAGAAGGAAGGGAAGTATGAGACTACCGTCTTCATCGTGTTGGCCTGGCCATGATTTCAGGCAAGGAAAGAGTCAAGGTCAGAAGTCCTAATTAGATTCGGTACCTGGCGTAACCACAGAGAGGAGGAAGGGGTTCCTCCTTTCAGTACATGGATTTCTTGGTCATGCTTACTTGGGCAGCCCTGCCAGTGAACATATATTTCTCCTTTTTAATCCCCTCCTCAGTAACTAGGCTCTTGGCAGAGGACACCGCTGCTCCCAGCATTTGGATAATAGAATAAACCTGATGGAAGCAGAATGGCCTCCCTCTGAGCATGAGTGCGGTCTGGAATCATGCTTGTGCCCGTTGCTCACTGCTGTTCATAGCCATGGGGAGAAGGCTTTGTCAAATGTCAGACTGATGGGAGGCTTGAAGTGACACAAGAACCCCCAACCTATCTCTACTTGATCATCCTCTTTGAGGAACCCTAAAAATGACTCTGACTGCTTGCGTGTTCAGATAAACCAGTTTAAAAAATACTACATTGAGGGGAGGGTGACTGCTCTCCACGTCTTGTCTGCATCAGAATGCCCGAGTTGTGATATGTATTTTTGTTTTGTGTATTTGTTCCCTGTCCTCACAGCTGTTAAGTCTTTCAGAGAAGGAGCAGAGTAGACTATACTCTGTCTTATTCATAATGCCTAAACATCTTGTCTGTACATAAAAGGAGCATTAGTAACTGAAGGACAGACAGATGAATTGATAGAGCATCTTGTTTAATCAGGCTTTCCTGATAGCTCAGTTGGTAAAGAATTCATCTGCAATGCAGGAGACCCTGGTTTGATCCCTGGGTTGGAAAGATCCCCTGGAGAAGGGAAAGGCTACCCACTTCCCTATTCTGGCTTGAAGAACTCCATGGACTGCAGAGTCCATGGGGTTGCAAAGAGTCGGACATGACTGAGAGACTTTCACTTTCCCTTGTTTTAGAGCCATTATATTTTCACAAAAGAGCAATATTTTAAAAATGCAATTCTTCTACAAAATAACACAATTTCTGAAAAAGTTATGGATGGCACTTTTGAAGTTTGTGAAAGAAAGTTCTGGGTAGGATTACGTAAGATTTGCTTGCCTTATGAGATACTGCGGATTTTCTTGTTTCTGAGAGAAAAAAAATTACTCCCCACATTATCTTTAGACAGCCTGCTGATATTAACATCTTTGATTCAAAGTGACGGTGCTGTCTCTGAGAACATTTCTGTGGGTTGGTTTCTTGGGTGAAACTAAGTGGCATTGACAATGATCTGGGACCCTGTTTTGAAAGATATACTGTGAGGGAGAAAGAACAGAGGGATGGAGAGGGCCCTCAAGTAGCCCACAAGTCATTCAAATGCCTCAGCAGTCATGGACCACAATTTCTGTGGACCCCACTCTCCACTACACATACATAAGTACACAGATAGGCCTGGTCCCTCATCTCTACTTGCTACTTATTGGAGCATGACAGAAAAGAATGATGCAGTGACAGAAAAGTGAAAAAAAAAAAAAAAGAACAAAAGAAAGATTATAATGTATGGAACTTGAGGTACTAATATAATGGCCCCTTAAGGGACACTTGCTGAATTAAGAAAGAGAATAGAGGGTCACAGCTGGTTGAGACTTGACCAGGAAAGGTGGGATGCAAGGCAACAGATGAAAAGGTGATGTAGGAGAGGGAGGAGTGGCAGAGGGGGCTGGACATGGGTGCAGCTGAGCAAGAAGCAGAGCACACCTGGGAAATGTGGGGGTGAAGGGGGCAGTCCAGACAGCGGACAGCCAGAGCTGATGATGCTACTGTGATAGACGGGGACCACTAAAAAGTGTACAGGGGCACCCCTGTCCCCCAGTAATGAAACTGCACGTCTCTTCAGCACAGAGCAATGCTATGAAGTGAGGACACTGAGTTGAGAATTCCAAGACAAAGACAAATCTCATGGAGCACGTCCTAAGTAGCCATTCTAATGGCAAAAAGACTATAGATAGCACAAAGCAAGGAATTACCCAAAGTACGTTTTTAAAATAATTTTACAAATTTTACCCCATAAATATATTTTTCCATTCCATTATAAATAAAAATCCCCATTATAATCTTTTTTGTTCTCCTTTTTTTCAATTTAGAAAAACGTATCTTTAAGGGTTAGAAAAAACAGTAAGAATTTGGGCTTCGGGAATTATGGAGCTCTAAAAAATTGTTTCTATCTCTGCCACTTTTTAGTGGTATGACTTTGGGCAGATTAATGTCTATCTCTAAGCTCTAGTTTTCTTATCTATGAAATGGGAACAACAAAAGCCCCCCATGATTGTGAAGAATAAAGTGGAAATGTACTCAGTGCATCACAGAGTGTTTGATCTTCAGGAAGGACTCAAGCTCAATCAGTGGTAGCTTTCACTCCCCACAATCAGTGCGCTGCCAGGAGCAGCTTGATGCTGGTGAACGTAGTTGTCAGAGACTGAGGAAGGAGGTTGTGAGACGATGTAGCTTCCTATTAACTTTGTCACTGATTGTTGGATAACTTTGGACCAAATGCTATTCTTTAATGAACTGGGGCGCAAAACATATTATGATTAATGACTGTCACAACTGGTGGCCAGATGTTTACATAATTCCCTCTGTTTTAGAGCAAACATATTAGATGAAAGGGGTTGAATCATAGAATTAGGCAAATAAGAACAGTATTTTGGGAATGTATTTTGATTAGGCTAATATTAAAAATTAGCATCCTTAAACCAGTAATCTAAATGAGGCAGTTTTTGGACACAGTGACTGGTGGAGGGAGCCCAGCATAGGAGTGCATGTTTCCAGCAAAACCTCCATCAATTAAATCCTCCCCTTAGAACAGAAAGTTAAATCTGTCCTTAATAGTCTCTAGGATAAAAGGGCAAATCGTTTCTTTTAATTGAGAAAGGATAAAATGTGTTTGTTCTACACATGCATTTATGTTCTATTTCAGCATCATAATTATTTTTGCAGCTGTCAGAATTTCACACAACCTAATAGGAAAATAAATCTGAGTCCAGATGGGCTCAATACTTTTCAGAGGAGTCCAGGAAAGAAAAACTCCACAGTGACTGACTGACCTCATTCAAGTCCGAACTCCTAAGCCCAAACCCTGGAGTGAATGGGAAAGGGGTTGATTAGTTAGAAAAAATTCATGGGATTTTTTTTTTTAAATCATCCTGAATTGAGATGATTAAAAAAAAATCAAACAGATAAAGGGTATTGCTGTAAAAGAGCAAGGTTTGCATAACTGAGTATCTTGATTATGTGGGGGAAGATGGGAAAAAAACCCTTGCCTGTTCTGGTCTCAAATGACTAAATCCTGAAAAGGCCAAGAGACAGAGTCACCAAAGTCAGAGTGAAGCTGGAAGCTTGGCTAAGCTGCCCACAGATGGAGTGCATGGTCCCTGAAGGGTTTTTATCAGTTGTAAGGGTGAAAGATTCTATTAATTACATTTATTTTTAGAATTTATAGTTAAGTCAGGAAGCTGAATTCATTCATTTGACACACACATATATATATATATCCATTTATCTTTTCCCTTTATTTTGTAATCGAAGGATCATTGATTCACAATGTTGCTTGTTTCAGGTGTACAGAAAAGTGATTCAGTTACATATGTATATTTAAATCTATTCTTTTTCAGGTTCTTTTCCATTTTAGGTTATCACAAGATACTGAATATAGTTCCCTGGGCTATACAGTAGGCCCTCATTGTTTATCTGTTTTGTATATAGCAGTGTGTATATGTTAATCCCAAACTTCTAATTTATCCCTACCCCATGCCCCATTTCTATTTTGTTTACACAAGCATATATGTAATATTTGTTTCTCTTGGAGGTAGTTTAAGCAACATAGCTAAGAGATATACAAATGTGCATGAATTCAATCCTGATGACGAGTATATATATAATATTTGTGGACACTTGTTGGCACTACATGTGCCCTCCATGAGCTGCTAACCCAGAGCCACAAAGGTGATCAGATAGAGAAGCTGTGGTAGAGTCATGGCTCCTCTAAACACATCTACATCTTAATCCTCAGAAGCTACATGAATACATTATGTTGCATGGCAAGGGGGAGGTTAAGGTCTACATATGGAAGTTAGGTGGCTGATCAGGTGACCTTAAAATAGGCATATTATCCTAGATTGTCTGTGTGGGCTCTATGTACTCACAGTGGTTCCTAAAAGATGGAATAGGTAGGCAGAAGAGCCAATGTCAGAGTGATGCCAAATGAGAAAGACTCAACAGGCCACTGCTGGCTTTGAAGATAAAAGGGAGCTTGAACCCAAGAATACAAGTGTCCTCTGGAACGTGGAAAAGGCAAAAAACCAGATTCTTCCATAGATCTTCTAGAAGGAATATAGCACTTTCGACACTGTGATTTCAGCCCAGTGAAATCCATGCTGGACTTCTGAGCTCCAGAACCACAAAATAATAGATCTGTGTTATTTTGAGCCACTTAGCTTGTAGCAGTATGTTATGGAAGCCATGGGAAACTAATACAGACAGCAAGGCAGTGGAATAGGAAGGCACCCCAGAGTCACAGCAATAGAGGAACAGAAAATATCCTAGGAAAAGTCAATGCTTCTTTTGAAAAGGAAAGTTCACTGGCAACTTCCATTTGAATTTCATAAGAAATTCTTTATTGTAGTCATCAGTCCTAAGGTGGCAGATTCTAGAGCTGATAGCTTATATAACCTTTGCTTTTTAAAAGGAGGCTAGGGTCAGTTTCTTGACCCTGATTTAAGGGGTAAGATTACGCATAGGAAACAATGTGAAGTGTAGAAGAACAAATGTTCCCCTACGTAACCCTGTCAGAGTGTCTCCAAACTTGCTCACCTTTCTGCTCTTTCCAAACCAGTGCTTTCATACCTACAGGGTTCATGGGGGTTAGACTGGACCAAGAGTTGTACTACAGACCACTGTTTCCATGATCGTTGTGCCCCCGCAGAGCCCTCCCTACTTCCCCACTGTCCAGAACCACCCGCTGGGCAGATTCTCTACATCCGGACAGGAAATTCCCCATGCCGGTCTTCTGGGTGAAGTGCTGCCAGTACTGACCGTGGGAATGCCATTTCTTCCCGGCCTTTTCAATATTCTTATTCCACTCCTGCTATCACTGCCAATCTGTAGAAAATTACAGGATAAATGTTGGTGAAGGACTGAATTTACATAACTTGCTTTTTGTTGCTTGCTGTTGCAGGGGAGGGGAGAGGAGGGATTCTGCTTTTTGTATACAATTTGTGTGCATTTTATTGGAGGTTATTGGGTTAGAGTCATCCCAATCATTCACTATCCTGGCATTGCTATGCATGTGCTGTCGGGGCTTAGTATTCAACGATTTTCTTTGTTCAGATTTGGATTGCTGTCTCTGCTTGCAAATTATTTTTCGCAACAACGCCTCTCCTCCCCTCTCCTCCCCTCCCCTTCCTTCCCCTCCTCTTTTCTCTCTCTCTCATACACACGTACATACACACACACACACACACACACATGCACACATGAGAGGAAACACATTACTCCATTGCCAAATTCAGGACCCATTAATACCTTTCTCAAGTTCAAGGCCTGGAAAGTTCAGGGATAAGTCATCTTCTGTGTCCTGATCATCACCCAGCCATTGCGTTCTGCTAAACAAAGCAAAGCAAATTTGCTAGAGGTGGAGCCCAGGTCTGTGTTTTAATCGAGCATGATTTCTCCAATTTAGTTCTATTGACACTTTGGACTTAGTAATTATTTGTTATGCAGGGGGCTGTCTTGAGCAGTATAGGATGTTTAGCAGCATCCCCAGCCTCTACCCTCTAGGTGCCAATAGCAACACCTCCACAAGTCATGGCAATAAAAAATGTCTTCAGACATCCCCTAAGAGGCAAAAATCACTCCAGGGTGAGAACCATGTACAGTAGAGAGATCAGCACACCCAACTTCAAGCAACTTGTTAAGACAGCCTCAAAAATAGTGAACAGGCTCAGCTGTTCACCCAGCTGTGTGGACCACCTGTGGCCAATTACTTTGACAAGAGTATTGAGTTACAGGCTTGGGCGTGTGGCCTCAGCTCCGGGCAACTGTATGCGCTCTGTGGGTTTTCGCCACTGGTGGCACTGGGTTACACACAGTCCCCGTTCGCTCTGCTCTTCAGCTGCTGGAAGGCAGCTTAGGAACTTGCTAACTGATGGTGATGACAGTTCAAACCAATCATATGATCCCGACGCAGTTGAATGTGTAAGGTAGAAATAATCATAGTCACTTTTTTGTGCAAACTATTATTGTTGGTGGTGACGTTATCGTTCATATTTACAAAAGAAAAAAGTTCCCAAACTTGGGGAATGACATAGATTTCATTAACGTTTCCCTTAGCAACTATAGATCCGCATTTTCCCTGACTGCTACGTGTCCCGACAGCACATTCAATAGAACACGTTCAAATCCAAGTTCGTCATCATTCACCTCCCACACAACATTTTTAAAATCTTTCCAATGTTTATCAGTTCTTTCTGTTACCTCACCTTGCAGCAGCACACACAGAAGATACCTAATTCAATGATCTTCTCTTCCAACATACAATTACCAAATTGCTTTTCCTAAATAAAGATTGGATTAAAAACTCTATTAAAAAACATAAAATGGCTTCATTAACTATTAATTTCTAGTTTTGTAGTCCAGCATTTAGGGTTGTCTGGCATTCACCTTCATAGCCTGTATTTTTTTCCTCTTTCTTTGTCTTTCCTTCCACCTATTTGTCCAATGTTATTGCCCAACCAAACATTTCTCAAAATGTGATCCATGGTCCACCTGAAAAATAATCAACAAAGATACTTTTTAAATGCAGATTTCTAGGCCTAGTCTCAGAATTTCTAGGGATAGGAACTGATTACCTCAAAAAACTGAAATATCTTAAAACCCAGATAAGAAGATTTTCTCTTTTTAAAATACTTAGTGCTTTGCTTCTGGTATCTCTTCTAAATTAGAAAATAAGAAAGAGGAGAGGAAGGAGATGAGAATAGAGGGTGGGTACAATTTTTATGCCAGGGATTGTGTTAAACACTTTACACTGATTATTTCATTAAATATTTTCAATATTATTATTCAGTTTATAGGTGCAAAAACTGCAGCTTGGAAAGGTTTATTTACTTGCCCATTATTACACTTACTATGTAGGGGAGATTTTCACTCCAAAGTTCATGGAATCAATACTGACCTTGCTCAGACTTCATTCTGTTCTTTACACACGTATCTTATGTGTTTTTCTGAGTAAACTTTTGTGAATAAGGCCTTGAAAAAATGGCTCAGTGGAAAGAGCATGGACTTAGAGTCAAACCAGTTATCTGCCTGAATCCTGGCCTGGGTGTTTTGGGGTTTCTTCTAGCTGGCCTTAAAGTACAGCCATCTGCCTCTTGTTCAGAACATAGCCAGACAATGAAGGAGGGGTGGACCCGCGAGGTGCACAGAGCAAGCCTCTGCTGTCTTTTAAGGAAGACACCTGGGAGCTTCTGTATATCTTCTCTGACCACACTTCCTTGTAGGAGTCACACATATGAAAAAAATAGGCCAGATGGCCTGAGATGTTTTTTAGAGCTCTTCTCAAGACCTTGACAAGAAACCAAATAGGCTAGATCTTTCCAGTTCCAGTCAGGCTGCATCCATATGTGAGAGTTGAACCATTCCCAAATAATTTCCAACTAAAATTTTATTTTCACTAATCATCTGTTGTCTGTCTTGCTGGAGATGAAATGCAGGGAGGGCACCACTTCATTGTCACCAGATGGTGCCATCATGTAGATGGACGGTTCCTGCTCAGGGCCACTGGAAGGGGACAGGGGAAACATTTCTACAACAGGTCCTTCAGTGGAGCAAAATCTGAAATCAATTCAAGCATTTGTTACTTATACCCATTTTGGTTCCAAAACAGATTTGAGTAAGCTTTCATTAAAAGACACAAGTACAATAGATCTGTTAGAACCAAGAGAAAGGAACAAGTGCCATACACTGAAGGGTGATTGTATCTATTCATTACAAACATTTTAAATAATACCTATATTTATGGACACATATCATGCATGTGGTTAAGTGCCCTGTTAAGTACTTGTGTCATTTCATTTAATTCTCACAACTCTGTGATGATAGCTCCTATTATTATTTGTAGTTTATGGTAAGAAACTGAGTAAAAAAAGGTTTAGTGATCCACTCATAGTCATATACCAATATATACACACAGCATCGCTGAGTCAGGATTTGAACAGTCTAATCCAGGATATGGGTTAGGCAGAGAAGTCTATCAGGCAGGGTTTGAATCTCTGTTCTTCCACTTACTAGCCCATAACCTTGGCAAGTCACTTCACTTTGTTAAGCTTCAGTCTATTCATCTGTAAAATGGGGATACTGATATTTGCCTGTTGGGTTAGTGGTGAAGACTTAGAGACAATGTATAAAGATGTATAGTAATGTGACTGGCACAGTAAGTGTGAGAGCCACTCAGGCTACCTTATGCTCTACCTGTGAACTTTCGTTATCTCATTTGCATAACACTCTAATAATGTTCCAGTAATCTTATAATAAAAAATTGAATAGTGCTTCCTTGGTGGCTCAGACAGTAAAGAATCCGCCTGCAATGCAGGAGACTCAGGTTCTATCTCTGGGTTGGGAAGACCCCCTGGAGAAGGGAATGGCTACCCACTCTAATATTCTTGCCTGGAGAATTCCATGGACAGAGCTACATAATGGGTTACAGTCCATGGGGTCACAAAGAGTCGGATATGACTGAGTGACTAAAATTTTCACTTCACTTTTTTCAAGCAAATATTTAGGTTACTAGCTACGTAACAGTTTATGAATTTATCCTTCTTTTCAGATATCATTTGCGAAGGACTTCATGTTTCTCCCCATTTCATCCTGGCAACATAATGCTAAGATTGTATCCTTGCCGGAATGGCAAAACTTTACAAACTAAGAGGAATATTCCAGGGGTTCAAACTGGACAAAAGAGAGGCACTGATAGGATGTGAAATAACATGGAGCTGACTGAGTGACTGTCAATTTTCCTTACTGAGTATGCAAATCCTCAATAAAGCTCATCAAATACAAAAGTAGGATTTAGCTGGTATGGCCCAGCGCCTCGTCACTGTGTGCTTTTGAAATGAGCTCTTCTTTTTGTTAAACAAATAAATGACAGACTCCCTGAGTGTCCTCAGGACCATAAGAAAGCGTGACATTGTCATTCAGGGCTGCTGACACGGAGAAAGAATGGGGCACCAAAGCCAGCCAGCTAGTGATTGTGTGGTGGGCTGGTCTTGTTACAGAAATCCTTGAGCAGATGTCACCACTGGCTTGAAAACACTGGTATCTTATTGTGCTACAGAAAGACACAATGATAGGTAACATGTCCCTGCTTAATTATCTGAAAAGCCTTAAATCCAAGCATTTTGTTTACATATATGTATGTGCCTATACACATGTGCGTGTGTTTACATCAAATAGACAAAACTCAGTGGGCAAAATATACTCTACTCCTTCCAGATTAGATCCTGTTTCTGTAACCCTCAGTTGTGAGCTGTCCACGTGGTACTGTTCTGAGAGCTGCTGAATGGGCCAAGGGTCACGCAGGAGCAGATGGGCTTAGGATACAGAGCATCCTTCCCCTTACTTGTTGGAAACTAGATCTTAATTAGACCAGTACAGGCAGGCTCCACGCTCAGATGGCTAGTTAATCTAATAGAGTACTTTCTCTTAGGAAAAAAAAAGAGTAAAAATAATTTGCAATGAAACCCTTAATTTGATGCTTCCACCAAAGGGACATTGCAATATCACTGGGAACCTCCTTGAGCCTTGTGGGAACCTGCTCAGTTCAGAGTGTTAAATGGGCATTTCACCTCCCTTTTTTCAACTCCCGCTACTCTCATCTACTTTTTTGCCCTCTTTCATACTTCTCCTTCTTCATTTCATCTTTGCTTCTCTTTCTTCCTTCTCATCTTTATCCTTCCTTCCTGTTTACATTCCATTTTTCTTTCTCCTTTTCCTGACTTTTGAAAGATTCTCTTATTTGTACCATGCATCCAGGGGAAGCAGTTAAGAAGTTGGGGAAGTAACCTAAGTGCTATGATCTGACTGCTTGTGTGCCGCCATGCCAAAATCCATATGTTAAAAACCTAATGCCCAAAGTGATGGTGTTAGGAGGTGGCACCTTTGGGGAGGTGATAAGATCACGAGAGTAGACCCCTCATGAATGGGATTAGGGTTCTTACAAAAGAGACTCCAGAAAGTTAACCCATGCCTCTTCCCTGATGCGAAGATACAAAAAATAAGACGTCTGCAACCCTGAACAGGGCCCCACCCAACTATGCTGGCACCCTGACCTTGAACTTCCGGCCTTCAAAACTATGAGAAATAAACTTACGTTGTTTATAAGCTGTCCAGTTTGTAATATTTTTTAGTAGTACCCTGAATAGACTAGGACATCAAGCCAATTTGAGATCCAGGCCATTCTAACAATTTACTGGGTTTGCATTAAAAAAAAAAAGTAGACTCTCTTCAAGTTAATTCCATTACATAGGCACATCATGTCATATCCCTCAAGGTCAGCATTCTTCATGACAAAATAAAAACACAATTTGGTATGATTTTATTACGTCCGGTGACACACTTGAATGACTGGGAGAAAACCAAACATCTTTCTTTAAAAGCTTTCCATTTCCTAGAATTAATACAAATTTCTTACAGCTGGTGGGTGGGACCCCTTGGTTTTACAGTTGCTATAATTCAAAACATCTAAAGTTAAGTGTATTTGTTAGCAGAGGTAGACTTAACAGTGAGCCAAAGGCAGAAAAATCATGTCAAAAATTATGTTTGACTGAAGGCTCAGATGGAACTTGCTCCATTGTCACGTGATCTCAATTCACAAGAAAACAAAACTTATAGAAAGAACATGGTGTTTTCACTAGCTGCAATCACTCTGAAAATCTCCCCAGGTCTCCTGGATATCATTGGCCTTTGCTACAGGCCTGACATGGCTCTGTTAGTCCAAGGTAGTCCCCTGGGACTGCCTACAGCTGAGTGAGTGATATTTCCCCCACCATGGCAGTTTACTAGAAAGGGCTGCTTAGCTACTGTCAGGGTGTAGAGAGTATTTTGGGAGAACGCAAAGGTTTTTTTCTCTTTTCTTTAAGGGTTGAATAGTCTTCTGAAATAGCATTGGCTACTCTGAAAGCTGCACCATTTCATCTGTCAGGGGAAAGAATAGGTGACTGCCTGCTGGCTTGAACTGAAAGCTGGACCTGGGCATTTGAAGGTTCCTCACCCTTCCCCCTGTTTTTGGAGTGTGTGCTTGTTTACCTTCCCAGCTCCTTGCTGCCAGAAGCTTCCCAAGGATACAACCTTGGGTTAATAATGTGGTGATGAGACTATCTGGACTGTGGACGTGACTGAACTCAGGCAAATCTTCCGAATAGATTTGTAAACTCCTGAGGAAGCTTGAGAAATAACATCATCTTAAAAATAATATTTTGATCCCAGACCATACCATGTTTCTGGCTACATGTTACCCTTGACAAGCTTTACCCAAATTACCATACACAGTCACATACTGTTTGCAACTGATTCCATTTTTAGCAATGTCAAAGGGAAGAAGGAATTCTCAGGACAGTGATTACATTTGATATGCCTAATACTGCTCTCAGAAGGTCAACTCCATGCATGTCCTTCCCACAGGCCAGCATTCCCCAGCACTATTCATACAGCTCCCTCCTGCATGAAAACCCCCTAGGCTCTGCCAAGTTCCCCACCAGTGCCTCAGCCCTCTTCTCTTTCAGGTATAGAAGGAAATCTAGATGGTCGGCATTTTGACTGGCTTTGTTCTCCGTGATGCCCGCTTCCATCCAAGATAAAAGCCTGCTAATTTGCCAGTCTCAGCAGTGGAGCTCGAAAGGGGAAAGAAGGGTAACAACTGTGGTTGCCATCTGTGTGTGTGTGTGTGTGTGTGTGTCTTTCAGACTTGTGTAAGAGTGTATGTTCCCAGCCACAGGCTTTGTGGAATTACTTTGGCATAAAGCCACAAGATATGGAAATTCTAGGCTTGGGAAAGTTATGGAGCCTGAACATCAGCTTATACTGGAAACCTTTTATACACCAACTGGAAGTTTCACTTTTTTCTTTCATTGTTTGCAGTTTTATCATGAAATAATACACACAAAAGAATGTGAATACAAATATGATAATGAACATAACAGATATTTATATATACATTCTGTGTGTCTATATATGTATATACTACAGAGCAAAAAGAAAAATAAAACCCATGTACATAGCACATAGCTTAAGAAATAAAAGTTTTTTTAAAAGTTCTATATTAATATGTCCCTAGTTGAATTCTTCCTGCTTCTATCTACTGTTCATAATTCTCTTTCATTTGGGGCTTTGTTACATATGTAACTATCCCTAAACAAGCATTGTTACATTTATGGTTTCAGAATTTGCATGAATAGGATATGTAATGTGGTTGTCTGCTACTGCTACTGCTAAGTCACTTCAGTCGTGTCCGCCTCTGTGCGACCCCCTAGACGGCAGCCCACCAGGCTCCCCTGTCCCTGGGATTCTCCAGGCAAGAACACTGGAGTGGGTTGCCATTTCCTTCTCCAATGCATGAAAGTGAAAAGAGAAAGTGAAGTCGCTTAGTCGTGTCCGACCCTCAGCAACCTCATGGACTGAAGCCTTCCAGGCTCCTCTGTCCATGGGATTTTCCAGGCAAGAGTACTGGAGTGGGGTGCCATTGCCTTCTCCATATGTGGTTGTCTACAACTTGCTTTTTCCACTCAATCTGATTTTTGAGATTCATCCGTGTTAATCTATGTAGTGTATATTATGAATGTAGTTGAATGCAGTATGAATGAATGAATGAATGAATGTGGTTCAAGACACTGTAGGGGATTTTATGTTATGCCTACCTCCCAGTGTATTACCCATTTTGCTTCACTATGGGCATTGTGCTCTTTCTGGTTCATTTGCTAATGAGAGCAGTGCTTCTGGGAACATTCTCTTGCCTGACTCCTGGTGTACACATGCAAACTTTTCTCTAGGGCACAAAATATGCGCAAAAGAGCAGGACCATGGGGTAGGTTCACCATCAGTTTCGCTCCCTAATGCCAAATTGATTTGGTGTTTTACAAATGTACATTCACACCAGCCAAATATGAAAGCTAGGGTGTCTTAGCTCCTCAGCAACATTCAGTGTTATCAGACTTTAGAAAATGTACCACTCTGATGTGTATGAAATAGTACATCCTTAGGATTTTAATTTATGCCTCTCTGAATACGAACAAGCCTGAGTACCTTTTCAAATGTTTATCTGCCATTCATACCTCCTATTTTGAATTCATGTCTTTTGGCTGTTTTTCTTCTGCTTTTTTTTTTTAGTTTTGTTGATATATAATACTTTGTAAAAAAACCTATACTACAGATATTTCAATTTTACATGTGATAAATGCCCTTTTACTTTCTTTATGAAGCCCTTTGATGAACAGGAGTTCTAAATTTTAACTGTCAAAATTTACCAATATTTTATTATAGCTACCTCTTTAATCTTGTTTAAGGAGTCATGTCTGACATCAAGATCATAAAGATATTCTATTTTGTCTCCTAAATAGACTATCTTCAAGTTTTGTTTTCACACTATACATGTAACTGGTTTATATACATGGAATAGGAATGAATCCATTTTCTTTTTTCAAATGTATAACCAAGTGCCTCGCCATGTTACTATTTATTGCATAGTCTATATACTAGCCCCCTATCATGTATCAGGTTTCCAAGAATGTGGGTTCTATATTATATTCATGGGTCTGTCTGCTACACATTACAAGATCATATTCTTAACTGTGAAAGCTTTGCAGTAAGTCTTGATTTTTGCAGTCTCCTTGTCTTGTTATTCTTCCTGAAGAGTACAGTAACCATTCTAACCTTTTGTTCTTCTACATAAATTTTAGAATCAACTTGTCAGGTTTCACTTAGAATCGTATAGGAATTTATGTTAGGATTTTATTGAGTTTATAAATCAATTTGGAGAGAATTGATGTATTTACAATATTCAGTGTTTAGATCCTTGAACATTCTTCCTTCATTCTTCGGCCCTTCCTTCCATCCCCCTTCCCTTCCTCCTTCCCTTCTTGCTCCATCCCTCTTTCCCAGTCTTCCTCCCCCTTGCCCATCGTTAGCAAAATTCTAATTATTTTGATGTGAATCTTTTAGTCAGTGTTTTTGTAACATATGCTTTTGTTTGTATTTTAATTTCTGTAAATGCTTTTCTATAATATCATTTATTACTCTTCTCAGTCCTGTTTTTCAGATACATTTAAGTGCTTGTATGTCTATCTAGATGGTTCTTGCTAATGGCTATATAGAATGCCAACATGTGAAGCTGCTTTATTTCATTTATTCATTCCCCCAGTTAACTTCAACTCACCCTGCCGTGCTCACATACACACAAATAATAGTTCCACGAAGAACCTGGTTCAGTTGTGTGGAGGTAAATTTCTTTGGGGGTTATTCACTTAGAGAAGGGCTTTGTCATAGATGATGAATATGGATAGAGCACTACATTTTGACAGATTTCTCTCAGAATGGTTTCAGTGTGTAGTTCCCACTCCCTGTATTCCTGTTGCATTATCCAACTTTCTAATCTTGTAGGTATAAGAGAATATAACTTTATTTAACATTTATTTTCTTGATTACTAATGACTTTAGAATCTCTTGACATGATTTTTTCCCTTTTGGATTTCCTTTGCTGTCATTTTCCTGTGATGTGATGAGATGAGTATTTTTCCATTAGGACTGCTGGCTAAGGCATTCTTATATATTCTAGGTATTAATCCCTTATCTATTTTAAGCAATACCTTCTTTTAAATTTTATATCTATTAACTTTTTCTACAATATCTTTTGCTGAAGAGAAGTTCTTTATTTTTAAAATTTAATCCCTTGGATGGCAAGGATATGAAACCAGTCAATCTTAAGGGAGATCAACCCCAAATATTCACTGGAAGGACTGATATTGAAGCTGAAGCTCCAATACTTTGGCCACCTAATGTGAAGAGCCGACTCATTGGAAAAGACCCTGATGCTGGAAAAGATTGAGGGCAGAAGGAGAAGAGGGCATCAGAGGATGAGATGTCTGGATATAATAAATATGAACCTGGGCAAACTCCAGGAGATGGTGAGGGATAGCGAGGCCTGGTGTGCTGCAGTCCATAGGGTTGCAAAGAGTTGGACACGACTGGGCGACTGAACAAAAACCACAATAGAAATATAATTGACATAAAACATTCTATTAGTTTAAGATATACAACAAAATTATTTAACATATGTATATATTGTGAAATAATGACAAGTTTAGTTAACATTCATCACCTCATATAATTACAATTTTTATTCTTAGGATGAGAACTTTTAAGATCTACTCTCCTGTAGTTGTTCAGTTGCTAAGTCCTATCTGACTCTTTGTGAACCCATGGACTTCAGCACATCAGGCTCTTCTATCCTCCATTATCTCTGGAATTGCTCAAATTCATGTCCATTGAGTCACAGATGCTATTTAACCATGTCATCCTCTGACCCCCCTTCCTCTCCTTTTGCCTTCAATCTTTCCCAGCATCATAGTCTTTTCCAACGAGTCAGCATGTCACATCAGGTGGCCAAAGTATTGGAGCTTCAGCTTCACCATCAGTCCTTCCAATGAATATTCGGGCTGATTTCCTTTAGGATTGACTGGTTTGATCTCCTTGCAACCCAAGGGACTCCCAAGAGTCTTCTCCAGCACCACAATTCAAAAACATCAATTCTTTGATGCTCAGCCTTTTTTAAGGTCCAACTCTCATATCTGTACACATGACTACTGGAAAAACCATAGCTTTGACCTTATGGACCTTTGTTGGCAAAATGATGTCCCTGCTTTTAATACACTGTCTAGGTTTGGCATAGCTTTCCATCCAAGGAACAAACATCTTTTAATTTCATGGCTGTAGTCACCAGCCACAGTGATTTTGGAGCCCAAGAAAATAAAATCTACTTTCCTAGAAACTTCCAAATATGCAATACAGTATTGTCAACTGTAATCACCATGCTGTACATTTTACCCCAGAGCCTATTAATTTTATAACTGTTAAGTTTGTACCCTTTGACCAACTTCACCCTTTTCCCCTCATCTCTGGCAACCACCAATCTATTCTCTGTTTCCATGAGTTCAGGTTTCTTAAATTCCACATTATAAGTGAGATCACACAGTATTTGTCTTTCTTTTTGACTTATTTCACTTAACATAATGTCCTCAAGATCCATCTATGTTGTTGCAAATGGCAAGATTTTTTTTTAATAACTGAACAGTATTACCTTAAAGAACAGTATATTTTCTTTACCCATTTATCTATCAGTGGATAGTTATTTGTTTACATGTTTTGGCTGTTGCGAATAATGCTACAGTGAACACAGGGGTAGAGATACCTCTTTGAGATAATGCTTTTGCTTGTTTCAAATATATGTATTCAGAAGCAGAATTGCTGGATCATATGGCAGTTCTATTGTTTATTTTTTGAGGATCTCCATATTGTTTTCCGTTGTGGCTGCAGCAATTCACATTTCTGCCAACGCTGTACTAGTTTCCTTTTTCTCCACATTCTCACCAACACTTGTTATTTGTTGTGTTTTTGATGATAACTGTCCTAAGGTGTGAAATGATATCTTTTGCTGTTTTAACCTCCATTTACCTGATGATTAGTGAGTTTAGCACCTTTTTATGTACCTGTTGCCCATTTGTATTCCCCTTTGGAAAAATGTCTATTTAGTTCCTCTGCCTAGTTCTAATTGATCTTTTTTTTTATATTGAGTTGTGTGACTTATCTGTATATTTTAGATATGAACCCTGTTAAAAATTAAAAAGAAAAAATTGGAGACCAACCTTGAAAATTTCCTGAGTAGACAAAACCAGTTTAATCATATTGGCAAAGCTTAATTTAGCTCACTTTGCAAGACTAACTTGATCTGGGTCATTTCTTGCTTATGCTTCTGGAGATCAGAAGCAATACTTACACTGTTTACCAAGGCTGATATGAGGTAATCACTAACCAATTTCCTACCACTGAAGAAAATTCTAATGAAATGACCAATCACTGTAAAGAATAAAGATCTCTGCTTTCTCACTATATAACTGTTCTACAACAATATCCCCTTGAACCTCAGTGATCCTGGTTTGCAGACTGTCTGTTTTGGTGTGTGCACAATAAACTTTTACTAATTATTACTTCAGTGATTAATTGGTTTGACTTCTTTCATTTCTGAACTTCTGACATCTCACCAGATACAGAACTTGGAAATATTTGTTCCTATTACATAGATTCGGAGAAGGCAATGGCACCCCACTCCAGTACTCTTGCCTGGAAAATCCCATGGACGGAGGAGCCTGATAGGCTGCAGTCCATGGGGTGGCTAAGAGTCGGACACGACTGAGCGACTTCACTTTCACTTTTCACTTTCATGCATTGGAGAAGGAAATGGCAACCCACTCCAGTGTTCTTGCCTGGAGAATCCCAGGAACAGGGGAGCCTGATGGGCTGCCATCTATGGGGTTGCATAGAGTCGGACACGACTGAAGTGACTTAGCGTAGTGTATTATATAGATTGTCTTTTAATTTTGCTGGTGGTTTCCTTTGCTGTACAGAAGTTTTTAGTTCGAGGTAGTCACACTTGTTTATCTTTGCTTTTGTTGCCTTTGTATTTGATATCAAGTCCAAACAATCCTCACAGGAGCTTAACTTCCTATGTTTTCTTTTAGGAGTTTTATGGTTTCAGGTCTTAAGTTCAAGTTTTTAATTCATTTTGAGTTGATTTTTGTGTATGATGTAAGATAGTGGTTAAGTTTCATTCTTATACATGTAGAATGATTTTCCCAACAACATTTATTAAATAGACTATCCTTTTTATTGCCAAATTCAGACTTAAATTGAAGAAAGTAGGGAAAACCACTAGACCATTCAGGTATGATCTAAATCAAATCCCTTATGATTATACAGTGGAAGTGAGAAATAGATTTAAGGGCCTAGATCTGATAGATAGAGTGCCTGATGAACTATGGAATGAGGTTCGTGACATTGTACAGGAGACAGGAATCAAGACCATCCCCATGGAAAAGAAACGCAAAAAAGCAAAATGGCTGTCTGGGGAGGCCTTACAAATAGCTGTGAAAAGAAGAGAAGTGAAAAGCAAAGGAGAAAAGGAAAGATATAAACATCTGAATGCAGAGTTCCAAAGAATAGCAAGAAGAGGTAAGAAAGCCTTCTTCAGCAATCAATGCAAAGAAATAGAGGAAAACAACAGAATGGGAAAGACTAGGGATCTCTTCAAGAAAATCAGAGATACCAAAGGAACATTTCATGCAAAGATGGGCTCGATAAAGGACAGAAATGGTATGGACCTAACAGAAGCAGAAGATATCAAGAAGAGATGGCAAGAATACACAGAAGAACTGTACAAAAAGATCTTCACGACCCAGATAATCACGATGGTGTGATCACTGACCTAGAGCCAGACATCCTGGAATATGAAGTCAAGTGGGCCTTAGAAAGCATCACTACGAACAAAGCTAGTGGAGGTGATGGAATTCCAGTTGAGCTGTTCCAGGTCCTGAAAGATGATGCTGTGAAAGTGCTGCACTCAATATGCCAGCAAATTTGGAAAACTCAGCAGTGGCCACAGGACTGGAAAAGGTCAGTTTTCATCCCAATCCTAAAGAAACGCAGTGCCAAAGAATGCTCAAACTACCGCACAATTGCACACATCTCACACGCTAGTAAGGTAATGCTTAAAATTCTCTAAGCCAGGCTTCAGCAATATGTGAACCGTGAACTTCCAGATGTTCAGGCTGGTTTTAGAAAAGGCAGAGGAACCAGAGATCAAATTGCCAACATCTGCTGGATCATGGAAAAAGCAAGAGAGTTCCAGAAAAACATCTATTTCTGCTTTATTGACTATGCCAAAGCCTTTGACTGTGTGGATCACAGTAAACTGTGGAAAACTCTGAAAGAGATGGGACCAGATGGTCTCTCTGAAAGAGACCAGACCACCTGATCTGCCTCTTGAGACATTTGTATGCAGGTCAGTAAGCAACAGTTAGAACTGGACATGGAACAACAGACTGGTTCCAAATAGGAAAGGGAGTACGTCAAGGCTGTATATTGTCACCCTGTTTATTTAACTTATATGCAGAGTACATCATGAGAAACGCTGGACTGGAAGAAGCACAGGCTGGAATCAAGATTGCAGGGAGAAATATCAATAACCTCAGATATGCAGATGACACCACCCTTATGGCAGAAAGTGAAGAGGAACTCAAAAGCCTCTTGATGAAGGTGAAAGTGGAGAGTGAAAAAGTTGGCTTAAAGCTCAACATTCAGAAAATGAAGATCATGGCACCCGGTCCCATCACTTCATGGGAACTAGATGGGGAAACAGTGGAAACAGTGTCAGACTTTATTTTTTTGGGCTCCAAAATCACTGCAGATGGTGACTGCAGCCATGAAATTAAAAGATGCTTACTCCTTGGAAGGAAAGTTACGACCAACCTAGATAGCATATTCAAAAGCAGAGACATTACTTTGCCAACAAAGTTTCGTCTAGTCAAGGCTATGGTTTTTCCTGTGGTCATGTATGGATGTGAGAGTTGGACTGTGAAGAAGGCTGAGTGCCGAAGAATTGATGCTTTTGAACTGTGGTGTTGGAGAAGATTCTTGAGAGTCCCTTGGACTGCAAAGAGATCCAACCAGTCCATTCTAAAGGAGATCAGCCCTAGGATTTCTTTGGAAGGAATGATGCTAAAGCTGAAACTCCAGTACTTTGGCCACCTCATGCGAAGGGTGACTCATTGGAAAGGACTCTGATGCTGGGAGGGATTGGGGGAAGGAGGAGAAGGGGATGACAGGGGATGAGATGGCTGGATGTCATCACTGACTCGATGGACGTGAGTCTGAGTGAACTCCGGGAGTTGGTGATGGACAGGGAGGCCTGGCGTGCTGTGATTCATGCGGTCGCAAAGAATTGGACACGACTGAGTGACTGATCCTTTCTCCATTGTATATTCTTGGCTCCTTTGTTCAGAAACCAACTGACCATATAGATATGTGGATTTATTCTATTACATTGGTCTAAGTGTCTATTTTATAAGACTACCATACTATTTTGATTATTTTACTTTTGTAATATAGCTTGAAATCAGGAAGTATGACCTCTGGTTTTCTGTTCTCAGGATTTCTGTATCTATTTGAGATCATCTGTGGTGTGTTCCATACGTATTTTAGGATTATTTGTTCTATTGCTGTGAAAAATGACATTGAAAATTCGGTAGGGATTTTACTGAATCTGTAGATCACATTGGAGAGTATGGACATTTAATTCTTCTAACCCATGAACATGAAATACCTTTCCATTTATTTGTGTCTTCTGCAGTTACTTTCAGAAGTTCTTCATTTTGATGCAATCAGTTTCCCACCCCCCCTTTATGATTTAACTTTCTGAAATATTCCCCAAGAGTCCTTTTCCTGCTTCTAAGTGTGGTAGACAGAATATGGCCCCCAAAGACATCTGAATCTTAATCCTTGGAATGTATGAATACATAACCTTACGTGGAAAAAGAAACTCTACAGGTATGATTAAGTTAAAGATCTTGAGATGGGACGATTTCCTTCATTATCTGGGTGGGCCCAGTGTAATCACGAGGGTCCTTATAAGGACGCAGGGAAACAAGAGAGTGAGAATTAAAGAAATAGGTATAATGGCAGAAGCAGAGGTCCGAAGAGATAGATGTATTTTAAATTTTTTTATTTTATATTGGTGTATAGTTGATTAAAAATAATGTGCTAGTTTCAGGTATACAGCAAAGTTATAAACAAATATGTATCTATTACTTTTCCAATTCTTTTCCCATTTAAGTTATTATATAATTTTTGTTTTACCAAAATAGTATCAGATTTATTGGGCAACAAAATGCAAAAAGTTGTGAGTTCTCTGTGCTATACAGTAGTCCTTGGTTATCCATTTAAAATATATCAGTGTGTACATGTCAATCCCAAACTCCCTAACTATCCCCACTAACCTTTCTCCCATAGTAACTGTAAGTTTGTTCTCTAAGTTTGTGAGTTTGGAATTCTCTTTTGTAAATAAGTTCATCTGTATAATTTTTTTTTTAAGATTCCTCACATAAATGATATATGATACTTGTCTTTCTCTGACTTACTTCACTTAATATGATAGTCTCTAGGTCCATCCATATTGCTGCAAATGGCATTATTTCATTCTTTTTAATGGCTGAATATATAAGAGTTGGACAAGACTGAGCGACTTCACTTTCAATTTTCACTTTTATCCATTGGAGAAGGAAATGGCAACCCACTCCAGTGTTCTTGCCTGGAGAATCCCAGGGACTGGGGAACCTGGTAGACTGCCCTCTATGGGGTCGCACAGAGTCGGACACGACTGAAGCGACTTGGCAGTAGCAGCAGCATATTCCATTTTATACATGTGCCACACCTTCTCTGCCTGTTCATCTGCTGATGGACATATAGGTTGTTCCCATGTCTTGGCTATTGTAAATAATGCTGCAGTGAACACTGGTGTACATGTATCCTTTCAAACCATGGTTTTTTTCTTTTTTCTGGATATATGCCCAGGAGTGGGTTTGCTGGATCATATGGTAACTGAGTTTTTAGTTTTATAAGAAACTTCCATACTATTCTCCATAGTGATTGTGCCAATTTTCATTACCTCCAACAGTGTAAGAGGGTTCCCTTTTCTCCACACCATTTCCAGAATTTGTTTGTAGATGTTTTGATGATGGCCAATTATGACTGCTATCTTATTGTAGTTTTGATCTGCATTTCTCTAATAATTAGCACTGTTGAGCATCTTTTCATGTGCCTTTTGGCCATCTGTATGTCTTCTTTGGAGAAACATCTGTTTAGGTTTTCTGCCCATTTTTTTTTTTGACTGGGTTGTTTATTTTTTTGATATTGAACTGTATGAGCTGTTTATAAATTTTGGAGATTAATTCCTTGTCAGTTGCATGGTTTGCAACTATTTTTTCCCATTCTGTGGGTTGTCTTTTCATTTTGTTTATGGTTTCTTTTGCTGTGCAAAAGCTTTTGAGTTTAATTAGGTCCCATTTATTTTTGTTTTTATTTCCATTACTCTAGGAGATGAATCAAAAAAGATATTGCTGTGATTTATGTCAAAGAGTGTTCTTGTCCTTCCTGATTTGAAGATGCTACGATGCTGGCTTTGATAACTGAAGAAGGGACCACAAGCCAAGGAATGTAGATGGCCTCTAAAAGCAGGGAAAGGTAAGAAAAGGAGTTCTTTTCTAGAGGATCCAGAAGAAACACAACTTATAGGCACCTTATCTTTAAAACTTCTGACAATAAATTTCTGTTGTTTAAGCCACTATGTTTATGGTATTTTTTTAACACCAATAGAAAACCAATATTCTAAGTTACAAAGTTATTTTCCTGTGTTTCTTTTTAAGAATTTTAAAATGTAATTCTTACAGTTAGATTTTTAATTCATTCATATAGTTCACTTTTATAAACAGTGTTATAGAGATGTCTACATTTTTTTTTCCTAAAGTAAGTCAATTTTCCCAACACCATCTACTAAGTTATACATTCTCTCCCCATTTATTTATGGTTTCACTTTGTCATATATGTAAGGTTCTCTTATATACTGAGCTCTCTATTCTGTGTAGTTGGTCCACTTTTCTATTTATTTAGATCTTCCTTAATGTTGTTTAATGAAGTTTTCTAATTTTCTCTATGAATACTTACAGACACTTTCTAAGATTTATTCTTAGGTATTTTATGGTTTTTTAATTGCTACTATAAATTTTATATTTCAAAAGATTTATTGTCTATTTGTTTCTGGTAGAAAAAAAATGTGACTGATTTTTATATATTAATCCCATTTCAGCCATTTTGCTAATCACAGTTATCAACAATATTTTTCTGTAGATCCATTTGATTTCCTATGCAGAAAATCAATCATTTAGATGTTTTGATATCTTCTTGCTATAGACTGAATTGTTGCCTCAAGTTATTGCCTCCCTCACTTCCAAATTCTTATGTTGAAGTCCTAACTCTCAATGTGATGGCATTTGAAGATGGGGCCTTTGGGAGGTAAGTAATTTACATTAGGTTATGAGGATGGGGTCCTCGTGATGGGTTTAGTAACCTTATAAGAAGACATCAGAAGCTTACTTTCATGATTGCTTACTCTCTCTCTCTCCCTCTCCCTCTCCTTCTGCCATACAAGGACACAGCAAGAAGCTAGCTGTTTGCAAGCCAGGAAGCAAGATCATAACAGGAACCAAATGGGCTAGAACCTTGGTCTGTGGTTTAAACCACCCAGTTTATCATATGTTGTTATAGCAACCCAAGCAGGTAGGCACACTTCCTTTCCATATATTTACATCTTCTTTTATCTTGCCTTACTGCTCCAGCTAGATCTCTAGTACATTGTTGAATCAAAGTAATAATAGTAGTATCCTCACTATATTCCTAAGATTAAATGGAATGATTCTAGTTTTTGACCATTATCACAATGCTTATTATAGATTTGTGGCAGACACACTTTATCAAATTAAAGAAAATTTCTTTAATTTTTTTTTTGCTAAGGTTGTTGAATTTCATCAATTGCCTTATTTGCATCTATTAAGATGACTATATGATTTTTCTTCTTTCAGTATTAATTTTGAAAAATGTAGCAGTAGATTTATAATGTTACAACCTTTTATTTCTTAGATAAATATTTATTTCATACTTATTTTTCTATGTATTATTTTTTGTTTGTTTTGATGGACTTCATTTTATAAATTTTGGTTTAGGTAGGTCACTGAATCTATGTTTACGAGTCAGATTAAACTACAATTTTAGTTTTTCATATTCTTGTAGTTCTGACATCCAGGTTTTACTCATCTTGCAAAGTGAGTTTGAGGAGCTTTACTTCTTTCTCTGTTCTCTAGATTGAATAAGATGGAGGTTATCTGCTTCCTAAAGCTTTGGTATAACTCACTTGTAAAATTATCTTGACCTGTTATTAGAAGGTTTGATACTACTAATTCAATTTCTTCAAGGATTGGAGGAATATGGTGGCTTACATGATAAAAAATCTACCTGCAAAGCAGGAGACCCGGTTTGATCCATGGGTTGGGAAGATCCCCTGGAGAAAGGAATGGATACCCACCCAGGATTCTTGCCTGGAGAATTCCATGGACAGAGGAGCCTGGTGGGCTACAGTCAATGGGGTCGCAAAGAGTTGGATATGACAGAACGACTAACACTTTCATTTTCTTCCTTCGTAGGAATATTTTAACTTTCTGTTTCTTCCTAAGCTTGGTAATTTATAATTCTCTTCTAGAAATGTATCTCTTTTGTCTAACTTTTTGAACTTATTGGCATTAACAATATTGTCTTATTAAATTTTAACCTATGCTGTATCTGCAATTACATCCCCCTTTCATCTCTAGCATTTCTTGTGTGTTCTTGCTCTACTTTTCTTGATCAATTTCCCCATAGGTTTGGTTATTTTATTAATCTTTTTCCAAGAACAGTCTTTCAGATTTGTTGATTCTCTGTATTAGCTCTTTGTTTTCCATTTCATTTATCATCCTTCATATGTTACTAGATATTTTATGATGATTTTAAAAATGCCCAACATTTTTTGAGATATTGTCATTGGCCAGGTAGCACATCAAAATGCTCACATACATATTTTAAATATTATCATATTTTGTCCTCAGAATAGCTTTACGAGGAAGATAATATCATTTCTATTTTATAAGTTAGGCTGCTAAGTTGCTTCAGTCGTGTCCGACTCTGTGCGACCCCATAGACAGCAGCCCATCAGGCTCCCCCATCCCTGGGATTCTCCAGGCAAGAACACTAGAGTGGGTTGCCATTAGGAAACACTGTTAAAGTTTTAAATTCACTAAGTCACAAAACTGGGATTCAAATTCAAGCCACTGTACTATACTTTTCCTCTATATTCTTTGAAATAGAATTCAAGAATAAAGATAATATTTAACTCTAGGGAATAAGCAATGTTGGGATTTTGGTGTGGTATGAAGAAATAGCATGTTTTTGTTGTTTAGAGTTGAATGTCAGTTCATGGCCACTACCTTCAGTAGTAATTCCATGCTAAAGTATATGAAGTATTTTAAAGTCAAGTATTTCATTCATGGTGGAATGAAAGGGCCTAATTACCATCCGTGTCCTAGCCAGGTTTTTTACTTCAAGACATATTTGAGCCAAAAAATAATTGTTGGACATATAATAGAGTGCTTCTTGCAAATTATCAAATTGTCTTGTAATGAATGATAGTATTTTTTCAAATGTCATTTTCAAATCACTTCCTTGAATGAGTTTTCAAAGCATGCTCCAGTACTGTATCTAATTTCCACATTTTTTACTTCAGCGGCTGTAAGTAGAGAAGACCATTATTATTCCCATCCTACAGATACAAGTATGAGAAGTTAAATAACTTGCTCAAGTTTATGTACCTAGTAAGAGGCAGAATGATTCTCAAATGCAGACTTTTGGATTCCCAGCTTGTTCATTGCTTTTTTATTCAAATATTCCTCATATATTTATTTCAGAACCACTATATTTAAGGTACAGTTTGGGAGCACTGCAGTGTAATAGAAAGTTGTATATGTCATATATATAAGACATTCATAAAAAATAATTGTGATAAAATGTTATAAGAGAGATCTAAGTAAAGGGTTATGAGAAATTCAGAGGAGGGAGAAAATTTATTTCTGAGTGGAAGGAAGAGGAGGATTCTGATATTTTTCTACTAACCTTCAAATCAATCTTAAGAATTAATCATCAAAAATCCAGAGGAATTTTTTTCAAAGTTTGCAATGTAATTACATTACATGGGATTCCTAGGTGGCGTAAAGAATCCACCTGCCAATGCAAGAGATGCAGGTTCAATCCCTGGATGGGGAAGAGTCCCTGAGGAGGAAATGGCATCCCATTCCAGTTTTCTTGCCTGGAGAATCCCATGAACAGAGGAGCCTGAAGGGCCATAGTCCATGGGGTCATAAAGAGTTGGACACGACTGAGTGACTGAACATGCATGCACATTACATTATATTACATAGAATAAACAGACCAGACACAGAGAAAATTCTGGACAGAAAGAGCAAAGTGAATAGCTCAGTATACTATAATGTTTCCCTCAGCTGGATTTAAGGAACTTTCCAGATTTCTGTAAGTCCATGGTAAGACCACCATTCTCATAATCAGATGCTCCACTTCTCCCCTATTATAACCAAGAAAAAGGCTGTAAATGGAATCAAGGACCTGCCTTCTCCAAGGCGATCATCAGGACTAATGCCCGTATGCCTCAGTTACCTCTATCTCTTCCAGACGTCCAGGAACCCAGGTCAGCAAAGAACACACAGGAACATCTCCACGTATACAGATCTACGTCCTCTAATCATCTAAATCCTTTCACTCAGCTTTCTATATCTTATGTTCTTTCTTTGGCATCATCTTCCACAACCGTGGTCTCTCCCAAGAACATTCATCTCTTTATCTTATGATCTATCTAAAAAAGTCAAAGAAAGTAGTTGAGGCCCTCTCAAGTGGTACCTGCTTTTTCTCACCCAGTCCCCACACTGTGGACCCAATATAACTGGTGCCCTCCTTATTTGCCATTGTTTTCTCAGATATTTTTTCTCTTCTATCTTCTTCCAGAACCCCAAAGTAGACAAAGCTACTTTCCACTTTTCCTCCCTGAAATCATTCTCTAATCTTTCAGTTATACAACTCATTGAAGCTTTTAGCACTTGGTCCAGTGTTTCTGGCATCATCTTAGCAGTTATGTAGATGGTCCATCCCGCAAACTGTCCTCTCAGAATCTTGACCTCTTTACTTGGAATGATGTCTTCAGCCCATCCCCCTTGGCTACTGACTCTCAGAGCTAAACTCTGGACCCTATCATTTCCTTTTACATATCTCAATTTCAAGCACTTTATTCTGTAACAGTTACACCTAACTTTTCAACATATTTATCCCAGTACTCATAAATCAACATTTCTTTGACCCCGTTAGGAACTTCAGTTCATTGCCCTTGCCTGTTTCTTTTTATTGTACCTCTCATCCTTTCTGTTCTCTTTAACTAAACCAAGTTCCATGCTTCATCACCCCCTTGCATACAACCGAAACACCCTTTCTTTCTCTCTCTCTCTCTCTCTCTCTCTCTAAGAGTCACCTAGCAAAAGCACAGCCTTGGTTAAATAAAGCTCTCTGCCTCATCTTTTCCTGCGTTTGAGCAGTGTGGCCAGGGGAGAAAAAAAATCTATTACTACACTGCATGAACTCGTTCTAAATTTATAACCACAAAACTCAAGTGGACCCTCAGCACTGCTCAGCCAGTCTTCATCTCTCTAGTCAATTTCCTTTCCCACTCTTGGAGGAGATTATTTCACACCATCTGTCTCTTTGAAACTGTTCTCCTCTTTTCACTCATAACTGATGATCTCGCTTCCTATTTCACAGAGAAATAAGAACAATCAGAAGAGAGAAATACATTTTCCAACACCAGATTTGTCAATTGCACTTTATCTGTACCCTTACCTTCTGTCTCCTCTCCTAGTAAATGGGATAAATTTCCCTAGTTCCTATCAAATGCTTGTGTACTAGATCTCATCTACTGTAACCTACTCAAGAACTCTGGTCTTCTCCCCTGAAACTTCAGTTTTTCCTATTTCTATCGGTAAGCAGACATGGTGAGATATCTTTTGTTAGGAAAGAACTCATTCATCCTCCAGGGAATGGGGAAATGATCTGATTGGTGAATAGAGAAGCTCAACTCAGCTTCTTCTCTCTTTCTCCTTGGACTTCTACCTGCCTAAAGAAAATCCACCTATTATTCATTTCCTTAAAATTATGTATTACAAGAGCAGACCCCAGTGGAGAAACCCTACAATTGTTCAGGGCTGCCAGGTACTGGGCAGGTAAGTCTACCTAATTCTCTGTAAAATATTGGCTCTGTAAAAAATTAGTCCATATGGCTGATGGACTTAATCCATCTACCTTAACAGTTTTCTCAGTAAGTAATATTCTGATCTTCGACTGCCTGTTTCCTATGTGTCATAGATTCAGAATTTGGGCAGATATGAAAGGGATGTTTTCTATTGGTTCTCTCAAACCCCAGCATCTCCCATCTTAAAAAATATGGGTAAGTTTTTGTCTTTACCCATCTCTTACCTCCTTGTTAGAAATGTCCTCCATTAAAGCCAAACAGCCCAAGAAATCTGCTGTAACTCACTGTCAACTCGTCCTTACCACCTCTTACGTCTTCAGACTTTCCTCTCCAGCATGCCATGGAAACTGTTATGTTAAGACCACTAGCAACTTACATTTTTCCAAATCCAATGGTTGGTTCTCAGCAGTGAATTGATCATTCTACCTCATTTGCCACAGCTGATTATTCTTTCTTTAAATGCTTTTCCCCTGACTCTTGGCTTCACGAATACCAGAATTTGTTCTTGGAAATCATAGTAGTCTTAATTTTAATTTGAAAAATTCTAAATATTTATTAGTTGGAGGGTATATAAAAACTATATATATTCAAAAACATGATCAGATAAGTAGTTACTGACAGGGAAAAACGTGTTATTACAAGAAAGGTGAAAAAACCAAGGTTGTGAAATAGTAGGTATGTTTTTATCACATTTTTATTGTCTATAGAATAATACATATTAAATAGCACAGGCATATAAATCAATCTGTTGGGCTTCCCAGGTGGCTCAGATGGTAAAGAATTTGCCTGCAATGCTGAAGACCCAGGTTCGACGCTTAGGTCAGGAACATCCCCTGGAGAATGAAATGGCAACCCACTCCAGTATTCTTGCCTGAAGAATCCCATGGACAGAGGAGCCTGGTGGACTGTGGTCCATGGGGTCGCAAAGAGTCGGATACAAATGAATGATTAACACATAGAGAAGTAGGGATCTCAAAACATGGTATTGTTTTCTTCCTTCTTTCCTACTGGACTCTGGTTGGGGGAAGGAGAAGAAGTAGCAGTTCTGGGTGAGATTTTCTAAGTTCAGAAATAAAAACACAGATCAGAAAGAAAAAGACTGATCAGGTTGATTATATAATAATTTCTTTATGTTCATATAGATAAAATTTTCATATAAATGTATATGAAGCTGGGAAACACTTTCAGTAAATATGACATGATTATATAAATACATCATTCAAACTGAGAAGAAAATCTCTGAGCCACAACTAAGTAACACATGTCATAGCCAATTTTTTTAAGGAGAAATATAACTGGCAAAAATCATAAAAGATTATTTAAGCTTTATAGAAATCAAATGCCAGTTAGAATTGAAATGAAGTAATCTCTCCATTAAAACACATTAGTAGAATATAGGTATAATTCCGTATATATATATATATATATATATATATATATACCTGTATAAATACAGGCATGTATATATACATGTGTGACCTCTTTCTCTCTCACTGCTCTGCTAGGTTATAAAAGTTCCACGAGGGATAAAACTATTTTGTGTAATTAACTGCATTTATCCCAAGCACTCAGCTCAATGATTTTAACTATGAATTTAATATCTGTTGGCTATATAAATGCCAATGAAATCATGGTGAAAAAGGTGTACCTTTTCTATAATTGTGTCTTGCTGGTTTACAAAGCCATTTAAGAATTATTAGTATTTTGTATTTTTTTAAGTTTTCCAGTTTCTGAAGTGGAAATCAGTTATGTAGATTGATGCAGTCTTTAAAAAAATTTAATTATTCTACATCTAGTTTTTTTAATATGTTTTTTCTGTTCTTTGTTTAGCAATGTAATCTACTTATTTACCTCATGTTTTGGTGCAATTTACAAGAAAAGTAACATGCCAGAGAAAATTGCACTGTAAATGTAAATCAAATAAAAATTCCATTTCAGGTCTCTGGTGAAGATACCTCTAACATGAATTACAGGGCGAAATATAGCCTAAACAACCACTGGCTTGTTATACAGACTATAAAATGCACTTAAAATAAAAAAAAACTGCAAAAGGTCAAGGTCTTTCTCTTTCTCTTTTTCCAATCATATTGGGTAAATAACAGGGCATTAGAATGAAAAACTATTAAGATTATGCTCTTTACTCTGGGATTGAAAGCTATGAAATATTGACAACACACATAACTCTAAAAGTGCTAGTCTTTCATTTCAGCATTGATATTTGAGTGATTTTGGTAGAAAATATATATAGATATATTGCAGTTCATTTGAGAATTGAAAGACAATGCAGATTTTAGAGAGAAAGCTGCAAAATGGGCCTCTGGTATTATGACCTGAGGGGCCCCACCCAAGCCAAAAATTGAAACGCATGCCTTTGGGGAAATAAGCGTCTGACTTTGAAATCCTGTCAGAAAGCAAATCTGGAGAAAGACTCCCAAAATGTGGCTTCTTGGACAATTTCTGCTGCCATAAACTTTCCACCGCCCTCCCTCTTCCTGCTTCACATTAAGGAAGAAAGTTGCTTCTTCATTGCCAACAGCAATCAAGAATACTGGCCTTAATAGAATATTGCTCAGCCATAAAAGGGAATGAAACTGGGTCATTTGTAGTGATGTGGATGAACCTAGAGTCTGTCATATGGAGTGAAGTAAGTTAGAAAGAGAAAAACAAATATGGTATATTAACACATATACATGGAATCTAGAAAGATGGCATTGATGAATCTATTTGCAGGGAAGCAACAGAGACACACATATAGAGAATGGACTTGTGGGCATGGGAAGAAGGGGAGGGTGGGACAAACTGAGAGGGTAGCATTGACATGTACACATACTACCATGTATAAAACAGATAGCTAGGGGGAAGCTACTGTATAGCGCAGGGAACTCAGCTTGGTGCTCGGTGATGGCCTACAGGGGTGGGATGGGGTGGTGGGAGAGAGGCTCAAGAGGGAGGGGATGTATGTATACTTATGACTGATTCATACTGTTGTACAGCAGAAACTAACACAACATTGTAAAGCAATTATACTCCAATTAAAAAAATAAAAAGAATACTGGCCTTTCTACATATTGTCTTTGAAAAGCAGACTTGTTGTTATTCAATTACTAAGTCATGTATGACTCTTTGTAACCTCATGGACCATAGCATGCCAGGCTCCTCTGTCCTCCACTATCTCCTGGAGTTTGCTCAAATTTATGTTCATTAAGTCAGTGATGCTATCTAACCAGCTCATCCTCTGCTGCCCCCTTCTCCTTTTGCCTTCAGTCTTTCCCAGCTTCAGGGTCTTTTCCAGTAAGTCGTCTCTTCTTATCTGGTGGTCAAAGTATTGGAGCATCAGCTTCAGCAGCAGTCCTTCCAATGAATATTCAGGGTGATTTCCTTTAGGATAGACTGGTTGAACTCAGCACAGTCCAAGGGACTCTCAAGAGTCTTCTCCAACACCACAGTTCAAAAGCATCAATTCTTCAGCGCTCAGCCTTCTTTATGGTCCAACTCGCACATGACTACCGGAAAAACCATAGCTTTGACTATACAAGCCTTTGTTGGCAAGGTGATGTCTCTGCTTTTTAATATGCTCTCTAGGTTCTCATAGCTTTTATTATATACTGAGAACCCCATGGACAGTATGAAAAGCAAACTAGTATAAGGCAAAAAGAAAACTACTGAACTGGGCTTTAAGAACATGCATGCATGGTAAGTTGATTCAGTCATGTCTGACTCTTTGTGACCCCATGGATTGTAGCCCATCAGACTCTTCTGTCTATGAGATTCTCCAGGAAAAAATACGGGAGTGGGTTGCCATGCCCTCCTCCAGGGGATTTTCCCAACCCTGGGATGGAATGTGTGTCTCTTACATCTCCTGCATTGGTATGTTGGTTCTTTACCATTAGCACCACCTGGGATTTAGGAAAATAGTGTTCAAACCCCAAATCTATCATATATTAATTCATACCAGCCATTAAACTATTCTAAACCTTAGATTATTATTGAATTATTCAGCCTCAGATTACTCATCTATGTAACAAAACTAATACTATCAGTTCCATCTGACTCCCATAATGGTGATGTCAGTTCTGGTAGTATGCACATTGCTCTTCTTTCTGCACCTTTCTTCACCCTTATCCATGGGATTTTAGATTTGACCTCAAAGGCAAGTTCTTCTCATCAAACTAACAATCCATTATTTACCCTTTAGTTAAAAATAACATTGTTGTTGTTCAGTCACTCAGTCATGTCTGACTCTTTGCAACCCCATGGCCTGCAGCATGACAGACATCCCTGTCCTTCACCATCTTCCAGAGCTTGCTCAAACTCATATCCGTTGAAGCCATCCAGCCATCTCATCCTCTGTCATCCCCTTCTTCTCCTCCTTCAGTCTTTCCCAGAATCAGGGTCTTTTCTAATGAGTCAGCCCTGCGCATCAGGTAACCAAAAGTATTGGAGCTTCAGCTTCAGCATCAGTCCTTTCAATGTATATTCAGGATTGATTTCCCTTAGGATTGACTTGTTGTATCTCCTTGCTGTCCAAGAGACTCCCAAGAGTCTTTTCCAACATCACGGTTCAAAAGCATCATTTCTTCTGTGTTCAGCCTTCTTTATGGTCCAACTCTCACATCCATATATGACTACTGGAAAAACCATAGCTTTGGCTAGATGGACCTTTGTCAGCAAAGTAACGTCTCTGCTTTTTAATATGCTGTCTAGGTTTGACATACCCTTTCTTCCGAGGAGCAAGTGTCTTTTAAATTCATGGCTGCAGTCACCATCTACAGTGATTTTGGAGCCCAAGAAAATAAAAAGTCTCTCACTGTTTCCATTGTTTCCCTCCATATGACATGAAGTGATGGGACCGGATGTCATAATCTTTGTTTTTTGAATGTAAAGTTTTAACCTAGCCTTTTCATTCTCCTCTTTCACTTTCATCAAGAGGCTCTTTAGTTCTTCTTCCCTTTCTTCCATAAGGGTGGTGTCATCTGCATATCTGAGGTTATTGATATTTCTCCTGGCAATCTTGATTCCTGCTTGTGCTTCATCCAGCCCAGCATTTTGTGTGGATCACAGCCTTGTCTAACTCAATGAAACTATAAGCCATGCTGTATAGGGCCACTCAAGATGATGGGTCATGGTGGAGAGTTCTGACAAAATGTGGTTCACTGGAGAAGTGAATGGCAAACCACTGCAACATTCTTGCCTTGAGAACTCCATGAACAGTATGAAAAAATAACAAAGACATGTGCTTTCTCCTTAAAAGTATGTTGAGATTGTGGCATGGAAGGATTGAAAGTGATTGAAATTTTAATTCATAGGAGAGATAGAAATAATTTTGAAATATAAGGTATTACCCAAAGTAAGACTTAAGACCCTCTCTGGTTGATTTTCTCTTTGTTTCCGTCATGCATGTACTCATGATGCTCTAAATGATGCCTGGAAGGCTGGCCCTCTCCTCATCTTTGAACTTCAACTCCTCTGGCCATCTTGCAGGCTCCTCTATAGTCCTGAGGAGCTCGTGAGTTCCTGTGAGCATTTCTTCCAAACTCATGTCAGTCCATGGACATATCACTCAGTCTAGCCTCTGCACAAGTCAGAAAACTCAGTTATTGTGTATTCCAGTCTCTCTCAACACTCATATTTCATGATTGACCAATTCTGTTAATTCTTTCTGACCTGTCTCTCTAAACAGCCCCTTTACTTTCTTCTCTTCACTACCACTTCCCTACTTCAGATTCTCATCATCCCATGCCAAATCTATTGAATTAGCCACCTACCCAGATTTCTCCTCTTACTATTCATTTTCCATCCTGCAGTTGCACTGCTCTTTCTTAAAAACAAAACAACAGTCACCTGCTTTAAAGTATTCAGAGACTTGCCACTATCTAGAAAGTCCAAACTTCTTAAAATAGCCTTCAAACTCTCAAACCTCCTAGTTCAGCTTCCTCCTGGCCACTCTGCCCTCCTCTCCTTTATCCCACACTTTGCCTTCTTGGCTGACTTCTGTCTTCCTGGAATGCCTGTACACTGTCCAACCCTAGACCTTGCTCATGCTGTTCCCTGGATCTGTTCCTTCCCTGATGGAAATGCCATCTCTTTTGAAAAAACCCAGCTGGACTCTCTACCCCCCAACCCCAAGTTTTATCTCTTAAACTTTGGTTCCCCTTCCTTTTGGTCCCCATAGCATACCTATACCTTTATTCTTGGATTTACAGCCTACCACACCTAGACAGCATATTAAAAAACAGACATTACTTTGCCAACAAAGGTCCGTCTAGTCAAGGCTACGGTTTTTCCAGTGGTCATGTATGGATGTGAGAGTTGAACTATAAAGAAAGCTGAGCACTGAAGAATTGATGCTTTTGAACTGTGGTGTTGGAGAAGACTGTTGAGAAGTCCCTTGGACTGCAAGGAGATCCAACCAGTCCATCCTAAAGGAGATAGGTCCTGGGTGTTCACTGGAAGGACTGATGTTGAAGCTGAAACTCCAATACTTTGGCCACCTGATGCGAAGAGCTGACTCGTTTGAAAAGACCCTGATGCTGGGAAAGATTGAGGGCAGGAGGAGAAGGGGACGACAGAGGATGAGATGGTTGGATGGCATCCCCGACTCAATGGACATGGGTTTGGGTGGACTCCGGAAGTTGGTGATGGACAGGGAGGCCTGGTGTGCTGCGGTTCATGTGGTCGCAAAGAGTCGGACACGACTGAACGACTGAACTGAACACATTTTCCCCCTCTCTATCTCTATACAAGACTCTGCTCCTAAATGGCATGGGTTGCTTCTTATTCAGCTCCATATATCTAGTGATTGGCCAGAATGCTTGGATTCTATTAAGTATTCAACCCATGCGTGAATGACAAATAAGGAGACAATGCATAAAGAGGTCCTGGGCAGCCAAGCCAGCATGGGAGTTCCGGGTGACATGGACACAGTAATGGGTGGAGAGACGGAAAGGAGAAATGAAGAAAATACTGATGGCAAACGAGCCTTGAAATTTGTGTAAGAAGTCAAGTGCAGATTCCGAGAGAAAAATGTTAAAACAACCCTCTCCCTTTCGTGACTCACCATGCAAAGTCAATCCCACAGCAGGTCTTCTCAGCAAGGCACCCTCAGTGTTTGCCTCTCTAACAGATAATGATCCCAGGAAGCTACAAACAGGATTCCTGGGGAGACTTGGACCTCTCCCTGCCTGGGAGCTTGCCCTAGGATGAACCACCTGATTGCCAGGTAAAAATAGAAGACTCTCAGCTTCTGTGTTTTCTCACTCTTTTCACAGCTCTCCCAGGGCCTATTTCTTTTCATCTTTGCACAGCTTGACACCTCCATTTGGCAAACCACTGCTAGGCATGGGTGTCAAGCCCCACTGGAGTCACACCTTAGTTGCAGAGGTTTGAACGAGTTTCTTTGCACTCCCTGTCTCTAGGGCAAATATTCTAATTCCCTGTGATTGATGGAGAAAGCAGGGAGATTATGGAGGGGCCTGATCAAGGAGATAGAGGACCAGCTATAAATTCTCATCTAAATATGCTGACAGCATATGCCAGGTGAGAGTTGAAGGTGGGTACATTTCTGCTCATAGCTTTTAAGATCTGCTTCCCTCTCTTGGGGGGGCCCCTAGATTCTGTGCAAGGAGAGTTGGTAAGGCCCTCTCAAACAGGAATCACTTTAAAGGGCATAGAGCATTTTCTTCTTTTCTCATTATACACAGAAGAATAAAAAGTCTTGGCTTCAATGCTCCCATCAGGAAAAAAATTGCTTCCAGCTTGTAGACAAGGCCCCTTGAGTGGCCTGGGAAAGGCAGCCCATGCAACTCTGAGCATCCTCCCACACGCGGTTTGCTCAAGGCCCCTTCCTGCCTTGCTAACACACCACTGGCTGAAAGCAGCCATTAATACAACTTCTGGGCACCATCCCAGAGTGTTGCACAGGAAAGCTCATCGCTCTCTCTGTGATGTTAGGTTTCAGAGTTTCAGAAAACATCACCATCTCTTCTACTTTTCATTGTGCATCACCTATTGTTCAAAGATGCCCCAATCCAAAGGGGCCAAAGAAATATTGATATTGCCCACCAAAGTCTCCTAGAGAAAAGGAAAACTACATGGACCCAGCCTTTAGACTGATTCAGGTTACACTCATGAGCAGCCTCTATCCTCTCTCTCTCGTTTTCCCCCGTCTCTCTTCTGGGTCAGACAATTGAGTGTTAGCACTGCCTTCACTGAGATTATTTGTTCTTTTCTATAGGGTTCCAAGCTCCACCTTCCACTCCGGCCAAATTCGAGCTCTTAGCAACCACTGGGGCCTTGTTAAACTGGCGTACGATTCCTTGGATTACTTCCCAGGACCTTTGAACACACTGCTCTCCCTAGGCTCCCTCAATCTCTCAAGTCCCTCTTCAGTACTTTCTCTCTTCTCCTCTCTCTTGGCCACACTTAAACACCAGCTGCTGACTTCCTGGCCACCCACTGCAGCTCATTTTCCTGCATTTATCTCATCCTTTTCCCTGATCCTTTCTTTTAAACCTCTCTCCCACTTCAGGGACTCACTACCCAAGTGTATTCGCTTGCTATTTCCTCATTTATTGTTCTCTTGTCTCAGTCACCAATGACACATTATATCTATTATCACTTCTAAAACCTTTATAGTCAATCTACCCAGAGAATCAGAGTATATCTGCAATGAATATAGAATTGGAAAGGATGGCAATTTTCACTATAATCTTTTATTTTTTTTAAGATTTATATGGTACTGTTTGATCCTTTTCTGAGATGGCTTAGGATAGCATGGGACTAGGAGGCTTATTTAGACTAGAAGCCTGGGAATTATAATACAGAAAAAAAATCTGTTTTACATTATATACAGATATCATTTAATTGATGATTATTAAGTGTTACATAGGAATAAAACATAGATTTCCTTATAATGTTCATACTCCTTAAGAAAATTGGATAAACCCCATAATGAAATAGGGTGCTGATTATATTTTGCATGTATTTTTTACATCCATATTGTTTAATTACCTTTTTTTCATTCAAGTTTTGTGTTTGCAGGTTCATTGATTCATTGTCTTTCCGTCCCTTGTTTTCTTCTTGGCAAATGTGAAGGCTGAAAGAACATTATGAGTGGATTATATGACTTATATAACTTCTCCTATGGTTTTTTGACAGGATAGACACTCAGGATGGAGGAATACTTTAAAAATTCCACAAGTTTTCTTTCCGTATAAATGTATAATGACAGAATAGCAGTAGAGAGACTCATATACAAAGAGAACTGTGTACCCAGAGTGCGTTTAAGACATTTTCTTAGAGCTTAATATAGAATATCACCTGCCTTTCAATGAATTGTTTATAAGAAAGTTTCCTCTTGAAGTAAATCCTAAAACTGGTATTATGAGGATAAAGAAAAAAACAAGCATGGTTTGAAAGTGTGTGTCCTGGAAACATTAAAGGGGTAGACAACTTGTGTGATGATTTAAAGCATATGTTTTTTCATGAGAAAACTAATACATGCTTATTGCCAAAAATGTTGAGGTGAAAGAAAGAGGGTGTCTTTGTGCATACATCTTTACCTAAAATTTCAAAGTATTTTTCTCAGGATAGGTTTCTAAATGTGTACGAATTGAGCCCAAGGGCTGGAACATCTCTGAGACTCTTGACATATTTTGACAAATTGCTTTTCATGGGGGTGGTATCAATTTACACTCCCACCAGGAGTGTATGACTGTGTCTCACCTTACCTTTGCCAGAATGGAATAAAATCTTTGTTAATTGGATAAGAAACAGCATTCCTTCTTGGCTGTACTTTGTATTACTTTATTTCTAGAAAAGTTGAAGCTTTTTCATTTCTATCAGCTCATTAAAGAATAAGATTTTAAAAAAAGAAAATCATGTGCAAATTTAGACTCTTATTAGCCTCTCTGATTGTTTTGTGTTAATAATAGTTTCAGTGGGTAATACAAAGTTCCTCCAAATAGAAATGGAAACTGTTAAACAAGCCCATGCTGATGGAAGTAGAGGCATTAGGAGTATGCACCCTGACACACTGCCCTGTTTGGAAGGGGACTGAAAAAGTGGATGCAGTCTCTCCAAATGTCTTAGGTTAGAGTCTTCTCTATGAACCCCGGAGGGTTCATGTGAAAGCGATTTATTAGGAAGTATTTCCAATAAAAGACAGAAAGGCAACAGCAAAGCGGGCCAACCAGATGTGAGACATCAAGCAAAGTCAAATGGAAGGTAACGTGGTGTAGCTGGGCTTGCTCTGGAGTCATGCCTCACAGCAACCCTACCAGGTGCCTGAGGAGCTGAAGTATTTCTTTATTCCTCCCTTCCTTAGTCGTTGTTTATGATGCTCAGGGAAAGAACATGGACTTTTCCAGGCACTGCTGACTCTCCACCTTCCACAAAAGGCAATGTGGATACCAGCAGCCTGAGGGCAGCCCTCCAGCAAAGAGATGCGGCAAAGAGATGCCAGCTACCGGAAGTGAAAACACTCTGGAAGACGGTGGTGCAGGACATGGTCAACGGATTTGAGGGCATCAGGGAGGAGCATCTGCAGGCATCCTGGGACTAAACGCTCTTATGGACAATAACTCACTTGACTGCCTTAGGTAAAGTCAATTATGGTTTGTTAAATCTGGACGGACCTATGTTCTCCTGCCAATGGTGAGTCATAAAAGGTGGAGAAGAAGCCATAAAATAAAATCTTGTTCATTTTCATGTGTGCTGAGAATGAGTGGGTAGTAGCTTGAAAATGTAAAAGGAAACAAATGGAAGAAGAGTCTAAGAGGATGGAGGGGAAATTGGAAAGAAAAGGAAAAGTGACGGGTAAAAAAGGAAATGGGACAAACCAATATTGTAAACCAATCATCAATCAATTACAAATAAATAAACATTAAAAAAAAAAGAAAAGAAAGGGGATTTGAAGGCCGCTGATTAGGAGATGAATCAGGAGGCTAAGCGGCCAGAAGCAAACCTGGGATGGACATAAGGCTATATCCCAGTGTCCATGTCAGGGCTTGGAGTTCCTTGGTAATATTTTCTGTTTGACTTTAGAAATTAAATAATGTATATATTTGGAACTTAGAAATTACATATTGACTTAGAAATTAAATATTGGATATATTTGGAACACTCACAAAAAGATCTGAATATTTTGTGTACTAAGATGCCAATATTTCATTAGGTTTATATAAAGTATAGATCCCCTAACATGATAAATAACTGGATATAATAATGGAGAGGGAAGTTTCTGGGATTGGCCACTGATCTCCATTTCATCTTCCTTCTGTTTGAATAGGTTGGACATCTAAAACTCAAACGAACCTGTGGCGGATTCATTTTGATATTTGGCAAATCTAATACAGTTATGTAAAGTTTAAAAATAAAATAAAATAAAAAAAAAAAAGAAAGTGAAAAAAAAAAAATAAATAAATAAATAAAACTCAAACGAACCCTAAGGAACAAAACAAAACAAATTTATGTGAACCAAAAACATCTACTGAAACTTTTCAAGCCCCAGATGAATTAGTATCCTCCAGTGAGATGCACTTGTGTGACTTAGACAACAGAAGTAAGAAGCACAGGATCGGTTTCAGGTTGCTGCCATAGGTTAGCAAGATTGTAGCTTATCTGTGGCAAATTTCTGGAATTTATTCTTCAGTTCCTGGGTGTGGAGTAACAGTGGTGGTAGCAGCAACTCTCTTTCTTTGACTCCCTGATAGGTGGATAACATTTTTGGGTGTCCTTTCAAGGTTTTAAGGTGCTTAGACACTGCTGTGGAAGGGGCTGCCTTTCCTGGTGGCTCAGTTGGGAAAGAATCCACCCACAATGCAGGAGATCCGGGTCTGATCCCTGGGTCAGGAAGAACCCCTGAAGAAGGAAATGGCAACCCACTCCAGTATTCTTGCCTGGGAAGTCCAATGGACAGAGGAGCCTGGTGGGCTATGGTCCATGGGGTTGCAAAGAATCGGACAGGATTTAGAGACTAAACCACCACCAGACACTGCTGTGGAAGGGACGGCAACCAGCATGATCCAACACCAGCCTCAGTCCTGCATGTTTTCAAAAATCATTCCCAAAGACTCAGCCTAGAATCTGCTGCTGCATCCCTCATGGAGCCTGTAAGCATCCGGTTACCTAAAGCAAATATCCACTGCTTAAAATACCTGGAGGGGTTTGCTTTTTACACTGAGCACTGACTGACCTAGGAGTGCACACAACACACTACCCCAGGAGCAGTAGTTCTCTTCCTCTTTCCCTTTCTTTCCTTTCCTCTTTCCTCTCTGCCACATCACGTCACATCCTTTCTCTTTCTAAACACTTCAGTTCAAAAGTCATTAGGTGGGTGGACTATAAGCACCCACATGGTAAGAGGGGTCCTGGTGTAGCATCGTAGCCCATGTAGGGTGAGGAGGTTATCCAACAGGTGGGTGGTGGTCTGGTGTAGACCCCCAAAATCACAGCAAGATAGGCAGATGCTGTACAGAGGTATTCTTACTGCAGGCAAGAATCCCTTAGAATCTTGAGCCATCATAGTCAACAAGAGTCCAAAATGCAGTACTTGGATGCAAGCTCAAAAATGACAGAATGATCTCTGTTTGTTTCCAAGGCAAACCATTCAGTATCACGGTAATTGACGTCTATGTTCTGACCAGTAATGCTGAAGAAGCTGAACGGTTCTATGAAGACCTACAAGACCTTCTAGAACTAACACCCCCAAAAGATGTCCTTTTCATTATAGGGGACTGGAAGCAAAAGTAGGAAGTCAAGAAACACCTGGAGTAACAGGCAAATTTGGCCTTGGAGTACAGAATGAAGCAGGGCAAGGCTAATAGAGTTTTGCCAAGAGAACGCACTGGACATAGCAAACACCCTCTTCCGAAAACACAAGAGAAGACTCTACACATGGACATCACCAGGTGGTCAACACCAAAATCAGATTGATTATATTCTTTGCAGCCAAAGATGAAGCCCTATACAGTCAGCAAAAACAAGACTGGGAGCTGACTGTGGCTCAGATCATGAACTCCTTATTGTCAAATTCAGACTTAAATTGAAGAAAGTAGGGAAAACCACTAGACCATTCAAGTATGACCTAAATCAAATCCCTAATGATTATACAGTAGAAGTGACAAATAGATTTAAGGGACTAGATCTGATAGACAGAGTGCCTGATGAACTATGGACGGAGGTTCGTGACATTGTTCAGGAGACAGGGAGTAAGACCATCCCCAAGAAAAAGAAATGCAAAAAGGTAAAATGGCTGTCTGAGGAGGCCTTACAAATAGCTGTGACAAGAAGAGAAGTGAAAAACAAAGGAGAAAAGGAAAGATATAAGCATCTGAATGCAGAGTTCCAAAGAATAGCAAGGAGAGATAAGAAAGCCTTCTTCAGTGATCAGTGCAAAGAAATAGAGGAAAACAATAGAATGGGAAAGACTCGAGATCGCTTCAAGAAAATTAGAGATATCAAGGGAACATTTCATGCAAAGATGGGCTCAATAAAGGACAGAAATGGTATGGACCTAAAAGATGCATAAGATATTGAGAAGAGGTGGCAAGAATACACAGAAGAACTGTACCAAAAATATCTTCACGACCCAGATAATCACAATGATGTGATCACTCATCTAGAGCCAGACATCCTGGAATGTGAAGTGAAATGGGCTTCAAATGGGAAGCATCACTAAGAACAAAGCTAATGGAGGTGATGGAATTCCAGTGGAGCTATTTCAAATCCTAAGAGATGATGCTGTGAAAGTGCTGCACTTAATATGCCAGCAAATTTGGAAAACTCAGCAGTGGCCACAGGACTGGAAAAGGTCAGTTTTCATTCCAATCCCAAAGTAAGGCAATGCCAAAGAATGCTCAAACTACCGCACAATTGCACTCATCTCACACACTAGTAAAGTAATGCTCAAAATTCTCCAAGCCAGGCTTCAACAATACATGAACTGTGAACTCCCAGATGTTCAAGCTAGTTTTAGAAAAGGCATAAAAACCAGAGATCAAATTGCCAACATCTTCTGGATCATCAAAAAAGCAAGAGAGTTCCAGAAAAATGTCTATTTCTGCTTCATTGACTATGCTTAAGCCTTTGACTGTGTGGATCACAATAAACTGTGGAAAATTCTGAAAGAGGAGGGAATACCAGACCACCTGACCTGCCTCTTGAGAAATTTGTATGCAGGTCAGGAAGCAACAGTTAGAACTGGACATGGAACAACAGACTGGTTCCAAATAGGAAAAGGAGTATGTCAAGGCTGTATATTGTCACCCTGCTTATTTAACTTCTATGCAGAGTACATCATGAGAAATGCTGGACTGGATGAAGCACAAGCTGGAATCAAGATTGTGGGGAGAAATATCAATAACCTCAGATATGTAGATGACACCACCCTTATGGTAGAAAGTGAAGAGGCACTACTGCTACTGCTGCTGCTAAGTCACTTCAGTCCTGTCCGACTCTGTGCGACCCCATAGACGGCAGCCCACCAGGCTCCCCCGTCCCTGGGATGCTCCAGGCAAGAACACTGGAGTGGGTTGCCATTTCCTTCTCCAATGCAGGAAAGTGAAAAGTGAAAGGCAAGTCACTCAGTCGTGTCTGACTCTTTGCGACCCCATGGACTGCAGCCCACCAGGCTCCTCCATTTATGGGATTTTCCAGGCAAGAGTGCTGGAGTGGGGTGCCATTGCCTTCTCCGGAAGAGGCACTAAAAAGCCTCTTGATGAAAGTGAAAGAGGAGAGTGAAAAGGTTGGCTTAAAGCTCAACATCCAGAAAACAAAGATCATGGTGTCTGGTCCCATCAATTCATGGCAAATGTGGAAACAGTGGAAACAGTGGCAGACTTAATTTTTCTGGGCTCCAAAATCACTGCAGATGGTGATTGCAGGCATGAAATTAAAAGACGCTTACTCCTTGGAAGAAAAGTTATGACCAACCTAGACAGCGTATTAAAAAGCAAGACGTTACTTTGCCAACAAAGGTCTGTCTAGTCAAGGCTATGGTTTTTCCAGTAGTCATGTATGGATGTGAGAGTTGGACTATAAAGAAAGCTGAGTGCTGAGGAATTGATGCTTTTGAACTATGGTGTTGGAGAAGACTCTTGAGAGTCCCTTGGACTGCAAGAAGTTCCAACCAGTCAATCATAAAGGAAATCAGCCCTGAATTTTCACTGGAAGGACTGATGCTGAAGCTGAAACTCCAATATTTTGGCTACCTGTTGCAAAGAACTGACTCATTTGAAAAGACCCTGATGCTGGGAGAGATTGAAGGTGGGAGGAGAAGGAGAGGACAGAAAATGAGATGATTGGATGGTATCACTGACTTGATGGACATGAGTTTGAGTTAACTCCAGGAGTTGGTGATGGATAGGGAGGCCTGGCGTGCTGCAGTTCATGGGGTCGCAGAGACACGACTGAGCTACTGAACTGTCCTGTACTGTACAGAGGTATCCGAGGCTCAGTGAGGTGAGGAAGTTATGCGTGTGGATGTGTGTGGTGTAGGATGTCAGAACCTGAGAAGAATGAGGATGCTGTCCCTGTGTGTACATAGGAAGAGCCAGTGCTGGTGGTGGGACAGAGTGAGGAGAGCCTCGGCAGGGCGGCAGCATCAGCGGTGGCCTGACGTGGGGTTGTTGGAGCCTGAGGCAGCTGAGGAGGACATCCACGTGAGGGAGGGGCATGTGAGGGAGACACAGACCAGCATGTGGTGTCAGAGTCTGAATGGGATAAAGAGCAGAGGGCAATTAATCTAGTAGCAACAGGGTGTTGGATACAGACAGGAGGTTTGAGCAAATAGCTAAGTATTTTAAAAATAATAGGAACAAGGTTTCTCATTGAGAGGGAAGGTAGTTATAAATATGAAAAGAGAAAAAAAATAGCGTGAACCGTATGGTGTTAGATTGAAATTGGAGATATTGATGTGAAATCAGAGTTCTTGATATATAATTGGGTGTAAATGTGTGACATGCATATATTCTCTAGTTCTGCTCACAAAGAGAATCTGGGAGCAGTGACAACCCAGTAGCAATAAACATATCAAACGTCTAGATCTTGGAAACTAAATGTCATTCTCCATTCAAAAGGACCTCTGAAGAAGCCCCGGAAATGGGGCAGAGAAATTATAAGTAATCCCAGAACACTACATTGTGCCAGAAAGTAACGATATACCCGATGAATGATGGGACATGTCAAAGGACACAGAATGTAGCCTGAGGGGTTCCTATTGAACAAAACTGGGACAATTCGAGCATCAAAATAAATCATGATTGTAATTGAATATAAGCCACTGAATGTGAAGTGTCTGTGAGTCCATACGGATATCAATAAGCAAATGAATATGTTGAAAGTGAGAAGGCAATCGCACCCCACTCCAGTACTCTTGACTGGAAAATCCCATGGATGGAGGAGCCTGGTAGGCTGCAGTCCATGGGGTCGCTAAGAGTCGGACATGACTGAGCAACTTCACTTTCACCTTTCACTTTCATGCATTGGAGAAGGAAATGGCAACCCACTCCAGTGTCCTTGCCTGGAGAATCCCAGGGACGGGGGAGCCTGGTGGGCTGTCATCTATGGGGTCGCACAGAGTCGGACACGACTGAAGTGACTTAGCAGCAGCAGCAGCAGACTCTAAAAGCTCAAAGTACCTTCCTACAAAATACTTATTAAATACAAAGGAAATAAGGTAAATCTGCAGTGAGCAGACAGACAACTGATCAGCTGATTATTACTTGACAATCAGTAATGTGATGTTGAATCACATTTCCACCTAATTGAAATCACATGCCACCTAATAGGATGCAGCGAAAAGAACACAGCATCATTTTGGTGTCGTTCCCACCAAAACCAAAGATGCGTAATCAGAATCTAATTGTGCAAAGTCATCGACAACCCCAAATTGAGGACCAATCTACAAAATAGCTTTTCTGTAATTTTTAAATGATCGGGATCTGAAAGATTCAACAGTCTTCAAATTGAAGAACACTAAAGAGACATGGTAACTAAATGCAACTTGTGATTTCAGACTGGTTTATTTTGCTATAAATGATATTATTGTGACAACAGGTGATACTGCAATGGATCTGAAAATAAGATGGTACTGGTGTGTCAATGTTACAATCCTGGTTTTTGTGGTTGTATTGAGTAATGTGGGGCTTTCCAGGTGGCTCAGGGGTAAAGAATCCACCTGCCAATGAAGGAGATGCCAGAGACATGGGTTTGATCCTTGGGTTGGGGAGATCCCCTGGAGGAGGAAATGGCAACCCATTCCAGTATTCTTGCCTGGAGAATCTCATGGACAGAGGAACCTGCAGGGTTCTCTGAGCCTGTGGGGACACAACTGAGCATGCAGGAGCACATACACATTGGATCCTATAGGAGAAGGTCCTTGTTTGTAAGAATTGTATACTAAAGCATTCAAGAGTGATGGGGCATCATGTTAACAAGTTACTCTTCAACGGTTCAGAAAAAAAAACATTCTTGTACTGTTCTTGCAATTTTTCTGAACATTTGAGATTGTTTTACACACACACACACATACACACACACACAGACTCCAGTTGTTTAGAGTATTATTATCTAGTCTCTCAAAGAAGGAAAGGTACCAAGGAGGCTCAGGGACAGAGATAAAAGAATTTCTTCATTCTAGGGAAGTGGCCAGAAGCCAACGTGGAGGCCTCTTTTCAGGGAGTCTCATTAGGGGTCTCTGAAAGGAGAAGACAGCATGGAACTGGATAGTGGGTGGAGCCAGGGCTTACTGCTGATTAGACTCATGGACTCTAAATCTGGTGAGTGTTTTGATTACTAAACTGAGATCCTGTCATCATCACTCTTCACATCCCAGTTCTTCTGAGAACAGCTCCCCCTCCCCATTCTGGTCACCTTGGGCAGTGCCACGTGAAATGCAGATACGGCAGAGTCCACTTTCAATCTTGACTTATAGCAAGCAATGCCAATCTAACACAGGCTGAGAAGGAGCCTCCGAATTCTTACTTGACTCCTCCTGTCTTTGCTCATGACCTTCACTGCAAAATTTTTTGTCTTGTCGTAGCTCACATTCTGCTTCTTTCCTGTGACTCTGGACCTCTTGTCACCCCTCCTGTCAGCAGCCTTGGTCTCTCTCCTCATGGTTCGTCTGTTCCTGGTTGTTCTTGGAACAAACCTGATTATCAGTCAGGTGCCAGGAAAAAGAGACCAGCCTTTCTCTGGGACTGTCTCCTCCTGCCAAGGGGAACCAGAGCAAGTGTCCCTGCTAGAAGGGGTCCAAGAGATCTTTTAGCACAACTTCATCATTTAACAGATGAGGAGACTGAGTTCTAGAGAGGCTACCTAATGTGCCAGTGGTGACAGAGCCAGGAACAAAGCCCAGATTTTCAGCCTCTAGGGTCAGTGTACAGGCAACAGGCTATATAGGGGTAGATTTGGTGGTGGCAGAACTGAAAAACTATAAGTGGAGAAATAGAAAAGGGCATCTTATGGGAGGCAGAGAATTCAAGTCCAAAGCTTATACATTTGATCTGGAAAGGAATAAGGAGGAGTCGTGCGATAGAGGGATGATGTGTTTGAAACGGATTATTGATACTAAATAACATAGCATTTAACATAGCATTTCTCAACAGTGGTGCCATTGACATCTGGAACTGGATAACTCTCCGTTGTGGGGCTGCCAGTGCACTGTGGGATGTTTAGCAGCGTTTCTGGCCTCTGTCCACTAGATGCAATTGCACCTCCCCGATCCTGACTATCAGAACTGTCTCCATCCTTGCCAGATATCTGCTGGGATAAAAGATAGTCCCTGGTTGAGACCCACTGGTTTAATGCATGGACTGGAACCAAGATACACTGGAGAAGGGAGGCCAGCAGGAGGTTATGAGAGCTTCAGCTCAATGAGGCGGTGCAACCAACGGTGTAAGATGTCAGACTCCGAGGCAGACTGCCTGTTTTAAATCAAGACTAAACCACTTACTAGCTTTGTGGCTGCCCCTGGGCTCTCCAACATGAGAATGATATTCATACCTATCTTTTAGGGTTGTCATGAAAATGTATCTAAAAAAGACTGATAGCAGGGCTGGCAAAAAGGTAGACATTTGATATGTGAAAAGAAATGGATGGAGAATTAATAAGCCTGGACTGAGCATGTGGCCAAGGAGCCCTGTAGTAATGTTAGAGTTGATGCACCCCCACCCCCAGGGTATTGCACCAGTTTCTGAGACCAAAATGTCTAGACTTTTCTAAGAGGTCTATTGACTAATGAACAGCAAGTCTGCGACATAGTAAAGGATTCTACCCTGAGAGCTCATTCATAAGTCCAATTTGTTTATAAGTCCAACAAAGTGGTGGTGGTGGTTTTGTCACTAAGTCGTGTCCGACTCTTGCTACCCCATGGACTATAGCCTGCCAGGCTCCTCTGTCCATGAGATTCTCCAGGCAAGAATACTGGAGTGGGTTGCCATTTCCTTCTCCAGGGGATCTTCCCGACCCAGGAATTGAATCCGGGTCTCCTGCGTTGCAGGCAGATTTTTTCCCAACTGAGCTATAAGGGAAGCCCAACAAAGTGTAGGTACCCAACTAACACAATTGGCTATATAGTACTGCACTGTAATAGGTTTATAGTACCTTTTATACAAATAATACATAAAGGCAAACACAAAAATAAAAACATTTTTAATCTTACAGTACAGTACCTTGAAAAGTACAGTGGGTGCTGTGTGTGTTCGCTTAGTCACTCAGTCATGTCCGACTCTTTGTGACCCAGTGCACTGTAGCCCACCAGGCTCCTCTGTCCATGGGATTCTCCAGGCAAGAATACTGGAGAAGGTAGCTGTTCCCTTCTCCTGGGGATCTCCCCGACCCAAGGATCGACCCCAGGTCTCCTGCCTTGAGGTGGATTCTTTAGTACAGTACAACATCTGGCATACAGGGGCTTGCACCCACATTCATATCTTTAAAATTTCACAAGTTGAAGATTCGTATGTAGGTGACTTACTGTATTTTCTCTAATAGGGCTTGAAGACTGGTAAATTCAACTTGCGGGCATTTTAGAATTTCTACTAAATAGCTGAGACAGATCAGCTTTTAGTAAACTTCATGTTATATGGAAACAGGTGAATCGAAAGAAAGAAGTCAGATGCCTTATCCTTGTTTCAAACACAGAAACAGGTATGGATGTACCTCAAACACGGAAACAGGTATGGATGTACCTATTTATTTTGAGTGAGAAGAGAAATCACAACAAATGCCCGGCGCCCTGGCAATTCAGGACCCATTCTTCTGTGATCTCTTCAGGCAATTTGCCAGAAACACTTAAACAGAAATGGTTCCTCTTGCCACATGCTTTCTACTCGCCACCTGGAATACCCTGCAACTCCCTGCATTCCCGGGGCCTTGAAGCTCCAGCTTTACTTACCCTGTACTAAATCTACCACTAATTACAGTATGCAAATCCCAGATGCCTGTGCAATAATAATGTTATGATAGCACTCTGAGCCCTTGTTCTGGGTCTTCTGGAAATTTTCTGTGGGAACGAAAAAAATCCCCCGGTGATAACCACAGCGTGGCTGAGCTCCAATGGCCTGTAACATCCAACTGGTGCACGTGAAAACACTTCAGCGACGGATATTTGAAAGGGTTTTACTTGGCTGCTGTTTGCTTTCCACACTTGTATTATTTCCTCTGCCAGAGGTATGCACTTATTTTATTTTCCCAGCCTGAAGATTTATGATTCTCCCACCAAGAGGCCTCTTTCCCTCTTGCAACATTCTTTTAAATAATAATAGTAATAATCCCCTACATTTATAATGCTCTATATTTCCAATGCAGTTTCATGTACTCTAACCCACTTGTAGTATTATTTTTGCCTCAGAAATGGCTATCAGCCCTATATAGAATTTCTAATTTCACTCTAAAACACTGCAATCCTTTCATTTTGTTCTTTTAACAATGTTATGTGTTGTTCAATTCACAAGGTTCAATCTTAATTAAACCAAGTTCAGGATCCAAGCGGAAATGACTAGCAGTGAGGGGCAGATTACTAACACCCTATGGCACATTCACTCTAAATTTAGATGCTACTCTTAGAGTCTTCCATATCGAATCACAACCTTATAATTAATATTTCCTGTCCTTCCTCCCTGCATGAGATTGTCAGTCCCAGTGATATTTCACAGTATTTGCAAGTATTTATTCTTTGCAGAGTGCATGTTACCAAATGTGAACTGAGAATAGCAAAACCACACTTTTCATTTTTCCTGAAGAGACAATTAAAAACTAAAATCCAGATGACTGCCACATAATTAGATGTAAATATATGTATTCTTCCCCCAAAGTACCTAGTTTAAAAAATCTTATTTTTAAAGTTAAAATATGTTGATGTGTGTGAATCCAAGTTCTACTATAGCAATACATGCAGAAACACATGTGTATGTATAGAATGAAGAAGTTTTAAGGCACCATGCAAATTTATAGAAGACCAGTACACAAGGTAATGTCCATTTTATTTGGCAGCAATATGTCAATAGACACAGAGACTTAATATCAGATTAAAATCTAAAAGCTAACAATCTGTAGCTTTTCCAAGTTTTCTCCAATGACATTTAAGGACAGAAGAAAGAAACCTAAATTTCAAAATAATGGGGGTTCAATGTCAGGTACTAGGGATTCCATATACTGCTGTGACAAACGTCTAGTGGATGCGGGGGCAGAGGAAGGTGAAGGGAAATACAGGAGGGGGAGAGAAGAAGACATCAACTGTCTAGGCTGAAAATGGGCAGTGCTGCTTAAGGCTGGTGTGCATGTCCTCATGTGTAACCCTAATAGAGCTGTCTTTTATAGCTGACTTCAATGGGATAATTAAGCGTTCAGATGCGCTCATCCAAATTCTCCATTTGAAGGTATATTTGATCATTGGTTTTACTAATAAGGTTCCTAATTATAACCTAGAGAAGAATTTGGCTAGCTGTGGAGTTTTTCCTGTGGAAACCACGTTTTGGATGGACTAACAACAGCTGAAACTGTGATGACTCTAGAGCTCCTGCAGAAGCCAAAAGCTGACTCAGTCCATTTGTAGTTAAATTATCTAATTCCTGGTCAATAGCAGGTGACATGAAGCAATCGTTACACTAACTACATACCCGAATATCACTCTTGGAGAGGTTTATGGTCATTTGAGATGAGATAGCCATCTCTGTGCCTGGCGTGTCTCCAACTGTCTATGCATCAAAGACCTATGCATATCTATCCTGGTTATTGGCTATCAGAGCATGGTTTTGCCTTACAGAATTATGAACATCTGTAGCCCTCTTGTATTAGGGCAGCACACATCACCTGCTGGTTAATAGCTTGCCAAAGAGATTCTTGATGTCCCCGGAGACTAGCAGTGCTCTCATCATCAAGAGGCTTGTTGGAAATACAGTTGTGAGCCCCATCTCAGACCTCCTGCTCCAAATGTGCATTTTAGCAAGATGCCCAGGTGATTCAGATCCACTTTAACATTTGAGAACCATTGCTTTACACAGTCTTTCACAACTTCTTTTGGTTGTTATCTTTTAAATCCATATCAGGGCAAAGCCTCTGAACTGATCCTCCTGTCACCACTCTTACCCACTTCATTAATGTCTTCATGCAGCGGCCAAGTACATTTCTAAAGCACAACTCGGATGCTACAGGAAGTGCACTTCCAATCTCCCAAAGCCTTCCTGTGGCTCTCAGAATTAAGCTTTGAAACTCAGCCCTTTCTGGTCTATTCCCCAGACTTTCCAGTTGCTCTTCTAAACATTTCCACAGGATGTTAGAGTGACCTGAGCAGGGATAGCAGTGGCTAGTCTAAATTAGAAGGCCTGAGAAGTCTTCTGGAGGAGGCGATGCTGGAAATGAGACCCAAATGACAAAAACTCACTATGCCCAGAACCTGCTTCCTTGTTTTTGTACAATTCATTTCCTGCATCTGATTATGTTATGCTGCTTGCTGCCTCAATTTTCTATTCATTCTCCAGATTCAATTCCAATGCCATCCCTTCCTAGAGAATCTTTTCTGAGCAGCCCCGGTTCACATGTGTGTTAGTTCCGTTGCTTTGAACTTGTGTTCGCCGTATGTCTTAGTCTGACATACATTTTAATCTATTGGCACTGTGAGATTTTGAGTTGCTGGAAGCAGGCACTGACACAGAGTTTGGGTCACCAGATGTTTATTCAGGGTCTCCATTTGTGGGTGGAAGATGGAGGAAGCAAGACTGGTCTGTGGACACAATTCAAGAAGCCTGGAGTTATGTAATAGAGGAAATAAGGACTGAAGTCATGTAGATTTGGAGCCAAGCAAAATTTCATGCAAGCTGAAAGCTTGGGGAAGCAGAGAAGTGTCTCAGTCTACAGAGAGAAGAGGACGGGTTCACTTAGGGTCAGACAAGCAGCCTCAGTTCTTGATCTTCACCTTTTCATCCCTAGGAGTGGTTGCTGCCAATGGAATTGCCTGGTTGCCTTAGCCTATTTTGAAGGGAGTTCTGTTTGGTGAAATGCAAGGATTCCTGGCTAAGATATTAGATGACATGAATATACTTCCACAAGAAAGTCGATCTAGAGTGAATTTCTAAGCCTCTTCCATCCACAGATGGCCTCCCAGGTTTCTCTACAAGTGATCCAGATGTGGAATGCCTCCAGAAGACAAGGGTCAAAGTACTGTTAGCCTGGAAATTCACTTGGGTCTGTTTATTTTTATTATTTATTATTTTATTATAATATAAAGCTACCAGGGGATTGTGAAGCTCTAAGCCTCCTAGGTGGCTCAGTGGTAAGGAACTGCCTGCCAATGCAGGAGATGTGGGTTCAGTCCCTGGATTGGGAAGACTCCTGGAGGAAGAAATGATAACTCACTCCAGGATTCTTGCCTGAAAAATCCCATGGACAGCAGAGCCTAGCAGGCTACAGTCCATGGGGTCACAAAAATTTGGAGACACAACTGAGTACACAATCACATGTTCAAAAGCCTTAGTGTACACTCGCATCTGGGAACATCCTGATTCATTTCAAACGGTTTGGAGAGAGAATCAAGATTGTAAGGCTGGAGGGTAACAAGAGAATGGTAGTCCTGTGGTCTTCTTCAAATCATGTTACAAGGCTTATGAGTGCTTGCTGTGTATTGTATAAAAGAGAGATTTCTGTGCCAGGAGATCTGGCCAAGCCTGATGTCATTGACCAACAAGCATGACCAATGCTGCAGCCAAAAAAAAAAAAGATGATGAAAATGAGACTGCTGGGGTTAGCTGGGATTTTCCCAGCAAAAGACAAGATGAATCCACCTAGAACATGGATCAGGGAAATTAGGCTATTCTTTGGCGTATCTATTCAACTTCTACTGTTTTTAGAGACTTTTTTGTTGTTGACATTTTTGTTTACTGATATAACTCTATTCACCTTGCCTTCACATATGTGGGTGTTTGGTGTTTACTGATGAGCATTTAAGATGATGTTTATATATTCTGGTTTTGTGTCCAGGGATTTAAAATATGGGGATTTCATTATGCCACTCTTAATGACTAGTGATTTATTGACTAGATTAATCAACACATTGTATATTCTTAGGCACAAACGTCTCTATTGTCAATGATTTAGTTTCAGGGGAGACATTGGAGTCATTCATTAGGGGACATCATTACCTTCTGGAACACAGAAATGATTCTAAACAATTATCCCTGGAAAATCACACTAAATTAGAGCATATATATAAAAAGACTTAAGGGAAACCACAAATAGTTCATTTCTGTGTAATTCCTAAAATCGTAGCAGCATGCATGGAGGGTGATGATATTGTCAATTCAAAGCCCTCACCTCTGACAGTAATGGAACACGTCAATAAATGTGTACTTTAGGAGGTGAAAAGAAAACAGGAACCATTAGGACCATCATTATGGGCATCAGCAAAAGAGAGATCCAGCTGGACTTTAATAACAGATTTCAACTCATATCCCATTTAATTTTCCATCTGAATTCATTATACATCAAATAGAGTCTCCTCCGCATCTCATAAAATTCTCAAATCTTTCCCTTGGAGAGCCAGAGCGAATATCATTTCTGACCAATTGACTGACAGATATCCACCCCAGGCTGATCATAGTTCATTAAAAACAATATGTGTGTTTTTCTTTATGTCATCACTTTATTGAACCCCATATGTTCATTGCTAGATTTGAGGCTAAAAGGTTAAATTGCTGATATTGCAAAAGTTACTTAACTTTCCTGAAAGTTATTCTTCATGACCTCAGGTCTGGCTCTTTGAGGTAAACCTCAGGCCTGGGCATTTTTAGCACATTCTGCTTCTGAGAAGCAGGCTGCTAAAACTGTTGCTTGCAAAACATCACACCCAGAGTGCTTACCGCCACCCTCTGCTTCAGCTGTTGCCAATAGGCAGGTTTTAATGTGTCAGCTCACAAAGCTCTCAGGAAGCTGCTGGCACTTCTCATCTTTGTCCCTGTGAAATTAGTGGATGTGCTCAGCATCATCTGCCCTTTGTGGTGTGGGCTGTGAACTTTACATAAGCTAGCATGATGCTATGCTATGCTAAGTCACTTCAGTCGTGTCTGACTCTGTGTGACCCCAGAGATGGCAGCACACCAGGCTCCCCCGTCCCTGGGATTCTCCAGGCAAGAACACTGGAGTGGGTTGCCATTTCCTTCTCCAATGCATGAAAGTGAAAAGTGAAAGTGAAGTCGCTCAGTCGTGTCCGACTCCTAGCGACCCCATGGACTGCAGCCCACCAGGCTCCTCCATCCATGGGATTTTCCAGGCAAGTGTACTGGAGTGGGGTGCCATTGCCTTCTCCGAGCTAGCATGATACATGTGGGCAAAGTGTCTGAGCAATAGGGGGAACTAAAACTATACGTTTATGTACCACAGCTGGGCCATCCCCAGGGGCTCCCATTCTCCTGATTCCATCCTAGATCACGGCCTTGAGTCTTCTCCCCTCTGCCTCTTCCTTTAGACTCAGGTTGACACCTGGGCACGGTGACACAGAATCCAAGATGAAGGTGATGATTTCTGCTCAAAGACACACTAAACATTTTTCGAAACCTCATTATGTAAATATATTATCCTAATATACTGATTCTTCTCATTCAACAGAACCCTTAGACAATAGCCCACGACAAGCTCAGAATATTAATAAAAATTCTTTTATCTGTCTACACATTAACAAGCATTTTGGAGTTCCTACTATGTGACTGATGTGCAAATATCTAGCTAAGGCCATTTCAGAGATTTAGGTCCAAGGCAAATTATATTGTGGTTTCTTCCAATATTTTTATTTAAACAATATTTGGGTAAAATTAACTTCAATCTTGAAATGTAAAAAAAGTAGCATAAAGACAACCTATAGACTCAAGGCAAATGTGAAGATGGGGAGGACAGACTCACATTACTTAAAACATGTTGCTTGGACTTCCCTGGTGGTCCCGTGCAGGGAATCTGCCTGCCAATGCAGGGGACATGGGTTTGATCTCTGATCCGGGAAAATTCTACATGCCCCAAGGCAACGAGGCCCATGTACTACAATTATGGAAGCCCGAGCTCTAGAGCCCATGCTCTGCAACAAGAGAAGCCTGTACACTGTCAAGAAGAGTAGTCCTAGCTCGCTGCAATTAGAGAAAGCAATGTGTGCAGCAACCAAAACCCGACACAGCCAAGACAAGTTTTAAAAGGTAAACAGATAAAAACGTAAACAAACAAAAAAAATGTTCCTTTAGGTTTTTAAGGCAACAAAGGAAGGGAGGTTCTAAGAGGGCCAATAAAACTCCAGTGTTTGGCATCAGCTCTGGAGCCTTCCAGGTGGCATGGTGGTAAAGAACCGCCTGCTGATTCAGGAGACACAAGAGATGCAGGTTTGATTCCTGGGCTGGGAAGATTCCCCTGGAGTAGGAAGTGGCAACCAGAATTCTTGCCGGGAAAATTCCATGGACAGAGGAGCCTGGTGGGCTACAGTCCATGGGGTCACAAAGAGTCAAGCATGACTGAGCGACTGAGCATGACACACATGGAACTTTCACCTCTTCCCTCACCTGCACCCTCTCTAAGTCACTGCCAGGTACCCAGCAAACTCCCCCAAAGAAGGGGCAGACCAAGGAAGGTCAGCATATAATGTACGTGGAATCTGAGGTCAGCCTTGAAAGCAAGTGCAGTTCACCTGAGTGGAAACAGAGAGGTCATTCTTGACCAGAGGGGTCACAACACACGGGGTTCACAGGGTTACCAGGGTCTGAGTGGTGACTAGAGGTCAGGTGGGCACTGGAGGCAAGGGAGGCTGGGCTGGTGAGGCTGCTGCCATCTTGCTCCTCAGCCTTTGGGTCCCTATTTCCTCACTGCTGGACCACTGATTTCCTCCCTGGAGACTCCACCTTGATTCCGTTCTTTTCCAGTGCTGATGGAGGCTGACCGTGTGTCCACAGCCATGCCCTCTTTCTCTACCAGGAGATGCACACTCCAATTTATGCTACCATTACAGACCTGGCCCAGTCATACCTGCAGGACTGCTGACATTGCCCTTCACCCACAAATGAGATGCAGACTAATTGGTGCCCTTGGAGAGACACGTGGAATCAGAGTCTCCCAAATGACAGCTTACTTTCTGCCCAGCTCCTGGCCCTTCTAGGACTGAAGTCCTGCTGTTTCCAGGCCCTAGGAGTTGGGGCATTATGGCTCCACCTCAGTATTTTTAAAAAAATGTTTGTATTTATTTGGCTACACTGGGTCTCAGTTGCGGCATGCAGAATCCTTGATCCGTGGGGACTCATGTGATCTCTCATTTGTGGCATGTGGGATCAGTTCCCTGACTAGGGATCAAACCTTGGCCCCCTGCGTTGGGAGCATGGAGTCTTAGCCACTGGACCACCAGAAAGTCCCAGTTCTGCCTTATTCTTGATGACTTTCTCCTCCTATGTGGAATGGGAAGTTTTACCCCTGACCCCAACCCAGTTATGGCATTTTACTCCCCAGAAAGAGGTTTTCATGATGATTATCTGGTTCCCTAGTACCCTGCAGTTGGAAGCCAACTATGGCTAGAATCATGACTAAGATTGATGTTGATTTAAGCACTGTTTAAAAGAGCTTAGCACTGTGCTTACCTATTTTTTCTGGTCCAGGAGTCAGCCTCCGCAGCCCCATCATTTCCCACCATTCATTCTGCCCTGGTGGCTTGTTATCTTGCTTCTTAGAGAAACACCATGCATTGTACTTAAATACAACTTAATATGTTATCAAGACATGCTGCATACATAGAAACAACACTGGTGGACAATCTCCATAACCCATGATGTTAAGGTCAGATGTTTTACGTAATAACAGTAACAATGCTTCTGCTGCTGCTAAGTCGCTTCAGTCGTGTCCGACTCTGTGCGACCCCATAGATGGCAGTCCACCAGGTTCCTCTGTCCCTGGGATTCTCCAGGCAAGAACACTGGAGTGGGTTGCCATTTCCTCCTCCAATGCATGAAAGTAAAAAGTCAAAGTGAAGTCGCTCAGTTGTGTCCGACTCCTAGCGACCCCACGGACTGCAGCCTATCAGGCTCCTCTGTCCCTGGGATTTTCCAGGCAAGAGTACTGGAGTGGGGTGCCATTGCCTTCTCCAAACAGTAACAATACTGCTGCTGCTGCTGTTGCTGCTAAGTCACTTCAGTCGTGACCGACTCTGTGCGACCCCAGAGACGGCCTCCTACCACGCTCCTCTGTCCCTGGGATTCTCCAGGCAAGAACACTGGAGTGGGTTGCCATTTCCTTCTCCAATGCATGAAAGTGAAAAGTGAAAGTGAAGTCGCTCAGTCATGTCTGACTCTTAGCGACCTCATGGACTGCAGCCTACCAGGCTCCTCCATCCATGGGATTTTCCAGGCAAGAGTACTAGAGTGGGGTGCCATTGCCTTCTCCAAACAGTAACAATAGCAACAGTTAATGCCACTCTAATACAATACGTTAGATTTGCAGCCCCCAACCTATTGGCAACCAGGAACCAGTTTCATGGATGACAAAATTTCTTTGATGGGGCAGCGGGGTGATTAAGGTGGTAACTCGAGGATAGGGAGTGATGGGAACAGAGGAGGCTTCAATGACTCACCCAGCCTGCCGCTCAGCTCCTGCTGTCCAGCCCATTTCCTAGCCGAGGACCAGTACTGGTTTGTGGCCCAGGGGTTGGGAACATTTGCTTCAGATATATACTCATTTGGTCCTCACAATAACTCCATGGTGAGTACTATTGTCATCTCCATTTTATAAAAAGGGAAGCCACGTCATAGAGAGGATAATTGATTAGCTCAAGGTTGCACAGCTGGTGAGCAGTTATGACCGAGATTGAATCCCAGATATCCTGACCCCTGTGCCTGAATTCTTCACCATCACATCTTGCTGCCTGTCTGAAGCAGGAGGCCATTTTAGGTTCACAATATGACCAGTGGTCAACTTTGGGATAATTGTGCAACTGCTAACATAAAATATTTCTCTTAAAAGAGAATTACGGCTTATGAAAGCTAATTTAGACTCGCACTGTGCCAACACACAAGCACACAATCTGACACAGGTAAGTACTTACCTCTGAGTGAACAAGCAATCAATTCAGGCAAGAGTTTTGGAGTAAAAATCAAACATAAAATATGTAAAGGGATTATCACAGTACCTGGTGCATTGTAAACATTTGATAACATGTCATTTGGTAATTGTTATTATTATTGTTATTGCATATATCAATATTATGAATGGATGTGCAGTCTTTCTGTACTACTATCATATTTATCATGCTGCTGCTGCTGCTGAGTTGCTTCAGTTGTGTCCGACTCTGTGCGACCCCATAGACGGCAGCCCACCAGGCTCCTCTGTATCTGGGATTCTCCAGGCAAGAATAGCTTGTTCTAAAAAGAAACAGGAGAAGTGTAAAATGCTCTCTCTCCCACCGTGCTTCCCTGCCTTTGGGTATTCTCTCTAAAAGGCTTTACTTGACAATTTTTCTGTAAGTAAAATGGATGCTAAATTTTTGTCTTTCAACATTACAGTAATGTTGGGAGGTAAAATAATTGGCAAAGTAAAGCCCTTGAAATAGACTATGTTAATGAAACACTTGGAGAGTTCCTAAAAAAATCAAATTATACTTTATACTATTACTTCTATGCACTCCTTAGAAATATACCATCTTGAAGTAGCTTTTATTAACAAGAAATAGCATGTTCAATAAAGGACATGGAATTATCTTAAAGTATATAAGAATGGGCGGAGAAGGCAATGGTACCCCACTCCAGTACTCTTGCCTGGAAACTCCCATGGACAGAGGAGCCTGGTGGGCTACAGTCCATGGGGTTGCTACGAGTCGGACACGACTAAGCGACTTCACTTTCACTTTTCACTTTCATGCATTGGAGAAGGAAATGGCAACCCACTCCAGCATTCTTGCCTGGAGAATCCCAGGGACAGAGGAGCCTGGTGGGCTGCTGTCTATGGGGTCGCACAGAGTCGGACACGACTGAAGCGACTGAGCAGCAGCAGAAGCAGCAGCAGCATGTAAGAATGAGAGCTTCTCCATCTCTCCCTCTCTCATCTATTTATCCACCCAGGGTTATACTGCACAGAGTGGCACACTTGGAAGATCCTGGTGCCTGCTCTACAGTCACTCTTTTGAAATTCTTATGAACCAGTGTCTGTGCATTTTTTACTATGCACTAGAAATCTGCACTGCAGATGACAACGCCTGTCGTTGGTCTGCAATGGGACTTCCTTACAAGGTAGAGTTGATTCACTTGAGCAACTCTCAGGGTCTAGCAACTCCCCACAAGGAGCTTAAGCTCAACTTAGAACCGAGGAGAATTAACAGCATATTTCCAATAGATATTATTTCCTTTACTATTACCCCAGTAGAGAGATATCTGGCCAAGTGACTTAGTATAAAACTAAGTGAGGCTCATTTTGTGGGGGGAAAGAAGTGATTAGTGTCAGAAATAACCTGCCCCAATCAGGGGGTTATGCTGAAGTCACCTTCATTTCTGGGATCTTGGGTGTGAAGAAGCCTCTCTCATGCTCAGCTGGAGCCTCTAAGACAAAAGTTGATTGCCATGGAGCTGTACCTCTCCCTGTCTCTTGTCCTGGGCAGGGCTGCACATCCGCCTTCAGCTGACTTTCATCTCAAACATAAAGCTTCTTTTGTCTCAGAGTCAGTCATTTCCTAAAACAACTTTATTATGATATAATTCATATAGTGTGCAACTGAATGTCTACAATGCGGTGTTTTTTGTTTTTTAGTGTTTTACGGGCTTGTGCAGTCATCACTATCGTCACTTTTTCAACACCCTGAAAAAAAAATCCATACCCATTAGCAGTCATTCTCCAGTCCTCCTCCACCCCTCATTCAGCCCCTGGCAACCACTGATCTACTTTCTGTTTCTATGGACTTGTCTGTAATAGACAATTCATGTAAATGGAATCCTACAATATTTGTCCTTTCGGGTCTGGCTTATTTAACTTAGCATAATATTTTTAAGGGTCACCCATTTCATAGCATGCATCAGGACTTCATTTCTTTTTATGGCTAAATAACATTCTATTGTGTGGACATACCTCATTTATTTATCCATTCCTCAGTAGATGGACACTTGGGTTGTGTTCATTTGGGGGCTATTGTGAATAACACCACTATGAATATTTGAGCCCAAGGTTTTGTATGACTCTATATTTTCATTTCTCTTGGATGTATACCTAGGAGCGGAGTTGCCAGGTTACGTTGTAAAGCCAGTCATTTTTCTACATATCTACAAAAAGAAGATCCTGCTCTCAGTAACACCAAGACCAAACTAGTTATTGAACATGAAAATCCCTAAGGCTCCAAATTATATGGTAGTGAAATCTTTTATATTTGGGTTCAAACCTGGGAGTCAGATTAAACACCTATGGCGTAAATGACTCTATAATTAAGTAAACAAGACCCAGAAAAGGTTAACATCCCTCTGCCCTCTAGCACAGAGTAGATAATCCAGGATTTTTGCTCCGCCTCTGCCAAAAATTGCATTTGGCATCTCTTCAGCATCACAGTCTCCTGAGGCACTTTGGGAGGTCTGTCCTGGGAGATATTTGTAGAAAAATACGCCGAATTTTAACTGTGTCTCTCTGTATTGTGCTAAGGATAGATTTGAAAGGTCCTGTGATCTTGGTGTATTTCTCACCGCCCTCATTCATGTGTTGAAATTACCACAAGGTGGCGATATTAGAAGGTAGGCCTTGAGGAGGTGATTAGGTCATGAAGAGGGAGCCCTCATGAATTGAATTGGTGTTCCTATAGCAGATGCTCTGGAAAGCTGGTCTGGCCCTTCCTTCACCATGTGGGTATACAAGGAGGTCTGTGACCTAGAACAGGGTCCTCAGCCTTCAGCTCCTGACTTAGATTTCCGGCCTCCAGAATTGTGAGAAATAAATGCCTTTTTTTTTTAATGAGTCACCCAGTCAATGGTATTTTGTTATAGCAGCCTGAGCAGACTCAGAAGAGGGATCAGTTTGAGGGAAGAAGTTATAAAAAATAATGTGAATACTGTCACGGCAGTGTTGTCAGCCTTTGAAGTACACGTGAATCACTCACGTCTGATTCCGATTCAGTAGGTCTAAGAGAGAGGCGTCCAGGCTGCGTTCTAACAGGCTCCTCCGTGCTGCCAGTGCTGCCTGCCTCTTGACTCACACACTGAGTAACAAGGCTCTACGGGACCCCAGGGTGGCTGCAGGACATGCACAGTGGCCCCCTAGACTCTGAGCATCTCATGGAGCCCAATTTGCTGCCCCAAATTTGACTGCTTTTCTAGGTGAAAGCGGCTTGTCAGGACCGAGTGAAGTGAAAGTTGCCCAGTCATGTCCAACTTTTTGAGACCCTATGGACTGTAGCCCTCCAGGCTCCTCTGTCCATGGAATTCTCCAGGCAAGGATACTGAAGTGGGTTGCCATTCCCCTTCCCCAGGGGATTTTCTGGGGATCAAACCTGGGTCTCCTGCATTGTAGGCAGATCCTTTGCCATCTGAGCCACCAGGGAAGCCCCTTTAGGGCCAGGTATCCCACACCTAATAACCTGATGGACGAGGTTGAAGACACTAGTGCCGGAAGCCTGGTTCTCTTCACACAGAATCAGGAATCACATTGGGTCTTTCAATTTAGTGAAGCTCAACAGGTTTGATTAAGTAGCAACTTACGTGGAAGCCTGGAATCTTCATGGTGCAGAGAAAGGTCAGGATCAGACCTGAAATGAAGAAGAATTGAAAATTAAATTCAAAGTTGTACTGTATTCACCTAAAAAACATTAAAAGGGGAAATAATTTAAAAGCCACAGGGAAATATAAACAAACGAAAAACACTAAACTGCTACTTCCCCAACTGGCCTCTCTGTCTGCCGGACACAGCCCAATGTCTAAAGATTTTTGTTTTCACATGTCTCACAGCTTTGTCTTTCTGTCTTTCCCATAGAGTCTTTCTTTTCCTCTCTCTTTCCTTCCTACTGGGTCAGGTTTTAATTGGGTAGATACTGCCTCTCAGACTTTAAACTACACGTGGATCACCTGGGATCTTGTTTCATACAGTCTGATGCAAGTAGATCAGGAGCTGCCCAGGAACCTGCATTTCTAATGAATCTGCTGCTGCTGCTGCTCAGTCGCTTCAGTTGTGTCTGACTCTGTGCGACCCCATAGACAGCAGCCCACCAGGCTCCTCTGTCCCTGGGATTCTCCAGGCAGGAACACTGAATCTAGGTGATGCCAATGTGGGGATCAAGGGCTTAGATTAGCTTAGTCTCTCTGCTTCTTTATTTCCCCTCTTATTTCTCCTCCTCCTTAAAATTAATAGGTAGTAAATGCTGACTGAATAGACTAAATGATCCTTTATGATTCTTAGTTTTATAGTGTATAATAAGGATGACAATGAAGGTTATTTTTCTAAGGTCAGGCTGAAAATTGAGTTTAATAGTAATATATGGAAGCCCTAGCACAGTGCCTGACACATGGCAGATGCAAAAAATAGTTGAGTTTATTCCATCTTCCTAGGTTCCATATGGAGCTCTAGGCAGGCAACTTTTGTAAGTGCAAGGGGTAAACAGGATTAATAATTGGTATCAACAGATACCAATTGTAGATACAAACGAGGCATTTCCTCATTAAAAAATGCACTGTTTATTGAAATGGAGGATGAGATAGTTGGATGGCATTACTGATTCAACAGACATGAGTTTGAGCAAACTCCAGGAGATAGTGAAGGACAGGGAAGCCTGGCATGCTGCATGCAGTCCATGGGGTTGCAGAGACAGACATGAATGAGTGACTGAACAATGACAACATTGAAACAGAAGTGAATTATATACAATTAATTGCTGTGAAAAAGTGTAATCATACTGACTTAGAAACTATCAATATATGAATTGCAGAGTGACATTCTTTTGAGTACAGGCCACCTAAAGTAAGAGCAAGATTTCAGAGAAACCCAAAAGCAAGGGCCTCACCCTTACTCCCCATCAAAGACTACACTATCAAAGACTAAGGTAAGACTAGCCAGGGACTTTGCTCGTGGTTCACTGGCTAAGACTCTGAGCTCCCAATGCAGGGAGCTTGGGTTCGACCCCTGGTCAGGAAACTAGATTCCACCTGCCACACTTGAGGGTTTGTATGCTGTAATTAAGACCTGGTGCAACCAAATATTAAAAAAAAAAAAAAAAAAAAAAAAGGAATAGCAAGATATCCCCACCCAGAGGCTTCTAGCCTCTGCCTGAAGGTGAGTCCTTCAATCATTAGAATGTCTGAGCCCTGGATGACTTGGCTTTCTCTGTGGTGGGTTGGACTGATGACAGATGAATGCCTGGCTCTCTGGTGCAGGGGTTGGGGTGGTCTGCAGGCCTGAAGAATTTTCCTTTCCAAAGGAGGAGACGTTCTGACCCCTGCCTTACGCTTAAGGCAGAAAACGGAGAGACCCTGGTAACACCCGATCATGAATCTAATTTCATCAGGGACACTGAGGATCAAGATTCTTATACTAACCAGTAGAACACAGAAAGTCAAGTAGCGCATGACTTCCAAACAAAGAGAGACTTTTCACCAGAAAGTCGCAGACATTACACATTCTCATTCCTCATTGTGCTCTGCCGTCCATCTTCTGGGAAAAAGGCATACACATCGTGGCACAACTTGCTTAGAACAACAGGCAATTGTCATAGTCTATTAATTCCATCTGCTTCTGACGGGAAGGACAGATAGTTACACGGTGAAGTCAGAGGGCCTCAGACACAGATGGGGATTTTCCTGAGGGTCTCCCACTAGTACTGATGTATAATTGGAAGCATGATGTAAGGAAGAGACCTCTGGACATTCTTCATCTCTGGGTTATCAAGGTCTCAGTCCCACCACTGTTTCTATGATCTGAGCCCCCTGTTTTATTCACAAAAATTTTTTTCCCAGTGAGGATCTGGGCATGGAACTGCAGTATTAATGTAGATGGTGAGAAAGGAAGGAAAGTAGAGAGGGACCTTGGAGTGAGATGACATTACCTGCCATGGAGTGGAAGATCTCTGTTCTACCTATTATCCATCTACTTCGAAACCAGAGAGAAAAACAGTGCCTAACTATTCTTAGGTTTCTTGATAATTCCTAATTTACTTTATTTATTATTTTAAAAAATTATTATAATTTGAGAGTATCATGTGGACAACCTTACCCTTAACTGCATCCTCCCCTTGAAGGAGCCCTGATAGGGAGCCACGATTCCTGATTTTTCAACTAAGTGCTCGTGTGATCTTGGGTAAGTAGTTGAAACTTTCTAAGTCATTATTCATAAGAGATGTTAGTCCCTATGGATGTTTTCCAGTATGCATAGTGTGGAATAAATGTTGGACAAAAATAGTACTCATTCATCTGCCAACGCAGGAGACATGGGTTTGGTCCCTGGTCGGGAAGATTCCACATGCCGTGGAGCAACTAAGCTTGCACACCACAACTACTGAGTCCATGCTGTAGAGTCTGAGGGTTGCAACTCCCGAAGACCCTGTGCCTAGAGGGCATACTCTGCAACAAGAGAAGCCTCCACAATGAGAAGCTCAAGCATTGCAACTAGCCGGTAGCCGAGCACTTGCCACAACTAGAGAAAGCCGGTGAACAGAGATGAAGACTTAGCACAGCCATAAATAAAATAGGATTCATTGATCAAATGCTGTGTTAGGGCTAGTTTTCTTTGTTGTAGGACTTCTCAGTGTTCTTAGAATGCTAATATACACTGCTGCTGCTGCTAAGTCGCTTCAGTCGTGTCCGACTCTGTGCGACCCCATAGACTGCAGCCCACCAGGCTCCTCCATCCCTGGGATTCTCCAAGCAAGAATACTGGAGTGGGTTGCCATTTCCTTCTCCAATGCGTGAAAGTGAAGTCACTCAGTCGTGCCCGACTCTTAGTGACCCCATGGACTGGAGCCTACCAGGCTCCTCCATCCATGGGATTTTCCAGGCAAGAGTACTGGAGTGGGGTGCCAAATATACACTGGGACTCTTCAAAAAGAGGTTAGAATATACAGTTTGCAAAAAAAAACAAACAAACAAAAAAAAAACTTTGATTACAGAGCTCTTCTCCTTCAAACTTACCCCCATTTTAGTAACATTTCCTGGGACTTGTATGAGATTGAACACATTTGAAGAAATGGTGGTCCAAATAGTATCTAAATTTTAATTTTAATAGTTATTTTGAAATCCTTTTGAAAGGATATTAGATTCTACTTATCAAGTTGCCAATCTGGACAGCATTGTCAGAAACTTCCTAAAAATTCCATTTATCTCAGCTTTTTCATTGACATAATATGAATTTGATGTTGATCATAAAATCATGAACGAGTCTAATACCTTTATATGCTGCATCTGAAACGAATTACTCAGGCCTTGGGGACTGCTCTATTAATTTGTTGAGCAAGGGAATGTCTATGTGATTTAAACATTAGCTTCAAATACATCCAAATGTTTTAAGAACACATCAGATTGATTTTATGACCAAACTGATTGCTCAAAAACTTCTTTTGAAAATGGTCCAGGAAAAAAGAATAGACTTTATACTGTTTGATTCAGGGCTAAAGTTCATTATAAACCACTATTTTGGTGGATTACAGAGGTGTAGAAGTGTCCACCAAGGGTAATTTCCAGTGAAAAAAATTGTAAGTTATCAGTGATTTTTAGAACTTGGGTATTCGTCCTTTGAGGGGATATCATTGTCTATGCAGAAAGAAGTCTTAGTCACAAACAGGCTATTACAGTAATCCAAGCAGTGATGACTAACCATCTATTCATTTTAATTTCTTGGGTAATTGGTTCCATCTATTAGCAGTCAGCCACATATTTAAAAGACTTTTCTCCATAAAAACCTTTCCTCTTGGGCATGATGGTCAGCTAAGCCAGTAAGCATAGTGGATTTTGCCAGCATCTTATATCTGTGATTTCAGACACACTGGGGATTGGTCATAAATACCTCCCCAAACAAGATCTATGCAATGGCTCCTACTATTTCTGACAACAAAAATAATCCCGATGGCATATACTTTGCAATTAGTTTTCTTTTATTGTATGGCACAGATTTATATAATTTACTTTTTTGTACCCATAATATTCTTAGAATATTGTAGATCCCCTGGTGGAGGATATGGCAACCCACTCCAATATTCTTGCCTGGAAAATCCCATGGAAATAGGAGCTTAGTAGGCTACAGTCCATAGGGTCTCAAAGACTCAAACATGACTGAGTGACTACACATGATATCCTTAGCATATTGTAGGTATCCATTTAACACGTCACTTTAGAAGGACTAGAGTAGATGAATATATTTTACAGTTTGCAATAAAAGAGATCATTTCTGAGATGAGAACACAGCACTGATTTTTATGTGCCTTTCACATTTCAAACTTGGATTTAGTTGGACTACAAAATATTTACATTTTTCACAGCCTACAAGTTCTCGTTTTGACAGTCTGATTGTAGAGAACCACAACTCTTTTTTTGTTTTCAAAAATGTCCAAATTCCTGAATTTTCTCTTACCACCACCATTACCATATAATAATATTCATTCTGGAAAAACAAACCAATGTGGACCATATAGAAACTGAGGCTAAAATGTGCTAACATTATCATGGTGGAAGAATGACTTAATTCATAACATTCCTGAAGGGATAACAAAAATCTGTTCTAATTTGAATTTTGGGCCAGAGGTGCTGAAAATGCCTAGAATGGTGAATTGTGTTACTGTTATATCTCCTGATTTTGGTAATTATACTGAAAATAAATTAGTGAATATTTTTGCTCTTGGAAAAAATTGTTTTATAAATCCTGTCCTACACTGACAAAAAGCACCACTTTGTAGTTCTCTGTTGCTGGAATTATACCACATTCATTTGAAAGGTGTGTGATTCATGCAAAACACACTTTATGGACTCAAACACCTATCACTTGAGACTATCCTCTGTGATTGTAAAACATAGTCAAAGGGAGAAAAAGAGGACAGATTTATTGTCTACAAGATCAGAGCAAGGGAAAAAATTTACTTCCTCCCTTGAAGGTTAAATTTTCATTTCAATGAATTTAACAGACTGTAAGAATTTTTTAAGGTAAACAAATAGTTTTAAAAGATTTCCAACCCAGGAAATGATACAACGGTATCTATGTGTAAATTATGAAGTATAAACTTATGTTAATTTTCTATATTTTTTCTGGCATGCCTTTTTAAAAGAAATACTCTTATAGGTACACTCAAATGTCCTCCCATTTGTCCTCCACTACAGTGGTAACCTTTATCTGAATTTGATGTGTATCAGTGAGTTGGACACGACTGAAGCGACTTAGCAGCAGCAGGAGCGGCAGCAGCCCCGGTGCAGTGCCTATTTTGATGCTTACCACGTATGTATATATATCCCCAAACAACATCTACTTTCTCTACTTTTGTTTTCTCATTTACGTAAATGTTATACTAGTCAAGTCTACATCTTTTTTTTCCAAACAAATTTATTGAGATATAATTAATGTAATATAATAAGTTATAATATAATTAATAATAGAATACAATATAATATGATACAATTCATCCATTTGCAGCGTACAATTTCAGGACTTCCCTGGTGGTTCAGGGGCTCCCCAGGTGGCTCTAGTGGTAAAAAACCCACCTGCAAATGGAGGAGACAAAAGAGACGTAGGTTCGATTCCTGACTCAGGAAGATCCCCTGAAGAAGGGCATGGAAACCCACTCTAATATTCTTGCCTGGAGAATCCCATGGACAGGGGAGCCTGATGGGCTACAGTCTATAGGGTCACAAAGAGCCTGACATGACTGAAACAACTTAGCACGCACGCACTGGTGGTCCAGTGGTTAAGACTCTGTGCTCCCAGTGCAGGGGGCCTGGGTTTGATCCCTGGTCAGGGAACTAGATACCACATGCTGTGACTAAAGATCCTGCATGCCACAACTAAGACCTGGTGCAGCCAAAGAATAAATAAATAAATTGTACAATTGAATGGATGTTACTATATTCAAAGATATTTGCAACCATCTTCATCACCTCAAAAAGAAATCTTGTATCTTCACTTATCATCCCCCATTCTTTCATCAGTCCTCCCCCTAACCCCAGTTGTAAGCAGCCATTAAACAAGTTTTAGTCTCTGTAGACTTGCCTATTCTAGACATTTTATATAAATGGAAGCATATAATTTTTAGTTTTTTGCGAAGTTTTTCACTTAGCATAATGTTTTCGAGTTTTGTGCATGTTGTAATATCCCATTGTGTGGATATACCACAATTTGTTTATCTCTTCGATGGACATATGGGTTGTTTGCACCATTTGGCTGTTGTGATAAGCGTTCATGTACCTGTTGTTGTATGGACAGATGTTTTCATTTGTCTTGAGTAGTTTGCCAGGACACAGCATTTGTTTTTGGTCCACATAGATCTAATTCATGGTAACTGCTGTGTGGTACTGCATTGTATTAATAAGCCTCATTTTATCTTTCCCCCCTGTGAATGGACAAGTTGGTGGTGTGTTCTTTTTGTCTTCTGCTTACAGTGCTGCAGTGATATCCTTGTATGTACCTCTGTGTGTATAAACAGGGACTTTCCAAAGGATGACCTTCACACGTGGAAGTTAAGCAGATCTGGAACTTTCTAGTTTTTGCCAAACTTCTCACCAACATTGTAGACAGACGTGTTCACATTTAGCAGCAAGATATACACATTATCATTTCTCTACATTTTCCCAAAACTCAGTGTTATCTGACGACTTCTTTTTTTTTTTTTTTTTTGCCGGTGTGATGGCTCTGTTTCATTAGTTCACTTCTGTATTCATTTTTCTTTTTAATAGTGAAGCTGAGCAAATTCTCGTCTTTGCTCATCATTTTCATTTCCCCTGCAGTGAATTTCCTTCTTAATTTTTGTCTGTTTTCTAGTGGGTTATATACTTTTTATCTTATTAATTTGTGAGACATGTTTGAAATATTCATTTTATGTCTGTTAAAAAGAGATCACAAAGATGCAAAGATCATCTTCTGATCTCAAGTGTTTGCCCAAATTAAAAAAAAATTAAATTTTTTCCAGCTTTATTGAGATATAATTGACATATGACATTGTGTAAGTTTTAAGGCACACAATGTGATGAGTTAAGCTGCAGTCCATGGGGTTTCAAAGAGTCGGGCATGACTGAGCGACTGTACTGAACTGAACATCGCAAAATAATTACCACAAAGGAGTTAGTTAATACATCCATCACCTCACATAATTTTCTTTTTCTTTTTTGTGGTGAGAACATTTAAGATCTGTTCTCTTGGCAACTTTCAAGTATTGATACAATTTGACTCTAATCACCACGTGGTAGGACAGAGCCCAAGAACTTATACCTAGAAGTTTGGCAGTTCAGTCACTCAGTCGTGTCCAACTCTTTATGACCACATGGGCTGCAGCACGCCAAGCCTCCCTGTCTATCACCAACTCCCAGAGTTTACCCAAACTCATGTCCATTGAGTTGGTGATGCCATCCAACCATCTCATCCTCTATCATCACCTTCTCCTCCTGCCTTCAATCTTTCCCACCAGGAGGGTCTTTTCAAATGAGTCAGTTCTTCCATCAGGTGGCCAAAATATTGGAGTTTCAGCTTCAGCATTAGTCCTTCCAATGAATATACAGGACTGATTTCTTTTAGGATGGACTAGTTGGATCTCCTTGCAGTCCAAGGGACTCTCAAGTCTTCTCCAACAAAAAGCATCAGTTCTTTGTCACTCAGCTTTCTTTATAGTCCAACTCTCACATCCATACATGACCACAGGAAAAACCATAGCCTTGACTAGATGGGCCTTTGTTGGCAAAGTAATGTCTCTGCTTTTTAATATGCTGTCTAGGTTGGTCATAACTTTCCTTCCAAGGAGCAAGCATCTTTTAATTTCATGGCTGCAATCACCATCTGCAGTGATTTTGGAGCCCAAAAAATAAATTTTGTCAGTTTCCCCATCTATTTCCCATGAAGTGATGGGACCAGACGCCATGATCTTAGTTTTCTGAATGTTGAGTTTTAAGACAGCTTTTTCACTCTCCTCTTTCATTTTCATCAAGAGTCTCTTTAGTTCTTCACTTTCTGCCATAAGGGTGGTATCATCTGCGTATCCGTTGACCAAAGCCTCCATTTCCCTGAACCCCTAACCTCTGGTAACCACCATTCATCTCTCTGTTTCTATAGGCTTTTTCAGTCTTACATACAAGCGATAGAATACAGCATTTGTCTAACTAACTTCATCTGTGATAATGACCTCAAGGTCTATTTTTTAAATGCTTTTTTTTTAATCATATATTGGTTTTAGTTTTTAAAATTAAATTTATCTGTGTTTCCTTTATAGCCTATAGATTTTATTTTTTTAGTTTTAAAATTCTCTCATCATAATCTTATGTTAGTTTTCTGTATTTTTTTTTCTGAAATGCTAGGTTTTGCTTTTTTCATATTTAAATCTAATTCATTTGGAATTGTGTGTGTGTGTGTGTTCACGGGATAAGTTGAAAATCTAAATTCTCTTCTCTCTATAAAATTCTCTAATAGTCTCCTTCAGATATCTAATGTTTTAGCATCTTTTATTAAACAGACTATCCTTTTTTCATTGGCTTGAAATGCCACTTTTGTTATACATCCATATTGTGTGTGTGTGAGAGAGAGAGAGAGAGCATGAAAGAGTGAGCAAGCAGAGGGAGGGAGAAGGAGGGAGAGAGAGAAAGAAAGCAGATAAGGGAGAGGTTATTCCTGGGCTCTCTATTCTGCTGTGTTTCTGTCAGCTGTCTAGTCTGCTGTTTGTGTATCACTGTGCTAATTCCCTTAAATTTACTTTAGTTTTATAGAAAATCTTGTTATCTGAGAAGGTGAATCCTTCCTCTCTCTCTTCCTCTTTCTTCTTCTTCTTCAAGATTATCTAGGCTACTCATGGTCTTTTGCTGTTTCATATATATTTTAGAATTATATCACAATTATTAATGCACACTTGCTAAGTTCTCAAAAGAAAACTACTGATGTTTTTCTTGTAACTGTGTTGAATTTAAATGTATTTGGAGAAACTTGATTAATTTTAGACTTTGTTGAGATAAGGATACAATCTAAAATTCAAAGAATAACCATTAAAAAATAGAAATGGGACATGTAACTTCTAAACCAATACAAAGAAAAAAGGAAATAAAGAGCAGTCTGGTAAATTGACATCTTTATAATCATATAGTGTCTTTTTACATATTATTGTGTTTACTATTATACACACCCTACAAATCATCATTAGAGTATAGTTAATGAAAAACCAAAAAAAAAAAAAAAAGCAAAGAAAAGTATGGTAAATTAGAAAAACAAATGTTGTAAGAGGAACAAAGTCAATTATATCAATAATGATAATTATTGTTAATGAGATAAACTCACCAGTTACAAAATGGTACAAAAATACCCTCAGCCTGGATATTTGAAAGTCCAGCTACAAACTGCTTATAATCGATATGTGCCAAATAATATGAAACATTAAAAGTAAAGGGGTGCTATGAAAAATACAAGCCCAGTACTAACTGTGCCAGTCATGAGAACACACCTCTCAGATCTCTGATGTAGGGAGGAGCATAGATGGCCAAGAAAACCAGCTGATGTGCTCTGGATCCAAGCTTCCCCGGGGCTATTCCCGATCACTGGCTTCATGTGGCAGGTATGCAGGTTCCTGGGAGACGTGGAACTCCTCTGACAGGTGGCTAGCTTGAAGACTCTCTAATAACCTAAGTGAACTTCTTTTAGACTGGACTATATCTAAGATGGGCTTCCTTGGCGGCTTGGTGGTAAAGAATCTGCCTGCAAGCAGGAGCCGCAGGAGATGTGGGTTTGATCCCTAGATCAGGAAGATCCCCTGGAGGCAGGCATGCAACCCACTCCAGTATTCTTGCCTGGAGAATACTATGGACAGAGGAGTCTGACGGGCTACAGTTCATAGGGTCGCAGAGTCTGACATGACGGAAGCAACTTAGCATGCATGCTAGCAATCTAAGATGCTTCCACCCAAACTTCCTTCCTTCTTTCCACTCTCCTTTACTCGGGGATCAGTCTGCATTACAGTCTAATGGTTCTCTCAGCCTCTCTCAGTTCCTTCAATATTTTCTCTGACAAAAATAAATTTCTTGCATTTTTAATGCCATCTTGGAGGCAATGGATGGACCAGACTTGTACACCACTCCCTCCCCACAAAGCAAACATTAAAAAAATCGAGCCAAAAAAACCCAGACTTGTTATCTATATTAATATTATCAAAAGACTAGAAAGCACAAAGCCTTACTAAGACTAAAGAAAATCATAATTTAATGCCAAAAGGAAATATTTACCAGGACCACATTTATCAGGAGTAATTTATGTGTTATGTATAAAAACTAACTTGAAATCCCAACAAGGCATAAAATATACAAAAGAAAATTGACAGAATTACAACTAGAAAATGACAAATAGTCATATTTTTTCCTTTTTAAATTTTTCAGTGCTTTTACTTAGTGCCTAGTGGTTTTCTTAGGGTTTGCCCTTACACATCCATTCTATGTCTTTAGTGATTTTTTATGTTCTCACTGTATCATTACTTCTATGTTCCAGTTTCCTTATTCCAGGTTCTGGAGCTTTAATCCTGCTTTATCTGCTGACTTTTGCACCTGGTAGATTGACACCTCATGTCTTTATGATGAGTTTCCTTGTAGGCCCATTGTTAACAGACACTTCTCCCCAGCCCTTAACTCATCCCAGGGCTGTGAGACCCAAGAGGACTGGCATTTGCTTCTGCCAAGTACCTCAGAGGGATCACCAACTTTGAGACCGTATTAGGTTAACTCTTTGGTGGGAGTTTCTGAAAACAGGTTAGAGGGAATTATGATGCCTTTACTACACAAGGTGCAGGTAGGGTAACCAGTTGTCATGGTTTGTCTAAGCCTGTGGGTATTCCTGGGCTTCCCAGGTGGCAGTGCAGGAGACACAGGAGACTTGGGTTTCATCCCTGGATTGGGAAGATCCCCTGGAGAAGGAAATGGCAACCCAGTCCGATATTCCTGTCTGAAGAATCCCATGGACAGAGGAGCCTAGAGGGCTACAGTCCTTGGGGTCGCAAAGAGTTGGACACAACTGAAGTGACTGAGCACACACACACACACACACACACACACACACACATACACACACAGGGTTCCCAGGATCCAAGACTCTCAGATTTAAAACCAGGATAGACTGTGGGCAGACTGTGACCGCTGATCACCCTAAGTACAGACCTGGCTTCAATTTCTTTTTCCCTTCAGGGAAGAATTATTTTCCCACCCAAATCTCAAGCAGAGATGGACAAGATTCTATATCATGTCCCCAACCAGAACAATATTTTCAAGTTGACCTTTCCAATGAGGCTGCCCCACTTGGAAGCACCTGGCTTTTTTCTAGAATCTTGGTTCCCACTTCCCCCTCACTTGGTTCAAAGGCCCTGTCTCATGTAGCTGCAAAGAGTATTAGAATGCCCCTATGCTAACCCCACTCTGACACTCTTGATCCATTAGCTCATGTGCTTTCAACTCAGTTTAATTCCACCTTTGTTTCAGACAACTTGGGTGTTCTTCTTCTTATTTTTGAGTTCTTTGTGCATTTAAACTTTTGATTTTTGCAGCATTTTCTAAGCTTTTATGGCTGGAGGATTGTCATTTTATCTCATCTGCCATCTTGCCAAGACCAGCACTCCTCCCCAAACAAGTTTTTACCAACCTGTCTGGCCTTGCAGCAACATAGCCTATAAAATCCATAAAATACAGCAACTTCTAAATGATTCAAAGTTGATAGGTATGGGTTTGCCAAACAACAGACACTAGAGAATTTTTGCATATTAGTTAGGGTTCACCAGAAAAGCAGAACCAACAGGATGTATAGAGGTATATAGAAGAGGAGATTTATTATAGGAATTGACTCGTACAGTTATGGAGGCCAAGAAGTCCCATGATCTGGTGTCTGTGAGCTGGAGATCCAGGAAGGCCAGTGGTGTAATTCAGTCCAAGTTGGAAGGTCTGAGTATCAGGGACCAATGGTGTAAGTGCTGATCAGAGTCCAAAGACCCAAGAACCTATCTGAACAGAAGACTGAAGACCAGTTCAAGCAAAGAGAGCAAATTTACCCTTGCTTAGCCTTTTTTTTTCTTTTTTTCTATGTAAGCCCTCATGACATTGGATGCTGACTACCCATATTTGTGGGCAATCTTTTAAACTCAAGTCTACCAATTCAGACTCTAATCTCTACTAGAAACACCCTCACAGACACATTCAGAAATAATGTTTTATCAGTTCCCTGGTGGCTCAGATGGGAGACCTGGGTTCGATCCATGGGCTGGGAAGATCCCCTGGAGAAGGGAATGGCTACCTACTCCAGTACACTGGTTTGGAGAATTCCATGGACAGAGGAGCCTGGCAGGCTACAGTCCATGGGGTTGCAAAGAGTCAGACACGACTGAGCGACTTTCACTTTGACTGAGCGACTTTCACTTCACAGTTTTCCCTTTGCCCAGTCAAATTGACACATAAAAGCAACCATCACAATGGAACTCACCATTTCTATAAATGATTTCTAAAACTATGCTGTACAGCATAAAATATAATTGTTGTTTAGTGAAACAAACACAAAAAATTCTCTTTTATGGTCACTATAGTGTAAAAAAAAAATCCTGACAGTTGCATCAGTTAGATAATCTATGGTGTTTGTTTTTTTAAAACACTGATAATGGGACTTCCCTGGTGGTGCAGTGGTTAAGAATCCACCTTCCAATGCAAGGGACCCAGGCGCAATACCTGATCAGGGAACTAAGATCCCATGTGCCTCAGGGCAACTAAGCCCAGGCAGGGCAACTACTGGACTCTCATGCTCTGGAATCTGTGAACCACAGCTAGAGAGCCCCTGAGGCACAAAGAAAGACCCTGCAATGCACAATTAAGACCTGCTGCTGCCGGGTAAATAAAGAAATATTTTAAGCAAACAAACAAAAATCTCTCACTGATATTTACAATGTTGTAAATCAACTATACTTCAATTTTTTAAAAATTAAAAATAATGAAAGGAATGAGTAAGAAAGAGAAGAAATAAATAATAATAACACTAATAATCAGCTCTCCGGCCCCAGGTTTATTTTGTCTTTTATCTCAGTGAGAATTGGCTGTGGCTATGACATCCCTGGTGGCTCAGTTGGTAAAGAATCTGCCTGAAATGTGGGTGACCTGGGTTCAATCCCTGAGTTGGAAAGATCCCCTTTCCAGTTGCAGGGCAACCCCCTCCAGTATTCTTGCCTGGAGAATCCCCAAGGACAGAGGAGCCTGGTGGGCTGAAGTCTATGGGATCACAAAGGGGACATGACTGAGTGACTAAGCACAGCACAGCATGAGAATGCTGTGCCCCATCCTGAATTGTGAGTTCAGGAAGAGGAGACCACCTAGAAGAAGAGGTATATGTAAAGACTGTGAACTTTAACGGGGTAGAAAAATTGCTCTGCTGGGTAGGATTCACACTTCCTAGGTGAGAGTAAGTTGAAGGCTCCCATCCACACAGTAACCAGAGTTATTCAGTGAAAAAAGCATATTGCTTTTCTGGAAATAAAATCTAGAAACAAAATCTAGAAATTCTAGATACAAAATCTTTAAAATAGGATTCAGTTTTCCAGTTCAGTCACTAATCCTGTCCGACTCTTTATGACCCCAACGCCAGGCCTCCCTGTCCATCACAAACTTCCAGAGCTTACTCAAAATCATGTCCATTGAGTCAGTGATGCCATCCAACCATCTCATCCTCTGTCATTCTCCTCTCCTTCACCTTCAATCTTCCCTAGCAGCAGGGTCTTTTCCAGTGAGTCAGCTCTTCGAATCAGGTGGCCAAAGTATTGGTGTTTCAGCTGCAGCATCAGTCCTTCCAATGAATATTCAGGACTGAATATTCAGTCCATCCTAAAGGACTGATTTACCCTTGCTTAGCCTTTTTTTTTCTTTTTTTCTATGTAAGCCCTAAATGTCATAGCCTAAAGGATGGACTGGTTGGATCCCCTTGCAGTTCAAGGGACTCTCAAGAGTCTTCTCCAACACCACAGTTCAAAAGCATCTGGACTCTGAGAGAGAGGGAGAGGGTGGGAAGATTTGGGAGAATGGCATTGAAACATGTAAAATATCATGTATGAAACGAGTTGCCAGTCCAGGTTCGATGCACGATACTGGATGCTTGGGGCTGGTGCACTGGGACGACCCAGAGGGATGGAATGGGGAGGGAGGAGGGAGGAGGGTTCAGGATGGGGAACACATGTATACCTGTGGTGGATTCATTTTGATATTTGGCAAAACTAATACAATTATGTAAAGTTTAAAAAATAAAATAAAATTTAAAAAAAAAACAAAAAACAAAAGCATCAATTCTTCTGTGCTCAGCTTTCTTTATAGTCCAAGCTCACAACCATACATGACTACTGGAAAAACCATAGCTTTGGCTAGACGGACCTTTGTTGGCAAAGTACTGTCTCTGCTTTTTAATATGCTGTCTAGGTGGGTCATAGCTTTTTCTCCAAGGAGTAAGTGTCTTTTAATTTCATGGCTGCAGTCACCATCTACAGTGGTTGTAAGTAAGTCTCTTACTGTTTCCATTGTTTCCCCATCTATTTGCCATGAATTGATGGGACTGGATGCCATGATCTTTGTTTTCTGAATGTTGAGCTTTAAGCCAACTTTTTCACTCTCCTCTTTCACTTTCATCAAGAGGCTTTTTAGTTCTTCACTTTCTGCCATAAGGGTGGTGTCATCTACATATATGAGGTTATTGATATTTCTCCCAGCAATCTTGTTCCAGCTTGTGCTTCATCCAACCCAGCATTTAGCATGATGCACTCTGCATATAAGTTAAATAAGCAGGGTGACAATATACAGCCTTGATGTACTCCTTTCTCGATTTGGAACAAGTCTGTTGTTCCATATTCAGTTCTAACTGTTGCTTCTTGACCTGCATACAGATTTCTCAGGAGGCAGGTCAGGTGGTCTGGTATTCCCATCTCTTTCAGAATTTTACACAGTTTGTTGTGATCTGCACAGTCAAAGGCTTTGGCATAGTCAATAAAGCAGAAGTAGATGTTTCTCTGAAACTCTCTTGGTTTTTCGATGATCCAACGGATGTTGGCCATTTGATCTCTGGTTCCTCTGCCTTTTCTAAATCCAGCTTGAACATCTGGATGTTCACAGTTCATGTACTGTTGAAGTCTGGCTTGGAGAATTTTGAGCATTACTTTGCTAGCGTGTGAGATGAGTGCAATTGTGCAGTAATTTGAACATTCTTTGGCATTGCCTTTCTTTGGGGTTAGAATGAAAACTGACCTTTTCCTGTGGCCACTGCTGAGTTTTCCAGATTTGCTGGTATATTGAATGCAGTACCTTAACAGCATCATCTTTTAGGATTTGAAATAGCTCAACTGGAATTTCATCATTAAAATAAGATAATCTCACTAAAATACTGTCTCTGAAACCCCAAATGAAAGTGGAAGTGTTAGTTGCTCAGCCATGTCTGATTCTTTGTGACCCCATGGACTGTAGCCTCTGTCCATGGAATTATCCAGGCAAGAATCCTGGAGTGAGTTGCCATTCCCTTCTCCAGGGGTCTTCCCGACCCAGGAATCAAACCTTCATATCGTGTGTCTCATGCATTGGCAAGCAAATTCTTTACCACTACACCAGCAGAGAAGCCTGTTTCAGCATAAAAAAATTAACCAGAGAAATAAATGCTATGCATATATTTTTGTTCTAGTCTTAGTGATCCTACATATGCTTATATCTTGAACTTTTGAGCACAAGCACTAGGAAATGTGAATAAGTAAGCATTTCTTATTTTTATCCCTACTGTTGGCAAAGGAGACTTTACTCCTAAAAGATTTCATGGCATACTGGATTCATGGCATTCAGGAGCTTTATTTGGCTTTTGAAACTGGGCCAGGCATGCTGGTTTCATACCCGACAACCATCTACTCTTCTCTGCTCCCAAATTTCTGATTCCACTGAGGTTTCTGCCTTTATTCCCACTTTACTCTTGAAAATCCTGATTCATCTTAGTCAACCACTGCAGCTCCAGTTTCCTAGCCTGTAACTAGGCAAGTGGTAGGCAAGTGGGCATGAGAGCCAGTGAGAATTGAGGAGATCTGATGGGTATTTTCTAGCAAAGAAATTCTTCTTTAAAATGGACAAATGACAATATGCAATTTTTCTCTCATCTGACTACATATCCACATTTGCAGATGATGTTTGTGGTTTTGAAAATCATCTCGTGAGTTTGACAGGAGCTTGATAAGAACAAGGCCAATTTTCTGAGGTTGGCATAGTAGAATGAAGATTAAACCAAGATCTTGATGTCCTTGAGCTGTGTTATGCCACAACCCTAGAGCCAACATATGCTAGGAATTATTGTTACATAAGTCATAATTCCCCTTACTTGTTTATGCCAGGTGAGGTTTATTATTTATGGCCCAAATCATCCTACTTGATACAATAGCAATCTTTAAGTCTCTAGGCTTAAACATCACTTAACTGGCCCTTGTAAGATTTGGAAGCCACGGGCAAGAAGGATTTGTTGGGATCCAGCTTTCCCAGACAGCCTAGTGTGGGGAGGGGAGATAGATGTGAAATGAGGAGGTCGTGGGGTATGACATCAAGGCTGTTTCTATCTGAGACACAAAATCCCCATAACCCATTTCAACAGAAACTTCCCACACTGCTGGAGGTACCTACTGGCTGATGCTTCCATGTTCAGGCTGCTGTGGTTTAATTAGTAATGGGACTCTTGCCGGCATCAAAAGTACAAAATTCACTGTGTTTTTCTTTTCTCCTGAGGTTCAAATACTGTCCAAGATGCTTGACACTGCAGGGAAGAAGGGGAGATGAGGAAAATCTGTTTATTTGGCACCTTCACCCTGTGGCAATATTGGCATCTCAGAGGTTGAGCTGCTTGTTTTGCAATTAAAAAAGGGCAGGAGACTTTCTACAGCTTCTCCTGAGAGAATACAACCGTTCTAAGCAGCTGATAACTGCCAAATAAAGAATCCGATTTTTTGTTTTCTTTTGTTTGCTTGTTCATTGTTTTCTCTTAACATTGGAAATAGCTGGTGGTCAAGGAAGGCTTTCCAGGCTTCCAACTATGAGGCTGTGTTGGACACCCCCAGGCAGGTCTTGGGGCTGGTCCGGATTCCAGAGCAGCAGGCGAGATGTCTGCACCAGACAGACAAAAGGACTTGCTCCAGAATTTCCTTCCTAGGAAGGTCTTGCTCTGCAAGGTCCTGACGAAATAGGAAAATACCCAGAGCAACAGATAGCCATCCTTCCTTCCTGCTCCCCACTCTTTCCAACCAGTCTAATGACAGCCACAGAAGGCTGATGGGAAGTTGGATCCCAGAATACACTGTGATCACCACCCCACTGCATCTAGTTTTATTTAGGTGTGAAGATATGTCTTAAGTTTTGGATGAGGGGAGAGCCTAGAGCCTAGCAATATGGTTCAGATTATGCCCAGGAATTATTTATGGAGATTCAGGAAGTGTAGCGCTCCCTTTCTTTCTGCTGGTGTTCACACTTGCAGCTGGGCTGCTGAGACTGACTCTCTTGGTCCCTGGACTAGAGCAAGGTGGTGGGAAGGAGGCTGGTTCCTCTCCTTCTGTGATTTTCCTCTGTCGATAATTGAGATGGACTCTGATGGGGAGGAAGACGTAGAAGGGGTCTTGGACCCTTCCTCCATTTCCAGCTTTCCTTTGTGTCTGCATTAATCAACTGCCTGATGCTTTAGTCACAACTTGTTGGAGTCCAGTGAAATATTTGGGATTTAGAAATCAAACGAAAAGATAATCACCTAGAAATCAGATTTAAATCTGCAGTGACTAAGGTTGCTTTGTTAGAGAAATTAAAGTGGTGAGAAGCTTTTGCGTCTAAGGCTGCTGAACAGCTGCAGCTGGCACAAACAGGTTTGGGGCTGTTTGCACTGAGTGATGTGAAACCCACCTTGCATGTGGAAACAGGCTGTATTTGCTTTGATTTTAAAACTCTTGCAATTGCTCAGAAAAGGGGGGGGGGACAGTTCCTTGCTCTCATTTGGAACAATTGATGCTTTCCTTATTAATTGTCCAGGCTCAAAATAATACACACTTGCTTACGGTTGGATCCCAAATGCTACCCACACATCAGGAAAATGAGAAGACAAATACCGCATGGGAGCCCAGCGTTTGCAAAAATTATAATAGGTGTCACACTGTCATTTTACAAAGTGACTTTTTAAAATAGCAAATAAATAAATAAAGCTAGGAAAAACCCCACAGAGACATGTTAATGTCTCAACCTGGAACAATAAAGCTCCATTAAAAACACTTGCCATTAGCCACCATCTGCTGTCAGCAATTGGGGGTAATCTTTATGTCCTCGACAGCTTTGCCTCATTCCCCCTAGATGAAGCAAAGACGCCACAATGGACCAGAAATTCAGGGGTAAGGATCCCTCAGTTCTGCAGCTTTACAGAGCTCTGAGTTTGGTGGCCAAGAGTCAAGTCTGTTTACGGTGTTCTGGGCTGCATATCAAATTGGAGAAAATTTGCTAACTGTATTTCCTTCCCCTTGCATACTGCTCTGTTCCTGTCAGCATTTTCTGCACAAATCAGAGGTAAGGTGGGCTCCCTGCCCTTGACATATTTGGGGACTTAGGAAAATGAGAGAACAGCTTTCTTGCTCGGCTCTGATAAATGAGGGAAGCTGTGTGTTGCAGCAAGATTCTTTTGATCAGAATTCCTCCAGTGCACCTGCATTTTTCTCCCATTTGAACTTGTACTTTTAGATTATTTAGTAAACATAATTCTTGCTCACACCAAAAGTAAACTTATTTTCTCTTCGTAAGGATGTGGGTTAAGAAATCTTAAAACCATAAATAAGATAGATGACAGCGTCCCATGCTCCCTGATGATTTGGCAAAAAACGCTTGTGTAGAAAGAGGCAAAGATGCTGTTAATATTCTGAGTGCATGGAGAATGCTGTTTTCCATCTTTCAGATATAATCTTACTGCATATGAGGAATATGACTAGAGAAGGAACTCGGTGCAGGTGAAACGTCTGAATGACACTCGCCTGTCGTCTTTTTTACCCTTGTGGGGTTTTTCCCTATCCAGCTCTGCATGATGGTGCAGAGCCATAAAATGCACTGGCTTTTCCTAGAATGGTCCTTCTCCAGGTTTTGGACTACATGGACTTCTCTAAGACAAAGTTTCCACGTTCTTTTGTGAACCTGCCTGTTACAATAGAAGAAATGCATGGAGGCCATAGATACAGTCACAGGGCAGGCGATTTCTTCAATTGTCTTCAGTCCCAAAGGTAGTCCATTCTGATCCATTCCAATCGTGGTTATTGAGGTTGTGCCCTGAGACCTCATTTTGTGCCTGTAAGGGGTTCATTGAGAGGGAAAATGGGATGTGGGGGAGGGGCAGTGCAGGATGGGAAGGAAATAGGGTGGTCTTAGGCCAGCTGATCAGATAGACTTTCACCCATTCTTTCTTATTCTCCTTACACCTAATCAATCAGCATTCCTTGTATTAATCTCAAACGACCTCATGGTGTACTTTCCATTTAAACAAGTAATAATAGGAAGCACCATCATTTTGAATCCATCCTTCACACTCCTGCTTTACTGGTAAAAAGTTGCTCTAAAAACACAAGGTATCTCTTCCTTTTTTTTTTTTTCCCCCCTCTTTTGGGATGACATTTAAAAAATTTATTCTTTATCCTTCTCTTTTTAAAAATGTGAACTGACTATGGACTTCACCCAGACCAAAAATGCCACACTATGCTGGTCTACAGTCATGTGGAAGATTCTAGGAGAGCAGCACATGTTACTCTTAAGGGCAAGAACCACGATTCTAAGAACTGATATTCTCTTGAAAGACTCTAATAATAAGAATTTTGCAAAGATTTATGATTCACTGATCAGAACTTTCATTCATCTAGTTGTATCATGTATGGTCTTTTGGGCAGCATGGAGGATATAAACCCAGAATAACTTAAATAATGGTGGTTTATTGCAATCCTGGTGGTATATCACTTGTCCTCATGGAGAATAAGAATGTTACCTCCCCACTGTTTGGAATATCGCTCAAACTCAAAGAAAGAATCCCCTCAGTGTAAATCAGTAATCATAATTCCCAAGAGAGAAGATGTGATCAAGTTAGTTTTCATCGTTCAGTATTGAACACCCACTTAATCAGAGATTCACCTCATGGTCAGGTGGCCTTGCTCACATCTAGACCAGCCATCCTTTTCATTCACTTTATCACTATGTAACCCCCAACATACTGTTCATGGGGTTCTCAAGGCAAGAATACTAAAGTGGTTTGCCATTCCCTTCTCCAGTGGACCACATTCTGTCAGACCTTTCCACCTTGACCCGCCCATCTAGGGTAGACCCACATGGCATGACTTAGTTTCATTGAGTTAGACAAGGCTGTGGTCCGTGTGATTAGATTGACTAGTTTTCTGTGATTATGGTTTGTGTGTCTGCCCTCTGATGCCTCTCACAACACCTACCATCTTACTTTGGTTTCTCTTACCTTGGACGTGGGGTATCTCTTCACGGCTGCTCCAGCAAAGTGCAGCCACTGCTCCTTACCTTGGACGAGGGGTATCTCCTCACAGACGCCCCTCCTGACTTTGAACATGGAGTAGCTCCTCTCGGCCCTCCTGCACCTGCGCAGCCACCAATCCTTGGACGTGGGGTTGCTCCTCTCGGCCACCACCCCTGACCTCAGGCATGGGGTAACTCCTCCCCACGCAAAATGATAGGATATTGAAAGAGGAACTCCCCAGGTCGGTAGGTGCTCAAATTGCTACTGGAGATCAGTGGAGAAATAACTCCAGAAAGAATGAAGGGATGGAGCCAAAGCAAAAACAATACCCAGTTGTGGATGTGACTGGTGATAGAAGCAAGGTCCGATGCTATAAAGAGCAATATTGCATAGGAACCTGGAATGTTAGGTCCATGAATCAAGGCAAATTTGTAGTCAAACAGGAGATGGCAAGAGTGAATGTCGACATTCTAGGAATCCGCGAACTAAAATGGACTGGAATGGGTGAATTTAACTCAGATGACCATTATATCTACTGTTGTGGGCAGGAATCCCTTAGAATAAATGGAGTAGCCATCATGGTCAACAAAAGAGTCCGAAATGCAGTACTTGGATGCAATCTCAAAAATGACAGAATGATCTCTGTTCGTTTCCAAGGCAAACCATTCAATATCACAGTAATCCAAATCTATGCCCCAATCAGTAACGCTGAAGAAGCTGAAGTTGAACAGTTCTATGAAGACCTACAAGACCTTTTAGAACTAACACCCAAAAAAGATGTCCTTTTCATTATAGGGAACTGGAATGCAAAAGTAGGAAGAAACAGCTGGGGTAACAGGCAAATTTGGCCTTGGAATACGGAATGAAGCAGGGTAAAGACTAATAGAGTTTTGCCAAGAGAATGCGCTGGTCATAGCAAACACCCTCTTCCAACAACACAAGAGAAGACTCTACACATGGACATCACCAGATGGTCAACACTGAAATCAGATTGATTATATTCTTTGCAGCCAACGATGGAGAAGCTCTATACAGTCAGCAAAAACAAGACCGGGAGCTGACTGTGGCTCAGATCATGAACCCCTTATTGCCAAATTCAGACTTAAATCGAAGAAAGTAGGGAAAACCACTAGACCATTCAGGTATGACCTAAATCAATTTCCTTATGATTATACAGTGGAATCTGAGAAATAGATTTAAGGGACTAGATTTGATAGAGTGCCTGATGAACTATGGACGGAGGTTTGTGACATTGTACAAGAGACAGGGATCAAGACCATCCCCATGGAAAAGAAATGCAAAATGGCTGTCTGGGGAGGCCTTACAAACAGCTGTGAAAAGAAGAGAAGCGAAAAGCAAAGGAGAAAAGGAAAGATATAAGCATCTGAATGCAGAGTTCCAAAGAATAGCAAGGAGAGATAAGAAAGCCTTCCTCAGCAATCAATGCAAAGAAATAGAGGAAAACAATAGAATGGGAAAGACTCGAGATCTCTTCAAGAAAATTAGAGATACCAAGGGAACATTTCACGCAAAGATGGGCTTGATAAAGGACAGGAATGGTATAGACCTAACAGAAGCAGAAGATATTAAGAAGAGGTGGCAAGAATACACAAAAGAACTGTACAAAAAAGATCTTCATGATCCAGATAACCACGATGGTGTGATCACTCACCATAAACCAGACATCCTGGAATGTGAAGTCAAGTGGGCCTTAGAAAGCATCACTACGAACAAAGCTAATGGCGGTGATGGAATTCCAATGGAGCTATTTCAAATCCTGAAAGAGGATGCTGTGAAAGTGCTGCACTCAATATGCCAGCAAATTTGGAAAACTCAGCAGTGGCCACAGAACTGGAAAAGGTCAGTTTTCATTCCAATCCCAAAGAAACGCAATGCCAAAGAATGTTCAAACTGCCGCACAATTGCATTCATCTCACACGCTAGTAAAGTAATGCTCAAAATTCTCCAAGCCAGGCTTCAGCAATATGTGAACCGTGAACTTCCTGATGTTCAAGCTGGTTTTAGAAAAGGCAGAGGAACCAGAGATCAAATTGCCAACATCTGCTGGATCATGGAAAAAGGAAGAGAGTTCTAGAAAAACATCTATTTCTGCTTTATTGACTATGCCAAAGCCTTTAACTGTGTGGATCACAATAAACTGTGGGACATTCTGAAAGAGATGGGAATACCAGACCACCTGACCTGCCCCTTGAGAAATTTGTATGCAGGTCAGGAAGCAACAGTTAGAACTGGACATGGGACAACAGACTGGTTCCAAATAGGAAAAGGAGTACGTCAAGGCTGCATATTGTCACCCTGCTTATTTAACTTATATGCAGAGTACATCATGAGAAACGCTGGACTGGAAGAAACACAAGCTGGAATCAAGATTGCCGGAATAATATCAATAACCTCAGATATGCAGATGACACCACCCTTATGGCAGAAAGTGAAGAGGCACTAAAAAGCCTCTTGATGAAAGTGAAAGTGGAGAGTGAAAAAGTTGGCTTAAAGCTCAACATTCAGAAAATGAAGATCATGGCATGTGGTCCCATCACTTCATGGGAAATAGATGGGGAAACAGTGGAAACAGTGTCAGATTTTATTTTTCTGGGCTCCAAAATCACTGCAGATGGTGACTGCAGCCATGAAATTAAAAGACACTTACTCCTTGGAAGGAAAGTTATGACCAACCTAGATACCATATTGAAAAGCAGAGATATTTCTTGGCCAACAAAGGTCTGTCTAGTCAAGGCTATGGTTTTTCCTATGGTCATGTATGGATGTGAGAGTTGGACTGTGAAGAAGGCTGAGCGCCGAAGAATTGATGTTTTTGAACTGTGGTGTTGGAGAAGACTCTTGAGAGTCCCTTGGACTGCAAGGAGATCCAACCAGTGCATTTTCAAGATCAGTCCTGGGTGTTCATTGGAAGGACTCATGCTAAACCTGAAGCTCCAATACTTTGGCCACTTCATGCAAAGAGTTGACTCATTGGAAAAGACTCTGATGCTAGGAGGGATTGGGGGCAGGAGGAGAAGGGGACAACAGAGGATGAGATGGCTGGATGGCATCACCGACTCGATGGACATGAGTTTGGGTGAACTCCAGGAGTTGGTGATGGACAGGGAGGCCTGGCGTGGTGCAATTCATGGGGTTGCAAAGAATTGGACACAACTGAGTGACTGAACTGAAATGAACCCACAACACTTACATAAGCCCTGTTCTAGATATTGGACGTACTTAAGCTCAATTTAATTGTATTAATAATTCCATGGGGTAAATATTATCACTATCCTCATCTTACAGATCTAAGGAAGCTAGGCTCAGAAAGGTTAAGCTACTTGCACAAGGTTACCCAGCTAGTCATTAGAGGAGCCAGGATGCTGGTCAGAGCCCATGCTGTTAATTGACAGCACACTTAAAGATGCGTGCTGGCCAAGCTTCTCCGGTATCCCCAGTTCAGACAGGGAGGCTGATTAAGGTGACTAATGTTGCACTGGGTCCTAGAGGCCCCTTGCTCTGATGATTAAATTACTTCGATTGCTGGATCCTGGGGAGATTTTGGCATCCTTGGGATAGCCACTTTAGGGCTGGGGCAGGGAGAGGGGGGGATTCCAATTGGTAAGGAGGAAGTAGTTTGCAATTTTAATAATGGGTCTTCCCCAGTGGCGCATAGAACCCTCTGAATATGTATGCATACTTACCAAACTCAAATACAGCTATTTCTCCTTAATTGAAAGTCCCTTTTCCACTAGCCAAAAATAAAGGCACCGATTATATCAACTTCCCTCCAACACATACATACATTCTACTGTTTTAGTAACCAGTAATGAACAATTTGTACAATTTGCTTCAGAATCAAACAATATCTGCAAGGGTAATTTTGGACTCTGTATCCTAAATTAGTTCATGTGTTAGTTCAGATGAAACTGGATCAGATGAGATTAGTTCAGATAGGAAAGTTCACATGTATAAATCCTTTTAAAAGATTATTATTATAAAGTAAAACTGTGTTCTGAGGACCAGATCGCATCTCCTTTTGCATTTAAAAGGCACAGATATGATTAATAATACAATAGTGTCTTTTTGTGTTTGTTTTTAGTTTCTAAGTCATAGCCGACTCTTTTGTGACCCCATGGACTGTAGCCTGCCGGTCTCCTCTGTCCATGGGATTTCCCAAGCAAGAATACTGGAGTGGGTTGCAATTTACTTCTCCAAAGGATCTTCCTGACTTGGGGATCGAACCCACATCTTCTGCATTGGCAGAGGGATTCTTTACCACTGAGCCACCTGGGCAGCCCTAGTGTCTAGTTATACTCTAAGTTGAGCCCAAGTGAAATTAGGTAAGAGTCAAATATAGAACTCATTAACAAAAAGAGTTCATTTAATGAGATTAGCAATCCTTGAAAGAATGAAGACAGCAGATAGTGGTGTAAAGCTAAAATTACCACCCAGTACTTTAAATACTTGTGTTATGTTGCTGATGCAAATAACCCACCATAAGGGAAAAATTGACCACTTTAGGAGTAACATCCATTGAAAACAAATTCTGATCTCAAGTCCAATGTTGTAATCATCTTTCACACACAAGGTCCATGTTATACTAGTTCATCTATTGACTTACTTCACCAGACATAAGCCAAAAACAGCCTTCCCCACCTCCCAAATTCTGAGTGAGCTATTGTAATCTGGAAAAGGCAAATCGCCTCATAAGTCTCATTAGTAGGCAGTTCAAGAGTTAAAAATAAGCAACCATCACAAACACTCAGGGCAATCAAAGTGGTTTCCGTTGCTTTCCCTTCACCTATCAGAAAAGATGCATTAAGAAGATTCTGTGAGATCTTGAAGCAGGCAGGACTCTGGGATAGTTCCAAGGGTTTTTATAGGCAATTCTTCTGGAATTATTTCTAATTCAGAGAAGATAACTTTAAGGAAGGAAGGAGGCAAATCTCTTGGAGTGCTATCGTCTGGAGCTTCAGAGCCAGTCACCTCATTTTTTAAAAATCTAATAAACAGGCTGAATGGAATACCTTGACACTGCCTTGGAGGATCAAACTTCAGTGTGATGAAAGGTAGCTTTTTTCCTCATTAAAATGGTCGCAAGCTTGGGATGTTACTCTGGGAAGTCCGTTTCTGTTTGTCTGCAGTTCTGCATGAATAGCGGACCAGCAGCCTCCGATCATCGCAGTTGCCAGGGGAAGACAGGATTGAAGCCATGTGATGTGGCAGCTCTTCTCACGTCCCAAGCCTTGACTTCCATATTGTGCCTGAATTATATGCCCAGAAGGACTTCGATCCTCTCTGCTGATAGCCTTGTAGCTTACACCAACTCTAAGTATTAGAAGAAATAAGGAAAATTTACAGTGTTGAAAATGGCCCCTTTGTGACAATAGGGTCAGTCAGTCTGATACCTACTCAGGTTGAGAGTTATTCCCTTAACCTCAAACCTGCCAGTCCTTCATAAACCACTTCTCCTCCAGGGGCTGGGAGGACAGCCCAGCTGGATACTCTAATCCTGGTTACAAGCTGATGGGGTGGGATCACAAAAATGGCAGGATTTCTGAGCATCAGGTTAAGATTTACTTCCTTGACTTTGAAGGACTATGTCACTCTGGTTGGACATATTCCATTCTGGGGGGCCATTCTGTTCTCTCTTTGTAAGAACTGCAGTGTTTTATATGAGGACAATAATGAGTAATGACCAGGGATAAAGGTAGAACTGAGGGCAAAGAATCATAATCTAATCGTAACTTCTGAACCTTCTAGCACCATCCTAATGCAATTGGAAACATAATTTCTCTTCTAGGACAGGTGAGAAAACTCTTTGCCATAATCCAGTCAATCTTAGGGGCTTTCTTCCCCTCATCCCATAAAAATCATCCATAAGAGAATCTGAGAAACACTTCTGGTGGAATATTTGTACGATAGTACCTCTAACTTTGTCAAACTTTTGTCTCTTCATGTGTCTTGATTCTTGACATTTTAAGAGGTAGTTCAGATCAACTGGTCCATTCTATAGATGAAGAAACTGAGGTCTCTGAGAGAAGCGATTTACCTAAGACTCCAGTGTGAGAGAGTAGAAAACCTGAGATTAAATGTCAACATTCTCAATACTTGAATTCATTATCACCCCATGCCCTGTGATAAAATTCACCATTGAAATAAATATCAAGTTATGTTTTAGTCCATTAAGTGGGAAAAAGATTTGGTAGGTGAATATTCATGCAAGAAGAAGGAGAAGAATCTAGAGGGAAAAAAGTTCAAACCTTTGTTCCCCCAAGTTCACAATATACTTTTCTCAAATAATTTATATACCAGGTACAGTTTTACATTCAACATAAGATGGAAATAGAGTAGATTTTCAATTGAAGGTTAACCCAAGATAGGTCATGGTTAGAATTTTATCAGGAAGGGACTTGAAAACATGTGTTTGAAGTTACCCACAAGACATTCACTGATTGTTTTAGATGCTTCATGTCTCAAGTCTGCTCATGATCCAGGACTCTCTAAGCCATGGACCCTGCCATCACTCATTAAGAATAAAATCTGAAGCCTAATAGATTTTCTATAGCAGTCCATTAGATTATTTACCAATTTTAAAAAAATGTATAAATCAGATGTTCTTAAAGAACATCATATATACTAGGGGAATGTAATGTTTTAACTTTGAATTTAGGCAAAATCTACATGCAGGATATTGCATGTAAGTGTTCAGTTTGCTGAATCATCAGGGCTTCCCTCATAGTGCTGTTCTTAGTCACTCAATCATGTCTGACTCTTTGCAACCCCATGAACTGTCACGCTCCAGGTCCCTTTGTCCATGGGGATTCTCCAGGAAAGAATACTGGAGTGGATTGCCATGCCCTTCTCCAGAGGATCTTCCCGACCCAGGAATCGAACTGGGGTTTTCCACGTTGCAGGCAGTTTCTTTACCAGCTGAGCTACCAGTGAAGCCCTTTCCGCTGGTATGATTCCTGGGTTGGGAAGTTCCCCTGGAGAAGGAATAAGCTGCCCACTCCAGCATTCTTGGGCTTCCCTGGTGTGGCTCAGATGGTAAAGAATCCACCTGCAATGCGAGAGGCCTGGATTTGAAAGATCCCCTGAAGGAGGGCATGGCAACCCACTCCAGTATTCTTGCCATGGAAAATCCCCACAGACAGAGGAGCCTGGTGGGCTACAGTCTATGGGATCTCAAAGAGTCGGACACTCAGGATAGTGCATGTTAGTGTTTAGTTTGATGAATCATCACTAACGACACATTCACGAAGGCAACTCCAAGATCAAGAAACAGCGTGTTACTAGCATCCTCTCTGGCCCTTTTAGTCGCTAACAAACCCCTCAGAATAACCACAATCCTGACTTCTAATCAGGCACTAGTATTGATAGGGACCAAGTAGAGGGACAAAGTAGATGATTAGCTAGTCCCACAGGGGGATTGTAAGTAGAAAAAAATATGGGAGAATCCTGAAATTAACGATTACTCAAGAATGCAGGTTTGTTTAACCACAAAACAAAGCTGCTGCTAAGTCACTTCAGTCGTGTCCGACTCTGTGTGACCCGATAGACGGCAGCCCACCAGGCTCCCCCGTCCCTGGGATTCTCCAGGCAAGAACACAGGAATGGGTTGCCATTTCCTTCTCCAGTGCATGAAAGTGAAAAGTGAAAATGAAGTCACTCAGTTGTATCCGACTCTTAGCGACCCCATGGACTGCAGCCCACCAGGCTCCTCCATCCATGGGATTTTCCAGGCAAGAGTACTGGAGTGGGGTGCCATTGCCTTCTCTGACAAAACAAAGCAGGCTTGCTTAATACAAAACCATTCAATAGAAGCAGGAGACATAAAGCAATGGTGGCTCGAGACCCAAATCCTCAGTAAGTTAATCACCCCTAGAATGTGCTCTCTGCACAAATGAAAACAATAATCTATGGAAAGGTGCTCATTGTCAGACATCTGAAATAATTTTTACAGTCCAGGCTTAACTATATAGAGACAAAATATTCCCCCGACCAACCTGGAAGAGGAACCAATGGTCTAAGCATGACATCTACTCAGGAAAGATAAAGTCTTCTCTCCCAACCCTCTCTTCCTTTGATTATAAAAATGAAAGCTACTAAGTACTAAGCTCAGTGCAACACTGTCTTCCCACTTGTAAGTCTTACAACCATCCTATTCTAATAAATCACTTCTTATCTATCATTTTGTCTCCCAGTGAATTCTTTCTGCATTAAAACATAAAGGACCAGGGCTCCTTAGAGTCCTTCCCCCAAAATGCCACCTGTCTGGTTCAGTGTCTCCTGTCCTGTACTTACAAATGGAATGATGCAATATGAACTTTTGTGTGTGTGACTTCTTTTGTACTTCTTTGTGTGTGACTTCTTTTGTTCAGCCTTGTGCTTGTGAGAATCATCAGTATTGTTTCATATATTTGTAACTGTTCATCCATGGTGCAACTATATTACAGTTTACTTAACCATTCTACTCTGGTTGCATGTTTGGGTATTTGTCCTAAGCATTTTTAATTGTGTTGAGTAGTTTACAGACAGCACTGTGCTAAGTCGATTCAGTTGTGTCTGACTCTGTGTGACCCCTATGGACTGTAGCCTGCCAGGCTCCTCTGTCCATGGGATTCTCCAGGCAAGAAAACTGGGGTGGGTTTTCATGCCTTCTTCCAGGGGATCTTCCCAACCCAGGGATCGAACCCACATCTTAGGTCTCCTGCATTGGTAGGCAGGTTCTTTACCACTAGAGTGACCTACGAAGCCCACAGAAAACATTAACTCAAAGGTAATAAACTCACCTTTTTGAAATGTGATATATTCCACTGATGGAAAATACTAGCTCGCACTATGAAATTATTTTCCAAAATCTAGTTTGTTTTTCTCTGCGTGTGTGTGTGTGTGTGTGTGTGTGTGTGTGTGGGCAATTTAATTTACTGTCATCTCAGCAAACAGTTACCATTGAGACTTCCAGAGTGTGGAACCTCAGGCTGCAGTAAGGAGCCTGCTCCGGTCAAAATGAATAGATAAATTATTTTGACGTTAGTAAACAGGTAATTCATTTCCCATGTTATTGCTCATCACCTTCAGCTGGTTAACCAACTATTTAAAAGAAAACCAACTTGTTTGACGTGCTACCAGTTACAGACCATTTCAAGGCCTTTGGTGTAAAATGCAATCCTGTCAAAGTCAAGACACCTGCTCCCAGCAGGAGGGTTACTTACCAACTGCCAGGTCCTTAGATGTGGTGTCTGGAAACAAAATGATCTTTCCATCTGAAATATGCCTACCACAGTGACTGATGCTCCTTAGGTTGACTGCAAACCTCTGGTACCATTGTGAGGCCGAGAAACACAGGAGAGCGCTAAAAAAGTGAATTTTGATGAGTTCTTGATATTGTGATTTTAAAGTTAATTTTCTCTGCAGGAAGAGTATTTATTTCCTGGGTGACCTCAGCAAAATGCACTGTTTTAAAAAGATTTATAAAATATGGACCATTTTTAAAGTCTTTATTGAATTTGTTATGATACTGTCTCTGATTTATGTTTTGTTTTTTGGCTGCGAGGCATGTGGGATCTTCACTCCCTGACCAGGGATCACCCAGAGATCAAATTTGCACCCTGGCATCAGAAGGTGAATCCTTAAGCACTGACGTGCCAGGGAAGGTCCTAATGCACTAATTTTTAAGTCTGGTTTCTCCTTCTGTGACTCTGAGCTTCCCTCATAGCTCAGTTGGTAAAGAATCTGCCTGCAATGCAGGAGACCTGGGTTTGATCCCTGGGTTGGGAAGATACCCTGGAGAAGTGAAAGTCTACTCACTATTCTGGTCTGGAGAATTCCATGGACTGTATAGTCCATGAATCGCAGAGTCGGACATGACTGAGCAACTCTCACTTTTCTGTGACTCCAGTTTCAGCAAATCTACTTTTTCTGAGCTATTTTGAACTTCTGAAAAGCCTTTCATTACTTTTTATTTTTCTCTAAAATATTCTCCTTTATGGAAGGCAAACTCCTGATTGGCTTCCCAGGCTTTTTTCAGAGCAGGAGAAGCCAGAGGGTCACTGTGCTGCCTCACTCCCCTCCTTGACAGCATGGGATGCTGGAATCCTCGACAGCTTCCATCAGGAAGACAACTCTGTCACGCCTACACACACAGGTCAGCCCCTTGGCAGTCGGGGGCCAGTGCAGAAGGCTCCTGTTTCTAGCTGTTACTTAATGCTGTTAGTTGAGTCCATTTGATGGTTAATGGATGCATGTTCTGATACCAAACCACTTATGTCTGACAGAAAATTACTAATTTCCAACTGCCCGCTCCTTGGAGTCTTGAAGAAGTAGAAGGCTTCTGATAAGGTTGGCTTTATTTCTGTCTCCACTGGGTTGTGTCTAGAACATAACCAGATATAATTTTCAGGTGGCAGATTTTTTAAAACAGCATAATGGAAAGTGCGCACCAAAATAAAGAGAGCATTTTAATTAAAATTTAAAAATATTTTTCAAGAGTACCATTCTCTATTGAAATTCATTTCAAAGAACTTTGAGGTTTCAACAAGGGACTATTATTTGATGTAATTGCTGTGGATGGGATAAAGGCTACCCAGTTTGATGCTTTAAGACAACTGAGAAAGAAAATTTTAACTCTCTTAAAGCATTCTGTAAATTGGAAAGCCCAGAACAAATGCAAAGTATTGTTATTTTAATTGACCCTGAGGAATTATATGCCTAACAATTGTCTAAATGCCTTTGGTCTTCAGATTGAGTGAAATCTTGAAAAACAGTGATCATCAAACTGTAATTCAAACAAAACCCGTTCCCATTGTAGAAGCCCAGGAGTGATCTCTCCTCCTAAATTTATTTCTACCAAAGGTAAATAACCTCCCTTGGGTGCCATCTTTGTTTGCTATTTAATTAAAATAACACTAATCACCAACTAATCTAGCTCGCTCTTAACAAACTATTGTATTCTAACAAGTCTGGATTTGTTTATTTCTTTTTCCTTCTCCAGGGAGAAAAAGGATGAAAAAAGGTAGGCATTATTTTGAAGTCAGCAAGGGTAAGAAAACTAAACTTCCAGGGGAATCAACTCCATTTAGCCATAAAGCACTTCTTCCTGTAAGCTCAGGAAGGATTTCCAGTTATTTACAAACAGATAGCATTGTGTAGTTCCCTCAGTATTATAGATAAGTCACCAGAAAACAACTAGTTTGACAAAATTGCCCAGAAGCCCATTAACCTTACAGTTCTGCTAAGTATCCACCAGGGGCATCCCTCTGTGGAATTTGCTAAGGAAACAGAATGGAATGAGTTTCTCACCAGATGTCTGGAAATCGTGAAAGAAGTAACAGGAAATGGCTTATAGCTCTGATGTACTGGTTGTCATTTGAGTGTTGGTTGTCATATATGGGTGTGGGGTATATGTGTGAGTGTGTGTGTGTGCCTGTGACTGAGGGCAAGAAAGAGAGAGAAAGAGGGAAAGAGGGAGACCATAAATAAATGGTAAACATGCAGTAAATGTTCTGGATCTTCTAGCTGTAAATGAATGTTTTGTTACCATCTATCCAGGGATAGATCAGCTTGGTGACAACTAGAGATAAGTCATTTTTCTTTACTGGTTCGGTTTTTGGGAGTGAAGTTATTTTCTTCATCTGAAAGGCCTTTCTTCTGATTCAGTTTTGGGGAGTGAAAAGTTATTTTCTTCATCTTAATGCAGATAAATTCCTATTGTACTATTTACAACTGGGAAGAAATTCAGCCATGCTAAGCCTGAAATTCTGAGACAAAATAAATGACTCTAGTTTATCAGTACATATTTAAAATCCTTGCAAGCAGCCCTTTTGAAAGTTTATCTTTCATTTTCTACTCTCCTAAGATGCCTTCTCTATTGATATTGAGAGTCCAGGTCACTTCTATGTTTGGGAGTAGGGTTTAGGGTAGAGTGGGGCTTTTGGTATATTATAAAATAAAAATAAGTGTTTAAGTGTAAAAATTACAAAAGCTTATTCAGTTCATATATTTTCATTCAAGATAGTCTCACTTTCAGTACAGAAAATACAGTTTAATAAAATTGTGCCATTTGAAATGTAACAAAAAGATTTATCTTAAAATTGAAATTATATCCCCTATAAGTATTATAATCTGGTAATGGGACAAAAGTTTGAAATTATTTGATGAACACCCTCTTCTTCCAATTCTGTTGGTTCACTTCTATAATTAAATATATAAATAACTTTAATTGGAGATAATGTCTCTCCGAATCTAAAATTCAGGCAGCCATTGAGTGGGAGGCCCTGATCACAAGGGCCTTTGCCCCCTTCACTCTTCTGGTAGGGCTTCATCTTACTTCACTTCTACTTGTTCATGATGGTAAGTACAGTCTGGGGGTGGGAAGTGATTCGAGGAAATAAGTGATTCTTACCACTGGACTGTCACCTACTTTAGAATCAACTGGGCTTTCCACTAGAAATTTAGATTCTAGGTCCTCACTTTGAACCTTTTGGTGTGAGTCTTAGGAATTTGCATTTATTACAATGCCTAGGTGATTTGGGGCTTCTCCGATGTCTTAGCAGTAAAGAATCCTCCAGCAGTGCAGGAACCACAGGAGATGCAGGTTTAATCCCTGGGTCAGGAAGATCCCCTGGAAGAGCATGGCAACTCACTCCAGTATTCTTGCCTGGAGAATCCCATAGACAGAATTGCTGGCAGGCTATAGGGTCACAAAGAGTTGGACACAACTGAATCGACTTAAAACCTAGGTGATTTGGGGGGTCAGAAATGTTTGAGAACCACTAATTTATGGGGTTGGGATTGAAGGTAATAAGGCCTGATTTTAGATGTGAGAAAAGTTGCCACCAAGAAACACCACTCTACTCAGATTCTAGGGGGAAATGGCACCTTATGGCAGTGATATTTTTATTGCTTACCTCCTATCATCAGGGCCATCTAAATAACTGCAATGGATTGGGAATGTTTTGAGCTGGCCGGTCTTAAAATCCATTTTTATTTTTTTTTTACCAACATGAAACATAAGAAGTCACCCTGGGCTCAAGGAGCTCTTGTAATATTCTTTTTTTTTTTTTTTTTTTTGCTTTGTTTTTTTGGTTACACTGGGTCTTTGTTGCTATGCATGGGCTTTCTTTAGTTGCAGCTAGTGGGAGCTACTCTTCACTGTGGTGCTCGGGCTTCTCACTGCAGGGGCTTCTCTTGGTGCAGAACAGAGGTTCTATGTGCATAGGTTTCAGTGGTTGCAGCACTCAGGCTCAGCAGTTGCATATTTGAGCTCAGCTGCTCCATGGCATGTAGAATCCTCCCGAAGATTTGAACCTGTGTCCCCTGCATTGGCAGGTGGATTCTTATTCACTGTACCACCAGGAAAGCCCTCCTGCAGAATTCTTACTAGTGTAGTCTTGAAGACAGTACCATGCAGGTTTCAGAGAACCATGAAAATGCTTGTATACCATGCCTCACCCATCACCCTGGGGCAAGGGTCCACCAAGGGGGTGAAGGAGGATTGGCAGGGTAGTACTATATCATCTCAGAGTGGCCCTACCCTACACACTCTGTCTCCTGCCCAACTCAGAGAATTCACAGGCTAAAATCCTCCCTGGGGTGAGATGGCAGCTCAGGGATTCATGGCCAGCAGCAACATTATGTTGTTCCTAAGAACCCGAATGTGGGTCAGCCCTCCCCACTTCATCTCTACTTTCACATTGTATTTTCCTTGAATAGAGAATGAATATGTTCAATGGATTAAAAAATATCTGAAACTTCTCATGGGAAAGGACCTGGAAAGAGTCCAAAGAACGGAAGTAGACTAGCACTGGGAACTGTACAAGGAGGTAAGCCCTTGCCTGGCACTTCAACCTGCACTGTTCACAGCAACATAACTAGAGGGAAGGATACTCTGGCCGCAGACAGCTCTGAGAAGTTCTCAGGTAGCCATCCTGGCTTGGGAGAGTTTTGGGTAAATTGCATCCTTGACTGAGGAAAAAGGAAAGAATGCTGTAGGCTGACTATAAAGCAGTACATGTATTTATTGTTACTGTTATCATTAACAGCAATTAGCAAATTACTAAGTGTTGTCATTTGCTAATTGTTGTTGTTACAGTCGTTAGTCATGTTCGACTCTTTGAGACCCCATGGACTGCAGCACAACAGGCTTCCCTGTCCTTCACTATCTCTTGGAGTTTGCTCAACTTCACGTCCATTGAGTGGGTGATGCCATCCAACCACCTCACCTTCTGTTGCCCCCTTCTCCTCCCGCTTTCAGTCTTTCCCAGCATCAGGGTCTTTTCTAATGAGTTGGCCCTTCACATCAGGTGGCCAAAGTACTAGAGTTTCAGCTTCAGCATCAGTCCTTCCAAGGAATGTCCAGGGTTGATTTTCTTTAGGATTGACTAGTTTGATCTCCTTGCAGTCCAAGGGACTCTCAAGAGTCTTCTCTAGCACCACAGTTTGAAGGCATCAATTCTTTAGTGCTCAGCCTTCTTTATGGTCCAACTCTCACATTGGTACATGACTACTGCAAAAACCATAGCTTTGACTATAGGGACCTTCATCGTCAAAGTGATGTCTCTTCTTTTTAATACAGTGTCTAGGTATGTTAATGGCAACCCACTCCAGTGTTCTTGCCTGGAGAATCCCAGGGACCGGGGAGCCTGGTGGGCTGCTGTCTATGGGGTCGCACAGAGTTGGACACAACTGAAGTGACTTAGCAGCAGCAGCAGCAGGTATGTTGTAGCCTTTCTTCCAAGGAGCAAGAATCTTTTAATTTCATGGTTACCATCTCTTTTGATGGGGGCACTCCTCATGCCAATATAAATCTTTTTTAACCCAGAAAATTATATATTTTACTAGCATTTGTTTTGATTCTGGTTACAAAGGTTACATTTCATATTATAAAGGAAGATTTGGGGTACCACTGAAAAGAACTTAATTCTTCCCATTTCCTTCCTCCCCACTGAAATCTTTTAAAATCCAGTACAAATGGCACCTTTATAGAGTAATCTAATGGTGCTCTCTCCAGCCAAAATTAACAGCTCATTCCTTTGCATTTTGGAAGCTTGTAATTTGTCCTTCCTTTCAGGATTTCTTTCCCTCTGCCTTATGTGATGGCTCTTTCATGTCTCCTGACTAGATAATGGCCTTTGAGGGAGCAGGGGCCATGCCATCTGTGTTTATCCACAAGCTTGTATCACAGTTTATAGGTAGCAAGTGCTCATGAAACATCCACTAAATTAAAGTTTGTAGTCCTACATCAGAAGTCACAAACTGGCAGGTCATAGGCCAGAAATATCTTAAAAAATTTGATGTAATGGCCTATTGGCAGATTTCACATAAAACTTTGGATGTCTGGCATTTCCCATGGCTATAATCAGTTTGAACAAAGTGGTAGGTGCCCTTTAAAGAGGGTATACTTCCTCAGCTTCCCAGGTGGCGCTAGTGGTAAAGAACTCACAGGCCAATGCAAGAGATGTAAGAGATGCAGGTTTGATCCCTGGGTTGGGAAGATCCCCTAGAGGAGGGCATGGCAACCTACTTCAGTATTCTTACCTGGAGAATCCCATGGACAGAGGAGCCTGGTGGGCTATAATGCTGCTGCTGCTGCTGCTGCTACTAAATCGCTTCAGTCTTGTCCGACTCTGTGTGACCCCATAGACGGCAGCCCACCAGGCTCCCCCGTCCCTGGGATTCTCCAGGCAGGAACACTGGAGTGGGTTGCCATTTCCTTCTCCAATGCAGCAAAGTGAAAAGTGAAAGTGAAGTCGCTCAGTTGTGCCTGACTCTTAGCGACCCCATGGACTGTAGCCTACCAGGCTCCTCCGTCCATGGGGTTTTCCAGGCAAGAGTACTGGAGTGGGGTGCCATTGCCTTCTCTGGGCTACAATGCATGGGATCACAGAGAGTCAGACAGGAATGACATGACTTAGCATGCACACACAGTTCCTTAGTTTTCTGTAGTTGCATTTTGATCATTCATATTACCTGCCTGACCTCCATGGCACCCTTCTCATCGAGACACCATTCCCTAACCTCCTTTGACATTAATCAAAACTGACTGCCTCCTCTGATGGATGCATGATTGTGCTTATAGTCGAGGCACTTCAGAACCAAAGACTATGTTGTCTGGACTGATCATTTATAGGCCACCTGTCAAGTAATCTATTGGTTTGCTGTGCTCTATGATGGCAAAACATGATCTGATCATATATTGGTTAATTGTTTAAAGCTTAATGGCCTTAACCCTAACCAAACTTCAACCTAAAGTAGTAAATATAAAATTAATACATACATTTACACCCTAGTTCTCATTGGTCTTAAGTTTCACCAGTGTGACGCTTGTACAGTCTCCCTCCTTAATTATTTCTAGGAATCCACCCAGGAACTTACAAGTTGACAAGGTTTTCTCTGCCTGAGAGTTCTGTTCTTCTCATGTCCCACTTTTTCCTTGACCTGCTCCAGGCTGGTCTCTGATTGCATTGTGCTAGAGAAGAGTTTTGATACTCCTTCCAGGTCACCAAATGTAATAGATACTTTTTCAGTGCTCTTTGTATCCTGTTTCTTGGTGATCCTTGTACTATTTACCATGTTCCCTTTTTTCTTGAAGTTCTCTTATTCTTAGGTCACTGTGATACCACACTCTTCATATATTCTCACTGGCTACCTGGCTTCTCTTTGCCTGAAGCTTTCCATTGCATAGTTTTCTCTACCTAGTGATTAACATTCAAGTTTTTCAAGGCTGAGTCCTGGTCCTCTTTTCTTCTTCTTCTAATATTCTTCCTAAGAAACATGTTCATGTCCTCTACTTTAACTGCTACTCATATACCAGCTATATTAAAATGTATATTTATAGTCCACATTTTTTCTTTATGTTCTAGACCATGCAAGCCATTGTCTATATGACATCTTTACTTGGATGTCTCAAGGTAATCTTAAGTTTAATTTATAAAAAAAAGCAAGTACTTATCTCTCTTCCAGACTGGCCCTCTTCCAGGGTTATCTATCTAGTAAATATTATAGCTATTCAGTTAAGCAAGTGAGAAAACTGGAAATCATCTGCCTTACTCACCTCCTCGCCAAATAGTAACCAACACTAAACCTGGACATTCTGCCTTGCAAATGCTTTGAAACTGTCCACTTATTTGCATCCATGTCAATCTCTACTGGTCCCAGTTGCCATAATTCACCTGGACAACTGAGATAGCTTGTTAATAGGCTTCCTCCAGTTCATTCCTATGCTGACCCACAGAAATCCAAATGCAAATGCGAGCATGCTTAAAGGACCCTTTAAAATGGCTTCTGCTTGCTCTTAGGGACTTCCCTGGTGGCTCAGACAGTAAAGAATCTGCCTGCAGTCGAACCAGGTTCCATCCCTGGGTTGGGAAGATCCCCTGGAAAAGGAAGTGGCAACCCACTCCAGTATTCTTGCCTGGAAAATCCTATGGACAAAGGAGCCTGATGGGCTACAATCCATGGAGTCACAAAGAGTTGGACATGTCTGAGTGACTAACACACACATTGCTCTTAAGGACCAGAATCCTTGAAAAGGCTGTGCATGAGCTGGGCCCTCCATACTTCTTTTATCCCACTCATAAATTCCCTCCTAGGACTCTGTGAGATGACCAACTTCTTTTTTTTTTTTTAACTCTCAAGTTTTTTTTTTTTGCTAATAAATTTTTTATTTTAAAACAGTTTTAAGCTTATAGAAGCACATAGATAGTGTAAAGATACAAAGTAGTACATATACCCCATACCCAGTTTCTCCTATTATTAACATTTTACATTAGTAAGGTGCATTCTCATTTGCTTTATTTTTTTTCTAGTTATTGCATTTCTTTTTTTTTCAAAAGACATTATTGTAATTTTTAATGAAAGAAATACAGGCTTAGTGTAAAAAATAGTTTGAACATAGATATACATAAAATAGTGATCCCATATCTCATTTACCAAACACTGACATAAATTTTTAGGTTCCATTTATCTCATTTTGGACTTAAAGAATGAATTAACATATGAATCTTTTTCTATTGAAATATAGTTGACATATAATATTCTATTAGTTCCAGGAATACTAAATCATGGTTTGACATTAGCATACATTATGAAATAACCACCATAATAAGTCTGGTATCCATCTATCCCCATATAATTATTACAATATTATTACATTCCCATGGCTTATTTATTGTGTAGCTGGAGGTTCATTCCTCATAATCCTCTTCACCTATTTTCACCTGCCCCCTTACCCTCCTGGCAACCACTCTCTGTATATGAGTCTGTTTTTTTGTTTTTTGTTTTGTTTGTTTTTTTGTTTTTTTTTTTTAAGTTGGAGGCTAATTACTTTACAATATTGTGGTGGAATTTGCCATACATTCACATGAATCAGCCATGGGTGTGCATGTGTTCCCCATTCTGACCCTCCCTCCCACCTCCCTCCCCATCCCACCCCTCTGGGTCATCCCAGTGCACCAGCCCTGAGCACACTGTCTCATGCATTGAACCTGGACTGGTGATCTATTTCACATATGACCAACTTCTTCAGATGTCAACTCAAACATCACTACCCCCAGAAAGTCTTTCTTGACTCCCTTTAGCATGTTCTTTCTGCAATGGCATTAATTATAGTTCAGTTTAGTTCAGTTGCTCAGTCGTGTCCTACTCTTTGTGACTCCATGGACTGCAGGCCAGGCCTCCCTGTCCATCACTAACTCCCGAAGCTTACTCAAACTCATGTTCATCGAGTCGGTGATGCCATCCAACCACCTCATCCTCTGTCATCCCCTTCTTCTCCCGCCTTCAATCTTTCCCAGCATCAGGGTATTTTCAAATGAGTCAGTTCTTTGAATCTGGTGGCCAAAGTATTGGAGTTTCAGCTTCAGCATTAGTCCTTCCAAAGAATATCCAGGACTGATTTCCTTTAGGATGGACAGGTTGGCTCTCCTTGCAGTCCAAGGGACTCTTAAGAGTCTTCTCCAATACCACAGTTCAAAAGCATCTTCAGCGCTCAGCTTTCTTTATAGTCCAACTGACTTTGATTAATGTGTTTCCACACTGTTTTTGCTCATTATTCCCCTAGGAATCTCCCTAGCCCCTGCCTAATTCAGGAGATAAATATATATATTTTAAGGGGTAAAGGGGTTATTTACCAAATTATTGATCAGAAATATCTGAGTCCTTAGTCCAGCTTAGCTAAACATCCTGTTATACTTCATCAAGTCATTTCCCATTTCAAAGCGATATTGTCTATAAATTGTCTATTGTTGTTCTGTTACTAAATCATGTCCAACTCGTGTGACACCATGAACTGCAGTGTGCCAAGCTCCTCTGTCCTCCACTATCTCCCAGAGTTTAGAACAAAGTTAATAGAAATGCTTTAACAGAAAATAAGAACAAATTTCTATGTATGTAGCTCCATACATCTCTACCCACACCCTAAGTTTAAAATTCTTCCATATTTTCAAAACAGAAAATGACAAAGATGGATGGTTACTGGCAGAATAAATTGCTTCAGTAAAACCATTAGAGGGAAACTAGGAATACTATTTTGATTGATTCAGCACAACAAACAAATTCCACTGATATGCTTCTAAATTGCTACTATCATGATCTTTAGCAATTGTATAATGTAAATCATTAGTCAATCAAGCACTCAATATACTATGTGAGCTCTAACAAAAATAGGTTAGATATGATAATCAGGTGTGTGTGATCATTGCATGAAAATGAACATGAGGCTTCTATCAATTTTGTGGTTATAAATGGCCATTCTCATCCTTATATACTGTACTAATCATTATTCCATTACTTTAAGATTTTCTCTAATGCATCAAATTCTTGAATTCACATTGCATTTCTACATTTGAGCCATAAAAGATACTCCAAGTTGGGTTTAGATTTTTTTTTTAAAAGTCCATAGGTTTATTGGTTTCAATTTCTAATCGCTGGTTTTCTAATTTAAATTGTCCTCATATGGTTGCAGGGAATTGCAAAACTATCTTTGCAGAATTCTTAGGGTATTGGTAGGTAAACTTCAGGGAAAAAACATCCTGTATAAATGAGAAGCAAGGGATTATAGCAAATATTTTAAAAGTTGAAGAGTTGTATTCTCTAGACTCTAAAAATATTCCTTAAGGAAAACACGTAACAAAGACAAGTGTCTTTCAAGCAGTTTAACTGCAAGTTCCTCTAGGCTTTTCCATTTGGTTGCTGAATGCTAGTTTTCAGTGACACCAGCTAACCTGAATGTAAAGTGGAAAGTGCCACATGCTCTGTACCCTTGGCACTCCTCATCTGGCTAGTTCCCATATCAGAACAGACCTTCAGTGAACACAAAGTAAGAACTAGTCTTTGCTTAAAGCTGGACACTATTTGAGTCACCTTTTCAGCAATTATTCTGATTAGACTCTGGAGTTTGTTTTTGTTTAAAAGCTGATCAGTTATTGATCTGAACTGTGACGTTGAATGGAATTAGTGTTGTGTTACACTTCTGAGCAGTGGGGATCATCTGGAAATCGAATCTCCTAACACAATCAATGACTGCCATTTATCTTCCCAAGGCAATTTGACTAATCAGATTCTCTCATTTTCCTCTATTCTGACTTTCAACCATGCTTTCTAATAGATAGAGGAGAAACTCTCCTTTCAACTGCTTTCCATACAATTAACATCAAAGAGAAATAAGTGACTCACAGTCACAGATTAAAAATTAGCCAATTACATACTGAAACTGGGACAAAAATTATGTCAATAGAATCGACTGGCACAAGATGCCAGACCCGTAAAACCGGGACATTGGGCCTTACGTCAGACTTCCAGTCCCTGCAGACTCTCGCTCTCTTTCCAGTCTGTCACCCACTAGCACAACTGGACAAATGGACAATGGATAATGGAGACTTGAGAAAAAGGCCACAGCTCTGGAGCGGGTCATTTAGGGCCAATTTTTTCAGCAGGGCTGTGTGAGTCTGTGGAACGGACCAAAAGCACTTCCCCTTGTTTCCCCCTAAGCAAACCTTAACATAAAGGCATTTATTTAGCAGCCTTTGGGACAGATGAACGTTATTTTTCAGGCATAATTCTTTTTACCCTGGCATATAATTTGGAGGGGGAAAAGAGCCATCGGTTTAAAAATTCAAATACTTAAATCTTTGAACACTGATTGCCAGACATGAAGAATGAGTGGCTTGATTCAAGGTCATGCTTCTATGCAGTGAGATGACCAGCCTGAAGCATTGCTGAGCCAGCCACTATGCTGTCTTAACAGGGCATCACTCTCTGAGCGGTCAGGGCACATGCAGCACATCCATCCGGGCGAGGAGATAAGCCATGGTGATCCAAAGTGATGGGTTCTATTGCTCCGTGGTCTTTTTGTTCCAGTTGATTAGACACAGCTTCAATTTTGACTAGTTTACAGATGGAGATGCTCGATGCATTCCAATTTGCAATGAGATTATTGTGGGGCTAGAAAGTGAGTTCTTGGTGAGTTGGTTATCTGAAGCCAGTGTGGTACAAATAATAAGCAAAAATCCCATTATTCCCTGTGTTTGATTCGCTCCTCAGTAAAAAGTTAGGTGTTCAGAGAGCTTTAGTATCTATTTAAGGCCACCTAGAATATCATGTGGGCTTCCCTGTGCTCAGATGGTAAAGAATTCACCTGCAATGCAGGAGACCTGTGTTCAATATCTGGGTCAAGAAGATCCCCTGGAGGAGGGCATGGCAACCCACACCAGTATTCTTGCCTGGAGAATCCCCATGGACAGAAGAGACTGGTGGGCTACAGTCCATGGGATCACAAAGAGTTGGACACGACTGAGCGACTAAGCACACCCAGGATGGAATACCATTTAATGCATTATTGCTACAGTAATGTACTCTTACCCTTGCAAGGAGAAAAATGTCCATTTCTGTAGGAGATGCAGAAAGGCCACTTTGGCTTGACCTCTAACATTGTTCTAACCATCATCGGTTGTGCCATCTCAAAGGAGAGTGGACTCGTATATTTGTCAGTTACAAGGCAAGGGAGGGAGGCTTGCACTTAGCTAAGACATGAAGCTGGTCTCTCAGAGTATTTTTTAAAGGTATAAGTGCTGACAGTAAATTTCTAATACCCCTAGAACAGTTTAGACATAAGTATCAGAAAGCATCCCTTGTTATTTTTGCTTGTCAATGGGTATATTCCTTTCCCAGAATTGTACTGGCAATCAAATACCTCCATCTGCCTGAGGAAGAGAGATGTGAAAGTGGGACCATGTCCCTTGTCCTGTGTCTTTTCAGATCACCATGTGATAATGCATGGTTTCCTTGCATGGTGCCCAGAGGACCAGCCATGGAGCCTGGGGAATTGGGTAGGTAATACCCAGAGTCAGCCCCATGCCCTCAGCTGCCAACTGGACATGAAGTATGAACCACGCCTTGCAAGGTCCATGTGAATGTCTGGTGACCAGGAAGAGAGGCTGACAGTGTCATGGAATAGAAAAGTCTTTGAAATTTTAAATGTATATTATGTAACAGATTCTTGACCCCATTCATAAAGCATCAAAGACTCAGATTTCACTGTTCTTAAAGACAACAGGCCTCTATTACATGAGTTGAACAAGAAAAATCCCACAATCAGCTAACTTGAAATCCTCAGCAACTTCCCTTTCAATTTGTCCCCCCTTTTACCACTAACCTCTGAGCTAAGTCCATTGTGACTTGACCAAACTCTCCTGCCTAAAAATGGTTTCAAGGATAACCAAAAGATAACAGTAGGGAGGTGGGTCATCTTTTTCAAAGGTGTTTCCTGGGCTGTTAGGGGTCTCATGGAATCTTTTTAAGAGTCCTGTACTGAACTTGGATAGCAGTAAACAGGGTAACTGCGGCCAAATCAGCCCAGCATGTTTGACAAGTGTTATCATGGCAAGCATACTTAGCAGTGCTGGACAGAATAGAAGGAAGAATAATCCTAGAGAGGCTGCATGGGATAGGGTCCCAATATTACATTGCTCAGATTGTCAGTGTCTCAGGAGCCCTTTCAGTGAACACATGTATATGGAGGGGAGCAAGGGTGTGGAGAAGGAAATGGCAACCCACTCCAGTGTTCTTGCCTGGAGAATCCCAGGGACGGGGAAGCCTGGTGGGCTGCTGTCTATGGGGTTGCAGAGAGTCGGACACGACTGAAGTGACTTAGCAGCAGCAGCAAGGGTGTGGAGAAGAATGTTTTCTGCCATTCTATTTTTCTTTGTTTTTAAAATACATTAAGGGCTTCCCTGGCAGTACAATGGTTAAGACGCCACACTTCCAAAGCAGGGGTTGTGGGTTTGATCCCTGGTGGGAGAACTAAGATTCTTACCACAGGGTGCAGCCAAAATAATAAAGAATAAATAAAGTACATCACGAGACTTTAGTTTCTCAGGTCTGCTTTAAGTTTACGGAAAACTAGCAGAAAGAATAAAGAGCTCCCGTATATACCCTCACGTTCTCCCTCCAGTTTTCTCTATTATTAGCATCTTGCACTAGTGTAGTGTGTTTATTACAATCAAGGAGCCAATGTGCTCAGTCGCTTCAGTCATGGCCAACTCTTTGTGACCCTCACCTTCCAAGAATACTGGAATGGGTTGCCGTGCCCTCCTCCAGGGGATCTTCCTGACCCAGGGGTCGAACACCCATCTCCTGCATCTCCTGCATTGCTGGTGGATTCTTTATCTGAAGAGCCACTGGGAAAGCCCCAAGGAGCCAATCAGTCAGTTCAGTTCAGTTCAGTCACTCAGTCGTGTCCGACTCTTTGTGACCCTGTGAATTGCAGCACGCCAGGCATCCCTGTCCATCACCAACTCCAGGAGTTCACTTAAACTCACGTCCATCGAGTCGGTGATGCCATCCAGCCATCTCATCCTCTGTCGTCCCCTTCTCCTCCTGCCCCCAATCCCTCCCAGCATCAGAGTCTTTTCCAATGAGTCAACTCTTTGTATGAGGTGGCCAAAGTACTGGAGTTTCAGCTTTAGAATCATTCCTTCCAAAGAACACCCAGGGCTGATCTCCTTTATAATGCCATACTGATGCATAATTATGGCTTAAAGTCCATAGTTGACCTAAGGGTTTACTCTTGGTGATATGTATTCTGTGGGTTTGGACAAATGTACGTTTCCACCACCGTAGTATCACGCAGAACAGTTTCACTGTTCTGTGCCCTAAATATCTTCTGTGCTATGTCTATTCATCCCCCCCACAACCAACCCCTGGCAACCACTGATCTTTTTATTGTCTCCATAGTTTTGCCTTCTCTGGAATGTGGTATACTTGGAATCATAGAATGTAGCCTTTACACATTGGTCCTCTCATTTAATAATATAAATTTAAGTTTTCTCCACATCCTTTCATAGATAGCTTATTTCTTTCTATCACCGACTCATATTCTACTGCCTGGATTTTCCAAAGTTTGTGTATCCACTCACCTAGTAAAGGACACCTGGGCTGCTTGCAAGTTTGAACCATCAGGAACAAATTGTTATAAGCATTCATGTGCAGGTTTTTGTGTCTACATGATTTTCTGCCCTTCTATTTTTTAGTAAGAAACTTTGAGAATTTGAGTTAGATACAACTTCAGCTCACATTCATGTACTCCATGGGTCAAGAAAGATAGACAAGCATAATAGCCACACATCCCAGATGTACCAGGCTGATGGGCAGTTGTAGTTGGTTGATAAATATTGGTTAAATAAACAACCATGTGACCCAACAAGTAAGTTCATTTGGGGTTCATAGACTGAATTTTGACTTCCCCAAAGTCATATGTCAAAGCCTTAACCTCAATGTGACTGTATATAGAGATAGGTCTTTAAGGAGGTAAAGTTAAGGAGGGTCTTACCTTTAAGGACGTAAAGGTGGGCCCCTAATTTGATAGGACTGGTGTCCTTATAAGAAGAGGAAAGATAGAGATCTCTATCTCCATTTGCACTCACACACCGAGAACAGTTCATGTGAGGACATAGTAAGAAGGTTGCCTGCTGTAATCCAAGAAGTAGCCTCTCACCAGAGACCAAGCTGACACATTGATCTTGGGCTTCCAGGCTCCAGAACTATGAAAAAATATATTTTTGTTGTCACTTCATCCATAGTATTTTATCATGACAGCCTCAGCAGACTCATACAGGGGGTCTTTTTTCAATGATGTTGTTGGGGAGGTAAACTTAAGGAGATTAAGTGAAAATGTGTCTATCCTGGGCACTCCTGTGGGTCTGAATTGGCAAGAGCCCATTTACCCCCAGGCTCAGATGTGACTTCCCCCTCCAGTAGGTGCCAAAAGTGCTCACAACTTTTGTTCCTTTTACTATGTGCTCATATTTTTTAAATTGAAAGAAACCTTTATATTTTGAGAAGGCTAACTCCATTGGCCACATGAATTGCACATTTCATCCATGATTTTCTTTTGACATTCAATTGTGTGTAGGTATTTTTTGTGTGTAGGCAACTCTTTTATGTTACCATAGTATATTGATCTGTTCATTTTTTGCTTCTGCTTTTAGCATCATGTTCAGAAATTGTCACCCATAGCAAGATTAACTAATTTATCTTTCTATATTTTTATCTGGTACTTCGCTGTTTGGACTTTTGCAATTAAATCTTTACTCATCCTACAATTATTTGTATACAAAGTGTGCAATAGGAATCTGGTTCTTTTTAAAGAAATATAAACCAACTTCCTTCTCTCTCTGATTGTTCTATTTCTCACTGACTTCTCGAGAAAATCCGAACTGACTTAGAAAATCCTCCATCAATAGAGGTCAAGAAAAGACAGGTAGAAAGAGAGGGAGGAAAGAAAAAGGGAGATCAAGGGGGAAATTTTGGTTTAAAACGCCAAATAGAAAAGCCACATTAGTTTCTTCATGTTCTAAATGAGCAGGTTGGGCAGGATAATCTGTGGAGCTCTGTTCCGGCTCAACTTTATGGGATTTGAGGATTCTGAGGGCAAAACACGTCTCTCATCCGGTTTGTCTAAAATGAGACTGGTGCACACTAAACTTCTCTAAGCTGAAATGACTTTTAAGCTCAGGAAATGCTGGAACCCACCCGAAAGGACCTTAGAGAAATTTTAACCTCAATCAAATTATTTTGCTGATAAGGACACTGAGTCTCAGGGAGGTTAACGGTGCTACCCAAGGTCCCACAGCTGGTCAGTGGCAGAGTTGACTCAGGCCCCTGAATCACATGCTGCTTCCTTCCCATTCAGTTCTCCAGTGATCTCCTCATTTGCTCTCACCGTCCTTTTCTTATCGCGTCTTTCACTGAGTCATTTCACTCTAGTCAAGTTTGCTCCATCCATTGGACGTGACACTGTTTGACAGTGAGAGCTGAGAAGGAAGGTGGCTTGTACCAGGGAAAATATAACAGAGTCTCCGGCTTAGGAAATTTGCCACTTGAGGCAGTGCTTGAGACCCCCTCAGGCACTTTAAAATATTTTTCCTGTGGGAGCCCAGAGATGTTTTTCACTTGTCTTCTGAGGATCTGATTGCAGCCGAGGTAACGGACTCTCCCATTTTTGCCTAAAAGCAATGAAATGATTACCTATATCCTTAATTTAAATTCCCACTGACAGCTCAGATTCTGTTGCAGCTGGAGGAGGCGAGCCGACCTTCACATGTATTGTCAGCAATGGAGACAGAGGGGAATTTTATTGACCAGAGAGGATAATATGCATTAGCGAAGCCAAGCAAAGATGCTCTGACCTATCGGAATATAGTGCAGGGTCAAAGGGCACAGGATTAGCGCTACACAGCATCTGAGCGCAAATGCCAATTGTGTCCCTTTGTGCGCTCTGCTGCGGCACCCCCGCCTGTCTGCACCTTGGGGACGGGCAAGAGAGCCTCTTTCAGCTGCTCTTTACTTATCTATGGCATTGAGAAGAGCTTTGCTGCCAGCACCCTTGGGGCTGACTCTTGAAAAAAATAAAATAAAATAAATAAAAGGGATAACAACCGATTGCAACATCTCGAATCCCAGAAATTCCATCTGCATATTTTCGGAGCCTCTGGTACACTGGGTCACTCCTTCGGGGGCCAGTTTACTGTATTTTTCTTTAGAAATGAGCCCTCAGAAATCACTTAAAGGAATGCCCAGTGAACAATTCTGCCTTCTTCTCCCCATCCCCCCACCCCCACCCCTGCTGAGTGTCTCTGGAAAAGCTCCTCTCTAGGGACACTTATTCCGGTAATATCAAGCCCCAGTAATGCATGAGGCTACTGGATATTTTGTTGTTTACTTCTTTCTTCACTTCCCATGTATAGGAGGAGAAGGGCAGCCTCTGGGGGCCCATGCTGAGTTCATCAGATGTCCTGGGAACCAGTTGTCTAAGGGGCTGCCTTTCCCTACTGCAGGGACACAGCACTAAGTGGCAAGCTCCTGACTGTGTGCCTGACATGTATTTTCTTATTAGGTAGGTATTACTAGTACCCCCAGGGCTTTCCCGGGGGCTCGGTGGTAAAGAATATGCCTGCAATGCAGGCGCTGCAGAGACGTGGGTTCAGTCCCTGGGTGGGAAAGATGCCCTGGAGGAGGGCATGGCAACCCACTCCAGTATTCCTACCTGGAGAATCCCATGAACAGAGGAGCCTGGCAGGCTACAGACCATGGGGGTCACAAAGAGTCAGACACGACTGAAGCAAGTAAGCATGAACCCGTGCACTAGTCCCCTTCTGACAGATGAAGAAATAGTGGCCACAAAAGTTAAGTAACTTCCCAAGGTGGTACGGCAAATAAGGACAGGAGCTATGATGTGAACTCAGGCATTTTGATTCTAACGCTTCTGCCCTTAACTACGTTCCCTCTCCTTTTTCTCTCCTTCTCTGAAGCAGAGGTTCTTGGTGCCCCACTCAGATCTCCTTTAGCACTCAGTGCCCCACCCCCTAATGACTATCACTCTTGATCCCTACCAGTTCCTGGCATTCTCATCTGCCCAGCTGTCATAAACCTCTCTCACCTCTTCATTCCAGGAGTAGCTTCTCGGTTCTTGTGAAGAAGATAAGAGAGCACCCTGGGTGAGGCAACCCTCACCTGGTTAGGGAGCAGTGGAGGCTTGGAGGAGAAGGAGGGTACTTATCAGCTCCTGTGAATGCCCAGTGGACAAGACACAGAGGACGATGGGTAGGGGGAGAGCCCAGCGAAAAGCACCTGAGACTCTTCAGGAGCCTCCAAGACAATTTGGAGGGCTGTGTGAACAGGTGGGTGCAAGAGGAATGCAACTGATTTATTAAAGTGAATACAATTAGTTTTGAAGCCATTGCTGATGAGATCTAGGGCCAAGCTCATTACCTGTGCTGAATAACACATCCTAAAACTTAGTGGCACAAAACAACCGCTTGCTGTTGCTTATATAGTCTATGGCTCAGAAATTCAGAGAGAATGCATTAGAGACAGTTTGCCCCTGCTCCATGTTGTCTGGGGTCTCAGCTGGGAAAAGTCAGAGTTGATGGTGACTTGATGCTGGGGGCTGAAATCATCCAGCAGTGCCTTCACTCACATGTCTGCCTGTCAATGTTGGTTGTCCTTCAAAAGGACAAAAAATACCCAGGTGATCATGCATCTGTGGAACATATAGACAGATGGCAGAGTTGACCAAAAGGGGGCTTAGGACCTTGTTTGTGGAAGGCACCAGGCGGAGGACAGGTGAGTAGGATGGATGGCTGCATCCAGACTCCAAATGGCCTTGACATGATGCATCCAAGTGCCAAAAGCTGGCAGATAAACTGTCTTGCTCCTCTCTGGGGTTCCCATCTTTACTCAGGTCTATTGGTAAAGAAGCCTCCGAGTCAAGCAGGACATGGTCTGAGTGCTTTGGAAATAGTTATACGAATGGAAATGAAATCATAGTCACTAGATTACAATATGCTATTGCTGGAAGGAGTTTTGGAAATTATCTAGATCAGTAATTTTTAACAACTAAAAACAATTTTTTTTCATACAAAACATATGGTTCATCAGACCCAATGTTTGGAGCAGATAAAAGTGCAGCTGATTAGACGGAAGCAGGAGTCCAGTCAAGCTCCCACTGGTCACCTGTGTGAGCCCTGGGGATCTTTTTGATAAGAAGGACATTGAGTCCCAGAGAAGTGAAATGATTTACTCAAAGCCACCCAACAGGTTTTTGATGGAGATGAGAATGGGACTCTGGATTCTGATTCTCAGATGAGGGCTGTACCTACTTTTTACTCTAACATTTTTGATTTATGTCACATAAATTGCATACTCATTGTAGAAAACCTAAAAACATACAGGCACATACAAGAAAATAAAAATCATTTTTAATTCCATGGCCAAGGAATAACCATTTTTAACATTTTCATGTATATCACTTCAGTCTTTATCTTTGTGTATATATATACACAAAGACTTGAGCTATTTCAAAGTTGAGCTATTTCCAGATGAGCTATTTCAAATCCTGAAAGATGATGCTGTGAAAGTCCTGCACTCAGTATACCAGCAAATCTGGAAATTCAGCAGTGGCCACAGGACTGGAAAAGGTCAGTTTTCATTCCAATCCCAAAGAAAGGAAATGCTAAAGAATGTTCAAACAACCGCACAATTGCACTCATCTCACACGCTAGCAAAGTAATGCTCAAAATTCTCCAAGCCAGGCTTCAACAGTACATGAACTGTGATTGTCCAGATGTCCAAGCTGGATTTATAAAAGGCAGAGGAACCAGAGATCAAATGGCCAACATCTGCTGGATCATTGAAAAAGCAATAGAGTTCCAGAAAAACATCTACTTCTGCTTTATTGACTATGCCAAAGCCTTTGATGTGTGAATCACAACAAACTGTGGAAAATTCTGAAAGAGATGGGAATACCAGACCACCTGACCTACCTCCTGAGAAATCTGTATGCAGGTCAAGAAGCAACAGTTAGAACTGAACATGAAACAACAGACTGGTTCCAAATAGGAAAAGGAGTACATCAAGGCTGTATATTGTCACCCTGCTTATTTAACTTATATGCAGAGTACATCATGAGAAACACTGGGCTGGAGGAAGCACAAGCTGGAATCAAGATTGCTGGAAGAAATATTAATAATCTCATATATGTAGATGACACCACCCTTATGGCAGAAAGTGAAGAAGAACTAAAGAGCCTCTTGATGAAAGTGAAAGAAGAGAGTGAAAAAGTTGGCTTAAAACTCAGCATTCAGAAAACTAAGATCATGGCATCTGGTCCCATCACTTCATGGCAAATAGATGGGGAAACAATTGAAATAGTGAGAGACTTTATTTTGGGGGACTCAAAAATTACTGCAGATGGTGACTGCAACCATGAAATTAAAAGACGCTTACTCCTTGGAAGAAAAGCTATAACCAACCTAGACAGCATATTAAAAAGCAGAGACATTACTTTGCTAACAAAGGTTTGTCTAGCCAAAGCTATGGTTTTTCCAGTAGTCATGTATAGATGTGAGTTGGACTATAAAGAAAGCTGAATGCCGAAGAATTGATGCTTTTGAACTGTGGTATTGGAGAAGACTCTTGAGAGTCCCTTGGACTGCAAGGAGATCCAACCAGTCCATCCTAAAGGAAATCAGTCCTGAATATTCATTGGAAGGACTGATGCTGAAGCTGAAACTCCAATACTTTGGCCACCTGATGCAAAGAACTGACTCATTTGAAAAGACCCTGATGCTGGGAAAGATTGAAGGTGGGAGGAGAAGGGGACGACAGAGGAGGAGATGGTTGGATGGCATCACTGACTCAATGGACATGAGTTTGAGTAGACTCCAGGAATTGGTGATGGATGGGGAAGCTTGGCATGCTGCAGTCCATGGAGTCACAAAGAGTCAGACATGACTGAGCAACTGAACTGACCTGATATACACACAAGGTAGCCTAAAATAAATACTGTTTCATAGCTTGATTTTTTTTTCTCTTCATAATTTCATGTGAAAATTTCCCATGTCATTAATCTTTTATAATGTCATTTTAATGGTTGCATAGCATTCAATCATAAAATGTTACCACAATTTATTTAATGGATCTCCTGTTATATTTTGTCTATTTCTTATCATTTTCCCCCTTACAACTATAAACTAAATTGTGATAAACATCCTTGAATATATATCTTCATGTTCATCTGAATTAATTTGATTATACATTTTTAATTTATAATACATTGCTAGGAGTACATTTTTGGGTGAACATGTGTATGTGCTTGGGCTTCCCAGGTGGCTCAGTGGGTAAAGAATCTGCCTGCAATGTAGGAGACACAGGAGATGTGGGTTCAGTTCTTGGGTTGGGAAGATCCCCTAGAGGAGGGCATGGCAACCCACTCCAGTATTCTTGCCTGGAGAATCCAATGGACAGAGGAGCCTGGTGGGCTACAGTCCACAGGGTCACAAAGAGTTGGGCATAACTGAAGTGACTGAGCATGCATGTGCGTATATGTCCTTATAAAGTCTTTTGATACCTTCTGCCAAATATTGGCTGGATTCCTTCTCTATAGCACCATCATGCCTCTTCCTAGGAGACCACTCTGTGGCAGGGTAGTGATGTTCACCCTTGGGAAGAGTGATATTCGTTGCTTTGAGTTCTCTTTATAAGATAAAACCATAGCAACATTGACCTGGAAAGAACTTTAGAAGCTGGATGGACCATCTCTCTCCTTATTATAACTAATACAATCTAACCTGGGAGTAAGTGAAGAGAAAATTTCAAAATGCTGACATTCCAGGGTCAATTACAAAAGTGATATGACTAACTTGTAAACCAATAATTATCAGAATTTCTTGCTTTAGCCTAAGCTTGAATTTAGGCATATTTGGTTATGTTCAGAGGACTGGTAGGATGTGTGTGCCAAGGGTGTGAACCTAAGGAAATATAGGTGATTCAAGGACTTTGGAAGGAATGGAAGATTCTGAATATAAAGATGATTGTCTCCAAGCTTGTGTTCATTCTTTTGTTTGTTTTTCTTTCTTCTTTTTCTTGCTACTATAGCAAATTACCACATATTTAAGGGACTTACAACAACAGAACTGTACTCTTACATTTCTGGAGGCCATAAAGTTGAAATTAGCCTAATGAGGCTAAAATCAAGATGTAGCTATGGCTGGTTCCTTCTAGAGGTTCTGGGGAAAATTCTTTCTTTCTTTCTTTCTTTTTTTTTTTTGCCTCTTCCAGCTTTTGGTGGCTGTTGCATTCCTTGGTTTGTGGCCACATCACTCCATTGTCACTGCTTCCATTGTCACATCACCTTCTCCTCCCCTGTCATCAAATCTCCTTCTGTGCCATGCCTTTTCCAAACCAACCTTCCAGAGACACATGTGACTATATTTAGAGCCAAAAATAACCTAGAATAATGTCCCATCTCAAAATCCTGCGAAGTCTCTTTTGCCAGATATGGTAAATTCTCAGGATCCAAGAACTAGGGTCTGGGGGTTTTCTGGGGATCAGATTAGATCAGATCAGTCGCTCAGTCATGTCCGACTCTTTGCGACCCCATGAATTGCAGCACGCCAGGCCTCCCTGTCCATCACCAACTCCCGGAGTTCACTCAGACTCACATCCATCAAGTCAGTGATGCCATCCAGCCATCTCATCCTCTGTTGTCCCCTTCTCCTCCTGCCCCCAATCCCTCCCAGCATCAGAGTCTTTTCCAATGAGTCAATTCTTCACATGAGGTGGCCAAAGTACTGGAGTTTCAGCTTTAGCATCATTCCTTCCAAAGAAATCCCAGGGCTGATCTCCTTGAGAATGGACTGGTTGGATCTCCTTGCAGTCCAAGGAACTCTCAACAGTCTTCTCCAACACCACAGTTCAAAAGCATCAATTCTTCGGTGCTCAGCCTTCTTCACAGTCCAACTCTCACATCCATACATGACCACAGGAAAAACCATAGCCTTGACTAGACGAACCTTTGTTGGCAAGTAATGAGGAGGGGTATTGCCTGACCTACAACAAGGCTCAGCTGAAAGAATGCATACCTAAATGGGAGAGTACACTATAAAAACCTATTTCATCCAAGTCTAGGTAGCTTCGGACTAGCTTAGGCAACCAGGTGCAAAGGCAGGGCAGCAGCAATAGTGAGCCCCCAAAGTCATTCATCAGAGTCACTGATGCCCACAATATAAGCACTGTTGTCTCAAATATCGGGGCCCTTGGCCTTGGACTCATTATTACCTGAGCTGGGAGGACACTAGTAGAAGCATGTGCCTTTATGGTAGGCCCTTGGCTTGGGCTAGCTGCTGCTCTTGTTATCACTAAAGAAATCTGGAGCAAAAAAGACAAAAAACTTCTGGAAATGTAGCATGAGGTCTAATGTTCAGAACTGACAAGGATTATAGCTACAACAACCATTTGAAGATTTGAAAGGGGACGAATTTCCCACAGAATAAGTGTGGTGAGGTCAAGCCAGAAGAATCCGGTGCTGTTTCTAACTGTCTGCCTTTCACATCTGGTGACTGATGGGCCTGGGAAAATAGGTTATACAAACATACCAGAGCTTGTGTGTCTATGGAGACTGCTCAAAGTGGAACATCTGCAAGACTGCTGATGATCCAGATGTGGCCACAGCTTAACGCTTTGGTCACTCCTTCTTGGGAGCTTCTTCAGGACCTTTGGCTCATCCTTTATAATATTCCCATTGATCATAAATTTTCATGACTATGTAAGAGAGGAATTGACTTTTTAAAAATCCAAAGCTCTTTCAAAAACAAGTTTATTGAATAAAGCATTTGATCAGATAAAAACCTTTTTTCTTTTTTTCTCTTTGGTTAAAATAATTGTGGCTTTAAAGCAGGGGTAGGAAAACTGTGGCCTGTGGGCCAAATATGATCTGCTGCCTGTTTTTATAAATAAAGTTTTATTGGTACACAGTCAAGCTCATTCATTTACATATTATCTATGGCTGCTTTCAAAGAAGGAAATGGCAACCCATTCCACTATTCTTACCTGGTGAATCCCATGGACAGAGGAACCTGGAGGGGTACAGACCATGGCGTAACAAGGAGTTGGACACAACTGAGTGACTAACACACACGGCTACTTTCAGTTAGTACAGCAGAGTTGAGTGTTGCAAAAGTGACTGTAGGGCCTGTAGAGCCTAAAATATTATCTCATTCTTTGCAGAAAAGTCTAACAAATCCATGCTCTGCAGCCTCATACTATCTGCATGGCTGTTGCTCCTTTTCTTTCTTCCTTATTTTTTTCCCCTTCCTTACTTTTACATTCTTTAAAAAGGTAAACACCATTCTTTGCTCCAGATCCATGCAAAACCAGATTTCTGACCACAATTTGCCAACCCCTGCTGTAAAATATTGATTCTAACTGCATTACTTGCTGCTGCTGCTAAGTCACTTCAGTCATGTCCGACTCTGTGACGCCATAGACAGCAGCCCACCAGGTTCCCCCATCCCTGGGATTCTCCAGGCAAGAACACTGAAGTGGGTTGCCATTTCCTTCTCCAATGCACGAAAGTGAAAAGTAAAAGTGAAGTCGCTCAGTCGTGTCCAACTCTTAGCGACCCCATGGACTGCACCCAACCAGGCTCCTCTGTCCATGGGATTTTCCAGAAAAGAGTACTGGAGTGGGTAGCCATTGCCTTCTCCAAACTACATTACTTAAGACTATTTTAATTATAAGTAATAGCAAACTTTCCCGATTTGGAACCAGTCTGTTGTTCCATGTCCAGTTCTAACTGTTGCTTCTTGACCTGCATACAGATTTCTCAGGAGGTAGGTCAGGTGGTCTGGTATTCCCATCTCTTTCAGAATTTTCCACAGTTTGTTGTGATCCACATATCAAAGGTTTTGGCATAGTCGATAAAGCAGAAATAGATGTTTTTCTGGAACTCTCTTGCTTTTTCAATGATCCAGCAGATGTTGGCCATTTGATCTCTGGTTCCTCTGCCTTTTATAAATCCAGCTTGGACATCTGACATTCATGTTTCATGTACTGTTGAAGCCTGGCTTGGAGAATTTTGAGCATTACTTTGCTAGCATGTGAGATGAGTACAATTGTGCAGTAGTTTGAGCATTCTTTGGCATTGCCTTTCTTTGGGATTGGAATGAAAACTGACCTTTTCCAGTCCTGTGGCCACTTCTGAGTTTTCCAAATTTGCTGGCATATGGAGTGCAGCACTATCACAACATCATCTTTTAGGATTTGAAATAGCTCAATTGAAATTCCATCACCTCCACTAGCTTTGTACATAGAGATGCTTCCTAAGGCCTGCTTGACTTCGCATTCCAGGATGTCTGGCTCTAGGTGAGTGATTACACCATCGTGGTTATCTGGGTCATGAAGACCTTTTTGGATAGTTCTTCTGTGTATTCTTGCCACCTCTTCTTAATATCTTCTGCTTCTGTTACGTCCATACAATTCCTGTCCTTTATTTGCATGAAATGTTCCCTTGGTATCTCTAATTTTCTTGAAGAGATCTCTAGTCTTTCCCATTCTATTGTTTTCCTCTATTTCTTTGCACCAATCACTGAGGAAGGCTTTCTTATCTCTCCCTGCTATTCTTTGGAACTCTGCATTCAAATGGGTATATCTTTATTTTTCTCCTTTGCCTTTCACTTCTCTTCTTTTCACAGCTATTTGTAAGACCTCCTCAGACAACAATTTTGCATTTTTGCATTTCTTTTTCTTGGAGATGGTCTTGATCACTGCTTCGTGTACAATGTCACAAACCTCCGTCCATAGTTCTTCAGACACTCTGTCTATCAGATCTAATCCCTTGAATCTATTTGTCACTTCCACTGTATATCATAAGGGATTTGACTTAGGTCATACCTGAGAAATCTGTATGCAGATCAAGAAGCAACAGTTAGAACTGTACATGGAACAACAGACTGATTCCAAATCAGGAATGGAGTACATCAAGGCTGTATATTGTCACCCTGCTTATTTAACTTATATGCAGAGTACATCATGTGAAATGCTGGGCTGGATGAAGCACAAGCTGGAATCAAGGTTGCTGGGAGAAATATCAATAATCTCTTATATGTAGATGACACCACACTTATGGCAAAAAGGCAAGAAGAACTAAACCTCTTGATGAAAGTGAAAGAAGAGAGTGAAAAAGTTGGCTTAAAACTCAACATCCAAAAGACTAAGATCATGGCATCCAGTCCCATCACTTCATGGCAAACAGATGGGGAAACAATGGAAACAGTGAGAGACTTTATTTTTTGGGGCTCCAAAATCACTGCAAATGGTGACTGCAGCCATGAAATTAAAAGACGCTTGTTCCTTGGAAGAAAACCTATGACCAATTTAGACAGCATATTAAAAAGCAGAGACATTACTTTGCTAACAAAGGTCTGTCTAGCCAAAGCTATGGTTTTTCCAGTAGTCATATATGGTTGTGAGAGTTGGAGTATAAAGAAAGCTGAATGCTGAAGAATTGATGCTTTTGAACTGTGGTATTGGAGAAGGTTCTTGAGAGTCCCTTGGACTGTAAGGAGATCCAACCAGTCCATCCTAAAGGAAATCAGTCTTGTATATTCATTGGAAGGACTGATGCTGAAGCTGAAATTCCAATATTTTGGCCACCTGAGGTGAAGAACTTACTCATTGAAAAAGACCCTGATGCTGGGAAATATTGAAGGCGGGAGGAGAAGGGGATGACAGAGGAGGAGATGGTTGGATGGCATCACCGACTCAATGGACATGAGTTTGAGTAAGCTCCAGGAGTTGGTGATGGCCATGGAAGCCTGGTGTGCTGTAGTCCGTGGGGTTGCAAAGAGTTGGACAGGACTGAGTGACTAAACTGAACTGAATAGCAAACTTGGGGCTTTCCTGGTGGCTCAGTGGTAAAGAATTCACCTGCAATGGAGGAGAAGAGGGTTTAATCCGTGGGTCAAAAAGATCCCCTGGAGGAGGGTAACGCACTCGATTATCCTTGCCTGGAGAATCCTGTGGACTGAGGGGCCTGGCAGGTTATAGTCCATAGGGTTTTGAAGAGTCAGACGTGACTGAAGCACACACAGATGCATTATAAAACTTAAAACCAAAATGCTCTAAGCAGAGAGAAAAAGGATTTTACTGGATCACATCACTGGAAACTCCAAGAGAATCTCTAATGTAGGTTGATGCAGAAGCTTGGAACTTCATTCCCAGGGACTCTATATCTCTGTGCTTCTCTCAGCTCTACAATCTTCAGTGGGTGGGTTTTGTCCCCATGTGGCTCCACTCATTGTAGCAGAAATAATAGAATTCCAATCACCACATCCTTGTACCACATCACACAAAGAAAACTGTCCCAGTAGCTTTCTTGGAGGGTAAAAAAGCTTTTTATTAACAGCTCCCAGCAACCGTCTGATATCTCATTGGCTTGTATTGGGTGAGGTGCCCATCTTTGAACCAATAACTATAGTACAGGAATAGACTTCTCTTGCTGTCTCAGATTAATTTCACCTAAATATTATAGCCAATGGGAAAAGATTGGTTTTCCCAATGCACTTTGCTATGTAAGGAGTGGCCTATGGAGCAGCAACTTCTACCTTTAAGGAGAAATATGGGTCTCGGGTCTCATCCAGTCCTTACAGAATCAGAATTCGTGTTTGCACAAGACCCCCTAGATGACTCATATGCACATTCAAGTCTGAGAAGCATTGACTGTTCTAAGAAAGGCGAACAGATGCTAAGCAGTCACAACAGGTGACTGCTACACAAATTTCCCTGTGATAGTTTTAAATTGATTCTGACAGCATTTTCTATTGAGGAGATGGCAAAATGAGTCGAGCAGTTATCATTTATCAGTTTGAATGTTTTCAGTGACAAATAAGAAATCTCCAACTCAAAAGGCTTAAAGAATAAGGGAAAAAATATTACCTTCTAGAACAAAATGCTATAAAGTAGGATGGCTCTTGGGCCTGTTGGTTCTTTTTAAAATCATTCATTGAAAATTCCCAATGGGCCTTCCCTCACATTTCACTGACCAGGACTAGTGACCATGCCCACATCTAAACCAAGAAAAATGCTGTCTCCATCATTGGTCTGGGCAACTCAGGATGTATCTGTGACTCATCAGGGGAAGGCGAATGCCAAAACCAAGTCAGGTCCCAGGCAGCAAGGAAGAAAAGTCACTGATACCCAGGGATTAGCTACATCTTTAATGTGTTTGTGGAACTTCCTAAGATTGCTACTAAGGACTTCCCTGTGGCTCAGCAGTAAAGATTCTGCCTGCAATGCAAGAGACGTGGGTTCGATCTTTGTGTTGGGAAGATCCTCTGGAGAAGGAAATGGCAATTCACTCCAATATTCTTGCCTGGGAAATCCCATGGACAGAGGAGCCTGGTGAGCTACAGTCCACAGGGTCACAAAGAGTCAGACATGACTTATTGACTAAACGACAATAGTAATGTCAGTACTCATGTCAATATGCTTGGTTTCTTTTTAATCAGTTGTTATTTTAAAGCTCTACCTTAAAATAATTAACTGTATGTGTTCATGTATCTTGCTTTATAAAATGAAGTGAGGAAAGTGTTTACTAAGAAAAGGACCAAGAACAGCAAGAAAGAATTTTCATATTCAGACTTCTGATTGAGTGTGACAAAAGGCAAGATAAATAAAAAAGACACTTGACAGAATCCTTTATATATATAAAAAAGGTCTTATTTATTTTGTATTTGGGCAGCACAACTTCCTTTTCCAAAGCCCGCAGCTGGGGGTCAGACTGTCTGTATCAACCAGGATCACTAGACTTTCTGGCACTGTGATACTTAAGCCCTGGGGTACACATTTAAATTGTCATTTTGGTCTGTCTCACATTGACAGTCTTTGGCCAGAAGAGAAAAATAGAGTATGTGGTTGGTGTGAACAAAGAAAACCAGATATATTTGCCAGCCACACAACAAAGCTAGAAGTTTTTTCACACTTCAGACTTGTTTTCCTTCATTAAGGCAAAATACCAAATTAATTCACAGTTTCCTAAGAACAAGGACCAGCCCTGGCATGAATTAGAAGGCAGTTAATTACAACCAGTGCTACGTCAATCCTCTATTGATGATATGAGTGTTTGTTAGGAAAAGGTGGACAATGTTGAGACCCTCACCCCACCCCCAGGGGGCTGCAGCCAATGACTAGCGAGCTTCTCTTCTGAGCTCTGTGTAATAACGGGGCTCTCCAGCTGCTCTCGCTCTCCACCCCGTCTTGTGGCCGCAGTAGGTGGTTTTGCACTGGCTTTATTTGGTTACTGAATGTATGGTTTCCTCATGATTTCTTTTGTTCTCATTTTATTAGCAATCTTCCTGGGCAGAGGAATTTTGGACAAGTAAAGATGCTGGAAGGCGGTTATATTATAGATTTCACAGGCTTCAGAATGGCCATGCTGGCACTGCACCAGTCTCCAGTTGATTTTACCCTTCAAGCCGGGCTGTTTTTGAACATTCTTCTTGGATTTTACAATAGAAAGAGCATTTACTACAATTGAGGGTCTTACAGAGCCAAGTCCTAAATCGAGTCCTTAGAAGCGATAGCTCATTTAGTGCTCTCGATTGTCCTTCTCAATTGACGGTGTCAGCTCCATTGAAAATATGAGCCTCTGAGGCTCAGACTTGTTCCTGGTCACACAGCAAGTAGGTGGGAAATCCAGAGTTAAAATCCAGCTTTAATTTACACTAAAGTTTACGCTCTTTACTGTCCAAGGCTCCACCCTGTTCTTTGGGGTTTTTTTTTTTAATGACATATTTGCATCCTCCTAAGGAGCCAGGGTTTTGGAGAGAGAGGGAACCCAGCACAGAGGCTGAAGGCATGAAAACCACAGGCTCATACAGTGGTTGTCCCAGCAGCAAACCAGGAAGGAGACCTCACTTCTGTGCTCAAGCCCTCACGTTATCATCTGAGGTGTGTTCCTGTTCCTCCAGGTTGGAGACATTCATCACTGTATTCCCAGAACCTAATAGTATCTAACTCAGACAGCAAAAGTACCAAATGCATTTGAATGGCTGGAGGGGAGGTGGTGAGGTGGCCAGGGTTGGGGATGGGGAGAGATCACAGGAAAGGAGTAGCCTCACTTTTTTTTTTTTTTTAAAGTAGTCACAGCATATTATTCTCAGCTTGAAACCCAAATTTTAAATTGTTGCTATGACATTGGGCACGAAACTAAACATCTCTGAATTTTAAAAATAATAGTATCAACTCTATAGTTTTTTTAGAGGATTATATAAAATGAGAGAAAAAAAATATGCAGAGTTTAGCTTGGTCTCTGGATGGGGCAGGCTTTAGATAAATGGTAGCTCTCATTAACATCAATGACCATCTTAATCATTATCAACATCAAAATGGTATTTTGCCAATGTTGGGAATAGTAGTCTTAGGTTTGTTTATAATTGAGTGAGGTCCTTGGTTGCCTGGCTGAAGGAATCTTGGTCTATTTTTCTTCTTCTTTGTTTGTTTATTTAACAGTAAATCCTTTTTGTTTATCTATTTTAAATATAGCAGTGTGTACATATCAATCTCAAACTCCAGTTTATCCTTCCCTCCCCACCCTTCCCCCCGGTATTGGTCTGTTTTCTTATAGCAAGAATCCTTGTGAAAGGAGTTTCTGGTCACTTGGCCACATTGCTCTTCAGAGAGCAGGCCTGGAATTCTGACCCTGGCAGGCAGGGCTTCCATGGTTTTCTATTTTCCATAGCAATTGCTTTTTTCACAGTTCTGTCACCTGGGGGTTGACTGCTCTCCCTTTCTTGACCTACCAAAGCACCATCATTTCAAGAAACAAACATCAGAATATTTGCCTCCTAGGTAATATGGAGACCAACTAGTGTTTTCCCCAATGAGTATTTTAAAACTAGAGATTTGTACGGCTCATTCAGAACCGTTTTACCAGAAGAGGCAGCCGCAGGGAAAATGACTTAAAAGGACATGTGAAAGATGGACTCAGCCTGTCTTCGTGGTAACAGAAATATTGCTGTTATTAATATCATGCACTTAGAGAGTTCTGCTTTCGCAAGGAGCTCAAAGCATCACACATATATTATCTTATTTCTCCTTGCCACACGCAAAGGAGGTAAAATACAGGAATAGGCAATCTTCAGGGAAAGAGCACTGTTTATTGAAGTGCATTTGGGTAGAACAAGAACCAGACCAAATCATCCCTGTCTGGTGGGAAGAGAACTAATGAGTCATAGTCCCAGGAGCCTCTGACTTCTGATTACAGAATCCAGGGGGTCAGGGGCTAGGTAAAAGCTCCCTTTGAGTGAAACATACACCCACACCTTAGAAGAAAGGCAGTGTGGTAAGTCTCTGGGCCACTCAGCAGCCTTCAGCGTCTGGGGCTGACCTGGGGGTGCCACTTCCCCTTGGAGCTGTGGATGGGCAGGTGTGTCCAGAGTTTTCCCCTTGGCATCTCGTTGATCTTGGCTGTTGAACTCGCGGGATGTTTGCGGAATTCTGAAGGTAGAGTCTAGCAGAGTTCCCCATTACCCAGGACCTCTCCCTCTGAAGGATATTAAGATTATGCCTTGGAAGATGCACCAGACTGGGGTCTCCCACTAACCCCCAAGCCTTGGGAGATCCTCTGCAGAGTTGTTTGCCCAAGAAGCTATCCATGAGTTCAGGCATTTACTTCATGCTCCACACCCTCAGTTTTAGTTCTAGTCCAGAGCATGTCAGACTTTAGTTCATCCTAACTGAAATTAGACTCAGTAAAATAGCTAGCAATTAAAGGCTACGGGCCCACATTTAGATCGATGTTGTTTTGCATCTGAACTGGAGCTTAATGGGCTTCCCAGGTGGTGCTAGTGGTAAAGAACCCGCCTGCCAAGGCAGGAGATGTAAGACATGCAGTTTCCTTCCCTGGGTTGGGAAGATGCCCTGGAGGATGAAATGGCAACCCACTTTAGTATTCTTGCCTGGAGGATCTGGACAGAGGAGCCTGGCAGGCTACAGTCTATGCAGTCAAGAAGAGTAAGACATTGTAGATGGTGGGAACTTTGGATAAAACTTGAGGCATTTGGGGCTGAGTAGATGCTTTTGAACTGTGGTGTTGGAGAAGACTCTTGAGAGTCCCTCGGACTGCAAGGAGATCCAACCAGTCCATTCTGAAGGAGATCAGCCCTGGGATTTCTTTGGAAGGATTGATGCTAAAGCTGAAGCTCCAGTACTTTGGCCACCTCATGCGAAGAGTTGACTCTTTGGAAAAGACTCTGATGCTGGGAGGGATTGGGAGCAGGAGGAGAAGGGGACGACAGAGGATGAGGTGGCTGGATGGCATCACCGACTCGATGGACGTGGGCCTGAGTGAACTCCGGGAGTTGGTGATGGACAGGGAGGCCTGGTATGCTGTGCTTCATGGGGTCGCAAAGAGTCGGACACGACTGAGCGACTGAACTGAACTGAACTGAACTGAGAACCACTCATTGCTCAGTGCTGTATGGTGAGGACATCTATAGATGTCAGGTTCTGACAGACCGGAATTTCAAACCCAAGATCCATGTACTTATCCACATGATTCTGGAAACTTCTCTCATCTTTCTAAATCTCAATTTTCCCTTCTGTAAAATAAAAATCACCACATGGATTGAGAGGGGGTGGTAATGAGGCATGCACTCTCCTTCCTGAAGAAGAGCTCTAGTGGAGATCTTTATCTCCCTGTTTCCTCAATTACAGGTAACTTGGGGGCTTCCGTGGTGGCTCAGCAGTAAAGAATCTGCCTGCAGTGCAGGAGATGCAGGAGGCATCTATTAGATCCCTGGGTCAGGAAGATCCCCTGGAGGAGGGCATGGCAGCCCACTCCAGTAGTTTTGCCTGGAAAATCCCATGGACAGCGAAGACTGGTGGGCTACAGTCTATAGGGTCACAAAGAGTCGGACACGACTGAGGTGACTCGGCACACATGCATGCAGGTAGCTTGGGACCCTTAATGTTTCTAGGAAATGGCAAAATTGGGTCTATCCCTTAGGAAACTCCAGGAAAATGCTAGCATTTCATAACTATTTATTACAAGAAGTTTTGTGTGTTTTTTTTAAATTTGTTTTTTCAGTTAGTGAAAGAACAAGTAGTTAGTAAACTTTGGGCACCAGGCTAATACTACAGACACCATGATGGAAAAGGAGAAAATCTCTGCCCCAAGGACTAGTGGCTATTGTGTTTGGTTGATTCCCCCCTCCCCTACCCCCTGCCCCCAGTTGGTGATATAAAAGCCCCAGGTGGCCTGAGTTGGGTTGCCGTCTGTAGAGCAGGAAAAGGAAACAGTAAACATTCTGCTGAGTTGATGCAGCCCAGGGATTCAGCAATTTCAACCACACCAATTATAGCGTTTTCTGTCAGGATTGACCTTTAAGGAGATTGCCTCAATTATAAAAGGTCACCATCTCCTGGTTCTGGCACAAGCAAGTCCTGAGCTAGGTGGTAAAATATCACCAAATAACCCCATGGAAATTCTTTGCCTCTTCTCTCCAGCAGTGACTCGAGGCTATCAGACACCTTTGCAAAAAAATGGTTAAAAAGCTCTAAGATGCAAGGTGTGAGCTGGAAAAATTAAGCACTTACATCTTAATATGGGTAAGTTGTGTGGGCTTTTTCATTCGCAATTCAGAATCAATTCTTATAGCTAGTTAGTGGTTACTTCTAAATGAATCAATTCTAAGGGCCATATTTTTCTCCACACAAAAAAGTTAAGGTGTCAGACTACATCTAGCTCCAAGACGTGGATTAACATAGGTACTCCCAGAAGACACAGCCTTTCCTAAAAACCAATAAAAGGGCATTAAATTAAGGGGTTATTTTCCCACCTCTACTTTTAACATACATTGGGTATTGCTGTTAAGTCGCTTCAGTCGTGTCCAACTCTATGTGACCCCATAGACGGCAGCCCACCAGGCTCCCCCATCCCTGGGATTCTCCAGGCAAGAACACTGGAGTGGGTTGCCATTTCCTTTATCAACATTGGGTATTAGGACTTGCTTATTCTTTAATGCACAGCAATATTAACTAAAATGCACAAACAGAACAATGGCTAGACAGTGTGAACTTGTTTAAAGACTGATGGGCACTGAGCCCTCTTCCCTGCAATTCCTTCCCTGTCCCCTCCCCTACCACCCACCATGCAGTCAACAGTCAGCTTGGTTTCCTAGACTCCTTTAACAGTTCCACTCCCCAAATACATGATGTGTGAAGCGGTGTGATATATAACTGTATGATCTTAATTACATAAAAGTGAATGCTTAGTTGTGAAAATACACAAATGAGACCTAGAAGGACACATCAAATGGTAAACTGCTTGTGATTATGAATGACTTTTTTCTTTGCTTCTTGTGTTTTTCTGGTTTCCTATTATGCACGTGTTGACTTTTAAGAAATAAATGTTATTTTAAAACCCTTAAAAAAAAAAAAAAGGTACATTAGTTCCTGCAGGTAGGAGAGAAAGTGGGCAAGGATGTTCTATATCAAGTTCCTGTTTTTCATCTTGTTGCCTTGACACAAACTGCAATAAGAGGAATTACATTCCCTAGCATTACTGCGGAGAAGGCAATGGCACCCCACTCCAGTACTCTTGCCTGGAAAATCCCATGGTTGGAGGAGCCTGGTAGGCTGCAGTCCATGGGGTCGCTACAAGTCAGACAGGACTGAGTGGCTTCACTTTGACTTTTCACTTTCATGCATTGGAGAAGGAAATGGCAACCTGCTCCAGTGTTCTTGCCTGGAGAATCCCAGGGACGGGGGAGCCTGGTGGACTGCTGTCTCTGGGGTCACACAGAGTCGGACACGACTGAAGCGACTTAGCAGCAGCAGCAGCAGCAGCAGCAGCATTACTGTAAGGATGACAGTGTCTCTGGATGGACCTAGAGACCATTCCCTGTCATGAAGCTACATCTTCGTGGGCTATAAGACTCCATCTCCCTACACCCAAGGAGTAGAAGACAGACTGGGTTAAGTGTTCTCTTCAGAGGGAAAAGACAAGGGAGAAGAGTTCAGAGAGAACAGTAAGTGGAGTCAGACCCACAGTGATCCTTGGGATTGGCTTCCCACCTGCACAGCTTCCTCTATGAATCAGATCCAACCCTGTCATTACACCAGTTCCGGAAAAATGTCCTTTGTGTCACTGGACAGGATAACTGGTTTATTCTCAAGCCAGAGGCACAAAATCAGACTGGAAACTAATTCTGAAGCACATTCTCACATAGCTTGGATTTCCTTGTCAGGGAGGGGTCTGAAATGTCTAACTCTTGTGCCTTAAATGCATTTAGTATCTATTTTTGGCAGCACTGGGTCTTCATTGCTGTGCTCTGGCTTTGTCTAGTTGCAGCACTTGGGATCTGGAGCACGTGGGCTTCAGTAGCTGTGGCACATGGGCCCAGTTGCCCAAAGGCATGTGAAATCTTCCTGGACTAGGGATCGAACCCATGTCCCACCACCCCCCCACCCCCGCCACCACACTGGCAGGCAGATTTTCAACCACTGGACCACCAGGAAAGTCTGTTTAAATTGTTTTTTTAACTCTAGTTGTCAGCAGAAGATCTTTTTCCCTTGTAGGTATAAAATTAAAATTTTCTGAAACGTTTGGAGGTCTCCTCTTCAGTTTTGGTGTTCTGAATTCTCAAGTCTGTGTCTAGATGAATGTTTCTATGCATTATTTGGAGTCACTATTTGGTGTATGCTTTCAGTTGAAGATCTCAGTATTTTTGGCTCCAAGAGAAAGAATATGACTGACATCAATCTTCTCAAAAGCAGTTTAAGATGCTAGAAAACAACAGCACAAGCAATTTTACAGTTTTGAGTTAAGTAGTGTTTAACCTAGAATTGTTGCCCACTCAATTGAGAGGTCAGAATGGAGACCTTTTTAGTTATCAAAGACACAGAAAATGTACATCTCATGACTGGCGAGTTGGAAGTATCAGACTGAGGAAAGTGAGAGAGAAGGAATGACTAAACAGCAATCAGAGATTTGCCAAAATTAGGTTCAGTTCAGTTCAGTTCAGTCGCTCAGTCGTGTCTGACTCTTTGTGATCTCATGAATTGCAGCACGCCAGGCCTCCCTGTCCATCACCAACTCCCAGAGTTCACTCAAACTCACTTCCATCGAGTCGGTGATGCCATCCAGCCATCTCATCCTCTGTCATCCCCTTCTCCTCCTGCCCCCAATCCCTCCCAGCATCAGGGTCTTTTCCAATGAGTCAACTCTTCACATGAGGTGGCCAAAGTACTGGAGTTTCAGCTTTAGCATCATTCCTTCCAAAGAACACCCAGGGCTGATCTCCTTTAGAATGGGCTGGTTGGATCTCCTTGCAGTCCAAGGGACTCTCAAGAGTCTTCTCCAACACCACAGTTCAAAAGCATCAATTCTTCAGTGCTCAGCTTTCTTCACAGTCCAACTCTCACATCCATACATGACCACTGGAAAAACCATAGCCTTGACTAGACGAACCTTTGTTGGCAAAGTAATGTCTCTGCTTTTGAATATGCTATCTAGGTTGGTCATAACTTTCCTTCCAAGGAGTAAGTGTCTTTTTATTTCATGGCTGCAGTCACCATCTGCAGTGATTTTGGAGCCCCCCAAAATAAAGTTTCCACTTTTTCCCCGTCTATCTGCCATGAAGTGATGGGACCAGATGCCATGATCTTCGTTTTCTGAATGTTGAGCTTTAAGCCAACTTTTTCACTTTCCTCTTTCACTTTCATCAAGAGGCTTTTTAGTGCCTCTTCACTTCCTGCCATAAGGGTGGTGTCATCTGCATATCTGAGGTTATTGATATTTCTCCTGGCAATCTTGATTCCAGCTTGTGCTTCTTCCAGCGTTTCTCATGATGTACTCTGCATGTTACAACTTAATCATTCCCACTTCTGTAGAAGATTGACCACACAGTCTGTCTCACTGATGCTGCTGGCCCTGGACAATGGGCACTCACACTGCCAATTTGGGGTCCACAGACACTAAACAACCTGTTGATGCCACCAACTCGACCATCCACCAGAGCAAATACTCTATGGTCTCTGTTTCTTTGAGTCACTAGTTCTCAATTCGAAGTCCTGAGTAGGAAAATCTGATGGTCAAATCCAAGGTAGCTTGTTTATGGGCACAGATGCAAAGGACATTAGGAAAGTGGATTTTACGCATTTTAAGTTTCCAATAGAGGAACATGGGCTTTGACACCCTTGCTCCGAAAGGCTCATCCAGTAAAAGTTCCCCACACAGAAAAAGAGAGTTCAGATTCTGAGTAGAAAAATTTACAGATGTCTTTATAAGATAACTTGGGCATAATTGTTGATATCATAAAGGCCAAAATGCAAACTAAAATGAAAAATAAAATTGGAAACTCCAGGAAAAATAAACAAAAGAAGCAAAATGGCCTATGAAGCAGAGTAGGGTGCTTGATTTTTATGTAATTGATTGACTATAACATTATAAAGTGCTTTTAAACTCTGATGCTAGGAATTTTTCTACAAATGACTGAGGAGCATGAGGCGAGACCTGCAAAGAGGAAACACAGTCCTAGCGTGCTGTTCAATACAACAATGAACACAAGTGACCCAATCCTAACAGGTTTTATTGTTTTATTAAATGTTTACATCAATTTGTGAGCTAAGTACATTTGCTTGTGAATGTAAATGTAAACCACACTAGCAATGCCATCATGTAAGTGATGGAAGGGGAAATACAGGGAGGAGGGGAAAAGGCAGAGGAAAAAGTAGGACACAAATATCTTTATTTTACATATAGGGTATCAAGAAATGTATTGAAAGTCAATGGGACAAGAAATAGAATAGCATATTTAAAGCTACAAAGAGAAACTTTAGACATTTAACTATCAAATGTTGGAAGCAGAAGAGGAGCAGGGGGCAGCGCAAGTGACCCAGATCTTCATCTTTCATTTTCGAAAGTCAATAGAAAGCTTCTAAATTTAACAAATCAAGATATGGTATTACAAGCATCTTTCAAGAGGCACAGTGATAACTTCAGAACGACTGAAAACTGACTAGAGTTGAGATTGCTTTCAAGGAAGGGGACTAAAGTAAAGAGATGAAAGATTTTCACCATTATCTCTTGAGTTGTTATTATGCCTATATATAACTTTGATAAACATTAAAAGTAAATAAGTAAGCATATTTGATTGAAAAATAACCAAAATGCACTTATTTCCTTTGATGCATGAATAGAAGAAAAAGTGGACTTACAATATTAAAAATAGATTACAATATTAAAAATAGAACTAAGATTATTTAAAAATTAGTTTGTGACATTTCCTGTCTTTATTTTGTCATCTATACAACTAAAGAGCAATGATTCATTTTAATTTCACTGAACATTATTCCAATAAAGATGTTAAAGAAACATTTGAAATGTGCAGTATATGTGAACTCAATGTGGAATATACAACAGGTTTTCACATTCCTTTTGGCAAGTCTTGATTTGCATACAGCTCTTTTCTTTTTCTGCTTTTGGTGTTGTTTTTTCCTGAATTTCAATTTTAGAAATCATCATCAGCAAAGATCTGCAACAGAAGACTGTATTTTCAAACTAAGTCTCTTACTTTGACAAAAGTTGTTGAGTTTTGCAGTTAATTCCCATCTGTAAATCAATTGGATGCATAAATGGCAGAACTTTGATAAGAGTGAACAAATACAATCATTAGTGAAATCCTAATGATACTAAACAATTGACTATGAATTTAGGTCAGTTTGTTTGCTTTGAAACACTCTTCCTCTGTACTATTTTATACTTGACTAGTCCTTATTCAATTTAAGTCTGAATTTGGCCATAAGGAGTTCATGATCTGAGCCACAGTCAGCTCCCGGTCTTGTTTTTGCTGACTGTATAGAGCTTCTCCATCTTTGGCTGCAAAGAATATAATCAATCTGATTTCGGTGTTGACCATCTGGTGATGTCCATGTGTAGAGTCTTCTCTTGTGTTGTTGGAAGAGGGTATTTGCTATGACCAGTGCATTCTCTTGACAAAACTCTGTTAGCCTTTTCCCTGCTTCATTCCATACTCCAAAGCCAAATTTGCCTGTTACTCCAGGTGTTTCTTGACTTCCTACTTTTGCATTCCAGTCCCCTATAATGAAAAGGACATCTTTTTGGGGTGTTATTACTAAAAGGTCTTGTAGGTCATGGAACAACAGACTGGTTCCAAATAGGAAAAGGAGTACGTCAAGGCTGTATATTGTCACCCTGCTTATTTAACTTCTATGCAGAGTACGTCATGAGAAACGCTGGTCTGGAAGAAGCACAAGCTGGAATCAAGATTGCCAGGAGAAATATCAATAACCTCAGATATGCAGATGACACCACCCTTATGGCAGAAAGTGAAGAGGAACTAAAAAGCCTCTTGATGAAAGTGAAAGAGGAAAGTGAAAAAGTTGGCTTAAAGCTCAACATTCAGAAAACGAAGATCATGGCATCTGGTCCCATCACTTCATGGCAGATAGATGGGGAAACAGTGAGAAACTTTATTTTGGGGGGCTCCAAAATCACTGCAGATGGTGACTGCAGCCACTAAATTAAAAGACGCTTACTCCTTGGAAGAAAAGTTATGACCAACCTAGATAGCATATTGAAAAGCAGAGACATTACTTTGCCAACAAAGGTCCGTCTAGTCAAGGCTATGGTTTTCCAGTGGTCATGTATGGATGTAAGAGTTGGACTGTGAAGAAAGCTGAGCACTGAAGAATTGATGCTTTTGAACTGTGGTGTTGGAGAAGACTCTTGAGAGTCCCTTGGACTGCAAGGAGATCCAACCAGTTCATTCTAAAAGAGATCAGTCCTGGGTATTCATTGGAAGGACTGATACTGAAGCTGAAACTCCACTACTTTGGCCACCTCATGCGAAGAGTTGACTCATTGGAAATGACCTTGATGCTGGGAGGGATTGAGGGCAGGAGGGGAAGGGGATGACAGAGGATGAGATGGCTGGATGGCATCACCGACTCGATGGACTGAGTTTGAGTGAACTCCGGGAGTTGGTGATGGACAGGGAGGCCTGGCGTGCTGTGATTCATGGGGTTGCAAAGTGTCGGACACGACTGAGCGACTGAACTGAACTGAACTGAGTTCAGTTCTGTTCTTATTCTGTCTTGACACATTTTGTAATTGTTCCATAGGCAATTTGGAATCTTCATGTATAAAAAAATATTAACTTAAGAGATGTGAATGTGCAGAACATGGATAGCATCATTAGCCTAAAGTGTTAACACAGCATAGGAAACCCAACACTGTAAATGTTCTGAGATTTTGGAATAATAATATCTATGGCTAGAATATGAGGTAGGTGGCAGGACAGGGATGTGGAAGAGAGCAGTTTTGCGGAAAGTATGGGAGCAAAGCAGCATTCTGTCTCCAGAAGACATGAAAATCTGGGTTTCAGGCTAGTATCTCACTGAAGATTTCTTTTTTTTTTTTTTGATGTAGGCCATTTTTAAAGTCTTTATTGAATTTGTTACAATATTGCTTCTGTTTCTTCTTTTGGCTTTTTGGTCTTGAGGCATGTAGGATCTAAGCTCCTCGACCAGGGATCAAACTCGCACTCCTTGCACTAGGAAGCAAAGTCTTAACCAGTGGACTGCCAGGGAAGTCTCTCACTGAAGAATTTGATGATGCATAAAAGCAGAGAGGAAACAACATGATGTGTTGGGCACCTTCGCAATAAGAACTTCCAGTGTGACAGGCGACAGGCAATGTAATGGGTCCACAGAGGGGGCCTCCTTATGTTTGCTGGGTGGACTTGCCTTCTTTATCATCAAAGATCTTCTGTGGACCACTATCTGATTGGGCCCTTGTGTTGCTTTCCTTCTTTCTTTGAATCATTCTTTGTGACTCTAAGAAAGACAACAGGCTTAGATATATTAACTTATTTCCTGGCAAGTTAGTGTGAAAGTCGATCAGTTGTGTCCGACTCTTTGTGACCTCGTGGACTATAAAGTCCATGGAATTCTCTAGGCCAGAATACTGGAGTGGGTAGCCTTTCCCTTCTTCAGGGGATCTTCTCAACCCAGGGATCTAACCCAGGTCTCTCACATTGCAGGCAGATTCTTTATCAGCTGAGCCACAAGGGAAGTCCAAGAATATTGGAGTGGGTAGCCTGTCCCCTCTCCAGGGTATCTTCCTGACCCAGGAATTGAACCTGAGATTCTCCTGCATTGCAGGCAGATTCTTTACCAGCTGAGCCACAAGGGAAGTCCAAGAATATTGGAGTGGGTAGCCTGTCCCCTCTCCAGGGTATCTTCCTGACCCAGGAATTGAACCTGAGATTCTCCTGCATTGCAGGCAGATTCTTTACCAGCTGAGCCACAAGGGAAGTCCAAGAATATTGGAGTGGGTAGCCTGTCCCCTCTCCAGGGTATCTTCCTGACCCAGGAATTGAACCTGAGATTCTCCTGCATTGCAGGCAGATTGTTTACCAACTGAGCTATCAGGGAAGCCCTGTTCTATTTATATGACTCCTCCTTTATGTACTAGGAAGGACTCTGTCTGGTCAGGGATTTACTCCTCTTATCCTAAAAAGCAGGAAATAGCCCAGCTTTTAGAAGCTTCCCAGGAGGTTCATGCTTACGAGTAAGATGCTCTCTAGTATTCTCATTTTACCTAATGTTTCCTCTTCAATGTTACATCCAGAACTCTTAAATATTTTTATACACAGTTAAGAAGAAGCTCTGCAGACAAATTCAAATCTTTCTAGATGGGTCTCAGTGCCTCCAGGTACACACAGGTGAGCACAGGCTCCCTTGGTCAGAAAGGTAGGCAGTCCTTCTTGGAACTGCAAGATTGGCATAAAACAGTGCTAATTCTCATCTGTGAGGAGGGTCCTACATTCCCTTGACCTCCACTCCAGCCCCAACGCTTTCTTCATCATAGTGGGCACAACTTGCTAAGCACTGGCAAAGTATAATTCCTGACTCTCCTCCACTGCTCCTTCATCTGCCTTCTTCCATTCAGTGAACAGATATTCCTCTTTCCAAGTACCAGAAACCTTGAATCACCCTTGATTTCTAATTCCAAATTCTACAGATTTTTATTTTGAGTTCATCTACTGTCTCCATCCCCATCCCCTCAAGTTTAAAGCCCACCTCTCTTTCCTGGTCAATAACAGCCTCACTTGTCTTCCTGCTTCCTTTCAAGGACCCTCACAGTCTCTTCTACACATGGCTGTAGATCTTAAAAAAACAAAAAACGAAAACAGTAGATGTCATCATGTTGCTGGTAAGCTTAAAATCTTTCTATTGGCAGTCAGTTTACTTAAATTCAGATTTCTTAGCATGATTTACAGGACTCTTTAATATGGCCCCTGACTCCTTCTCCAACCTCATCTTGGTCTAGTCTCCTCCTGATTCCCAATTTAATGACATGAGTCTTTTTTCATTTGGTCAGATGTGGCCAATTTCTTTCTCACCTCAAAGCTTTCACACACAGTTGAAAAGTCTTCACCTGGATGATTCTTTTTTACTGTCCAGATCTTTCCTTTAATAATACTTCCTTAAAGATACTCTCTATGACTCTCTATAAACTCACATATGTGGCTAACCCTGTCTTTTTATAAGACAGCATTGCTCTAAGGGCAAGTAGCTACTTACAGATGTAACAAATGCAAGGCTAGCCTAGTTGTTGTTCAGTCACTAAGTCATGTCTGGCTCTTTGTGACCCCATGGACTGTAGCATGCCAGGCCTCCCTGTCCCTCACTATCTCTCAGAGTTTGCCCAGGTTCATGTCTTTTGAATCAGTGATGCTATCCAACCATTTCATCCTTTGCTACTCTCTTCTTTCACCTTCCATCTTTCCCAGCATCAGGATCTGTTTCAATGAGTCAGTTCTTCCCATCAGGTGGCCAAAGTATCAGAAGCTTCAGCTTCAGCATCAGTCCTTCCAGTGAGTATTCAGGGTTGATTTCCTTTAGGATTGACTGGTTTGATCCAGGCTAACCTAGCCTATGCTTTATACTTGCCTGCTTCTGTCTTTCCCCAATCCAACCAGCCTGTGTCCCTTGCTATCTACATTTTGTGGCTTGTCTTGGGCCTGTCCTCACTAAGGTCCAAGCACATCACCAGGTTTTATATGGCTCCTCAGTTAAATATGCAGAAGTCAGAACCACATGTTTGAAGATTCTAGTGATGTTGAAATTGTTCCTTGATATAGTAAACTCCATTCATTTACGCATTCAACAAAAAATTTTACAGCTACTACATGGTAGGCACTGTGCTAAGTATTGGGAATAGAAAGTGAGTGAGGGAGAATGTCCTCTTGCCTGGAGCTTACGTTTGACTAGAGATACAGATGTTAGGCAAACACACACACACACATACACACCTCCTCCAGACATACATGTATGCATACAGTAACATTGGCACAAATTGTGATCAATTCTATGATGAAAATACTGTGACTGGAGGAGCTACGGTTTTAGAATTTCTAGTAACTATACTTTAAAAGGTTTAAATGGTGAAATTAATTTTAATAAAAATGTTTTTAGTTATCCAGTATATCTAAAACATTACTTTTCAACATGTAATCCATATAGAAAATTAGTGAGATTTATTTACATTCTTACAAGTCTGCACACCCTGATATGTACTTTACACATGTAGCACATCTCTATTCAGACCAGCTGTGTTTCAAGTACTCAATCATCACATGGCCAGTGGCTACTATATTGGACAGACGAGCCTTACAGATTCCTAAAAGCTTATGGGTGCTGACCATGAACTTGTCCTAATTTTCACACAATGGCATGTGATTACTCAGGATATGATGCCTGAGTGACACACTCCTGTCAACTTTAATTCCACTCAAGGCTGAAGCCGGTGGGTAAAGCTGACATGTTAAAGAAGAAGCTTTGTGGCGCTTCAGAATACATAGCTAGAGCTGAATTTCAAGAGGGCAAATTGTATTCAGAACTTTAAACAATGAGAACTTTCAGGAAACAAATGAGATGCTCTGTCTTGCACTTCTTATGATTGGAAGAGCCAAGTCGAGACAGATGCCCATTTGGGCTAGGATTCAATAATTCAGAGAAGGTGCCTATCAGATGATCTCTCAAGTTCCTTTGAATCAGGAGAGTCTGTAATTGAATTAGACTTGAAACATTCTTCCAACAGAATATAGTATTTTTTTTGTCTTTCTTTTGGCTTTCATTTAGGTATAGAAAATGATTTTGAAAGCATTTTATTTTTAGAGAGAAATAAGTTTTCATCTGGAGTTACACATACAAGGATAATTGAGGCAACTACATGAATAATTTTAGAGAAAAAGTTATGAAAACATTTTTAGAGGGATAAAGAAGAGAATCTCTTTAACCCTTGTTTCTTGATCAGTTTTGTTAGTATAAATTAGGCCTAAATGAATTTTTATTCTACATGCCATGTTGAACTTACCTACAGTCTAATTTCACTGAATGGTATATGTTAGTGATGGCAGTTTGTTTTTTAAATGATATGCTAACTACTAACTACTATTATCTAACTTCATATTTATATATGAAATTAGATAATATTTACAAATAGACAGATTATCTATACTATGGAACTCAGTAGGCCTGGGAAATGCTGACTTATTATAGGCACATCTCTCAAATTGAAATCAATACATTATACTTCCTGTTTGTTGCCAGGAAAGGCCTTAGTGACCCCTGGGCCAGGTTGGCACTGAGTGCTGGCCTCTCTAATGCTGGGAAGACAGAATTCAACTGAGCCAGACTGCTAGGGATTCTCCCTGCTTTCAACCTGGAACACACACACACACACAAATACTAACTTTTTAAAATGGGAGACTATAAAGAAATAAAATTAATAATACAGAAAAAATGGGATAATGTATTTTGTAATAACAAACGTTCTTTTTTTTTAATGACTATGGTTGTTTCTAGAAATCTGTAATTTTTCTTAAATTTTCATATTTTCATTGTGATTGTTTTCAATGTGAAAGTGCTTTCTGTATTTGTGGGTAGTGTGTTATTTAACCCTACTCAAATCCATGGTCCACGTGCTCCACATCCCTCCTTCATGCCTTGCCTCCTCCAGACACACACAGTGACCTCACACGTACATGTGTGGTCTTCTGTTCATTTATACACATACATGGGCTTCCCTGGTGGCTCAGATGGTAAAGAATCCAGCTGCAATGCGGGAGACCTGGGTTCAGTCCTTGGGTTGGGAAGATCCCCTGGAGAAGGGAACAGCTACCCGCTCCAGTATCCTGGCCTGGAGAATGCCATGATCTGTATAGTCCATGGGGTTGCAAAGAGACCGGACAGGTCTTAGAACCCGAGCACACAGACGTTCATTCATTCACCCATTCATTTATTTAGCAAACATTATTTCTGAAAACCTACTTCATGCCAACCACAGTATGAAGAGAGTAAATCCATTCTATACGCTTACTTAGATGGCAAGCAAGCAGGGGACTCATTCATCCACAAATAACCTTCACTAGAGCATAACGAGTCAGCTAATGAGCAAGTGAGCCGAGTTTCCTGTCATGGCCCAGCATGCTCCTCCCACCTCTCTGAAGGGACGGGATTTGAACCAGGCTTTCAGGAATGCAGTGCCCTTCTGGCACTTGGCAGAAGGTGGAAGCCTGCCACCCTGGGCAGAGTGAGCAAATCAGGAGAGCACAGGCACGTGAGGGGAGCGACAGGTGGGGTGAATGGACAGGGTCCTTGGAGTCAAGGTTGCAGAAGGCAGGTTGTGAAGAGCAAAAGCCCTGGATCTTCCCTGAGAACTTCCTGACTTCTCTCTTGAGAATAGTTTAAAATTCTAAGTCTGAAGACTTAGAGACTAGAAAGTCTTCTAGAATGCTGGATTGGAAAACATGAGAAACAAGCAGGCTATATTTTGGTGGTGGGTGACCTGGTGGGGCTGCTTCTTCCTCCTTCTCCCCCTCCTCTTCCTCCTCTTTCCCCTACAAAATAGCAAGAATGCATCTTTTTGTGATAATTTTGCAAACAATGGTGCATAGAAGACTTAGATATGGGGAAATTCGGGTGCCACTCTGTACTAGTTTTCTATTCAAAAACAAAATGCCGTTATCTCATAGATATAAAATGTTAATGAGTTGAGCCTCTGTGCCCACTGGGAACCACTCTTGGGCCAGCTCTGCTGTGGAGAGCTCTGGGGATCGCTGAGTAGAATGTCAGGATTCAAGTGACCTCAAAGCCCTATTGTGACCAAGTGTCCCTTGGCGTGAATGGGATGCTCACACTCAGGCCTGTGACCACAGGAAAAGGCCCGGACCCTCCCACCCTAGACAATTGTGGAGGCTTTGCAAACTAGCATGGTCATGGTCTTGTGTTCTCTTGAACAGAGGCTATGATCCCATGGGAAAGTAGGAAAATCTAATGTGAAATCTGGGTCTGGCATGGGTTGTAATATCCAAAAAGCCACTCTGAGGGACGATAACTGATGAATTCTGTTGACTCTGGTGAGCTGGTACTCAGGTCTTAGGTGCCAAAACCATGTTAGCATTCCAGTCAGGCTAGACCAATCAGAGTGACAAAGCTATTTTGTGCATACAGACATAATGTGGACCCCCACAATAATTAGACTCTGGGCCTGACATTTTTTATTGCAGTATAGTTACTTAATAAAATTGTGTTAGTTTCTGCTGTACAACAAAGTGAATCGGCCCCCACCGCCATGTCCATACATCTGTTCTCTATGTCTACATCTCTTGCTGCCCTCCAAATAGATTCATCTGTACCATTCTTCTAGATTTCACTTATATGTGTTAATAGACGACATTTGTTTTTCTCTTTCTGCCTTACTTCACTAGGTATGACAGACTCTAGGTCCATCCATGTCTCTATAGATGCCAATTTCATTCCTTTCTACAGCTGAGTATTGAGTCTGACTTTTAAAGAAGTACTTCCTAGTACATAGTGTTAATTCTAAAGCTTTGTTGCCAACATAAGCACCCAACTCCTCCAGCTTTTAAAAGACCAGGGGAGCAGGCATCCAGAGCTGCAAATTCATAGCCATAAATATCTTTCTGAGGTCATGTGTGCCCATCCCAGAACCACCTTCATGCATTTCAAAAAGAGATGTAAGAGATCAATAAATTGAATTTTGGCAAACCTAAGCTTCTTATACTTAACCTAATTTCTTCAAAATCTCCCAAATCTGTCTCAACTTTTCTCCATCTATGATCTATGTCAGATTTCCCATCATTGATCCCTACCCTTTCCCAATCAGTCATCCACAAAAGTTGTTCCTTTCTATTTGTCCAATCTTTTTTTTTAAGTTGACCTCTTTTTATCTTACCTAAATCCTTATCTTTCTACCTCTGACTTCTTTTTCATATTAACTAGAACTCTTTCCCTAATAATCTCTAGAAAACACCAATAACTCTTCTTTTTTCATTTTTATTTTAGTAAATATATATCAAGTGCCTGCTTAATGTCAGCATTATGTGCAGTGACAAATATAAAGGTAGGTTGGGGCCCCTGTCATAAAGAGCTTACAATTTAAAGAAGGAATTGGTGAAACAGACAAGTATACCAGTTAAGACATGGTGGAACAACTGCTGAATCAAAGTCACAATACTATCCTTTGGTAATCCTAAGGAAAATAGGGCTCACAGTGACTAGAAAGATGAGAGAGACCTTAGAGTTTATATGTAAAATAAGGCTTGGAGAATGTGAATGATCCTTAATTTCTGATGGTTTTCGGTATTCGTTATATCTTGCACTGCAGCATTTAATTAAACACAGTGTGACAGTCTTTTAAAATATACAATTTGTTTCATGCTCAATTTTGTCAACTGTGGTGGTGGGGGAGGGCATTCTGATCTTCCTGGAAGAGAATAAGATCTTTTAGGGCAAGTCCTGTTATCCTTTTCTCTTGTATTCCTTGGATTACACAACTTGTGCTCAAGTAACCCTGGCTGAGTCATGGGCACGTCATTGTCATTGTCATTATCATTAGTATCAATGTATTTGGTTACTGCAAACAACCTCAAGTTAAAGAACCCAAGATATCCTTTAAAACAGAATGTGTTGTTTAGAATCATAGTAGACAATGTGATGCATTTCAAAATACTACCATTCTCTTTGAAACTACCGAAGCACTAGAGTCTGCCTCATGTTCCCCAAAGACTCTCTGCAGAGGCCTCTTGAGACATTGAGAGCTTGGAACCTAAATTTAAGACCAGAGTAACCTGATGTTGGTGCAAAATCAACCTCTTCCAGAGCACAGTTATCTCTATCCTATGGTCTTGTGTAATCAAAGGGGAGGATGCTTTAGAGCAAGTGGGCAAAGCCCACATGGGAAATACAAGTAGCGCCTGCTGCCATCTATTCCAGACTGAAGCTATACATTATCATAGAAACAGTTTTCTTTATTCCATGAATTTGGTTTTCAGTTGATGCTTGTTCTATTACATGGTAAGTTGTTCATGGCCTCAGGAAAATTTGCCTCTCAACTAATTTTTCCTAGGAGTTGCTAGGAAATCTTCTAGCAACTAGAAGTTGCTAGCCAATCTTCTAGCTTGATGGAATTGTTGGAAAGGATGGATCAACCATTCATGGGCAATCCCAAACAGGGAACAGATGGTGCTATAGTCATTTCACATGGGAGTGTCAGGACCATATTAATCTCCGGTTGGGTGAAGCTTTCTTCTCAGGTGGCTCCTTGCCTGTACCACCTCCCTCAGTCTTTGCTGACTAGAAGGCCTGATGCTGAAGCTGAAGCTCCGATACTTTGGCCACCTAATGAGAAGAGTCCACTCATTGGAGAAGATGCTGATGCTGGAAAGATTGAGGGCAGAAGGAGAAGCGGGTGGCAGAAGATGAGATGGTTAGAGAATCTGAGCAAACTCCAGGAGATAGTGAAGGACAGGGGAGCCTGGCATGCTGCAGTCCATGGAGTGACAGAGTCATTCATGACTTAGCGACTGAACAACAACAACAAAAGCCAGATCTTAGTTTATTAGACATCAGCATATGATTGTTCTTCTGCCTCTCTTCTTGCACTATGGGCCAGAATTGAGAGCTGGCCGCTAGAAGGTCTGTTCAACTCATTGGCTCTAAGACTCAGCTGTTATTGTCATGCAGCAATGACAGGAAAGCCTTGATCTCTAGGGACTAGATTTTTCTGGACTGCCAGCTTGAGTTCAAGAATGTTCGTTTCCCAGAGCATGGCACTAAGCAGTTTTAGGAAATGCTGATACAACTGTAGCAATTTTCCCCAATTTGTTCTTGACAAAGAACTCACTTTGAAATTAAGTTGGCTTCTTTTCATTTTTTTTAAAAATGCTGGTAAACACAATTAGCCTCATTAACCTCAGTTTCTGTTTCATAACTGAAAATTAGCCTACAATCACTGGTTTGCTGGAAAGCACAGTTATAATTAGTCTTTAACTGACTGATATGAAAAATCTGCCTCTTGTTTAATTTCTCTGACATCTCAGTGCATATGAAAACATGCCTGAACTCTCCCACACTGACACTGGGGAAAGGAGTAAAAATAAAACAAATATTTAAACCAGGGATCTTAGGCTGAAACACAGAAAGCAATATTATTGCACATGGAAGTTGGAGATGAAGAGGCAACTTTGAGGAGGCAATGATAAGAAGGTAGACTCGATTAAGCCTATGCCCAACACTGCTTCTAAGGTAGCTAAGACAGTGCTAGTGTGTAGGTGAATCTGTCATTCATAGGCAAAGTCAAATTATTATTTACAAAAAAGTATTGGGGGAAAATTAATTGCTCCCTTATCACAGGTGAAGTATCACTATCTGAGCCCTTTAAATCCATTTACTGACCAGCTTTTCCATACCCTTTTTGTGGTAAAGAGAAGAAATCACATTTCATGATCAGTCTTGCCACTTGTTGCTTTTCCCACCTAGCACCTGAAGGCTAGACTTCCAGGTCTTATGATCAGACAGCTGGGATGAGGAATCTCATGGAGAAACTCTATGGCCAACATTCCTCCAGTGGCTGGTAACCCAAAGAAAGTGTCTAGTTCAGGAAGAATGAGGATGTTCGTTTCCTTTTTCTCAACAGACCATCTGCTGAGATAAAGGGAAGGTCATATGAAATCGCTCAACCAGGTCTTCGGGTCTGGGGAGCCCAACCATGATGGCATCCATTTGGTGGAACTCATCAATCTGGATTAGTCGTTGAGATGCAAATCAAGCACACATGCTGATGTGTGCCCTTCTGAATTGTTGGCTGTGGGTATGGCATGACAGAGATGACTAGTTCAGTGCTCAGAAATCCCTGGGGTTTGTGTCGGGGTGGGTGGGAAAGCCAGGTCCTTGGGTTGAAGCATGGCTGGCTCCGGATAAAGCTCATGGTGTAGTGGTACCCAGAACAGTGAGCTGGGGATCTACGTGTGACAACCTTCTTTTTCTTTTATTGTGCTCAGTTTCCCCTTGGTGGGATGTGTAGCTTGGAGGTTATAATCCCTAAGACCCATGTAGCTCTGGCACTCTAGGAGTGTAGACTAAATGAAGCTATAATCTCCAGCCTGAAAAAACAACCGCTGGACTTCTTAACATGATTCCTTTCTTTTCCCGTTTACCTCTTCCCCACACTACTTTGTTCTCTCAATCCCCACTAAAGATTCTGAATTTCCAAGTCGTCTCTCTATAGACCTAAACGATGTCCCGTGACAAGCACATGCTCAGAGGTTCTGCCAGTGTGGACTCTGGCTGGAGGGCTGTGAAATGGAGTTGAGCCGTTCTGTCTCAGGGGCCAGATTGCAAGTGAGAAATCTTATTATTCAAACTGCAGTCCTCCTGTGTCACTCCCAGAATCTCTTATTAAGCCCCATAATACTGAAATAAAAGAGTCAGTAAGTCAGGACATAATCCAGGGCAGTAAACTAGCTTTTATTAGGCACCTAAGGTATCTGATGCAAATAAGGCAATGAGAGAGGAAATTAATATTATTTTCTCTGTGTCCACTGGAGAAAGTGGCATGTGACACTTGACTCCGTAGCTTCAAAGCTGTTTATGCAAGAGGCTCCGTCTATGCAATAACCGGGTTGGAAATGATCATGTGGTCAGGCAAGAGAACTGGATTTAATGACTGGGAGCTCCCTGATAGAAGTGTCTGAGTTGAGCATTCTATTTGAAGGATTCCTAAGGAGGGACCATTTAGGAACCCCTGTTTTCCAAAGAATGATACTGAGACTTCTCCTTACTAAGGCACGTTTTCATTTAGCTGTCCCTATCCTATTCCGTCTTCTCTGGCCTCATAGCCATAGGCTTTATCCATTTCATTTTTCTGTTCAACTCAAACAAGCATCACATACCCTACTGAAAGAGAAAAAAGTTTGAAGCTGGTTATATTGACAAGAAGTTCAAGAATAGGGACATCTTTCTTCCTCTTTCTTCCTCTGGCATTCATTTCTTGCATGTTTCTTTTGGGTAATTAAACACGCAGAGGTCACCTAGCATCCTGGCAATTACAGGAAGTGGGAGGAGGGAACATGAAGTAAAAGCAAACAATCAATGTGAGGAAGTCAACACTGTGTTTTTGTTTTTCTTCCAGTGTCTCTAGAAAGGGATTAGCTATTTATTGATCATTCATATGCCACTTACCTCCCCAAAGACTTTTGAGGCAATCCAATGTGAGAGCATCTCAGCAACACCTGTCTGCTCCTAAGCTGGGTTTCTTGGCAAAGTAACAAGCCATTACAAAAATGTGACTCGAGTGCTTCTGAGTTCCAGTGAAACAAAAAATGTGTCTCAGCAAAAACATCTGTATTCACTTGTTTCAGCTCCCTGTTGTACCATCCAGTCATGTTATCTTCACTTCAAGACAGTATTTGCTTCCTTGCTCTGCTCAGATGCATGTGTTAAAACAGGTGCAGCTACGACATTTGACTCTTCCCACGTCTTGCACCTTCTTTGCCTCAGCCCACTGAGGAATGTAAACTCTATTCCATGGCCCCAGCATCTAAGGAACCTTATGTCAGAATGAACCCTCTTTCAATAGGGCTGCTTGTCTAGAGAATAACCACCCTTCTAGATCCATTCTTGGAGCTGATAACATGATTGAGTCATTTTGAAACTCTGAGACTTTTTCTTTGAGCTATTGCCATTCTGAGAATATATCTCGGACTTTCTTGCTCCATGGTTTTATTCATGCTATTCTTTTGGCATGAAATCCTCCCTGTTTACACTGCCTGTCACAATTCTCCTCGTTCTTCATTGGCTTTGTTAAAGATGACTGTCTCGTGAAGCCTTTGGTATCAGTTATGAATTGGCACAATGTAGCTGAGTAACAAATAACCAAACTGTTGGAGCCGACTGCAGTAAACATTGATTTGTCCTCACAAGTCTATATATAGGTCAGCGGCATGGTTCTTATGGTCTCAGTTGGGTTCACCCACATATCCGCAGACAGCTCTGTGATGGTGCAAAATTCTGCTCATCTTGGCTGGACTCTCTTACATGTAAGGGGAGTGGCTGGCTGTGAGGTGGCCTAGGATGGTCTTAGCCAGGACGACTGTTCCTTCCTCCTACATGGTCTCTCATACTACAATGTGTTAGCTTGGACATGGTCTCACGGTGGTGATACAGTTCTGGGAGAAATAGGCAGTGTACAAGACCCCTTGAGGTTTAAACTCAGAACCAGCATGCCATTCCTTTTGCTCCTTTCTATTGGCCAAAGAAAATCACCAGTACAACTCAGTTTCAAGAGCATTAAACTCGATACAAACCCTTATAGTAGGAACTGCAAGATCACATTTTATCGGACATGGATAGGAAGAATGAAGAATTGGGAAATTTTTGCAGTTAGTCGACCACAACTTTTTTGATTGTCTAGTCTGAAGTGGTTTTGCTTGTGATTTAATTTTACTGTTTTGATACAACTTTAAAAATAGAATATAATTTGGAACTTGCTTTATCTCCTCTTATGACTTAATCTCCTTAAAGTCAGAGGCCACATCTCCTTTTTCCTCTGGATCTCAAGATGCTTAATTCAGTGATTTGTCATGTATAGATGTGAGAGTTGGACTATAAAGAAAGCTGAGCACTGAAGAATTGATGCTTTTGAACTGTGATGTTAGAGAAGACTCTTGAGAGTCCCTTGGACTGCAAGGAGATCCAACCAGTCCATCCTAAAGGAAATCAGTGCTGAATATTCATTGGAAGGATTGATGCTGAAGCTGAAACCCCCAATACTTTGGCCACCTGATGGGAAGAACTGACTCACTGGAAAAGACCCTGATGCTGGGAAAGATTGAAGGCAGAAGAAGGGGATGACAGAGGATGAGATAGTTGGATGGCATCACCAACTCAATAGACATGAGTTTGAGTAAGCTCTGGGAGTTGGTGATGGACAGGGAAGCCTGACATGATGCTGTTCATGGGGTCGCAAATAGTCGGACACGACTGAGTGACTGAACTTACCCTTTAAAGCATTAGGCAGATTTAGATACAGTGAACAAATAAGGCAAAATAGGAAACATAAATAAGCACACAGAATTTAAAATATGGGATGATTTCAAAAGTTAATTCCATCATCCTGTCCTGTAGTAGTATGCAAAGCGAAAAGTGACAATGAAGTTGCTCAGTCGTGCCCGACTCTTTGCGACCCCATGGACTGTAGCCCACCAGGCTCCTCTGTCCATGGGATTTTCCAGGCAATAGTACTGGAGTGGATTGCCATTTCCTTCTCCAGGGGATCTTCCTGACCCAGGGATTGAACCCTGGTTTCCTGCATTGTAGACAGGCACTTTACCGTCTGAGCCACCAGGGAAGTCCAGAAAGTAGTATGTAAGCTGCTCCAAATGGAAAGCCAGTAAAACAATTGTCTCAAAATGCAGAGAAGTTCCTCCCTCAATGAATGCCCATTGCAAACAATGGACCATCTGTGTACCCTAACAGCCCAGCAGCTTTAACTTTCCCATTTCTTAGCAGACCAAGTCTTAGCCTTTTTTTTTTTTTTTTTTGTCTTGGCCTCCGCAGTCTGCCTTTCTCTTCTCACTAGGATTCAGTTATACCTTTCCACTAGAGACAATGACTTCCGCTTAGCATTCTCAGTAGGGAACAGAGCCGGAGTGCAGAGAACAGCGCTTTGTGCATCCTGAGTGCTCAGTTTTGCTTGTTGAACACATAGATGTAGATTTCTTCCACCTGTGTGTCTCCAGCTCCCACCTAATTGAGGGTTTTATGGCTTCTCTGATGTTTTTCTTCCTTCTTCCTTAAACATTGCTCCCAAGGGACTTCTAGCAGTCCAGTGGTTAAGACTTCTTCCAATGTGGCAGGCGCAGGTTCAACCCCTGATCAGGGATCTAAGATCCCACTGCGTTGCAGCCAAAAACCAAAACATAAAGCAAACAGTGTTGTAACAAAGTCAGTAAAGATTTATAAAATGGTATTTATATAAATAAAAATGATCCACATTAAAAGCAAACAAACAAAAAACATTGCTCCTCAGGGAGTAAGACCACCTCACGCCATCAGCTGAAACAGCTCCCATCTGCTCAGAATCTTTCACTCAGGTTTTTGGCTAGAGTTTTATTTTAGGAAGACAAAGCCAATCTAGTGGGAGAAGAGGGGAGAGGGACGAGTTCTTCTCTGAAGAAAAAGAGAAGATTGATTTTTTATTGATTCATTAGCCTCAAAAGCACTTCACTCTGCAGAACGGAATTCAAGTAATATTTCAGGTTTTCTATGAAAGTTCTTCCCACATGACTTTCCTTGTCACCATTTACTTGGATTCTATGTTTGTAGAACTCAGTATTTAAAAAGGTTTTTTATAATCAGTCTATGTCCTTGTAGCTCTCTTGGTTTGGTTAAATTCCTAGCCACATCACTTGAGAAAACAGAGTCTCTCTTTCCTTTCACTCAAAGAAGAGTTTTAGAGAAGACTTTAGTTTAATTTAGTTCAGTTGCTGAGTGGTGTCCAACTCTTTGTGACCCCATGGGCTGCAGCACACCAGGCCTCCCTGTCCATCACCAACCCCCAGAGCTTGCAAAAACTCATGCCCATCGAGTCAGTGATGCCATCCAACCATCTTATTCTCTGTCATCCCCTCCTCTTCCTGCCTTCAGTCTTTCCCAGCATCAGGGTCTTTTCAAATGAGTCAGTTCTTTGCATCAGGTGGCCAAAGTACTGGGAGTTTCAGCTTCAGCATCAGTCCTTTCAATGAATATTCAGCACTGATTTCTTTTAGGATGGACTGGTTGGATCTCCTTGCAGTCCAAGGGACTCTCAAGAGTCTTCTCCAACATCACAGTTCAAAAGCATCAATTCTTCGGCGTTCAGCTTTCTTTATAGTCCAACTCTCAATCCATATATGACTACTGGAAAAACCGTAGCTTTGATTAGATGGATGTTTGTTGACAAAGTAATGCCTCTGCTTTTTAATATGCTCTCTAGGTTTGTCATAGCTTTTCTTCCAAGGAGCAAGCATCTTTTAATTTCATGACTGCAGTCATTATCTGCAGTGATCTTGGAGCCCCCAAAAATAAAGTCTGTCACTATTTCCATTGTTTCCCCATCTATTTGCCATGAAGTGATGGGACCGGATGCCATGATCTTAGTTTTCTGAATGTTGAGTTTTAAGCCAAATTTTTCACTCTCCTCTTTCACTTTCATTAAGAGCCTCTGTAGTCCTTCTTCCCTTTCTGCAATGGTTAATTTTATGCGTCAACTTGACTGGACTATTGGGTGCCCATATATTTGGCTAAAAATTATTTCAAGGTGTGTTGGAAAGTGTTTCCAAATGGGATCAGCACTCAATCTGTAGACTGAGTAAAGCAGATTGTTCTTGTTAGTGTGGACATAACCCAATCCTTTGAGGGTCTGAACAGAGAAAAAAAAAATGTGAAACAAGGGAGACTACTCTCTTTCTCTGCCTGACTGCTTGAGCTGAGCACTGCTCTTCTGTCCTTAGACTGGGTCTTACATCTTTGGTGCTCCTGGTTCTCAGAACTTTGGATTCAGACTGGAATTTCTACCACCTGCTTTCCTATATCTATAGCTTGCAGAAAGCAGACTGTGAGACTGTCTAGCCTCCAAAGTTGTGTGAGCCAATTTCTTATAATAAATTTATTCCTATATAGTCAGTTTGTTCCATTTCTTGGAGAACTCTAATACAGTCCCTTATCATGGTATGACTATGGCTTTGTGACTTTAGGACAACCAGATGTCTGGTCCCTTCTGGCTGTTTATTCTCAACTGCCAACATTTCTCCATCAACAGAGGTCAACAGAAGTCATTAAATCAATAATTCTACCTGCCATCTTACCTTTCAGGATGGCCTACTACTCTCTATGACTTTCAAGATTCTTTCTGTTCTGTAAAATTCAGTCTTTCCTATAAGACAGGGACAGTTTTCGACGTCTCCTTTTATTTATTTTTTTTTCTTTTCTATTTTTTATTTTTTTTAATTTTATTTTATTTTTAAACTTTACAATATTGTATTAGTTTTGCCAAACATCGAAATGAATCCACCACAGGTATACCCGTGCTCCCCATCCTGAACCCTCCTCCCTCCTCCCTCCCCATACCCTCCCTCTGGGTCGTCCCAGTGCACCAGCCCCAAGCATCCAGTATCGTACATCGAACCTGGACTGGGGACTCATTCGACGTCTCCTTTTAAAACAGGAAAAAATTTCTCTCTCTCCAAAATCATTTATTCTCTTTTCCATAGTCAGGGTCTATTTGAATTTTTATATAGTCCTCTTAAGACTAGCTAGAAATGGTTACTAAACCCACTATTTAGGGTGATATATTACTGGCTAGAATCTTTGCAAGGGTTTGTTTCTTTGAAAATAAAATGTAAATGGTAACCTAAACCTAATTTTTATTAGAATATAATCACTTTACAATGTTGTATTAGTTTCTGCTGTACAGTGAAATGAATCAACTATAAGTAATGGCACCCCACTCCAGTACTCTTGCCTGGAAAATCCCATGGATGGAGAAGCCTGGTAGGCTGCAGTCCATGGGGTCGCTAGAGTCGGTCACGACTGAGGGACTTCACTTTCATGCATTGGAGAAGGAAATGGCAACCCACTCCAGTGTTCTTGCCTGGAGAATCCCAGGGACGGGGAAGCCTGGTGGGCTGCCGTCTATGGCGTCGCACATAGTTGGACACCACTGAAGCGGCTTAGCAGCAGCAGCAGGAGCATACATATATCTTCTCTCTCTTGGACCTCCCTCCTACCTGCTCTTACATCCCAACCATCTGGGTCATCACAAAGAGCTATATACAATTATTTATTCCTAATAATTTCCCAGAGATTTTACCTAATGATACAGACCTCTCTGTTTTTCTTTTATTTGCCCTTAAGAGAAACATTTATTCCTTGGATAGTTAACGTAACATTTATTGAGCAACTTCTAGGTGACTGGCAATTGCATTAGGTACTCAGCGTCCAAAATGAATGCTCTCAGGCTGTGCAAGGGACATCTGTATGTCTTCCTGCTGGTCACTTCAGAAGCCTGTGGTCCCTACTAGGAATCCTGGGTCAGCCTTTCCCTCTTCCCTTCTGCTGTCTCTGATTCCATAATGATGTTCTGAGCACTGGATGTTCATCTAGTTACTAAGGTATTGAACAGGTTTCTTGCTTGCTATTAGGGTGTGATTTTAAAGGGAAGTCTCCCTTTTTTTTCTCTCTGCCACTTCTGAATACTAGGCTGTGATCGTTCCCAACTTTATACTTCATCACGATCCTCATAGTATAATCTTTATACCATCAACTATGTATGCTCCCTTACTTTTTTCTGACTGTGCTTTCCTCCCCTCGTTCACTGCTCACCACTCCTGCCTTTCTCATCAGGGTCTGCTGTCTGCTCAGTTGCCTGGGACCCAACCCCTTCCCTGGTGGCTCAGATGGTAAATCATCTGCCTATAATACAGGAGATCCGGGTTCAATCCCTGGGTCGGGAAGATTTCCTGGAGAAGGAAATGGCAACCCTCTCCAGTATTCTTGCCTGGAAAATCCCATGGATGGAGGAGTCTGGTAGGCTACAGTCCATGGGGTCGCAAAGAGTCAGACACGACTGAGTGACTTCACTTTCACTTTTCTTTCAGCGCCTCTGAGCTTGTTCATTACCTCTGGGCCCTCACTCTCATCCTCCTCTTGCCTGTGCTCCCCAAATTACTCTTCTCTTACTTGACTGTACAAAGCAGAATTTCCAGAAACAGGAAAGCCTCTTTACCCATCCCATCTCATTAACAGTCCCTGTGACCCACTCACTGCAATGTAGCAACGGAGGAACACAAGAGGCTGATTTGGTTGGACAAGACTGAGACATATTGGCGATGCCTCCCTGATGGCTCAGATGGAAAAGAATCTGCCTGCAATGCAGGAGACCCGAGTTCAATCCCTCAATCAGGAAGATCCCCTGGAGGAGGAAATGGCAACTCAATCCAGTATTCATGCCTGGGAAATCCCATAGACAGAGGAGCCTGGCAGGTGACAGTCCATAGAGTCACAAAGAGTCAAACATGGCTGAGTGACTAACACACACACAGCAGCCTCTGCCAGGCACAGTGTCCCCTGTTGGTTCCCTGCTCCCAACTCTCTCTTTACAAGCTTCTGGGAACCTATTGTGCCAGACAAAGAGATTTGTGAAATATTTTGTTGTAACAGTTCCAATCTTATAGAAAAGTCATAAGAATAGTAGAGAAACCTCCTATATACTTTTGACCCAGAATCCCATTCAAGATTTGCTAAATGTCTCTGCAACATCCCTTATAGAGAAGGTCTACACAGGATCAACCATTAAGACTATTGTCAGTCTCTCAATCATTTCAACCTGGACTAGTTCCTTAGTCTTCTCTAATCTACATGATCTTGACATTTTTGAAGACTGTCAACAAATCATTTTTAGAAATTCCTCAATTTAGGGTTTCTGATGCTTCCTCTAGACTGTTGTTATTTAGTTGCTCAGTCGTATCTGACTCTTTTACGACCCCATGGACTGTGGCCTGCCAGGCTCCTCTGTCCATGGAATTTCCCAGGCCATCTGGGGAAAAACAAAACAAAACAAAACACAACTGGAGTGGATCGCCATTTCCTTTTCCAGGGGATCCTCCCAACCCAGGGATTGAAAGGTGTCTCCTGCATTGCAGGTGGATCCTTTAGTAACACTGAGCTACCTGGGAAGCCCTTCCTCATGCTTAGGCCCCAGTTATTTTGTGGAAGGAGTATCACAGATATTGGAGTTATGTACGGTATATCCTATCTAGGGTCACATGATGTCTATTTGTCCTGTGACTGGTGTTAATTTTGATCATATGATTGCAATGATGTCTGCCAGGTTTCTCCATTGTAAAGTAACTTTTTTTTCTTTCTAATTAATAATGTACTGTGGGTGATATTTTGACAATATTCAATTGTCTTTGAGAATAGATTGGACGATGAGATGGCCATTTTACTGTTGTGAAAGAATAATTTCTGTTTTGAGCAAAATATAAGTTAAATTGTACAAACATCCCTCAAATCTCAATGACTTTGCACATTGCAAGTTTAGTTCATGTTCATGCAACATGGCCAAAGCAGGTGAAAAAGATGGGGATCTCAGAGATCCAGATTTATGGAAGCTTCATTTTTAAATGTGTCCCCAGGATATTCATAGATTTCCTATTCCCAGGAAGAGACGATGACTAATTGTACCCTGGCTTTTAAAGTTTCTACCAGGAAGTGAAACACATCATTCTTGCTCATATTTCTTTGGCAAAGGAAATCACATGACCATACTTCCCAGGAGGTGAAGACGTGAATTGCAACCATGTTTCTTGAAAGAGCAAAGTATGAAGCAGTCACAGAGGACTCCCCCACCACCAATGTCCTTGGATAAGGGGTATCAAAGTCACTGCTCTGACTTTGGCTCTATCTTTTGCCTGATCTTATGTTGTTTCTATTATCTGCATGGCAGGAAAACCTAGCTCATGTAGTTGTTATAAAAAAATAATAAAAGTCCTTTACAAACATAATACTACAGGAAACACGAGCACATCATTACCTACCATTTCTAATGGTAATGTCTGCAAATGGCAGATAATCTTCCTGGGAGCTTTGTAACTCAGTGGACTCCATTGTTTCAGGTGATTATGAAACATTCTTTTTTTTTTTTTTTTATTATAAAAGTAAAAGGTGCTTAGTAATAGATGCTCAATATTTTCCTATATTTTTACTTAAACTTTAAATACTTTCATATAATTACAATTTCTTTTAAATATTCTTTTTGAAGCCCACTTACTCTTTCCTAATTAATTATACATTTATCGATTGCTGGGCATTTAGGTGGTTTTCACATACACAATATTCACGGTTACTTAACTCTGCTGAGGAGAAGGGAATTCTTTGCTTTCCCTATGTGTGTGTGTGTAAGTGACCCTGCATCTCTTAAGTCTCCTGCTTTGGCAGGCAGGTTCTTTACCCCTAGCACCACCTGGGAAGCCTATGTATTCATATTTACTGGAAATACTTCTAAATCCTAGTTCATATTGGCCAAAGCTTAATTTTGAAAGAATAAAGAGCTTCTCTTGCTCTACTTCTATTATTGCTTCTACAGAAAACCACGCACAGCTGCCAATCTCCAGGCTTTTTCTACTCTAATATGCAAATTCTTTGTAGAATGATTGCTATGAAACACCTCCTTTTGCTTACGGCTGTGGTATAGCTTACTGCTATACCTTTTCTGATCTTTTTGATGAAAAGAAAGTCATATGTGAGACTCTTTCTTATGACTTGAAGGTCTTGGTTCCATGACCATTTCCTCGGTCAAATCATCAAGCAGACCATTTGGCCACAGCAGCTGTGGATGAAATGTGTCACTTATCATCTCACTAGGATTTTGCTATTTATTGTTTGATTCTTATTCCAAGTGATCTCACTGGGCAAGATGGGCCCTGGGTCTCTTCATGAATCACTTACTGTCTTGGTTTCTATTTGACTCCCATTGTTCATAATCTAGATGTCTATCCTCCAGCCTTACGAGGTCCTTCAACCTTCCATTCAGTGTCCTTTCGTATCTTTAGGAGGAAGTTGCCTCTTGATCTCCCCAATAATTGGAATATCACAGAGCCTCTGCTTTTATGCTAATTTGTCAGAACGGTGGGTTTCCCATTTTAAGTCTTTATTTTTTAACTCTCATATCACCCATCTCTGCATTTTTGCTAATAGTAGCCACAGTGGGAAGTCAGGTCAGGCTCTGTTTTCAGTCATGGTCACTGACTCTCCAATTTGGGTCACCAAGTGTTCCTTAAAACATGGCATCTTTGCAATGTCCCTGGGATCAAGGTCTTCCCCAAGAGTTTACCCCTTGCCATTTGTTTTCACATGTCAATTGCAATGGTGTACTGGAGGAAATCACAAAATAGCTAGTGACAATGGATTGTTAAATATTCAGAAATTTTGTAACCCAGTTGTTAAACCATTGGTAGCTTGAAAGTTGGGCTTCCTTGATGGCTCTGACAGTAAAAAAAACTGCCTGCAATGCAGAAGACCTGGGTTTGATCCCTGGGTATTGAAGATTCCCTGGAGAAGGGATGGGCTGCCCACTTCAGTATCCTTGCCTGGAGAATTCCATGGACAGAGGAGCCTGGTGGGCTACTGTCCATGGGGTCACAAAGAGTCAGACTCAACTGAGCCAGTAGCACACACACAGCTTGAAAGTTAGTCCTTGTGGGAGTGTTTATACCATGGAGATTGTCAAATACTATAAACCAGGGCTTCCCTTGCCAAGAAAGCCAGTTTACCAGCACATCACTACATTTGGGTGAATAAAATAAAAATAATGAAAATAAATAAATATTTTTGTGAACGTAGATAATCAGGAAATGTTTATTCTTGAGAACACTTAGAAAATGTTCTTTTAACAGTTTCAATCAAAGAGTCACCCAAACACATAGAGGTTTTCTGGAGGAAACAAAAATGCTAAATATAAAGGAAAATAGTCAATAACCTAGACTACCAAATTTTTAAATTTCTTATTAAAAACTACTGTTAAGAAAAGGAAAAGATATGCCACAGATTACAGAACATATTCATGATATGGCAAAGAGCTTGTATCTAGAATATATAAAAACTTCTACAAATAACTGAATTAAAAAAGACAAACAACTCAACAATGAAATGGGGAAAATATTTGAGTAGATGCTTCTCAAAAAAAGATATGCAAATAGCCAATAATCACATGAAGAAAGGCTCAGTATCATTATCAGCAGGGAAATGAAAATTAAAACCACAATGAATTGCCATTTCACATTTACTAGAATAGCTGAAATCAAAGAATGTGTCTAGAATGTGGAACAACCAGAGCTCTCATACTCTGTTGCTGGAAATGAAAAATGTTGCAGTCATCTTGGAAGACTATTTGGCAGTTCCATATAGTGTTAAACACACATCTACCTTTTGATCTTGCCATTCTACTGCTACCCGAGAGAAATTAAAACATACCCGCAGATAAGGCTTACACAAGAACTTTTATAGTAGCTTTATTCACAACAGCCCCCACTGGAAACTACCCAAATGTCCATCAACAGGAGGAGGAATACACAAATCGTGGAATGCTTATATAATGAAGTACAACTCAACAATAAAAATGAACAAATCACTTATGCATGCAGAGACTTGCTCAGCAAAAGAAGCAAACAACGAAAGACTATGTAGAGTATCCTTCTATGTATATGACATTTAAAAACTGATGCAACTAACCTTTGAAATCAGAACAGTAGTTATCTTTCAGGGCATAGAGGTAGTTAGAAGTCACTGGAGAAGGACGGAAGGCAACTTTCTGGAATGATGGAGATAGTCTATGTCTTGATTAGGGAAACGGTTAAAATGCTTATGGGCTTCCCAGGAGGCGCTAGTGGTAAAGAACCACCTGTCAATGCAGGAGACGTTAAGAGATGTCTGGGTCAGGAAGATCCCCTGCAGGGCATGATGACCTACTCCAACATTTTTGTCTGGAGAATCACATGGACAGAGAACGTTAAGAGATGTCTGGGTCAGGAAGATCCCCTGGAGGAGGGCATGATGACCCTACTCCAGCATTTTTATCTGGAGAATCACACGGACAGAGGAGCCTGGCTGGTCTAAAGTCCATAGTGTTGCAGAGTCGGACATGAGTAAAACGATTTAGCACACATGTATAGGTATATACATTTATAAAACTCATTATCTGTATGTAAATTCAACACAGGTGTATACATTATAAAACATTATCTGTGAATTCCACTCAATAGCAATAGATAAAAAGAACAGAAAAAAAATCATCTCCCAAAATAGTAACTCAAACAAAGCAACCCAAATGAAACAATTTCATCAAGTCTCAGATGGGGAAGAAGCAACATTTTACCTGGTTTAATGATGGAAAATACGTATCATCTGATGATACCACACAGAGTGTCAGACCTTAAGACAAAAAGAACAGAGAGCAGAAAGCAATCTAATCTTATACCATTACATATTTAGCATAATGGCACACTAAAGTTTTCTACCAATCATTTTATTTCAGCTTAATGGTACCTCAGGAGTAGTTAATTCCTGGCTTTAAAAAAATAGTTTGGCCTGATTACTCATATTGATAGAAAGAATAAACCTAATAAATCATCACAGCCTCCTACACTCCTCGGCTGGCACTAGGTTGCTGACTGACAGTGGAGCCGCCTAGCTCGGCAGGCCCTGCACCCCCAGGCCTGCTAATTGCTGCAGAGCCAAGGAGATTTGAAGAAAAGATTAGAGGTGAGTTAGGGGGTTGAGGAAGTCTGCCTAAGAATTACAGGGATGGCGGAATTCTCCAGGCCAAAATACTGGAATGGGTAGCCTTTCCCTTCTCCAGGGGATCTTCCCAACCTAGGGATGTAAGCCAGGTCTCCTGCATTGAAGGCAGATTCTTTACTGTCTGAGCCACCAGGGAAGCCCACAAAACAGTATAACCCGGATTAGGTGGACAGGGAGGAGAGATACAGCTAAGTTGTGTGCTGCCTGCATGTCCTGTTGGCTGGCTCTAGAACCACTCTTTCCCTTCTTATTTTTCATGTCTGACTTTAATTTCTCTATTTTATGGGCACAGAGATTAGATGAACTAGTGTCTGCCACTGGCACTCAGGATCTTTCCTCCAGGCCAGCAGGACCCATGTATATGAACCAAGTCCGGGACCAACAGCTCGGGGCCCCTGAGATGCCATCACTCAGCAGCCCATGAGGAGCCCACTCTTTTGCATTAAATATTTTGTAGCTACTCTATGGGGCTTCCCTGGTGGCTCAGTGGTAGAGTCTTCCTGCCAATGCAGGAGACATGGGTTCAATCCCTGGGTCAGGAAGATCCCCTGGAGAAGGAAATGACTACCCACTCCAGTATTCTTGCCTGGAAAATTCCATGGACAGAGGAGCCTGGTGGGTCACAGTCCATGGGGTCACAAAGAGTCAGACACGACTTAGTGACTAAACAACAACAACAATAAGCTATTCTATCACTTTCACGCCAACTCTCCTCCCCCATTCTATGTGAGGGGCTTGGTGGAGGAATCAAGATTCTGCTTCGCTGCTGCATTTAGTCTCTTTGACTGCTTCCTGACCACAGCTTTTGGAATCCTGGTTTCCAAAGCAGGTTTGAAAGAAGCTTGGCCAATGTTTTTCATGTAAAGCAAGAAAACGTCATGGAGAAGGAAATGGCAACTCACTCCAGTATTCTTGCCTGGGAAATCCCATGCACAGAGGAGCCTGGGGGGCTCCAGCCCATGGGGTTGCAAAGAGTTGGATGCAAGGTAACGACTAAATAACAACAAATGATATAAGAAGAGTTTGTCGGATGTTGGTAAGTGGTGGACTGATATTCGTACTGGGCTTCCTAGGTAGCTCAATGGTAAAGAAGAACCCGCTTGCCAATGCAGGAGATGTGGGTTTGATCCCTGGGTCAGGAAGATTCCCTGGACGAGGGATTATGGCAACCCATTCCAGTATTCATGGACAGAAGAGCCTGATCGGCTACAGCCCATGGGGTCACAAAAAGTCAGACATGGCTGAGTGACTGAGCACAAGAAAATATTGACGCTGGCTGCTCTTAGCTCCAGCTTTCACTGCCCTTGTTTACGTTGTGGCACACTGGCCCTCCACGAGGCTTGTGACGCACAGGTAGGGCTGGGACAGGGAATGGGGTCACTGTGGCTGCCTGGCTTGGCCGGCCTGCAGACTTACAGGCTGAGGCCAACCATAAACAAACCTGGATTAGCATTTTCAAACAGGCTTAACAAACAGAATAACTTTGTGATAGGAGAGAACAGTACTGATAGGAACAGACTGCCTCGAGATGTTCTTCCATGCCTCTGTCTCTCATTCCTGAACCCTATTACAACGTTTACAAAAACAAATGCCAGGCATGAGCGTGGGCCTGTGAATTCCCACGTTGACTAGCCTACTCTCTTTCTTTCTTCCACCATAAGGAATTAAGAAACTGGAGCTGAAAATGAAAATGTTCACTAACATTTTCTACACCAGTGCACCAGAAGAGACAGCAATGATTCTTCCTCCACTTTTATTTTTCCCTAAATAAATAGGGCCAAGAACTGCAGACCTCCAGCTCAGCTTGGGGCAGCTTTAAAAGCCCACCACCAGATCCCCACCAAGATAAGCGGCCCCCATGCCAAGCTGCCCCACTGTCAGATAGGAGAGATGACTGGGGCTGATGAGAGGAAAAGAGGAGAGATGCTTTTACAAAAATAACATAATTTGGCTCCCTGAGAAAAAGGAAAGGCAAAATGCAGGTGGTGTTCCATCTTCTCTCCCTTGCTTGCATCCCTGAGTGGAAGCATTAATAGGCTTAGTGCTTATTAAGGTGAAATCAAAAAGAGAGAAAGACAGAGGAACTGCATGAACAAAATTACTAGAGATTCAAAGTTTGAGAGTTTCCAGCTGGCTCATTTATTTCGAGATGGAAATTTAGGAAGTACTAGAGCCCCTTTCTGCCTTCATTTAGCTTTAAAAGGAAGAAGAAAAGCAAGAAATACATAGCTAATATATAAAGTGCGATCCAAAATGATGGAAACTATCCCCATCTTTTCACGTCAACAAGTATTTATTAAATGTTTATTGTATGCCCAGCACCATGCTTGAAATGGGAACCATTAAAAAGATTTAATCAATGGAATATTACCCAGTCATAAAAAAGAATGAAATAATGCCATTTGAAGCAATTTGGATGGACCTAAAGATTGTCATACTAAGAGAAGAAGGTCAGAAAAGGAAAAATGTTGTATGATCTTGCTTATATGTAAAAATCTAAAAAAAAAAATCATGCAAATGAGCTTATTTACAAAGCAGAAATAGATTCACAGACATAAAAAACAAACTTATGGTTACCAAAGGGGCAAGGGGGAGTGAGGGCTATATTAAGAGTCTGGGATTAAATATATAGACCACTATAAATAAAATAGATCATTAACAAGACCTCCTGTATAGCCCACGAACTATATTCCATAACTTTTCCTGTAATGGAAAAGAAACTAAACATATATAACTGAATCACTTTGCTGTACACCTAAAGCTAACATAGCACTGTAAATCAACTATATTTCAATAAAAAAAAAGACAACTATATATTCTGTACTTAACCTCTTTATAACTTAATCTCTGTAAAAATGAACCAGAGCTCCTTGTGAAAGAAGGGGTTCCACTTTCTGGACAGCTGACACAGTCTGGGAGGAGTCACAGGGATCAGATGCTAGCAACAGTTAAAATGTACTGTTGTGAGTCATTGCTGAATCTCTGCAGTGGAGCAGCGGTGATTGTACGATCACGTTGACTCACTCTAATTTTGGAGTTGTGTTTCCCAACATCCTATATCTGAATTGTTTGCACCGCACTGACATCACTTATTTGAAACACTGACCAAATTTTTTTTCCCACATTCAACCTTAATTTCTTCATATGTGTTGTTATAGAATCATCTGGTTCTAAGTCACTCAGAGGCTCAGGGAACTTAAAAGCTAGTTTGTGCTTGTTTCAAGTCCTTCTGGTTCAGGACTCCCTGTCTGTCAGTCAAGGGTATCTGCTTAGTATTGCTGTGTGTTATATCTCTAAAGATGCCTTGATGAAAAAAAAAAAAAAAATCCCTGGATAGACTCACCAGCATAGTAGTCAGTCTCTTTGTTTTATGTTTAACGAATACAAAGATTTTAGAAATAGTGTGCATTTTAATTCAAGTTCAGAGCAGGCTGATGTTGAAAAATCTCTGGAATTCCTCTCTTTGAAAAGGAATCTGGCTATGTGATACTACAAGCAGCTGTAGGGAGCCATGTTCTCTACATTGTCTTTTGTGTGTGTGTGTTGGGGTTGGAAGGCTGGAATGCAAATGAAACTAGACGTTTTTGCAGAAATTAAGCGATTACTATTCGCTGATATAATGTCAATTCGTAAGTGACCCCTTAACAGCATCAAAGCACATCACTCAGAAATTAAAAAAATAACCACCTCACTGAGCAAGAAGATGTATTTATTTTGGTGAAGCATCTGAGAGTTCTGTGATCCTTTCAGCTAAGCCAGACTGCCAAAGACAGGGCCCACGTGCCCATCAGCCCGAGGAGGGACCCAGAAACCTCCATCCCCTGCAGTTCATGGGTTCTGACAGCAAAGTGAATCACTTCTGGGGAAGACAATGACTTGTTTACTTTTCACTGAATTGAAGATTGAAGATATTTCATAATAGGATCTGGGAAAATTTGCCAGATGTTTCATTCCACTGTGCTCTTCTGGCAGGTCTACAAGATATAATGCTGAGAAAGGCTAATAAATCAAGATAGGTATGAAACGCTTAGGGACAAAATTCATAAAAACTTGAACTGCAGGAGACCACCATTCCTCTGGCTGCTCAAATATGAAATTTCCTTATTTTTTGATGCTTCCAGGTGAGCTAATAAAGACTATAGATCTCACTTTTGCTCATTTCTCCACCCCTTTTCCTCTTTCCCTCCTTCCCTTCTGGTCCCATTTTGCCCATCTAAGAATGTCTAAATGTAGAATAGGAAATGTGTGTTATCTAAACTACTCAAAAAGGGTGATCATATGAATATTAATATATAAACCACAGCTTGGAATGTAGCTTCAACTTGAGGTCTTGTTCACTTGGCCAGAGGAAAGTTACACAGGAACAAAGCTTGGGATGCTTTAAAATAACAAATTCCTTTTGCCAGGGACAAGCACTGAATGGAAAGTTTTTGGCCTATTTTCCTTTTCTTCCTCCCCAGATTTTCGAGGTGCTAGCGAACTGTGGTATTAAGCAATGGAACATCGGTGCAGACTTTATATTAATGATCTGTTTCTTGGGACCACTGTCTGTCTTGCAGTGACTGTAATCTCAGTTGTTACCGTTATCTACTGCTGCATAACACCACCCGAAAATGCAGTAGCTTAAAACAATAAACAGACTATCTCACAATTTCTGCTGGTCAGGAGTTTGGGAGTTGCTTAGCTGGTGGGCTGGCTTGGGATCTCCTGTGAGGCGACAGTCAGGATGCTGAGTGGGGCTGCAAACAGTCAAGGTCTGACTGGAGCTGCTTCCAAGATGGCACACTCACATGGCTGCTGGCTGGAGGCCTTGGTTCCTTACTCTGTGGAATTTTCCACAGGCTGCCTGAGAGTCCCCACGCCATGGCAGCTGCCCACCCCTGCCACCATCACCCCACCCCGCCCTGGAATGAAAGCTTCAAGTGAGAGGGTGAAAGAGAACAAGCATGAGGCCACAGACTATAATCTGGACTCCAAAATCACACACCATGTGCTTCACTTTATTTGTTAGAAACAAATAACATAGTCCAGCCCATACTTAAGGGGAATTAGTCCCCATTTCTAAAAGGGTGAAGTAGAAAAGAATTTGTGGTCTTATCTTAAAATCACTTCACTGGTGGAGTTCAGTTCAGTTCAGTTCAGTCGCTCAGTCGTGTCCGACTCTTTGCAACCCCATGAACTGCAGCACACCAGGCCTCCCTGTTTATTACCAACTCCCAGAGTTCCCCCAAACTCATGTCCATCGAGTCAATGATGCCATCCAGCCATCTCATCCTCTGTCGTCCCCTTCCCCTCCTGCCTCCAATCCCTCCCAGCATCAGAGTCTTTTCCAATGAGTCAACTCTTCGCATGAGGTGGCCAAAGTACTGGAGTTTCAGCTTTAGCATCATTCCTTCCAAAGAACACCCAGGACTGATCTCCTTTAGAATGGACTGGTTGGATCTCCTTGCAGTCCAAGGGACTCTCAAGAGTCTTCTCCAACACCACAGTTCAAAAGCATCAATTCTTCAGTGCTCAGCTTTCTTCACAGTCCAACTCTCACATCCATACATGACCACTGGAAAAACCATAGCAATTTCTAATTTGTGCCGCTAATATGGAGACGTCAATAAATAGCGTGCATTAAAATGAAGGTGAAAAGGAAAAAGGAAAGTGTAATTCTATTCCTGTCACTCTTTTTTAAAATTAATTTTTATTGGAGTATAGTTACTTTACAGTGTTGTGTTAGTTTTTTGCTAACAATAGTAAAGTGAATCAGTATATATATATACATGCTGCTGCTGCTAAGTCGCTTCAGTCGTGTCCGACTCTGTGTGACCCCATAGATGGCAGCCCACGAGGCTCCCCCGTCTATACATGTATCCCCTCTTTTCCAGATTTCCTTCCCATTTAGGTCAGCACAGAGTATTGAGCAGAGATCCCTGTGTTATACAGTAGGTTCTCATTAGTTATCTATTTTATACATGTGTGCTCAGTCCTATCTAACTCTTTGTGACCCCATGGATTGTAGCCCACCAGGCTCCTCTGTCCATGGGATTCTCCAGGCATGAATACTAGAGTGGGTTGCCATTCCCTTTTCCAGGGGATCTTCCCAACCCAGGGATCAAACCCCTGTCTCCTGTATCTCCTGCATTGGCAGGCAGATTCTTTACCACTGAGCCATCAGAGAAGCCTCATTTTAGTGCCAACAAAGGTCTGTCTAGTCAAAGCTATGGTTTTTCCAGTAGTCATGTATGAATGTAAGAGTTGGACTATAAAGAAAGCTGAGCACCAAAGAATTGATGCTTTTGAACTGTGATGTTGGAGAAAATTCTTAAGAATCTCTTGGACTGCAAGGAGATCCAACCAGTCCATCCTAAAGGAGATCAGTCCTGAATATTCATTGGAAGGATTGATGCTGAAGCTGAAACTCCAATACTTTGGCCACCTGATGGGAAGAACTGACTCATTTGAAAAGACCCCGATGCTAGAGAAGAATGAAGGCAGAAGAAGGGGACGACAGAGGATGAGATGGTTGGATGGCATCACCGACTCGATGGACATGAGTTTGAGTAAACTCCGGGAGTTGGTGATGCACAGGGAAGCCTGGTGTGCTGCAGTCCATGGGGTCGCAAAGAGTCGGACACAACTGAGGGACTGAACTGAACTGAGTGTGTATATGTCAGTCCCAGTCTCCCAGTTCATCCCACCCCCTCTTCCTCCCTTGGTAACTCTAAGTTTCTTCTCTTCATATTCACTCTTTATCCTGCTCTACTCACTTCCATCCTAAGCCCATCCCCATTCCTTAAGCCATTCTGATAATGTTCATGGCTTTAACGAACTTCTCCCTGACTCCAGCTGTTGATCTTACAGTTGTTGAGATCTTATGACATTCTCAATTTCTTAGGTAATAGGACTCAACACAGGCCAAGCCCCAGGTACCCTTGAGGCCTTGAGTTGGAAGAGAGCTGAGAATCTATGAATTCAGAGGGCAAGGTAATGTGATATGTAAGGAGGAGAGAAATTCTTCCCATTTGTGATCCTCTTTTACCTTATGTCTCCTAGTGTCCTCCAAGTCATTGCTAAGGCTTCCCAGAGGATTCTCTTGGTTCCTTCCAATGACAAGAGCAGGCAGTCTCCCCTCTGTGGAGCCAGTGTTTCTGCTTTCTCACTCATCACTCCTTCTGCATCTCTTCTGAGCTCCCTGGGTGCAAGGCTTCCGGGCTCTGTTGAGGAATAATCATGATACTAAATCACTCTTTGCCCATTATTATCCAGACTCTGCCCATGGACATCTTTACATCTCACCAGGAAGTCTGTTCTGATCGGCCATTTGCTGACGTCTTTTCATACTTACAACAGGCAATAAAAGTGGCTTCAGGGACCAGCCACTCACACAGTACAGTCAGTCCTAATGGCCTTATCACTCGGCTACCTGCTCCTCCTTCCCACAGGGAACACCAGTTAGTGTGTGTGAGCCAGAGAGTCTGGCTGAACCATCCTATTACTGTTTTATATAAAGCACTTACTGAATTCCTAGAGGGAAGAGGAGTCTCCAAGGGGGACTTGTCTCATTAAACTGCTGCTTGCTTTCCAAGCAGCCAGAGAAGAACTGAAAGGTGGTGAGCAGAGAGGCAAGACCTTCAGGGGGCTCAGTGGTACTAATGCACTAAGCTGCGGGCACGTTTGGCAGCGTAAAGGGGAGCAATCTCAGAAGGCAAAATGAGAAATATGCTCTTCTCCTTTGTCCCCTTTAATGAGGCTGAAGAAGAAACAAAGACGTATTATCGAGTGATAAAAATACACCCAGTATCAAAGTTTCTAGGTTCCTGAACCTAAAAACTCTTTAGGATTTGTTCTTTCTTTTTTTCTGTTCTTTCTCTTTTCAAATAAAGAAAATTCTTCTTCTGTCTCTGCTCTATGGAATTCTCTACTTAGCCCCAGATAGATAAAATGACTTCTGAAATGTACTCTCTTAAAAGCCTAGAGAAGAAAGAACACAAATTTCTTTAAAAGGCTTCTGGCCACGGTATCTTTCAACTCTGGTTTACAGAAACCATTCACAGGAACCCTCTGGAAAATGGTTCTTTGCTGAGACAGCACCACAGAAAACAAGCCAACTCCCAGGGTGACAGGATGCTGTCCATAGAGAACTTGGGGACTGCATTTGCAAAGCTTTCCAGAGCAGACGGATGCATCTGGAGGCAATGCACAGCGGGTGTCAGACTGTTAGGTACTTCAGTCTATTGGCAAGACCAAGTCTGCAGGAAGAGAAGGGAGCCCTCTGCACCATGGAGGACAGTGGGGTGCAGTGATTTCTGAATATTATCCTGCCTCAGAATAGTGCTGGCAAGCTCCTACATCTTGCCTCCATCAAAGCTGCTCGGCACAGAGAGGGAAGGTCTAATTCTCCTTTCTCTAATAGGAGTGGTTAAGTGAACATTTATATGAGGCAGTCAGAGGAAAGCGTGTGTGTGCGCCAGTCTCCCCTGTTCATAGGATTCTCCAGGCAAGAATACTGGAATGGGTTGCCTTGCCCTCCTCCAGGGGGTCTTCCCAACCTAAGGATTGAACCAGCGTCTCAAGTCCCCTGGATTGGCAGGTGGGTTCTTTACCACTGACACCACCTGGGAAGCCCATGTAGTAGTACCACCTTCCAATATCTGAGAACTCCTGGATACCTATGACCTCAGAAAGGGCAGGCTGCCCTTGAAACAAAAGGTTTTGCTGACCTTCCTTTCCTAGGATGTAATTTCTTCCTTTGGCAATGGTGTGTAGAACCATAGTAATTAGGGCTGAAGAGCTGTAGTTTTTAGGGCTGAAAGCAAATATTCTAATACTTCCTATTTAGGACATTTGGTAGAACTCTTTTGCCTCACCCACTTTGAAATGAGCTGCGCCTATCTGACCTGCCTAACTCACTAAAATATGGGTGGAAATAATTGTCCTATCTCCTATGAGGCTTTAAGAGTTACTACATAATTCACCACCTCTTCTTTTATCTGCCAAGGTGACTGGCAATGGCCAGATGATGGTGGCTTCCAAAATGGGGATGACTTGGAGCAGAGCCCCTGCCAACAATTGATGGACACATGGAGAGAATGAGAAGTAAGGGTTCGCTGTAATAAGCTAGTAAGATAATTGCCTGGTTGTTAATGTAGCACCCTGGACTCTCCCAATCCTTTCTCAGAAGAGGGGAGCTTCTAGCTGCCAATGGAAGGAGTCTATATTGGTAGTTCATAGAGAACTCTATAGATGAGGGTTTGAAAAATCTCCTTCTCACTTCCAGTCCAGGAAAATACATATTATCCAGAACACAGGAAAAAACTAAGTTTCTATAAAAATTTAGCTGTATGTGATTTTACTGTGGAAGAATAGAAAATTAACCATTTTTTTTCAATGCTTTGTTAAAGTTTATGGTGAAACTAATCTTCCTTTCTTCCTAGGCCTATGTGAAACCTACAGCCTTTATAATTTCTGTACATATACTACTCCTGGGCTTCCCTGATAGCTCAGTTGGTAAAGAATATGCCTGCAATGAAAGAGACCCCAGTTTGATTCCTGAGTCGGGAAGATCTCCTGGAGAAGGGAAAGGCTATTCACTGCAGTATTGTGGCCTGGAGAAGTCCGTTGACGATACAGTCCCTGGGGTCACAAAGAGTCGGACACGACTGAATGACTTTCACTTTCACTTCATGCTATTCCCACTTTTTATCTGAATACATTTCATCCCTTAAACAAGATTGAGCTGCAAGATCAGGAGCTAATCATGCTTTACCAGTGATGAAATTTTCCACATTCTTGTCTAGATCACACTTATTTTCTTAATGAACCCTTCCATCTGTCCTCTGCAGGAGATATTTTGGCAATGATTTACTTTAGGACCCTTAGGAGTAGAGAGAGGATTTCAGACAGTGGCCTGTCACAATTTCATTCTCATCCAATGCAACAGTAGGAAGTACCGTGTGTGAGGGGAGTCTGTGTAATATGGATCTGTACACAAGAGCTATGATTATGATGGCTTTAAAAACAGGGAAAACCCTTGGATATACATGCAATTGTCCACCTGGGTTTCGTAGAGCAGAGCTTAAGGCAGAGTTTAAATGCTAAGGCTTCAATGCGGGGATACAGGTCCAGCCACAGACAGTGAGGCAAGAGAAGCAGACAAAGCAAGCAAGTCAAAGGCAGGGGCTTCTGAAGCAGCCACAGCTCCACAAGCAAGCACAACTGCTCACCCAGGGTTCTGCAGAGGGGCTGCCCTGGTGGCCCAGTGGTTAAGAATCTGCCTGCCAACGCGGAGAACACAGACAGGTTCAATTCCTGGTCTGGGAAGATACCATGTGCCGCGGAGCAACTAAACCCGGGTGCTGCAACCTCTGAGTCTGTGCTCTAGGGTCTGCGCTTGTGACAAGAGAAGTCACCACAATGAGGAGTCTGTACAGCACAACGATGAACCAGAGTAGCTAATAATAAACTTAAAAAAAAACATTTTTTAAGGGCTCTGGAGATGCTGTGAGGAGCCACTGCACCTCAGAACAGTCTGTTGAGGAGAGAACTGGAGCAGCGTTTTCCTGTCAGTTTCTTTCTGTCTCCTGCCTCTTACTGGTCAGGGGTTGTCTCTCTGGGTATCAATCCATCCCTCAGCCCCCAAACGCATACCACCAGTTGGTGTCACTCAGCCCTGCTGGGAGATGGCCAGTTCCCAGCATCATGCCTCAGAATGTGGAAGACCTTCCAGGAGCCTTCATAGAACTTACAAGGTCTGTGTATGGGGCCTGGGCTGCTGCCAGTGGTGATAGGAAACAGGATGGCAGCAGCCAGAGCTCTCCATGGAGCAAAATCCAAGACTCAGCGGGTATGTGGGGCAGAGCCAACTGAGGAGATATATCAACTGAGTCCATCATTGGTACCTCATATTTAACTGAAAGCAGTATGATATGTCTATGTGGAGACCATGATTAGAGTCCTCCAAATTCTATTCAGTTCAGTTGAGTTCAGTTCAGTCACTCAGTCATATCCGACTCTTTGCGACCCCATGGACTGCAGCACGCCAGGCCTCCCTGTCCGTCACCAACTCCCAGAGTTTACTCAAACTCATGTCGGTTTAGTCAGTGATGCCATCCAACCATTTCATCCTCTGTTGTCCCCTTCTCTCGCTTTCAATCTTTCCCAGCATTAGGACCTTTTCCAATAAGTCAGTTCCTCGCATTAGGTGGCCAAAGTATTGGAGTTTCAGCTTCAACATCTATCCTTCCAATGAATATTCAGGACTGATTTCCTTTACAATGGACTGGTGAAATTCGATTATATGCAGGCAATTGAATCCTTGCAATTATAGATGATTATCAACATGTTTTGGAGAGCTGTGGACCTTCTCAGGAGAAAGCAACGTGGATAAGGTTTAACATTAAGATACTACAAGCTGTGTCAGAACCAGTATACCTCGAATGTCCGGTCGGCTGGAAATCATGAAGCCCAGTTGGCCTACTGGAAACTGAGAAGGTGAGACCTGAGTCAGTTCTGCAAGAGTGGTTGGTAAATCCTTAGTGACAAAATTTTCAGACAAAGGACCAGAGATGACACTCATCATATTGCAACCAAGTGAGGCTTGCCAACACATAAGCATGCACATTACTCAAATAAACACACACAACCAAGGCAATAGGTTACTGGGCACTGAAATTATTTGAATAGTAGTTATGCCTACTTGACACCAGGAATCATCCAAATATCCAAAATGTGGGTTTCATATACATCAATGTGTATGACTTCTCAGAGTGCTTTCCAACATGCAAGATTATCTGGAAGTAAAGGTCTGTACGGTTAAGTGTGTTTGGAACTGTACGTGCATTGCCTTGCCTTGGAACACTTAAGGAGCAGAAAGGCTCCAAGGTGTCTTAGTCTAAAGCAGCCTGCTCAAGCTAGGCTTTCCCATACTTAACTTCATCACAGACCACTCCTTTTTGCATAACAATTATCCACCTTTCAAGGAACTGTGAGCTCCTTTGAGAACACTTGGGCAAACTCTAAGCCCTTAAGAAAGGCAGTGTGATTTGGTAGTAATTCAGGTGACTCAGAGCCTGAGAACTGGGCCCTAGGACTGTTTTAGATATTAATGCCCTGTGACAAGAAAATCAGGTCATATAACCACACCCTTCCTTGTAGTCCTTGCTTTCCAAATAGAAGATTGTTACAAATAACATGTAGTAACAGGGCAGGATGTTACAAAGTCAGTAAGGACAGATGAAGGAATGAATGTGAAAGCATTATGGAAAATCCAAAGGAAAGAGAAAACCAGTGAACTCCCTACTTTTTTTCTTCCTGGCCATGCCGCACGCCATGCAGGGTCTTAGTTCCCTGATCAGGGATTGAACCAGCACCCCTGCAATGGAAGTGCTGAGTCTTAACCACTGGACTTGAGGGAAGTCCCTTGAACTCTCTTAAAGTGAATGCTATGGTCTATGACGGACTCGATAAGAGCCCTCCTTTTTAACAAACGAGTCCTGTGTTGATCCAAGCAGGTTTCTCCTTTTCCAACAGGCTCTCATGTAGTTTTGTTAATGCACAGCCAAGAAGAGAAGATGTTGAAAGGTTGCCAGAGTGAAATGAGGGAGTCCTGCTGCCAGTTTGTTCCCAAAAAGTAGATGCTTAGACCATGGGCTTCCCAGGCGGCTCAGACAGTAAGTAATCTGCCTGCAATGCAGGAGACCCAAGTATGATCCCTGGGTCAGGAAGATCCCCTGGAGAAGAAAATGGCAAGCCACTCCAATATTCTTGCCTAGGAAATCCCATGGACAGAGGAGCCTGACGGGCTACAGTCCATGGGATTGAAAAGAGTCAGACATGATTGAGCAACTAACACTTTCTTTCTCTTCAGACCATGTTATTCAAACCAATTATTTGAAAGCACTGAGTGCTGAATAAATATCACTAAATATACGTGTGGATTCTCTGCTTGGGACCTAGGAAATGAATAACTGAGTTTAAGGTTGACCCCATCCACATATCTCTTCCTGCATGTGTATATCTTCCTGTATGTTCCTTCCAGATAGAAACAGAAAGAAGAGTGTGTGAATCATAAATCCCTGGAGAAGCAGAACAGGAAGGGGCGTTTGGGCTCATGTTTTCCTCTCTCCACTTGATAGAGAAGTAAATGGAGACCCGAGAGCCACACCAACTGACCTCTGGTCAAGATGACTGTTGGGAGTGGAGCTGGACTCAGTTCCATTTATCCCAAGCCAGTCCTCCACCATGACACCATGAGCCTCATTTCCTCCTCCCCAGGGATCTGAAAATGTTACTATTGGAGACCCACTAGCCCATTAAATATAAATGAACCACAGAGTGCATTTGTTAGGATGGTATAAAGCCTCCAAAGAGCAGCCATGCAGCAAAGCAGTCTAGCTACCATTTAGACTGGCTTTTCTAGAAGAGAGTTCTATGGAAAGTCCCAGGAGAGATGGGCTGAATCAGGTTAAGTTCCTTAGAAGCAGAGCCTGACACAGGGTAGGACAGGCAGAGAAGCTTAGTGAGGGTGTGCTTTGGTAAGGCCCTGCCTTGGTCTGATCTATGGGAGAAGGTTCTGGAGCACATGCCATGCAGAGCAATTGTCCCCTTTTAGGCAAGGAGGTCAGCTTTCTATATGCCCGTGTATATCAGGCGCTGGCTGTAGGCCTCCAGGGAGTGTATTTTCTTGGGCAAGACAGCTCCAGTCCTCTGAGGTGGGTCTCTGGAGAAGAGGGCAGCTATGAGTCATTAACACAGCAAGTGGGATCAGGGCATCAGCTGGTTAAAGGGGGCTGGGCCCAGCCCCTATAGTATATACCACAAGAGTAGAGGGTGAGTGCATGAAAGAGAAGAAAGTTACAAAGTGGGCAGAGAAAAAAAAAGCAGGTCTGTTGTCATTATCCTGGACATGGGCCTTTGCTCAGACCCTTCAAGGCTGAACCAAACAGGCAACCAAGTGAAACCATCAGAGGAATGTGTTTGTCTTGATTTCTTTCTCTGGTGATTGTCAGAAAGCGAAGTCCCTCTCAAGCCTCACATTTCCTTTGAGGGTTCTCCTGCATTTCATTTGTAATAATCCAGGCAGAGTCGACAAGAAGGACAGGTGTGATGCTATCTCTTGATGCCTTGGCAGCCGTCCCTGACCCTCGTGCTTCCTGGAGAAGCCATCCAGAGCTGCCAGTCTGCAGAGAGACAGGGCAACAATGTCTGGTACTCTTGGAATGAAAATGGGGAGTGGTACACTCCTACTTTGACAGATTGAAAGTATTTTTCTCATGTTGCATCTCGGTTCTCTTTGGTATGTGAGCTTGTGGTTCCAGGCCAAATGAATCTGTGGACATGGCAGTATTTATTTGCGCAAACACATGTCAAAAGTTCTCTGGAAAACAAACTTATTAAGAAAATAGTTTTTGTTTTGGTGAGCTTCAGCCATGATGCTGTATCATAGAATTTTATTGTTGTGAAAGGCTAAAGCCTAAAGGATAAGTTTTTCCCAACTTATTCATTTTTAAAAACTTTTTATTTTATATTGGGGTATAGCCAATTAACAAACAAGTTGTGACAGTTTCAGGTGAGCAGCAAAGGGACTCAGCTTTTACATATGCATGGACCCATTCTCCTATAAACCCCCTTCCCATCCAGGCTGCCACATAACATTGAGCAGAGTTCCATGTGCTGAATGTAGGTCTGGATGTAAGTATGTACTGTATGTAAGTCCTTGTTGGTTATCCATTTTAAATATAGCAGTGTCAATCCCCTAACTATCCCTTCCTCCCATCCTTCCCGCTGGCAACAATAAGCTCCTTCTTGAAGTCTGTGGGTCTGTTTCTGTTTTGCAAGTAAGCTCATTTGTATCGTTTCTTTTTAGATTCCATATATAAGAGTTATCATATGGTATTTTTCCTTCTCTGTCTGACTTATTTCGCTCAGTATGACACTCTCTAGGTCCATCCACGTTGCTGCAAATGGCATCATTTCATTCTTTTTAATGGCTGAGTAATATTCATATATATATATATCTCACATCTTCTTTATTCATTCCTCTGTCAGTGAACACTTAGGTTGCTGCCAAGTCTTGGCTACTGTAAACAATGCTGCTATGAATATTAAGGTGCATGTACTCTTTCAAATCATATGTTTCTCCAGATATATGCCCAGGAGTGGTGTTGCAGGGTCATATGCAATCAATAGTCAACTATTTTTAGCTTTTTAAGGAACATTCATACTGTTCTCCACAGTGGCTGTATAAGTTTACATTCCCATCAACAGTGAAGGAGGGTTCCCTTCTCTCCACACCCTCTCCAGCGCTTATCGTTTGTAGAATTTTTCATGATAGCCATTCTGGCTGGTATGAGGTGATATCTCATTGTAGTTTTGATTTGCATGTCACTAATAGTTAGCAATACAACTTACTCATTTTTAAATGGAGGAAACTGAGGCCCAGAGATATAATTTAATCAAGAGCATAGAGTTAGAGGGAGGCAGAGGTTGGGATGGTTGGATAGCATCACTGACTCAATGGACCTGAACTTGGACAAACTTCCGGCGATGGTGAGGGACAGGGAGGTCTGGCGCAGTACAGTCTTTGGGGCAGCAAAGAGCGACTAAACAATAACAATGTAGAACTGGTTCACGGCAGAAACTGTAAGTAGCCTTAAAAAAAAAAACCAGACAACAGTAATAACCAGTGAGACTTCTATTGGGCACCAGAAGGCAAAGCTTGTGCTGGGAGCCAAACAGATCAAGTCAACTAGGACTCAGCCGCTGCCTTCAGGAAGGCACAGTGCACTAAACACTTCACAGCAGATGCTCCATTTGAGGTCTTCAGGGGACCCGGGGGGATCCTGGGAGTCAGATATCATGAGCTCGCCCTGGAGAATTTAGGGGAAGTCTTTGTAGGTGAGGAGATATTTATTCTGGGGTTTAGATGCTGACCAGATTTTGAAATTCAGGAAAGGGAGAAAGAAGAAGGGTAAGGAAGACACGTCCACAAAATGCGCAGCTCAGATGAAGGCAGAGAGACAGGAAGGAATGGCATTTTTCAGGGGAAGGCAAGAATAACTCTGAATAGCCACATAGGAGTGCTTGAAGGGACTCTGGAGAAGACATGGAGTGGGAGCCACAGGTTTAGAAGTTAAGCCTGGAAGGAGAGGCAAGAAGAGAACAAAGACTGAACTCCCAAAGCAGACTTGCCTTGTGAGCAGTGATTTGATGAGCAAATATTAAGTCCTCTTAATTACAAAAGTCTCTTTCTGACCCTATTCAGCACCCTTTTTACCCATGAGGCTTGAAAGTCACTGTTTAGGGTGTATTTCTTTGGGTATTAAATGTCTTTGGGTATGTCTTTGCCTTAAGTATGCCCTATTAAAATGTCATTCCCCAAAGTGAGATAAGAATAATCCATCAGGTAATACCTCTAGAAATTTGTTGACAACTAAATGACAGCTAGCTGCAAACAAGGCCTGGAGGAGAGAAAACAGAAGTGGCACGTGCTGGGATGGAGCTGGGTGCTGGAGAGGGGGTTAGACACTGAGAAGGGAGGATTCAAAACTATGCCTGTGGCTGGCACTGCCTGAGAAAGGAATGCACAAGCCAGATACAGGATCAAGTGAACTTTATCTGGTCTTGAGGCTGATAGGTGGTGCCCCAAACCCAAGTTCTGAAAGGAAACTAACATGTATAGACAGGAAAGTCTCCCTCCAGTCAGTGACTTAGGGAATGAGAGTGTAGCTTTTAATATGTCCACCTGATATGATCTTGTTTTGAAGGGGAAAAGAGGGAGTTCTGGCTCACAGAAGACTCCAGTTTCCCTTCTGCTTACAGGAAAACATGAATGTGACTCCACATTTGGATATTCTTAGACTCTATTAGAAATCTGCAAATTGGTACAGGCTTTACATTAAACTTGCTTCAATCATCTCCAGGATATATGTTGCACTTATCTCCATATTGGAATGATATTGCCTCAGTTCAGTTGCTCAGTCATATTGCTTGCCCATTCTATGATAACAAAAATGTCACAAAGCTACTAAGTGACAGAGCAGAGCTCTGAAATCATTTCTGTTATTAAACCATGAGAAGGGCATGGCAACCCACTCCAGTATTCTTGCCTGGAGAATCCCATGGACAGAGGAGCCTGGCGGGCTACTGTCCATAGGGTCGCAAAGAGTCAGACATGACTGAAAGGACTTGGTAGCAGCAGCATTACAAATATATAGATGGTGTTCATGAATAATATTAATGCTAATATTTATATAATGTTTACTAAATGTCAGACATTTTCTAAGGCTTTTATTAATTCATTTAATTTTTATAAAAGCTGTATAAACTAGGTCTCCATTTCATGGGTGTTAAGGATAGAACACTTGTGTTCCCCCACCCAAATTTATATATGAAAGCTCTACCCGAAACCCCTCCCTAGAGTGGCCATATCTAGAGATGAAGCCTCTAAGGGAGTTCTTAAGGTTAAATGAGATTGTGAGGGTGAGGCCCTGACCTAATAAGATTAGTACCCATTAAGAAGAGACCCCAGAAAGCTCACTGTCTCCCTCTCTCTCCCTCTCTTTTCTCTCTCTCTCCAGCTCTCTGTTTTTCTTGCTCTGCCTGGTGAGCATGCAGTGAGAAGACAGTCATCTGCAAGCCAGAAAGAGGGTGCTTATGAGAACCCAAACTTGCTGGCACCCTGATCTCAGGCTTGCAGTCTCCAGAACTATAAATTTCTCTTGTTCAAGCCACCTAGTCTATGGTCTTTTGTTATGGCAGCCTAAACAGACTAACACAATAGGTGAGGAAAACAAGGAACTTAGAACATAGGCGACACAGCTTAGATTTGAAACCTGCAGTCTCAAATGTTCTCAACTGCTGTTCTTCCCTAGTGGCTCAGCAGTAAAGAACCTACTGCAATGCAGGAGACCCAGGACACGTGGGTCTGATCCCTGGGTCAGAGATCCCCTGGAGGAGGGCATGGCAGCCCTCTTCAGTATTCCTTTTTTTTTTTTTAATTAATTTATTTATTGATTTTAATTGGAGGTTAATTACTTTACATATTGTAGTGGTTTTTGCCATACATTCACATGAATCAGCCACCAGTGTACACGTGTCCCCCATCCTGTACCCACCTCCTACCTACCTCCCCATCCCATCCCTCAGGGTCATCCCTGTGCACCAGCCCTGAGCGCCCTGTCTCATGCATCAAACCTGGACTGGCGATCTATTTCACATTAGGTAATATACATGTTTTAAAGTTATTCTTTCCAATCATCCCACCCTTGCCTTCTCCCACAGAGTCCAAAAATCTGTTCTTTACATCTGTGTCTCTTCTGCTGTCTCGCATATAGGGTCATTGTTACCATCTTTCTAAATTCCATATACATGCATTATTATGCTGTATTGGTGTTTTTCTTTCTGACTTACTTCACTCTGTATATTAGGCTCCAGTTTCATCCACCTCATTAGAACTGATTCAAATGCATTCTTTTTAATAGCTGAGTAATATTCCATTATGTATATCTACCACAGCTTTCTTATCCGTTCATCTGTCAATGGACATCTAGATCTCTTCAGTATTCTTGCCAGGAAACTCCCTTGGACAGAGGAGCTTAGTGGGCTGCAGCCCAGGGGGTCACAAAGAGTCAGACATGACTGAAGCAACTAGGCATGCTATGCTATAGAGTCTCTCATATGTGATACAAAACAAATGGAATCTTAAAATATTCAGAGATATAATAAAAACAACTGTGTCAGCAGCAAAACTGATACTAAGTGATCTACAACAAAGTAACTCATGATAAAATTTTGAAAAAAGAATCTCACGGCATCCAGATCAGATCAGATCAGATCAGTTGCTCAGTCGTGTCCGACTCTTTGCGACCCCATGAACTGCAGCACGCCAGGCCTCCCTGTCCATCACCAACTCCCGGAGTTCACTCAGACTCATGTCCATTGAGTTGGTGATGCCATCCAGCCACCTCATCCTCTTTCGTCCCCTTCTCCTCCTGCCCCCAATCCCTCCCAGCATCAGAGTCTTTTCCAATGAGTCAACTCTTCACATGAGGTGGCCAAAGTACTGGAGTTTTAGCTTTAGCATCATTCCTTCCAAAGAAATCCCAGGGCTGATCTCCTTCAGAATGGACTGGTTGGATCTCCTTGCAGTCCAAGGGACTCAAGAGTCTTCTCCAACACCACAGTTCAAAAGCCTCAATTCTTCGGTGCTCAGCCTTCTTCACAGTCCAACTCTCACATCCATACATGACCACTGGAAAAACCATAGCCTTGACTAGACGAACCTTTGTTGGCAAAGTAATGTCTCTGCTTTTGAATATGCTATCTAGGTTGCTCATAACTTTCCTTCCAAGGAGTAAGCGTCTTTTAATTTCATGGCTGCAGTCACCATCTGTAGTGATTTTGGAGCCCCCCAAAATAAAGTCTGACACTGTTTCCCCATCTATTTCCCATGAAGTGATGGGACCGGATGCCATGATCTTCGTTTTCTGAATGTTGAGCTTTAAGCCAACTTTTTCACCCTCCACTTTCACTTTCATCAAGAGGATTTTGAGTTCCTCTTCACTTTCTGCCATAAGGGTGGTGTCATCTGCATATCTGAGGTTATTGAGATTTCTCCCAGCAATCTTGATTCCAGCTTGTGTTTCTTCCAATCCAGCGTTTCTCATGATGTACTCTGCATATAAGTTAAATAAGCAGGATGACAATATACAGCCTTGACAAACTCCTTTTCCTATTTGGAAGCAGTCTGTTGTTCCATGTCCAGTTCTAACTGTTGCTTCCTGACCTGCATACAAATTTCTCAAGAGGCAGATCAGGTGGTCTGGTATTCCCATCTCTTTCAGAATTTTCCACAGAGATGGCATCCAAGCAAATCATAATTACAAGAAAAAATATTTAAGTGAACTTAACTTCTCCATTCACAACATTTAGTGATAAATTACAATTGACCACACATGCGAAAAATTCACAAGAAAAATAATTTTGACTTGTATTTTTATGTTTATCTTAATTTACACTTTTGGTTCAAATATGTTCATGTATTATATGAAACTACATTTTATGTTTAATTCTTCATCTCATGCTATCCGTATAACACAATTTATATAAAAGTATCAATTATATAAACATAATATGTGATTTGGCTTAATTATAAAAGTAAGTCCACAATGCTTTGTAAGTTACATATTTTATTACTCATTTAAACATCAAAACACATCAGTAGGAGCAAAAATAATTACATTCTATTTTCTACGATATTTCCCAACTTTAACCATATTAATAACTACAGTTTTACAGAGTTTCCAGTTCATTATTAGTGTGGTAGTGTTAGTGGCTCAGTCGTGTCTGACTTTGAGACCCCATGGACTGCAGCCCGCCGGCTCCTCCATCCGTGGGACTCTCCAGGCAAGGATACTGGAGTGGGTTGCCATTCTGTTCTCCAGAAATTCGTTATTATGAAGGTATATTTGTCAGGATAGGAAGTTAGAATTTCATTTAACAGTTCAGTTCAGTTCAGTCGCTCAGTCGTGTCCAACTCTCTGCGACCCCATGAACCGCAGCATGCCTCCCTGTCCCTCACCAACTCATGGAGTTCACTCAAACTCTTGTCCATTGAGTCGGTGATGCCATCCAGCCATCTCATCATCTGTCGTCCCCTTCTCCTCCTGCCCTCAATCTTTCCCAGTGTCAGAGTCTTTTCAAATGAGTCAGCTCTTTGCATCAGGGGGCCAAAGTATAGGAGTTGCAACTTCAAAATCAGTCCTACCAATGAACACCCAGGAACTGATCTCCTTTAGGATGGACTGGCTGGATCTCCTTGCAGTCCAAGGGACTTGCAAGAGTCTTCTCCAACACCACAGTTCAAAAGCATCAATTCTTCTGCGCTCAGCTTTCTTTATAGTCCAACTCTCACATCCATATATGACCACTGGAAAAACCATATTCTTGACTAGATGGACCTTTGTTGGCAAAGTACTGTCTCTGCTTTTTAATATGCTATCTAGGTTGGTCATAACTTTCCTTCCAAGGAGTAAGTGTCTTTTAATTTCATGGTTCAATCACCATCTGCAGTGATTTTGGAGCTCAGAAAAATAAAGTCAGCCACTGTTTCCACTGTTTCCCCATCTATTTGCCATGAAGTGATGGGACCGGATGCCATGATCTTAGTTTTCTGAATGTTGAGCTTTAAGCCAACCTTTTCACTCTCCTCTTCCACTTTCATCAAGAGACTCTTTAGTTCTTCTTTGCTTTCTGCCGTAAGGGTGGTGTCATCTGCATATCTGAGGTTATTGATATTTCTCCCGGCAATCTTGATTCCAGCTTGTGCTTCTTCCAGTCCAGTGTTTCTCATGATGTACTCTGCATATAAGTTAAATAAGCAGGGTGACAATATACAGCCTTGACATACTCCTTTTCCTATTTGGAACCAGTTAGCATGTGTAACAAATATTTAGGAATAGGGTAAGTGAGTTTTTGTTTTATTCTTGCCACAGACCTCACAAATGGTAGGGCAAGACTGAATAGCATAATAATAACAATCATAATAATAATCATGAGATGGAGAGAAAGAGTAGGATGCTAATTTCCTTACAATTTATAATAAAACATTAATAAACATTGTTTAAAGTCAGAATAGGAAGTCTTTTTCCTTTTAAATGATTTTCAGCCTCTTAATGTTATACATAATCTTTACTTCCAAATTTTAGGCATCTTTTAGAAATGTTAAAAATTTTATCTAAAGATCAGTTATGTTTTGTTTTATTTGGTTATTTGTCATGGTTATTTGGCCACCTGATGTGAAGAGCCAACACGTTGGAAAAGACCCTGATGCTGGTAAAGATTGAAGGCAGGAGGAGAAAGGGGTGACAGAGGATAACATGGTTGGAAGGCATCACTGACTCAATGGACATGAGTTTGAGCAAGCTCCAGGAGTTGGTGATGGACAGGGAAGCCTGGCCTGCTGCAGTCCATAAGGTTGCAAAGAACTGGATACAATTTTCAACTACACAACAACAATCCTGCTAACATTTATGTAAATTAAGCGTAAAATAGTTAATAAAAATTATCTTGTATAGTAACTTCATTTTTGTGAAACTTATCTCCCAAGCTCCTTTCTTCTATTTGTCAATGAATTTCTAGAATGATGTTCCCCAAAGTTCCCAGATACCCCTGTTAGAGACTATTTCTGTTGGGGCACCTTAACTTGATTTTCTTACTTAGCCTTTTTTACTTTGTATTGCTTCTGTTTGTTTGTTTTTCTCCCACTGACTGCTATCTTTTTTCCCAAAATAAATATACGTGTATATATGTGTTTAGAGAAAACAAAGACAATCAGATTAGCTTCACCTACCAGGGCATAGTCATTACTTAGTGATTTGCTGAATTAGGGTTCCCTGGCTTGATGAGATCAGCCTATGTCATCTCATTTAGATTCTGCTTGAGGTAACGTGCATCATCCTTGCTGATTTGCACTGCACCAAATGCTGCCCACACCGAATGTTTGCATGATATACAATAATTCCTTTTGACAGGGTAACCACTACTATGACAGGTAGGCCAAACTAGGGCAAAACTGTAATCAAATTGAGGAAGTAGTAACTAGACAATTAGGTTTACCCCACCACCAAATGCCAGCACTGATCTCTTCAGGACAACTAGAGGGCATTTGGTTGGGAATGGCATGGCATCTGGTCCCATCACTTCATGGGAAATAGATGGGGAAACAGTGGAAACAGTGTCAGACTTTATTTCTGGGGGCTCCAAAATCACTGCAGATGGTGACTGCAGCCATGAAATTAAAAGACGCTTACTCCTTGGAAGGAAAGTTATGACTAACCTAGATAGCATATTCAAAAGCAGAGACATTCCTTTTTCAACAAAGGTCCGTCTAGTCAAGGCTATGGTTTCTCCAGTAGTCAGGTATGGATGTGAGAGTTGGACTGTGAAGAAAGCTGAGCGCCAAAGAATTGAGGCTTTTGAACTGTGGTGTTGGAGAAGACTCTTGAGAGTCCCTTGGACTGCAAGGAGATCCAACCCATCCATTCTGAAGAAGATCAGCCCTGGGATTTCTTTGGAAGGAATGATGCTAGAGCTGAAACTCCAGTACTTTGGCCACCTCATGCGAAGAGTTGACTCATTGGAAAAGACTCTGATGCTGGGAGGGATTGGGGACAGGAGGAGAAGGGGACGACAGAGGATGAGATGGCTGGATGGCATCACCAACTCAATGGATGTGAGTCTGAGTTGGTGATGGACAGGGAGGCCTGGCGTGCTGCGATTCATGGGGTCGCAAAGAGTCAGACACGACTGAGTGACTGAACTGAACTGAACTAAAGGCCACTTAGTCCTACAGTGTGAATATGGGTCCTCTTGAGTTCTTGTTCATAAGCTGTTTAATCCTTACTGGTGGCATTCAGTCCTGAGTTTTGCCATATTTTGAAAAATGAACATTTCAGTCCATGTCTCAGAACCCAAAGGTTTAGCCCCAGGACCAAGGATGTAACTACAAATTGGCTTTTCTGTTTAGCCTGATGACCTCATGCATTAGTTGATTAACCACGTGTTTAAATTTTAGTGTCATGGGTTAATGTTTAATTATCTGGCACAAAGATACAGTTGCATACTCTGGAATATCATGTTCGGATGATCTTTCCTACCCTCCAACTCCGCCTCCTCCTCCATCTCCCTTCTGTGTTCTTAACCAGTGAGGCAGTTCAGTAAGCTGCAGAGTGAGGATGTGATTCTATAGTTATCTTATAAAGATCCCGCTCAAGCAGGCTGGCCACAAGGCACTAGTAATCCCTTTATATTCAGAAACCTCACCCCTTTCCTTGATCAGCAGGAAGCACTTGACGCCTACATTCTCCAGAAAACTGCTGCTCCCCACCCCTCCCCCAGTGCGTGCTCTTAAGCAACTCTGAGACCCTAAGCTAAGTTAAAGTGCCTCAGATGAAAATTCACTTTAGAGATGACAGGATTCCAGAGGTCAGTGCCGTGGGACAGCTCCCCTGAGAGTGAGAGAAAGGTCTCAGAAGAGACATTTTATTTATTGTTTTGAAGAATATTTTATTTTTAATAAAATATTAATTTATTTTATTTTATTGACATATAGTTGATTTACAATATTGTGTTAATTTCTGCTGAGCAGTAAAGTGATTCCATTACAAACATATATACATTCTTTTTCATATTATTTTCCATTATGGTTTATCACAAGATATTGAATATAGTTCCCTGTGCTATACAGTTGGACCTTGTTATTTATCCATCCTATATAGGGAAGGATTGGGGGCAGGAGGAGAAGGGGACGACACAGGATGAGATGGCTGGATGGCATCACTGACTCGATGGACGTGAGTCTCAGTGAACTCCGGGAGTTGGTGATGGACAGGGAGGCCTGGCGTGCTGTGATTCATAGGGTCGCAAAGAGTCGGACACGACTGAGCGACTGATCTGATCTGATCTGATATATAATAGTTTGCATCTGCTTCTGTTGTTAAGAATCCTGAACAATTCTGAAGGAGGTTACATTGGTGGGAATTCTTTATAATGTCTTCTGAAGTTGGAAAGAAAAAAAAAATCAGAGTGTAATTGTGAGGTCTAATGGCTTTTTTTATAACGTGGGTCTTTGTTTTAGTTGTTGCTTAGTCACTACATCACGTCTGACTCTTTTGTGACTCCATGGACTATAGCCCGCCAGGCTGCTCTGTCCATGGGATTTCTCAGACAAGAATACTGGAGTGGCTTGCCATTTCCTTCTCCAGGGGATCTTCCTGACCCAAGGATCGAACCCATGTCCTGTATTGGCAGGTAGATTCTCTACCACGGAGTCACCTGGGAAACCCAAGTGGATATTTAGGAACCAGTCAATTAAGGTTGACCTGCTACAGCATTTTGTGAAACAAATCAGTATCTCATTTATTAAAAATTAAGCACCTATAAGCTTCTAATACATGGGTGAAAAAGCAGGGAAGCAATGTAGCCAAGAAGGCTTGGTGGACTAGAAAAAAAAATAAACAACATACACTGATGATTCTGAATGTACCACAAAGTTTGGGGTGTTGTCACATTGAACCGCATGGCATCAGCATAATCAGGTTGGCTTACTTTTATTTTGTGAGTTGTAGACCACACTTAGGTTTGATTTGTATTCTGTTTCTTCTAAATCACAGGCTCTACCCTGAAAGCAGGAAAGAAAAGAAGCAACTCACAGAGGCTGGAGAGAATTAGCAGATTATCTCTGACATAGAATAGGAAACAGAAAATATGACAGAATGGAAACTTCCCTGATTGACCTTCCCGTTTGTGGACTTTGAGTGAGTTTCTCCACCCAAGAAGTCCTCCGCCACTGCCAAAAAAATAAACAAAACCCAGTTCCTCTTCCCCTCCCTATCCTGTAAGAACAACAACCCTCTTGCATTCCACAAATGCTCCAGGCCACCCATTCACCTGTATCCCTGATTGGCTCATCACGTCAGTATCTTTAGACACAAACTCTCAAACTTGCCTGGCCATTTGAATCACCTGGAGAATTAAAAAAAACAAAAACACTGATGCCTTGGTACCACCTACCCCTAAGAAGAATTCTGATATAATTGGTATGGGATGCAGGTTGGTCACTGGGATTCTTAAAGCATCCCCCTACCAATGTGATTTTGATACACAGCCACGTTGGAGAAATACTGCCATAAGTGAGCAGTTCTCAAAGTGTGGTCCTCGGACCAGCAGCATTGGGATCCCTTGGGAGCTTGTTAGAAAAGCAAATTCTGTGACCTCACCACAGTCAGACTGATCCAGAAACTGGGAGAGAGACCAGCAACTTGTGTTTTAAGCAGAACTGTAGGAGATTCTGATGCCTGCTAAAGTTTGAGAACAATTGCCTTAAGTAAAACAAGTTTTTCAGGAACCCACAAACTATGTTGACACCATTTGTATAGCAACATGAACATCTCCCAAATTGTCTTTTTCAGGAAACGGCAAGATAGGATGGAAAAACTGTAGGCTTTGGAGTCTGGCCAGACCTGGGTTTATGTCTCAACCTCATCCTTTGTGAGCTATGTGAGCTTATATAAACATGCAATTTAACCTCTCTGAGCTGTAGTCTACTCAATTCTGAAACAGTGGAAATTTTATCTAACCCATAATGTTGTTTGAGAGTTAAATAGGATAATAGTATCTAGAACTGACTCATAGAATACTTTAATTAGATCTGAATTCCCTGCCCTTCCTCCTTTCCATCCTGAAGTTTAACAAGCAGTAGGAAAAAGTGATGAAATCTTCCAGAGTTGGGAGTTTTCAGTTTCTCACCGGTTCCTAAATATTCTTTCCTATCCTCTTCTAACAACATCATTTATTTTCACCTGTACCAGCAACACAGCGCGGAACTTCACCACAAGGCAGGTCTCATGAACCGGGCTTCAGCTACTAGGACAATGAAGGCAGGTCTGCCTGTGGCCTCACTGGTTGACGAGGGGCAAAGTAAGGCCGACACTCAAACCCAGGCAGACCTTCCCTTCCCCAGAGATCTGAGGGTATAGATATTAATTCTCAGAGGCTCTCTGAGTCCTTAGAAGTATCAATAGTTCCCTGTTTGACAGGCAAATTGCTCAGCTTATTCCAGTAATTCCCCTGTTCTGACTGGTTTTGAGAATTCGTATTTTAAGAGAAGGGACTTAATTTCTCATTGCTTGCCCCAGGGCTTCCCAGGTGGCTCCGTGGTAATGAATCTGCCTGCCAATGTAGGAGACGTAGGATCGATCCCTGGGTCTGGAAGATCCCCTGGAGGAGGGCATGGCAACCCATCCCAGTATTCTTGCCTAGAAAACCCCATGGACAGAGGAGCCTGCAGGGCTACAGTCACATGGGCTACAGTACATGGGGTCACAACGAGTCAGACACAACTGAGCATGCACACAGGCAGGCCCCAGGAAAAGATACCTAAGCGCATTCAGGACAACTGGGTCCATGCAATGTAACTGTTGATAAGAGCAGTATCGACAATTAATATCTGAATAGTTCATTTATTCTTTAACCTCATATTCTAATTGCAGTTCATTCTCGCAAGTCAGTGAGAGAGGCATAATTTTTCTTGCCATTTTACAGAAGAAAAAACAGAAACTCAGAGAGGGTAAGAGATTTGTCCAAGGTCATGCAAATGGCAAACAGGGAGCTATCTTACTAAACCACCCCTTTCCATGTTATTTAATTACTTCTAATTACTGTGATTGGACTGCAAGGAGATCCAACCAGTCCATTCGGAAGGAGATTTCTTTGGAAGGAATGATGCTAAAGCTGAAACTCCAGTACTTTGGCCACCTCATGCGAAGAGTTGACTCATTGGAAAAGACTCTGATGCTGGGAGGGATTGGGGGCAGGAAGAGAAGAGGATGACAGAGGACGAGATGGCTGATTGGCATCACTGACTCGATGGATGTGAGTCTGGGTGAACTCTGGGAGTTTGTGATGGACAGGGAGGCTTGGCATGCTGCAATTCATGGGGTCGCAAGAGTCAGACACGACTGAGCGACTAAACTGAACTGAATTACTGTGATGCTATAATAATGATAATAAATAATAACAACAATATAAAAATACAGGGCACCTGAGACATGTGTAGGCTTGCTAACTAGAAGATGCATGCCCTAAGATTTATGTACTGCTGGATCCAGAAGAACTATTGGTAAGTCTCTACCCTCCACTGTCCACTCCCTCCACTATCATTTCCCTTGCTTTTTTTGGGGGTGGGTGGGGATGCAGACCATTTTTAAAGTTTTTATTGAATTTATTATGATATTCTTTCTGTTTTATGTTTTGGTTTCTTGGCCAGGAGGCATATGGGATCTTACCTCCCAGATCAGGGGTCAAACCTGAGTCTCTGGCTTTGGAAGGCAAAGTCCCAACAACTGGATCACCAGGGAAGTCCCTAGGATTTTAGGGGCGTTTGTTTTTTTTTTTGGTCACACCACATGGCTTGTGGAATCTTAGTTCTCCACCAGGGATGGAACCCAGGACCTTGGCATTGAGAGCTTGGAGTTCTAACCCCTGGACCACAGGGAATCCGCCCTCCCATCCCCTTATCAATCCCAATATTTTTAGTCCCTAGAATAATGAGATCCATTTCATGGGAATATCTAATTATGTTTTCCAACTTTAAAAGTGCCTGCTTGGTTCGATGCACGATACTGGATGCTTGGGGCTGGTGCACTGGGACGACCCAGAGGGATGGTGTGGGGAGGGAGGAGGGAGGAGGGTTCAGGATGGGGAACACATGTATACCTGTGGCGGATTCATTTTGATATTTGGCAAAACTAATACAGTTATGTAAAGTTTAAAAATAAAATTAAAAAAAAAAGAAAAAAGAAAAAAAAATTAGGTACATGAAAAAAAAAAATAAAAAAGTGCCTGCTTAAAAACAGAGAAACTGCACTGAAATTACCAGGTGCCCTAGAGCCCCGCTTGTTGTAGGAGCAGCATCAGCGTGCTCAGGAGGAGTGCAGGTTTCAGGGCTCACCCCACACCTCTGGAAGCAGAGCTCATGTTGAACCAGACCACACGGCAATTTGTCCTCAGCCTGTAGCTCTGAGCCAGCTCCCTGGCAATGTCAGTCCCTCTGCTCTGTGAACTCTTCTGTGGCTGGGTCCTAGCGCTCGTGTCTTTTCTACCCCTCACGCTAGCACTCTAAGCCTTGAGTCTCAGTGCTGTGGTGGAGTAGATAATGCTGATTTCCATCCTATGACCTACACACCCTCCTGCCAGGGCCTTCCACCTGAGCAAAAGTGGGAACACAGGGGAGGCTTATTAAGTCCCTCCAGGCAGCAGCCTTGCTGAGAGGAACCTGGGGTTTACAGCTGCTAAAGGGAGTGCACTGTTTCACAGCGTGAGTCCCTCAGCCCGCCTGCACATGGTGGTGGAAATTCTACCTATGATGCTGGTCCAGGTGTTTCTCTACACCCATGGCTGGAATAAGCTCCCGCTCCAGTGGCTCTTACGTCATTCAGAACGATGGTTCTAAGTCCACATCAGGAGAATAAGGCATATATTATGGAAGGTTTCGTAGAATGTTCTCACCATACACACACAAAATGGTAATTATGTGAGGTGATATAAGTATTAACTAACCTTACTGTGGTAATCATTTCACAATATATACATGTATCAAGTCATCGCCTTAAACTTACACTGTTATATGTCAATTACATCTCAATAAAGGTGGAAAATTTTTAACGATTTAGGGATGGTTTATGTGTTGAATTTCTATCTGCACAATGACGCATGATCTTTCATTGCAATATGTTCCTTGGCTTTTATTTTAACTTCAGAAGCTAGATTAAGTTTTCATCATGTTATCTGAGAGATTTAGTCTCAGAAAAAGAGGTAATTAAAGTGATTATTAATATTTTTCTTTCCTATAAAATGTATATACATATAGTTACACATATACATTGTATAAGGCTGCACACATATTTGCAGTATCTCAATGTGTCTTCTCTTGAAACATTTAATCATATCATTTTAAAGATTACTTTTAAGCAATTTTTTCTCTTCTCAGTGCTATAATTGTTGTCCTCAAATAGTAGATCTAAATAGTACAAATTGCTTTTACCTTTATGAAAAAAATCATCTTAAAAAGGAGAAAAGAAGGAAAGGAAAGAAATAAACATAGTATTGTATAAACACATTAGAATCCATGACTACTATTAAAAGTTTCACCTTATTAAAGGACATTAAGTTATGCTACAATTCAAATTGAAGTTTAAATGAGATCATTGAATAGCTTCTCTTTAATAATTTCTTCCCTTCTTACTAGTCCCATTCATGGTGAAATGTATTATTCACATTTCTGAGAAGTAAACTAAAGGATGGAACTAGCTCAAGATGATTACAAATGATGCTTCTATGAAGATGTCCTTGCCTGTCAAGTTTCAGGCTTACTGTTCAAGCACTTAGAACCCAAGGGGAGAAAGGACTGGGCTGTTCAGCCCCAGTTTCCAGCCTGAAGCCAGACTGTTCTGTGGATGCCCCGAGAACCTCTACAAAAGCCTGTAACTGGAGCTCAGGAGTACCTGCGATTTACCTCTCCCCACTGGGACTGAAATGCAAACTGTGTAAGCGGAGAACTAAGGTAGATGGAGTGGGATGAAGATTATTTTACATGTCTTCCATTGTTTTCACCTTTCCTTTTGCTAAGTCGGCTGTCAGTAGTTAGTGGATGTTTTATTTTAACTCTGTTTCTTCATTAAAAAAAAAAAAAAAATCCTACCTGTATAACACGCCCATCTCAGGCTTCACCACTCAGTAAGGGCAGACTGAGTTTTAATACCCAAATCTTAATGGCTCCAAGCCCCTTACATACTTAACTGCCCACCCCAATCCACTCCACTCCAACCCTAGGGTAATTGGTCTTGTGGCTCATCACTACTGCTTTCTAAACTTCTACTCTGTATTTCACGGGTGCTCTGTATCCCTGCCTTGATGTTTCTGGGGAGGGACTATTCTGATGCTAGAATATAGCTGCTGTCTCTGTGGCTGTCCTGCAGGAATTGAAAATCAACTGTGCCTCAGGTCAGGGAGAGTGGAACACTACCTCCTGACCGGATGCCAGGGATCCTTGTCACTGCTCCCGCAGAGTCAGAAGCTGAGGGTGGGGCCAGGAAAACTGAGGGTGGGAAACAGGATTTCCTGCAGAAAGTCCGCTTGTGCCTCAAAATACCACAGCATTTAGTGTTCCGACTCTTTCCTCCTCCAGGTGTGGGGGTGTGAGCCTAGATCAGCAGCCCCCAGGCCAGCAGAGACACAGTTCTGATGGGAACTCGGCTTGCCTCCCTAGAGTACTGAGTATTGCTTTATCTGACTGAGGTTGACGTGGGTGCCAGACATGCTCAGGGCAACACTTTGGAAGTCAAGGGAGAGAATGACTTCATTTTTAGTTTGTAAGAGAGTAAGGTACCCACAGCAAGATTACATGAGCAGCCCTCAAGTACTTAGAAAATATGCTTTTAATGTGTAAACACACACACACAGATAACGTAATTGGATATGACAAAATTGAGATGGGGGCAAATTCTTTGACAGGCCTCCTAAGGAGAGGTGAGGCTGTTTGTCCTCTCCCGACCGCTCCCCATGGCTCTGGCTGGCCTGTGCTTATCAAGGAGAATGAGGACTATGGAAGGGAATCTATGCTGGATCTGGCCCTGGCTTTTAAAAGAAATGGCAGCCTCTGCCTTGACCTCCCGGAGTCCGGCCCCATTACCTAAGAAATCTGAGCACCTTGCTTGAGAAGCCTGGTGCAGAGGCCCTGGGACTTCACAGAAAGGGAAACGGCCCAGCCATGCCTGCCAAAGTCCCAGCCATGTGGCCGAAGCCTCTGGCCCCTCCAGGTGAAGCCAGTCACCAGCTGAATGCCATGAAGTGACACCGGTCAACTCAACACATGGCAGAAAAGTCAACCAATTCCTGGCCTATGTAAAACAGTCGTTGCTTTTAAGCTGGGGGATACTCTCTTACATAGCAGTAGATTCCTGGGTTCCCAGATAAGGACAAATTCTCCAGGGTCATCCGGGCTGTGTTCAGATCTCCACTCCCTTTCAAGATACTCTGCCCTGTTCTGTGTCTGTCCCTCCTCACCAGATTCCCTTTCACTGGCTGCAGGCCTTCTGGGGCCCTCAGACACACCGTCATCATGACACCAACCAGGGTTCACCAGACGAGTTTCACCTTTTCTCCTATGAGTCACAACTACTGTGTGTAAAGAGAGACCCTCAGAGTATTGGAGACCCAACTACTGTCCAGATAGGATACCCACTTATAGTAAGAAAGTAGTCATGAAAGTGTAGTTGCTCAGTCATGTCCCATTCTTTGAGACCCTATGGACTGTAGCCCACCAGGTTCCTCTGTCCATGGGATTTCCCAGGCAAGAATACTGGAGTGGATAGCCATTTCCTTCTCCAAGGGATCTTCCTGACCCAGGGATTGAACCTGGGTCTCTTGCATTGCAGGCAGATTCTTTATAGTTTGAACCACAAGGGAAGCTCCCTAGTTGCCATGGTTGCTATTTCAAATTTTTTTTCTTTTTTTAAGGAAGATGAACATGAAACATGAGGAAATATTTACAAAAGTAAATATTTACAATTTTTTTTCTTCCTAGTTTTTGAGTAGAAAGAAATATTCAAAGTCAGAAAGGTCATGAAAAATCTGGGTGCTTGAACCCTTTCCTATTTGTACCTGGTAATCACTATGTTGTTTTCTCTTACCCAAACATCAAGTCCTGAGGCCTGTGCTACATTTCAGGATATAAATCCAAATGTTCCCAATTATTATTCTCTGTTAGAGCCATTTCCCCCTCATTTTCTCTTTCCCTTCGCCTGCTAAAATTAGCTTCCCTAGCTGGAATCTGCAGCTCGCTCAGTATGTTGCTTTAACTCTGAGTCAGATGCCAAGAACACCTTTGCAGTCTGGTTCCCAGGGTGTCGGCACTGATGTGCGGTGCCAGGGCATCAGTGTGGTGTTCAGTGATGCGTGGTTCTTTCTATTCTAAGGGGCTACATTTGGCTGTTTATAGAGCAGCAAAGCACAGCCTAGGCTTTACCTGATGACAGAATGAATGTGGGGCAGATGCTTCTAGATTCTGATGGTCACACTCAGGGATCAGCTGAGTTTGCAGGCGGTTTACAGCACCAGTAATTTACTGGATCCTGAACCCCTGCATGGCCTTTTCACTCAATTTGGCCAAAAAGAGACCTCCTCTTAGCTGGCTAAAAGCAAGGAGGGTTCAGGAATTTGATGTGCCAAAGTTACCCTGTTCCATTTATCAAGGCATCTTTCTTTGCTGATCCTCTCATGTCAAGTTGTAGGATATTTGTGAAAAGCCCAAAAAGAAATCAAGTCTGAGAAAGAAATGAATGGTTTAGTTAGGACTTGTTGCTTCAAGTTATAGGAAAACTAGGGTGACCGTATGATTTATTATCCACACTTTGAGAGTGAAAGGAGGCACTGCTAATAATTAGTCCAGGACAACATGTATCAACTCCGACTGTCCTGGGCAAATGGGCCGCCTTCCTATCCTTAAAATACCTCAACTTGAGTTGTCTGGAGCAATGCAAGGTATTCACTGGCCACATAACGAGAACTGCAGAGGTTGGTGGACTTTGAAGTAGCCCAACCAGTTTCTTCTGATGTCTCCACTCTTCCTTCTGGATGGCAGCTTTATCTTGAAGCTGGTTCTTTGGTGGTCATAGGATGAGTTCCCGAAGCGACTGGGGCTCCAGGCTGTTGCTTTCACAACCAGCAACAGGGAGAGCACTTCTGGTCCTAGGCTTACAAGCGAGGATTTTGAGGTTCAGAAACTTGGGTCATGTGCCCACCACTTATAAATGATGTGGCCCAAGAAATGGAATTCCTTGATTGGTTTCCAGCAACAGAGGTCCACTGTTGGGGCTGTGAGTGGGTCACTTTTTCTTAGTACTGGGACTGTTTGGGGATGAGTGGGTTTTTTGCTTTTCATTAAGATTTGGGTGATTTGGGGTCTTCTTTGGTGGCCCATTGGTTAAGATCCGTGCTCCCAGTGCAGGGGGCCTGGTTTCGATCCCTGGCCAGGGAACTAGATCCTGCATGCCACAACTAAGCATTCTGCAAGCGGCAGTGAAGATCCTGTGTGCCCCAACTAAGACCCAGAGCAGTCAAACAATTTTTAAAAAATCTGGGTGATTTTAAGGAAAGAAAAGGGGATGCATACTGGAATATAGCAGTAAGCGTCAGTTGTGTTGGAAACAAACCTGAAATTTAATAAAGTGACATTTTAGGCTGTGGGTAGTTAAGAGGGAGACGTCCTAGATGTAAACCCAGATTTTAGCGCTTACTAGCCATGTGAACTTGGACAAGTCATTTAACTTAAATCTCATTTCCCCAATTCAGAAAACGAGATAATAATGGTACCTGACTTCTATGGTTGTTACAGGATTAAATGTGATAATATAACCAATGTGCTAGTGACATTGTCAGGCACATAGTAAGTGCTTAATAAAGATTAGCTTCTGCTGTAATGGTCATTTAAGTGACTCTTCAGAGGGATGTTCATGGGTATTTGTAAAGAAATGCTAATACATCAACAAAAGAGAAGTCCACTTACTTGGCTGAGAAAGAAATAATGAAGGTGAAAATAGGAGCTGGAGGAAGCACCAGAGTGAGGACAGCATACGGGAGAGGGAAAGCATGGCCCCAAATAAGAAGAGGAATAAAATTGGGTTTCAGAGACTCTTCAGTGGTTCCCATCCAAGGTCAATCTGTCATCCTTAAACATTATAACAGACTCTTATAAAAGCCTTTTCCAATGCTTCATGGTGAAGAAATTCTCCCTTATATTCAAGATAAATCCCTCTGGTTGTCACATAAGCCCATTTTATGTCTTCACACAGGATAAAACATGGGTAAAGGTTTAACAGACATGGAAGGCTAAGATGGAGCTTTAGAGATGCTATAGAGAAAAGTGACAAGGCTTAGTGACATCCATTTTTTAGTGACAGGGAGAAAGGGTAGTGTCAGATGCATGCCTGTGATAACAGGCATGAAAGACGAGGGAGACAATGGTATCTGTGACGACGAGTGAGCAGGGTGAGGTTGGTCTGCTAGATAAGGAGTTGGATTTATAAACATATGGTTGTGGTATTACCAGGGCTTTGATAAGTAAAATCAAAATGGTGCCAGAATAGTAAAAAAGACATTTTATTTTTCTCTCTGTACCTTGCTAGATAAATAGGTGGTTAAAAAAGAGAGGAGAAGGAAAATATCAACAATAAGAACTTTTATCAATCTGTACACATCCTGGCAAGGCTTATAAATTAGAAAATCATCAAACGTGGGTATTATCAAGTCCTACTTTTTGGTGTGGGAGGATGGAGTGGGTTGGTGGCTTTTCTTTGCTTCTTGGGGACTTCAGTAACAAAAGTGGTACTTTTTTGCACCTGTCAATGACAATCAAGTGAAACTTCTGCCTTATAAATTCAGTTTCCGGTCATTTTAGGTTTTGTTTCTCTATGGACTTTCTGGGATATGAGTCATTTGTATTTAAGAAGAAGTTATATTTTCTTATGAATGGTTTCAATGAAAGCCCAACCTAAGTTATCCAAATTTTGGCTATTAATGTAATTGCATTAAATGTAATTTCTCCAAAAATTAAGTAAATTTTCAGTATAAAAATTATCTGAGGTTTTATAAGTTCTTAATTTAGTTTGCTATTTACATAGCATCTGGTCATCATTTTCCATCAAAAATAATAAAGAATAAGGACCTTCCCCCAAAATTTGTACTTTGACTTGGAAGTAGAACCATATAGCCATATAATTGTAGACAATTTAAATCCCAGAGAGAATTTTGTCCCATGAAGAGGAAAGAATATAAAAAGAATTTGTATTGTTTCTTCTGTTATGCTCTCCCAGCATGCTTTGTTTGTGCCACAAACTAGGAAGTTTTCTTATATACCTATTTTCATCTCCAATTTCAAACTGAGGGCAAACCATGTGCTCTTTTACAAACAGTAGTTGCTCAAAAAATGATTGCAAATGAAGGACGAATGATTCTGTCATACTTGAGAAAATCAATTCAGAGTCATGCAATTTTTAATGAGATGCATTGAAATATTTTATGTATTGTACAAACTTATGGACACAGTAAAGTTGCATTTTATATCTTAAAATAAGTCTGGTCCTAATTTATTAATATGTTTAAGAATTTAATTCTTAACCACTTGACCTACTACTGTCCAATGGTCTCAATTATTTAACAACTTAAACTGACACTTAATAAGTATGTAAATGGAAAGCATCCTAACGTGGTGCAGGTATCTTCCTAAGTGCCAATTATATGCCTCAACATTCCCTTCAATTTGGATGTGTTCGTAAGAATCTAATTATACTGGTTTATAGCTGATGGAATTACAGAAGAAGATTTCTCTCCTACATACTTATTAGACCTCAATAAGTGTTCCTTTGCAATCTGTTGCTATTCAATTACCAAGTAATAACTGTCTTAATGAATCTAATTGAAATGCTTATTTCAGACTCCTATCACACACAAAGAAGGAGGCTTCATGGAGTGCTTACCCTGGATGGGGCCTGACTTGTTTATTCAGAAAGAAGGGACTTCCTTGGGAAGAGGTTCACAAGGCAAAAGCTTTAGTAGAGTTTCAAGGGCATTCACTTCTCCATCGTTCACTATCATAAAACTTAAAGCCCTCCTTTAAACCTTGCTACTCAAGCCCATGCCTACATGAACATTCACAAAATTTTCAGCTTGCATTTTCACTTCTGAAGTGTTGGTTTAGCTTTTTTCAATGAAATCAGAATAATAATAAAAATGTAAATGCTGCTGCTGCTACTGCTGCTAAGTCACTTCAGTCATGTCTGACTCTGTGCGACCCCATAGACGGCAGTCCACCAGGCACCACTGTCCCTGGGATTCTCCAGGCAAGGACACTGGAATGGGTTGCCATTTCCTTCTCCAATGCATGAAAGTGAAAAGTGAAAGTGAAGTCTCTCAGTCGTGTCCGACTCTTAGTGACCCCATGGACCACAGCCCACCAGGCTCCTCCGTCCATGGGATTTTTCCAGGCAAGAGTACTGGAGTGGGGTGTCAGTGCCTTCTCCGAAAAATGTAAATACCAATAGCTAATACCCTATGTATAGGGTACTCCTAGTGCCAGGGCTGCCTAAACACTTAACATATAGGAACTCATTTAATCTCCACAAACTCCCTAAGAGGTATATACATTGTTATTGTGCCCATTTAACAAATGAGGAAATCCAGGACGGTTTATTTTTTGCAGAAGGGCAAATTTGTACAGCTTGTTGTACAGTTGCTAAGTTATGCCCTACTCTTTGCAACCCCATGGACTGCAGTATGCCGGGCTTCCCTGCCCTTCACTATCTCCTGGAGTTTGCTCAGATTCATGTTCATTGGGTCAGTGATGCTATCTAACCATCTCATCCTCTGTTGTCCCCTTTTCCTCTTGCCTTCAGTCTTTCCCAGCATAGGCTAATAAATGCCAGTGATCATGAAACAACCCCAGGTCAACTGGCTCCACTGCACAAACTCACAAAAGCAAAACTTGAAATAAATGTTAGAGCTTAGTTGATGTAACCTCTTGTTACTCAGGAAATTGAGGGTTCAGGCTCATGAGGCAAAGAGTCTATATCCTGACCTCCATCCCTTGCACTCCAACCTAAACTATGTTGTGTTGTTTAAAAACAACAAAGTAGTTGCAAAACAAAAATAACAACAAAACCCCTTGGGTTAAATATTCTCCTTCCATCTTGCTGTAATTTTTGTTTGGATTAGCAACTGGGTTTTAAAACATTTATCTCAGGGTGATGATAGAATTTGTTTGAAAGAATGTAAGAGCACAGCCCAAAACATACCATGGTGTTTATTTTCCTTAAAGAAGAAACTTATATTTATTGATCCAAAGAGGAATGGGAGGTTGATTCAGGGAATTGCACATCACTGATAATTCACAGTTCCTATGCAAGTCTGTGAGTCTTCCCCATTGAAACCACCCTTGTAGAACTGGCTTGGCCACAGAGCTGCTGACACATGGGTGCTATGCCCAGAGACTCACTCAAGGTCAAGTTAATCTCAGCAGGATGTGGTCCTTCTCAGGACCTGTCCTCATAATCACAGTGATGGGCAGCTGTCCCACAACAGGGTCCAGCTCTGGGACACACACTGCATGGATTTTCTTCTCCAAAAACGACAGTGTGTTCAGGACTCATCACAGTGATCGCCAGGATTTCTGTTGGGACAACATTTCTATAGAATTCACAAAGATTTTAGATACACACACAAAAACTGTTCGGTAAGAATAAGAGCAACACTTTATATACATTATCTAGGTTTGCTGAAGCAGCGTCTTATATGCAGTTTTTGTCCTTCATCCGTGGTCCCTCTCAGTGGTGACTGGCATCATTGCTACAGTTATGAACAGCCAGAAGCAGAACTTCTCAGGCCTGTTCCTGACCCACCTTGTCATCTATGCAGTGCTCTTCTATTTTAGTCTGTGATGTTTTCCTCCAGATATCCATGCTTGTCCATTCTGATTCCAGGGGCTTGTTTTAATCAGGAAGTGTGTAGGGAACAAGTGTCCTCATATTTACACAGTGAACATAGCACCAAAATTACAAAGACTTATATAGCAACAACTTCTTTTCTAGGGAAAGAAAATAGCACAATAAGAGTAAGATATTTACCCTTTTGAGGGAGCCCTGAGTTCCTCGAGCCAGCCAATGGAATCACTTTTGATTTCCATTAATGTGCCAAGCATAGTCTAGGTTCCCTGGCTCAAGGTCTTACAACCTATAGATTTTGGAAAGCTCACAGGACTGCCCTTACAATGATGTCCATGGGAAATTCACAGTGGGCAACAGAGAACACAATGGAGAAATGAGAGTTTAACTGAATCCTGTCTTTCTGAACAGAAAAAGCTCACAACAGGGCTTCATATAGACCTTTAGTAGACAGGGACCAATTCTGTGCAGAGAGAGTGGTTTATGAAACAAAATTAAAGAATTGCCAAGAAGTTTAGTACAAAACTGATTTTTTTTTTCAAAACTGATTTTTCAGGCAAATGACTGCTTTATATATAGAAGCATATGAATTTGAAATTTTTCATTTGAAATTTTAAAATATTTCAAATGTGAAATTGTGTAGGTGTGTACTATAGTAACAAGCAGTAAATTTAGGAGAGTATGTGGAAAACAATTTTTTTTCCACAAGGGAATAGATTGTATAGTATTTACAGAACATGCACTACAATCTGTATTCTTATTGTTTTTTTCGAGATTGCAGGCTGTTTGGTTTTGAATTCTTACAAAGATTATTTATTTATTAAACGTGACAATTTCTACTTTGTTGTTGCATTAGGGTACATGGTGTCAACCATCTTTGGACTGTTCACACTATTTTGTGAGTTACCAGAGGACCCCAATCTTAATGCAATCTAGGGAGTGATTGATCAGTTTTGCATATGCTGTTTCTGGGCTGCTTCTTTATACGTGGTCCCCAAGCAGCTTGCCCTGGAGAACTTCAATGTGTCTTCTCCCATTGTCTCTCTGGGTCTCTCCCTTCCTCTCTGTGTCTCTCTGTAACACCCTCTGTATCTTTCTCTTCTTTTGCTTCTTCTTGGCTCTTTAATTTCCTTCATAAAAATGTCAGAATTAATTTGAGAGACTCCCTACTTTTGGTCCAAAGAGCTGGCAGGGATAGAATTGAATGATCTAAAGTCTGGATTTGAAGATCCTGATGCAAACAGAAAGGAAATCCCAGGCTACTAGGAGAGACACAGAGTGTAAAGGGAGCCTGGGCTGAAGGAAGCGACTTTCTCTCACTCATCCAGCACATACTTACTGAGTATCATGTCTATTCCAAGGAAAAAGCCATGAATGAAAGGAAGTCTTGCCTCTGTGGAGCATACATTCTGGCTGGATAAGACAAGTATATAAAGCACCAACAATTAACAGAATATATGATGGTGAAGAGTATTATGAAGGGGATGAAAAATACCATTAGGGCTTGGGAGGAAGGGGTTATTTCAAGTAGGTGAGGCTGCTTGTGAGCTTCCCAGGTGTTACTAGTGGTAAAGAATCTGCCCACCAATTCAGGAGATGTAAGAGAGGCAGGTTTAATCCCTAGGTTGAGAAGATTCCCTAGAGTAGGAAATGACACCCCATTCTAATATTTTTGCCTAGAAAATTCCATGGACAGAGAAGCCTGGTGGGCTACAGTCAATGGGGCCACAAAGAGTTGGACATGACTGAGTGAGCACAAGGCTTCACGTAAGAAGGTAAGACTTGAATTGAGAACTTACAGGCTGTGCAGCTTTAGATAAATTACTTAACCTTCCTGAATCTCTCAAGGATAAAATTAAAGTATTCAACTCTTAGTTTATTGTAAGGACAGAGGAGAAGAAATATATATATATATATATATGGTTCAATAGATAGTAGCTGTTATTGTCATTGACAAAATCTGCATCAATTAGGGCCCTAGAAAGAAATTAACAATACACTCAAATTAGGATTATTGGAGTTGAGTTTAATAGAAGAAGAATTCATAAAATTCTTTTGTAGGGAAATGAGTGTAATATCTGGCATCTAATAATAACAGATAGCTTTTCTCATCTCTTGACCCAAGAGAGAGAACAGAGTGCAATTACTGGCACTTGGAGGCAGAGAGAGACACGTGGGGCAGGCAACCAGGCTAAGCGCAAACCTTCAGTTTCCTGGCTTTGAGACATTTGAGGGTGTATTATGCCCTTGTGGCTCAGCTGGTAAAGAATTTGCCTTCAGTGCAGGAGACTTGGGTTTGATCCCTGGGTTGGGAAGATCCCCTGGAGAAGGGAAAGGCTACTCACTCCAGTATTCTGGCCTAGAGAATTCCAGGGACTGTATAATCCATGGGATTGCAAGAAGTTGGATGTGACTGAACAACTTTCACTTCACTATGTGCAGGGCTGGGTTACTGCACTGTCCTGGATTTCAAAGATGCACTGGATATGGAGCCTGCCATCAACAGACTTCCAGTCAAAAATGGGAAATGACCCATACACATGCAGTTTGGTTGCAGCATAGAAAGCAAGAAGGGCCATAAAGGAGGTTCAGAGAATGACTAAAGGGTCCTCGGGTCAGATTACTTCCAGCCAATGCTGCTGCTGCTGCTAAGTCGCTTCAGTCGTGTCCGACTCTAGCCAATAGATCAGGGGAAATTCCACGGAGGAGGTGGCTATGTCTGCCCTGGACCTTAAAGGAGGCCCAACTTTCACACATGCACTGATGCTATGCTGGGAAAACCCTGTGTGTGCAGAAACTAGCAAGTTTAGCTCAGCTGGAGCCTCTGGCACGTGAAAGGGATATAGATTTTGTCATGCCTTTGAATCTGTCCTCCTGATGTTCTTTCTTCTTTCAAGCTGTGCTTCCCCTTCCCTCTCTCACTTACTTTCTCATTTTGCTCTTGTCCTCCTTTATAAGAGAAGAATTTGGGTGGAAGGGCAAATGAGAGTGAAGAGGGGTTTTATGAGGTAACCAAAAGGGATGCTCAGCCTGGAGTTCCCAGCCTCTAACAGCCTATTCCAGAGATTACATGACAGGGTGGGAACTGATGGGGAAGAACAGCATTGAAACATGTATATTACCACAAGTAAAATAGATGGACCAGTGAGAATTCAAAGCATTAAGCAGGGCACCCAAAGCTGATGCTCTGGGACAACCTAGAGAGACAGGGTGGGGAGGAGTTGGGAGCGGGATTCAGGATTAGGGGATACATGTATTCCTATGGCTGATTCATATCGATGTATGGTGAAAACCACTACAATATTGTAAAGTAATTATAGTCCAATTAAATTAATTCATTTTAAATAAAAGAAACAAAATAACCCCAGAGCAAAGGCTGTTTACTTTATCCCTTAAACCCCTTTCTCCTGCTTCTCTCCTCATCTTCCAAGAACCAAAAACAGAAAACATGGGAAACAGAAGGGAGACAGATTTTAGAGAATGTTAGCATGGCCTTTGTCCTGAAGTCTGCCACCTCCAGTTTCTGTGATAACCTGTTGCATTTCACATCCTCACCATATGCACCCCCAGCCTTGTACTTGACTCAGGTACTTCTCCTAGGCTGCGGGGCAGCGCTACTTTCCAATGTGCTGCACAGTTCCTCAGACTAGAGGCTCTTCTGCACAGGACTGCACTGCTTAGGGAAACATGGATAAACTGTTCTGGACCTTTATGTGTTGGTTTTCTGTTTCTTCATTCACCATGGAAGCCCACTTAAAGTGGAAAATTTAAGCTCAGAGCATCCCCACTGGTTTCTTTGGGTGCTTTCATACTGCTCAGCGGTGGACACTCACTAAACGTCCATTGAACGGATGAATGTTTGCAAAAAGGTACCTGGGTTGGAAAGCTATCATAATTATCACACTGTGTGCACTCTAATTGCCATTTAAAATTTTATTCCTGGCCCCAAGTAAGCCTTGAATCCACTGACAGGGAGCTGGGGAGAGAGGACAATACTTTGTTCATATTTGAATCTCTGGCAACTGGAAGACTATATATGGTCCATAATGATGTTCAATGAATGCTTGTTTGACTAAATGAATAACTAAATTACTGAATGAACAATACTGGCTCCTAGGACTTCCCTGAGAGTCCAGTGGTTAAGACTCAGCGCTTGCTCTGTAGGCGCCACAGTGAAGTTCCCCAGGGCCGAAAGGTGTGGCCAAAAAGGAAAAGAGACGGAAAAAAGAATGTCTAAACAATACTGGCATGTAAGCATGACTTAGGGAAATGATTGGAGAAAATGAAGACCCATCATTGAAGACATATGGGAAAGGGCTTGTATACAACAATAAGAAAGTTGGGCTTTATTACTTATTCTTTTTGTTAAGGTAATGACTGAAGCTTTTTGAGCAATCAGGGAGTAATTTAGTGATCAAAGTTGTTTTAGAAAGATCATACTAATGGTCACATAGAAGACCTGTGCAAAGTCTGATATATAACTAAGCTTTTGTTGCTTTCAAAAAGTGAGTCCCACTCTTGGGAGTCTATGCCTTGAAATGAGCTAGAATAGCCTCTTTGAGAGAGAGACAGGGAGAGAGAGAGATCCTGTTACAACAGAGGTCCACTCATCCCAGACATCCCGGCTGAGGTCCAAGGCATGTGAGGCCATCAGAGACCAGCCAGCATCACAACCAGCTCCACCAGCTGATGGACTCAGATGCGTGAGAAAGCCCAGCCAACATCGTGTGGAGCAGAGGCAAGTCCTGATTGAGTCCTCCCCGAACTGCCAACCTCTACAGTGGTGGAACATAATCAATGCTGTCAGCCATTAAATGTGAGATGTTGTGGCAGACAGAATTTTGAAGACAGTCTGCCCAAGATTTTCACTCTCTTCTTATTCAATCACATATAGTATATAGGTGCTGTTGTGAAGGGATTTTGCAAATATAAAGAAAGCCCCAAGCCAGGAACTTCCTTGGTGGTCCATTGGTTAGGAATTTGCCTGCCCATGTAGGGGACACGAGTTCGATCCCTGGTCTGGAAGGATACCCCGTGCCGAGGAGCAGCTAAGCCCATGTGCCACAACGAATGAAGCCTGCATACCTGGAGCTGTGCTTCACAAGAGAAGTCACTATAACGAGAAGCCCACTCACAGCAACAAAGGGTAGGCCCTGCTCACTACAACTAGAGAAAGCCTGCACACAGCAGTGAAGATCCAGCGCGTCCAAAAGCACTAAGTAAATAATATGTAAATTAGAAAAAGAGAGATTGTATCTTAAAAATTAAAAAGCCCCAAGTCAGTTGACCCTGTGGTAGGAACCTGATGCGATCATTTGAAGTGCTCAAGTGAGCACTTTAAATGCAGTGAGTTTTCTCTGGTTTTTCTTAAAGATAGAGGAGGCCACATAACAAGGAATGTCTGTGGCTCCAGCTGACAGCCGACATGGGAGCTGGGACCCCTGTTGTACAACCAAAACTGAATTCTGCCAACAGCCTGAAAAAGTAGGAAGTAGGTTCTTTCCCGGAGCCTCCAGGTAAGAGCTTAACTCCGCGGAGACCTTACTTACAGCCTGTAAGACTCTGAGCAGAGAACCAGTCCGGCGTGCCCGCAACACTAACCTAGAGCATCACATGCTGATAAGCTTCTGCGTGTATGCTCAGTCACTCAGTCATGTCTGACTCTTTGCAATTCTGTGGATTGCAACCTGCCATGCTCCTCTGACCATGGGTTTTTCAGACGAGAATACTGGAACAGGTTGCCATTTCCTCCTCCAGGACACCTTCCCAACCCAGGGGTTGAACCCACATCTCCTATGTCTCCTGATTGGCAGGCAAATTCTTTTACCACTGAGCCACCTGGGGAGCCCTAATAATCATCTTATTTGTGCTAATTTGCTATGCAGCAATAGAAGATTAATAGAAGTTTATTTTAGATGACGAATACACATACTAACATTTTCATGACACACAAGAAACACATACCATAGTGCAGGGAATTTTAATTCTGGCTGAACATCAGAATCTTGTGGAGCACACTCCAAATATATCCATGCCTGGGCCCACCTCAGAGATGCTGAAACTTAATTGATTTAATTGTTCTGGGATGTGGCCCAGGTATTGGTATTTTTGAAAACTCCCCAGGTGATTCTAATATGCAGCCAAAATTGAAAGCCACTAATATAAAACAAATTATGTACGGGCAAAGAGATGGATGAGAGAGATATCCATCCCATCACCCCTCCGTTGTGAGACAGTTGCCTCAAGCATGTTGGTGACTCTGTCAGGTAGGGTGTTTCAACTGGAAGAAACAACATCCCATCAGCAATGGGGCAACAAGAACATTAGTCTCTCCTTGAATGGGAAATCCAGATATGAGGGGTTTCATAGCTGGTGAGTTCAGTGGCTCTGCATAACTGTCTTTGCTCTGCCATCTTTAGCACGTGGGCTTTTCTCCCAGTTACTTCATGGTACTAAGGTGGTGGTTCCTGATTTGTACACCACGTATCACTTGCCACATACAAAGGAAGTGAATTCTCCTCATGTATTCCCTTCTAGCAGGGAAAGAAAACTTCCCCAAAGCCCTCCCAGACTTTTGCTCAATTCTGTTGGCAAGAATTGGGTTACATTTCCAGGTACTCACTGTCTGAGAGACTGGAAAAGAAGTACCCAGCATGTTCAGCCTCTGTAGTGGGAAGTGGACTCTCCTAGCAAAATCTCAGTAGGGGAAGGTGTGTAGAAGGTTACTGGGTAGATGACCAAACACCTTGATTCTTTCATGCACCTCCTTATGCTCATCTAAAGATACATATTCATGTATCTCTATATATAGCTCCTTATGCTCATCTAAAGATACATATTCATGTATCTGTATATACAGGTGCATGCATAAATAGAATTACATCATAGATGGTCTTTACTGTGGTCATTCTTCCTCTCACATTCTACTATTGTTATTATAATAGTTTTAACTATTTTATTTCAGCCTAACATCAAATGTTGACACCTGATGTTTATCCTTTAGTAATTCCTTCAGTGCCTAATATAAATCATCAAAGAATGCATATACTTATGTGTGGGAAGGGGGTTGTCATTCTTTATACATCAAAAGAGGATAGTATTATGGCAACTCTGTAAGGTATATACAGAGATTTTTTTTAATTCATCTCTAAATATTGCCTGTTACTGTCCAAATTTTCTCAGTTTTCCCTCCATTCTCTCCTTCAACTTCTATCAAAGAGTCCAGTTAAAACAGTACAGGGACTTCCCTGACCGTCCAGTGGTTAAGATTCCATGCTTCCAAAACAAGGAGTGACCATTAGATCCCTGATCAGGGAACTAAGATCCCACACACTCTGTGGCGTGGTCAAATAAATAAGAAAAATAATTGTTGCCTACTTAAAAAAAACATGAGTATAGATCTTTTAGCCTTTCATGCTTTTTGTCTGGGATGTCAGGGCAACATAGTTCTGAAGTAAAGTATTTTCTAACTAATCCTCTATCTTTCAACTAGTTGCTTGTGCTTAGAAAAGTTGTCTGGATCTCCTGATACTCTCATTTAGCTGTTAAGGTCCTTCAGTCTCTTTCTACTTTCCCAATGAAAGCCAGTAATTAATTTTGTCCCTTCTAAGCTGCTGGAAGATCCATTTTCTCCTAGGGGATGATGTTTTGAATTTCCAAAGATGCCATGTTTCCTCATGACGTTTGCTACCCGAATGGTAGAAGTCCCCTGTTGCAGGCTAGAGAGAAATCCATTCTTTCCAGATTCCCTTCCTTCTTTTCCCATGTCTATTCCAACATGAAAGGGAGTTTCTTCACAAAGCTCTAAAATACAACCATTTTGCTGAGGAGTTTTGTCCTGTTTTGTTATGTGACTGTCTGTTTTTAGGAGCGATGGCCTCTTCTGTTATCTTTTGATCAGATGTGAACAAAACCAAACAGTTGTCAAACAAATTTATATATATTTAATAAACCTGGATCCATTCTGTATTTTTTCTAAACAATTCCCTAAATATAATGATGTCTGAGTAAAGGAGAGAAGAAAAAAAGCAAAACATCTGATCCCTGGAAAAGGCATAAAACCATTTAAAAAAGATTGCAACAGAATTGACTCCTAGACACCTTCAGTTTCTTGCACTGGACAATAACTTTGTCAGACTAGCACCTGATCAGATTCTAATAAAGGCCCAGAGCAGCCAGGATCTCAAAAAGTTTTAACCAATTTATTTTTAGTAAGCCCAGGCCACCCATTTTAGGTACTAGAGATTTAGAAATTAAAATGATTTATTTGAGGTGATTTTATATGTAAAGATGAGAGAAGTATTCTTCCTCTACAGATATTTCTTCATTCCCTGGCAGTAGGTGACCAATCTAAAACTAAAAGACACAAGTCCAGTTATGTGATTAATTTAAATTTTTTCAACAATGGGGGTAATTTTCTCTTCAGTGGTTTCTGTCCCCCTTGTGCATTTGCCAAAGAATGCTCAAACTACTGCACAACTGCACTCATCTCACACGCTAGAAAAGAAATGTTTAAATTCTCCAAGCCAGGCTTCAGCAATACATGAACCATCAACTTCCAGATGTTCAAGCTGGTTTTAGAAAAGGCAGAGGAACCAGAGATCAAATTGCCAACATCTGCTGGATCATGGAAAAAGCAAGAGAGTTCCAGAAAAACATCTATTTCTGCTTTATTGACTATGCCAAAGCCTTTGATTGTGTGGATCACAATAAACTGTGGAAAATTCTTCAAGAGATGGGAATACCAGACCACCTGACCTGCCTCTTGAGAAACCTATATTCAGGTCAGGAAGCAACAGTTAGAACTGGACATGGGACAACAGACTGGTTCCAAATAGGAAAAGGAGTATGTCAAGTATATTGTCACCCTGCTTATTTAACTTATATGCAGAGTACATCATGAGACATACCTGGCTGGAGGAAGCATAAGCTGGAATCAAGATTGCTGGGAAAAATAGCAATAACCTCAGATATGCAGATGACACCACCCTTATGGCAGACAGCGAAGAAGAACTAAAGAGCCTCTTGATAAAAGTGAAAGAGGAGAGTGAAAAAGTTGGCTTAAAGCTCAACATTCAGAAAACGAAGATCATGGCATCCGGTCCCATCACTTTATGGCAAATAGATGGGAAAACAGTGGAAACAGTGGCTGATTTTATTTTTCTGGGCTCCAAAATCACTGCAAATGGTGATTGCAGTCATGAAATTAAAAGACACTTACTCCTTGGAAGGAAAGTTATGACCAACCTAGACAGTATATTAAAAAGCAGTGACATTACTTTGTCAACAAATGTCCATCTAGTCAAGGCTATGGTTTTCCAATGGTCATGTATGGATGTGAGAGTTGGACTGTGAAGAAAGCTGAGCACTGAAGAATTGATGCTTTTGAACTGTGGTGTTGGAGAAGACTCTTGAGAGTCCCTTGGACTGCAAGGAGATCCAACCAGTCCATTTTAAAGGAGATCAGTCCTGGGTGTTCATTGGAAGGACTGATGTTGAAACTCCAATACTTTGTCCACCTGATGCAAAGGGCTGACTCATTGGAAAAGACCCTGATGCTGGGAGGGATTGAGGGCAGGGGGAGAAGGGGACGATAGAGGATGAGATGGTTGGATGGCATCACTGACTCAAAGGACATGGGTTTGGGTGGACTCCGGGAGTTGGTGATGGACAGGGAGCCCTGGTATGCTGCAGTTCATGGGGTCGCAAAGAGCTGGACACGACTGAGCTGAACTGTGCATTTTAGGCTTATTTTCAGAGAATAAGAACTTCACACTGAATTGGCTTGGTTGCTGACACACTCGATATAAGTTAGACCATCAGAAATACCAATGAAAAAATATGATACATACAGCTTAAATGCCGATATAGAGGTTGAATTCTATTTTAGCTGGCTACATTGGTTAAAATTACCCCCAAAGTTTTTTTAATCCCTTTAAGGTGGTCCATACTTTAATAGAGAGGAGAGGCAAAATCAGTTTCTTCAAAGGGAGAACCTGTTAAGTTGAGAAAATTCACTTTAAAAAAGGGAGGGGTTCGGTGGGAGGGGTGAGGGGGGAATCACAGGGAATTTTGGAAGGGGTGTAGCTTTCCTGACAGCCCTAATTGGCATGCTGTCTCAGAGGAGAGGGTTTTGCTCTACTAATTATTTTGTATTTTCACAGGTTGTCATCACGGTAACAATCTGATTGTCCTCAGAGCTACCTGTCCTCTGTTCATGCGCGTCCTAGCTTTCTGTTGTTCTGGAATCCAGGGAGGAGAAGACAAAGGCGAAAATGGGCCTTTCCAGGTTTCTGTGTTCATGCCCTTGGAGAAGACGGAGGCTGCGGAAGCTTCTCCTTTCTGAGGTGCTGTTCTGGACTCTCAGCATCTGTTCCTGCCCCGGCTCAGCCACTGCCTGGGCCTCTCTGCCTGGGCCCCAGGTGTTCCCTTGGAAGCCTCTGTTCTGCCTTTTGGGATTTTCAGTTTTCATATTCCATCACGTCAGTCTTAGGATCTCCAGCTAAAATCGAAATACACTGTTTAGACACCTTAGAAACCAAAGCATACCGAGGTCGACCATCATGATGACGTCTCCCTCTCAGCTAAATCAAAGCTTCATGGAGTTTGTTTCCAGCAGTGGACAGAAGTCACCTTTTCTTGAGACCAGATAACTAATCAAAATCAGGGGCTGTCTCCCGGATTTTTTTTTTTCCTTTTTAAAGTGAACTCGTGTGTGTGCATGTGTGCCCAGTCACTCATTCATGTCAATCTTTGCAACCCTATGGACTGTAGCCTGCCAGGCTCCTCTGTCCATGGAATTTTCCCAGGCAAGAATACTGGAGTGGGTTGCCATTTCCTTCTCTAGGGTATCTTCCCCTCCAAGGGATCTAAACTGCATCTCCCACATTGGCTGGCAGGTGGATACTTTACCACTGAACCACAGGAAAGCCTAAAGCAAACTTAGCAACATATATGTTTGAATGAAGTACATTTCAAAATATATTACTTTTAATGATTACAACCACTTTTTAGTATTTTGTGTATTTCTTTCCAGACTCCCTTTTATATTTAAAATAATTTGAATTCCATTGCTTTCTTCAGTTAAATATTTTACTATTTTCATTAAATAAATGTATGATAGTTATGTAAATTAATCCAACATCAAGAGTTCAACAGTTTCCACCTTTCTTGAGATGTGTTGCATGGGTAATTGGAAATAATAGATTAGTAAGTCCTGGTATTCAGATGGGCTTATTCAGGGGACAGCCTTCACTTGGGCAGTCTGACCAGGCTGTCATCAAGTCAGGTTGAATTTTAAGGTTCGATTTAAACTTTATGAGTTGCCGCAGGTTTGGAACTGACCAGCAAACATCCAGGTTGCCCAGACCAGCGAATGGTCTTGTCTCTCAACCTGAAATGTCCTTGAATTTTGGAACCTATCTCAAACTCCAAACACCTGCTAACACCTGAGGTTTTCAAGTTTGCAAAAGTACCCCAAAGTTCCGTTTCTTTTTTTACACTTTCTAAAACTCTCCAATCCTTTGGCATGCTCCATTCAGAATGTTAAAGAACTCTCTAATCCCCTAGATGGAGAACCTGATTTGAAAATGTGAAGTGGTAATGTCTGGCCAGAGCCTGCCACCTGAATTAGAATAAAACCCCCAAGACAGTCTTCAAATTTGACGCTTTGATAGACATTTTCTATGGGCTTATTGCAGACCTCACAGAAGGCTAGGTAGCTCATATCATCAGAATACATTCTCCTTCAAGATGAAGTCTGACTCCTCTAGCTCCACCAACCATAGGGAAAAGTGAAAAAATATAACTGTGTTTAACTCCCAATCTACAACCCCAGCTCAATGTAAAAGAAATTCCAAAATAAGAAATAAAGTGAATTCTCTCCAAAGACTCTCTGACAGTTCACAGATGTAGGTCTGGCATGATGCCCAGAAACTTAGATGGGTACAATTTGGTCACATCAGGTTAATTTCTTTTAACGTCTCTAAATATATCCTCTTTGGTTGCTTTCAGCCTACAGTACTGCATCAACTCAATTCAGGGATTTTTTTTTTTTTCAGAGTAATTGATTTGACATGTTTATTATGACGGCCAAGCATGTGACTGATTGACTAAATGTTTCATTTTTCACTCCATGTTTGGCACATACCCGCGGACACTGTAATTATCCTACCCTTTTTGTCTCTCCTCATTATACGTGAAATGCAGAGAGAGGCCACCCTTTCTGATTGAAAACTGATATTCTCTTTCAGCCCTTTCATGGAGTGTGCTGCTTTGCACACAGGGCCTGAGTGTGAAAATACATGAGTTAGCCCTGATTTGTAAATTGGCTGTCATCTATGTTTCCATAGTTGTCACAGGCCCGCTGATCTCAATTTCTGTACCTTGAAAATGGGAAGGACAAATCTTATCCTTTTCCAACATAAAGCATTACTGTTGTTGTTGTTGTTTTAGTTGCTAAATCATGTCAGACTCTTGCGACCCCATGGACTGTAGCCCGAAAGGCTTCTCTGTCCGTGGGATTTCCCAGAAAAGAATACTGGAGTGGGTTGCCATTTCCTTCTCCAGGGGATCTTTCCAACCCAAGGATCAAACTCATGTCTCCTGCTTTGCAGGTGGATTCTTTACCACCGAGCCACCCTATTGGAAAGCACAGATATAGTATCTCCATCAGTATAGAAAGTTCTGCTGGACTGGGCTGTCTGACACTGACACATCTTCCCTCTCACAGATTCTCTAACTGGCCTTAAGTCAGCCTTACAGTAACATCAGGTGAATCCATCTCACACACATGAACAGCAGTCCAAAGTAACAGTGCGTATGTAACAAATGACATATTATCATACTCTTCTTCTCCCACACCCAGCACTAGTGGCTAAAATTAGCCAAAGTACATGCTGCAGAGAGATTTATCAATCAATAATCAATACCTAATTTTAAAAAGAATTATATCATGGGACAGAGTCTAGAAATATTCTATTTTCCTTAATATGTGAGTCCCTGTAGATCCATGGTCTGGATATCCAGGATTTGAGTGCCCTCCCCCATCCTCTCATCCCCTGATTCCTCTGTGAATTAAAGATTGATTTTATTATCTGCCCAGTTTCTCCTTGTTTATGGCTTCACATCTATTGGATAAAGAATGCAATGTTAGCAGATATTTAAGTGTTTTGCATGTTATATATGCAAAAAAGGTAAGCATCAAATATAAACACAAGCTGATTGACTTAAGATGCATTGTTTTCATGCCTTATTTTATTGCCAATCTCACATATCTCACATCTAACATGGAATAGGCCTCTCACAGTCATAAAAGGCCTACAAACCAAGCTATTGAAAGAGTAATATTTAAGCGCAGCATTCATAAAATAGCTAATGGTATTATAGAGTTGACAGATACCATAGAACTGTCAGAGAAATGGATGTTGAACCATCTCCTTTCAAAAATAAGAAAACAAATCAAGAGAGGGAACCTTCCTATACTGTTGGTGGGAATGTAAATTGGTACAGCCACTGTGGAGAACAGTATGGAGGTTCTTTAAAAAATTAAAAATAGAGCTACTATATTTTGCAATCCCACTTCTGGGTGTATATCCAGAGAAAAAAAATGCCCCCAAAAGATAAACACACTCCAGTGCTCATTGTGGCACTGTTTACAATGGCCAAGATATGGAAACAACCTAAATGTCCATTGATAAAGGAATGGACAAAGAAGATGTACATATATACGACGAAATAGTGCTCAGCCATTAAAAAGAATCAGACAATGCCATTTGCAGCAAGATGGATGGATCTAGAGATTGTCACACTGAGTAAAGTTGTCAGACAGAGAAAGAGAAATATTGCATATCTCTTATATGTAGAATCTAAAAAAATGATACAAATAAATTTATTTACAAAGTAGAAACAGACTCACAGACTTATAGAATGAACTTATGGTTGCCAATGGGGAAGGGTGGAGGAAGGGATAGGTAGGGAGTTTGGGATGGACATGTATTCATTGTTAATATTTAAAATAAATAACCAACAAGGCTACTGTATAGCACAGGGAACTCTGCTCAGTATTATGTAACAATCTAAATGGGAAGATAATTTGAATAAGACTAGATCCATGTATATGTATAACTGAATCACTTTGCTATACACTGGAAACTAACACAACATTGTTAATCAACAGCACTCCAATAAAAAATAAAAAGTAAAGAAAAGAGAGGTACAGCGCTGCAGTGACTTGATGAAATGTGGAGTCAGGATTTGAATCCAGCTCCCAGACCTGGACCCTGAGCTATTTTGGACACCTTGTTCTTTGCCCTCCCGTAACAAGGAGAATGAAGGAGAAGAGCTAGGAGGGCAGGAGAAGAAAGTTGGCTTCTCTCAGCAGGAAGGTGAGTCCTTCTGGTACCTGGCCAGCACCTAGGTGATCCTTGCATGGGAGACATTTCTTCTTAGCCTGAACCAGCATTTCATTTGTCTTATTTCCCAGAGTAACCTAAATGCCAACCAATGGGATTTCTGGCACCACCACCACTCTGGTATGTCTTGGTTAATTCATTTGTTTCTTTACAAAGCCTTCCTTATGAAAAGCTCCAAGTTCTCTAACCCCATTTCTTTCAAATGGCATCTAAGCATTTACCTTGAGGATTCATAGATATGATTTAAAGGGTCTGTAAATCTCCTGAAAAAAAAAAAAAAGAAATTCAGCTCTCAGTCCATACCATTTATTAAGTTATCAAAGATGTCCACGATTGAAAAAGGCTAAAATCTACCATAAAGGGAAAAGAGAAAGATGCACTTTAGAACAAAAAAATCGCTGTACCCAGGAAAACTGGTATAATGGCCAGGCAGTATGATAAACATCAACTTAATAGAGATAGACAATGGAAATGAAAGAGAATATAATGCTCAAAAAGCCAAGGAGAAACAAGGCTGAAGATACATTTCCCTTATTGTCTCTTCCTTCATTTATTTTTCCAAATCCAATGACAGCAGCTACTAACTCATGCATGCTAAGAGAACCAAATGGAATCATGATTTTACCTCCCATCTCAATACCTGAGGAACATATATCTTACTACAGTCTTATTCAACTGAAATGATGGAATTGAGAAACATCCTGTACCAAACAGCAATAAATATTCACAGGAACCTGATTTACCAGTTATAATTTTAGACTAAAATGATATTAAAAATTTCATGTGAGAATACAAATCACAAATTTTAAAAATGCCTGTTGAACTCTTTGACATAAATCACAGCTATATCCTCTTTGACCAGATTCCTAGAGCAATGGAAATAAAAACAGAAATAAACAAGTGGGACCTAATTAAACTTAAAAGCTTTTGCATAGCATAAGAAACTATAAACAAGATGAAAAATCAACCCTCAGAATGAGAGAAAACAATTGCACATGAAACAACTGACAAAGGACTAATCTCCAAAATACACAAACAGCTCACGCAGCTCAATACCAGAAAAACAAACAGTGCAATCAAAAAGTAGGCAGAAGACCTAAACAGACATTTCTCCAAAGATGACATATGGATGGCCAGAAAACACATGAAAAGATGCTCAACATTGCTCATTGCTAGACAAATGCAAATCAAAACTACAATGAGATATCACCTCACATTAGTCAGAATGGCCATCATCAAAAAATCTACAACCAGTAAACGTTGGAGAGGGTGTCGAGAAAAAGGAACCCTCTTGTACTGTTGGTGGGAATGTAAACTGATACAGCCACTATGGAGAACAGTGTGCAGATAGACTCCTTAAAAATCTAGGAATAAAACTATCATATGACCCAGCAATCCCACTACTGTGCTTATACCCTGAGAAAGCCATAACTGAAAAAAACAGGTACCCTGATATTCATTGCAGCAATATTTACAATAGCTAGGACATGGAAGAAACCGAGATGAATGAATAAAGAAGATGGAAGCTTGGTACGTATAACCATGGAATATTACTTAGCCATAAAAAGGAATGTACTTGAGTCAGTTCTAGTGAGGTGGATGAACCTAGAGCCTGTTATACAAAGTGAAGTTAAGTTAGAAAGAGAAAACCAAGTAACATATAGACACATACACATGGAACATAGAAAAACGGTACTGATGAACCCATCTGCAGGGCAGGAACAGAGATGCAGACATAGAGACAGACTTTGGACACTGCAGGGGAAGGAGAGGGTGGGAATAACTAAGAGTAGCATTGGAACATTTACATCACCATATGTAAACCAGATAGCGAGTGGGAACTTGCTGTGTAAAACAGGGAGCTCAACTGGGTACTCTGCGGCAAGTTCTGATGGGGGGTGGGGAGAGGTTTCAGAGGGAGGGGATACATGTCTACTTATGGCTGATTCACGTTGTTGTACGGCAGAAGCCAACACAATATTGTAAAGCAATTATCCTCCAATTAAAAAGAAATTTTCTAAAAAAGTTAAAAAAAGAAAAGCCTGTTGAACTAACAATACGTGGACAAGTTGAGCCACTGGGATGTTGGCCTGAAGAATTTGACTGTTAAATAATACAGTTCACCTGGTTTTCTGTATTGTACATTTTTCAGGGGCTCTGATGATCAGTATCAGCCTGCCAGAAGAGCAATGTGTAATAACCATGACTTGGTGGCAAGTATTCTAGGTAAGAATATTTTGGTATATTTTAAAAGAAGCTCTCACTGGTGTTGACTGACTTAAAGATATTTAAAAATATGACACCTTATAAACCTCTTGCACATCTAGAGGCAGAATATAATGATTTGTATATTTTATTTTGACTTTACATGCGGTGTTAAAAACCCAAAGTACATATTATTTACACATCCACAATACAAGTTTACAAGATATCTATACATGTTAAAGTACTCTATAAAACAGTATAGAGCCACTTCACTTTAGGGTTACTTTTTATGCCGTACCATTAAAAAAGATACAATCTGTGTTTACCTTTGCACAAATGAATAAAGCATTTAAAGATTAAATTAACAGGAGAGAGACTAGATTTTATGTTAGAAATCTCAACATAAACACTGATAGAACTCACATTACAAACTACAAGGCAGCACAATGTTAGAAAATGTTATCCGGGTTCACATACAGTTACTGTTCCATTTTCCGCACGCCGGGATTAATATTGGCAGGGTGAATTCGAACACGTTTGTTGGCGGTGGACTGAGTAGTGTTTATCGTTGGTTGGTTTAAATTATTATCAATCTGTATTATTTTAGTTTCAAAGCTGAAGTGTTGCAAAAACAGAAGTTTTAGCTTTTGAGCTTCCAGAGACCTCAGGGATTCATGTTCTTTATAAAACAATATTCTCAAAAGAAAAGAATAACTGCATCCGTATTCTACATTCTGTATAAAAATGCTCTGGTCTTTTGCAACCCATCCTCCCCCAAGTAATAAGATATCATCACAGGAAACCAGTTGAACTTATTTGTCTGACTAAGTCAGGAGCATTCCTCTGCCTTGATACTTTCTAGATGAGGTTCAATAAACCGTGGTGTGCAGCATATTAACTGAAAGAGTCGTCAGGGTTGCACATCATCAACCGTAAGTGGCTTCTGCAAAACTACGAATAAATGACTCTATATGGTTTCTGCAGGTGTCACATTACCCGGGAAACCTCATTTGACTTCACATTATCACTGATTCATCCTTAGTGAAAGCAGGAGTGGAATGTTTATCATGGCAAAGGATGTAATGCGGCTATCTGGATGGATTGCTTTACAGTTAATTGTTCTAGGTTGTTGTTATGATTTTTTTGAAAAGTCTTTTCAGGTGCTGGTTGAAAAACATGTACAACTGGCACTCAGTAAATGATGTGCTATACTGAAAACACTTGACATATTCGAGTACTTCTATCATTCTCATGAATAAGGCACAAAATGCACAGATTCAGGTAAACTCACATGTAATATTTACAGTATACTGTCGTTACCTGCATGACTTAGGAGAAAGTTCTCACATCACACAACACAGACAACATGATTGCACCACTGTTAAGTTCCCATAGACTGTTCCTGTTAAGCCAACTATGAGCCTCTCACATTCCCTTCTTTTGTCTTCTGTTTTGTATGTGTGTGTGGTTCTTTTTTTTTTTCCCATCTTGGGGTTAGAGGGGAATTAAAACAAGAGGAATTTTACTACAGGGGAGAAACCAAACACAATAAAAATAAAACCTTGTTAGTGTGTCCAAGGTTAACAGAGTCACTGGGGCTTGGATTCACAGTGGACTGGTGAATTTTACTACTGAAACTGGTGGATAAATTAAGGATACCTCTTAACGTCTCTATCTCCTTAAGCTGGCAAGGCTGTAATCGAAGTTTCAGTGAATAGCAGCACAAAATTACTTAGTACTCTTACATTCTGGCATTGGGTAACATGGAAGTCGAGTTAATCATTTTGACTGTCAAAATCAGCCTTGGCTTTCTTTCTCAAAGCTGAACCCAATGGACTGCTGTGGGAAGAAATTATTGTCTCTTGTTCAGTCATGCGCGATGTAAACAACTCCATAGCACAAAAAGATGCAATGGGCACCGAAACAAATGCTAGTGGGGACAGAACACACACACACTCACACACACTCACACACACACGCACACATACATGCACACGCAACACAGTTCCTTGGTGGCATGGAAAAAAATGCCACACATGAAAAAGATGCTACAGTTTGGGTCAAAGACTGAATTTTTAGCAAATTGTTTGGTAATCTACAAGTTCGTTTCTTTGAGACATTACCTTTTTTTTTTTTTTGACATTTGTGCAAGAGGCAAGGTGAATGCATACATATTAAAATGTTCACATTTAATGGGAAGACCACACAAAATGGCAGTCTAAGTTGAACCCATTTTCAAGTATTTGCTCACAGACAGATTCTTCTGAGCACTGGATCAGCTCTTTATACTGGTTACAGGTAGCCCCTCAGAGCCACACATCTCTTTAGCTTCAAACAAAAGAAATGGAATGACCAGCACCTTCCTTTGTTTTCAGGCAAGTACACAGAAGCCTTGCTGCAGTAGCTACATATGGCAAGTTCTGATGTTGCCAAAGTTAGGAAGAGTTTCTTTGGCCACTTGCTTCTCTTGAAATACAAGCGAGTCTCTTTTCTTAAGGTACCCTTACCATATCATCCTCTCAACAACATAGACAGGATAAAGCCACGCAAGGAAGGGCACACTTGAGGCCTAGTAAGTGTATTTGTTCAGTGGTCTGACGGAGGTGGTCTGAGGAACAAATGAAGGCTTTGGTGGCACGTCAGGTTTTAAGGACGGTGTCCTCTTTAGTCCCGTCCGCGGAAGGGTGCCATTACTGGTGTAGCTGCTCTGTCTGGAGAGTGAAGGCTGTAGGTGAACACTCACTGGTGCTCCCTGAATATAGTCCACCTTTGCCCCTGCAGGGGTGGGCATGTACCCTCCACGGTTCATACTAGGCTGTCTAGATAACAAAACACCATTTGGTGAACTTAAGTTTTTAGGCATAGCCGATATAGAGTGCCTCTGGGATGAATTTTTATGATAACCCCTCTGTCTTTCCAAAGAAGTCATCGGAACTCCAGGAGTGGTGGGAACATCCACTCGCTTGGTTGGGCTATTTCTGGGAAGAGTCGAGGGAGGAGAGTAGAGAGATGCCTCGCGATTAGGGACCTTGGGCGGGACTTCAGACATAGGTCCCACAGGATCCAGCATTAGGGTCTGGTGGGCCATCTGGATGTCTCCCATGATGGCTTTGGGGTTACTGTTTGGGTCATTTAGATGCTTCAGGAGATCATTGAGGGTATTTCTGGAATCCACAGAACGCCGGTGATCTCTTTTACTGGCTGACTTTGTAAGAGGGTGGTCAATGTTTTGAAGCTTCTTTTCAGCTTTGTGAGCATTGGAGTTTGAGAAAGAAGTGTTGTAGTCATGGGTAGCATTAGGAAGAACAATGGCGCTGGGGATATGCCCGTGACTTAGTGGGGAATGTGGTGGAGGACTAGAAGGAAAAAACTGTGGGGTTTCTTTCCTCGAAGCTCCATGGCCATGGGCCTTTTCTGAGTGGCTCTTCATGGCCTGCAGGGTCTTCTGGTGAAGCACAGGTGTAGACTCAGGAGTGGGGAGAGCAGCCAACTCAGGAGGTTGGCCTCGATGGTCCATGACCATGGATTTTGTATCTCCATTGGGTGGCAGCTCTTTCCGACTGGTCAGCAGGTTACTATATAATTTGGGAGAATCGATATTCTGTTGATATTCCTTGACGGGGCTGTCAAAGAGACCATTCAGCTTGGCAAAACTTCCACTGGAGTCTGTGCATGACTGGGCAGATTCTGCATCTTTATGGATCTTTCTGTTTTTCCGAACAAACATGTCACGGTAACAGTAGACTGCCACACCTGCAATGAACGCACCCAAGACAAAAGCTGCAAAGACACAGGTGATGAGGACATTCATGTGGACCATCTGGTTGGCCTCTCCAGACTGGACTTCCCACCGTACACCTGCAACAGACACACAGGAGAAGAGTCTGAGTGGGGAGCTTCTTTACAACTGTATTAGCCAGCAAATGGCTTGCCTTGAATTAACACTACCTTCACATGGTCCATATGCTTAGCTTGGAGAGTGAGGTGGACTCCCAAATCTCATTTTGTTTCTTTAATCACAATAGGGTCCCCAGAGACACTTACAATTGCTACCAATAAAGGATAACTCTTCCATTGATCTGTATTATGTATTAGTCTTTTCCCTTCCAATCCCTCTTAAATAGCTGTTATATAACATACAAAATTTTAAGCATTTCTATCTAAAAATTAGGGCTAGAAATTATATATTTTCTAACTGGCCCATTTTAAATTCATAATATGTTTTTCTTTCTCATGATTTTCTCTTAATTCATAAATCAGCATTAAAGGGCAGTTACTGGGATTAGGGAAATGTATGAATCTATATAAATACACATTTTGATAAAATAATTATGCTAAGACAATTATGCTCTTCTTAATTAGCATGAAACTATATAATTTGTTCACAAACTAAAAGCATCTGCTTAGTCACTGTTAGCTACAAATACAACCTTTCCTGTTTGCTTTTTTTTTTCATTCCATCTTGGAGTGAAGCACTCTTGAATTGTCTGCTATGAAAAAAATCCAGACAGTCTAAGGAAGTATACTATATATTAGAGTTAAATGATATTATCCAATTGTTTTGAGATATTTTAGGAGATATTTAAATTAGACTAGAAGAAGAAGAATTAGTTTGTAATTATTGCTTTTTTTAATGCAACCACAGACATTTAGAGATGTTAGTTTAAGAGGTATCCAAGTCTGTTACATGCTATAAACACAGCTATCCCAGAATAAGGTAAGTCAGAGTGAATTGAAGATTCTGTTGCTCCAGGTTAGTAAGTACTAAGGCCTTCAAACATTAGTTGTTTTTAATCAATGTTGAGGGCAATGGAATTCAGTGGCAATGTGAAAGACAAAGAAAAGTAGAGAGAAGTGGAATCATGAAAGAAAATAAAAGAGGAAGAATGATTATAAAATTGTTTACAATGAAAACATAAAAATCCAAAATCAACAGACATAAATCATAAATGACAATGCACTGCCATAAAAACTGATTGGAAACCTGATACCACAGTTTAGTAAGCACTAAAGAACAGATTTTTTTTCCCCCCAGAGTCATAGATCTTTAATAAGGTAATTCAACAGGCAGCTATTTGATAACTGCTTCTATTATGGGACGAAAATGATAGTTCCGGACAAGTGCTCTGTTATGTTTTATTGTGTGTGGTGTTGAACAACTTGGTGCCTGGCATATATCAATACTTCTCAGATCACATTGTAAACTGGAACTAAACAAAAGACTGGGAAAGGCTCCTAAATAAAACAGCCAGTATCAGGATATTGGCAATTAATGAGTTTTGTTTTGGGATGTTGCCCGGGTGGCCCTCGGCATTTTCTGATATCCAGCAGGGTCCAGCTTCTTGAGACAGAAGCCACCGTGGGTTACATTGTCTGAGTGGCTGTTTCACCAACTCTTTCAGCTTTCCACCTCTGTCGCCGTTAAGGAATGCACTCCACGTAACCACAGAAGACCGGAGCGACCGCGGCCAGTGGAGGCGGTGAGAGTAGCAGAGGTGGCTCCATCTGGGTTCACCTCCATCCACTCCTCAGAGATATTAGGAATCAGGTTTCCACTCAGTGAGAGACGAGTTCCCTGGTGAGGCCTTACCCTTTGGGATACCTGATAAAGGATCAGTAAAATCAGAAGTGTTTGGGTCATCTTGAACTACAAATTTCCGGGAGCTGGTCAGTTTAGGTCTCCAGGTATCAATCACTTTAGGTGTAATTTCTGGGATACTTGCCATTGTGGTAACAGAAGATGAAGATACCTCCATGTCTGTGGTGGCAAACAGATTTTTATTAACGTGGGTAATGTCAGCCCGTTGTTTCTGACTGGACTGTGGTATTTTCAAGTAAAGTTTAAGCAAATTTTATGAGAAAGCCTGTTCGAGGATTTCATCAAAACACATCTAAGGAGATTACACCAAATCCCTTTCTTGCAAGGGAAAAAGAAAAACTAAAAATGAATCATAAAGACACATGAAGCAGATTTCAAATTTGAAGACACTCAAAATACTCCTACTGAAAACCTCTGGGGTGATTAATGACACTCATGGAAAAGGTAGTATGAATCCCACAGACTGTGATTTCCTCATCTTTTTGTGGGACAGCATCATTTCATTTCTTTTTGTGTATTTTTAAAAAATAATTGTGATTGATGGTTGGAAGCTGTATATCTTTCACTGGGGAACCTAGAGTGTAACTTCATCAGAAAGCACCTGGTTGGTTCTGCATAAACACTCGATTTTGGACTTGACAAACAGGCTGTCCTGCTTTCGCATAGACCTCCGGCCCATCTGTAGACTCCTGAGTGCACTGAGGAGTCACTGTCCATGGGGAAGCACTGAAGCTTTCCAGAATGCGCGCGGAGTTTTTTCCCCAAAGAGTAAGAAGCAACTCATGCACAAGAAATGGCATTTACGAGCTGATTAAGGGTGTCCTGATACATAGGATCTACCATTCTTTTCTCCCCTCTGAGGAATGAAACAGCTAGTGAATTTTAGAACCAGCGACAGGATCGGGAGTAACTTAACCTCTTAGTTCGTCTATTACTGAGTTCTGCCAAGCAGATTTTCCATCAAAATGGAAGTGTATGATTTTAGGCGAAAACTCCGGAGACCCAAATTCAGACTGGTACAATGGTCACAGATGAAGACTCCAGAACAGATGAAGACAAGGCGGGGGCGGGGAGGCACAGGGAACCCAGTGGACGTCTTAATACATCAGAAACCAGCTTCATTTGATGGGGACCTTCTTCACACCATTGAGATCACAGCATTCAAAGGTTCCAGGGATTACCACAAACCATTCCAAAAAAGATCTCTAAAATTTATAAATACACATTTTGGGGAAATGTGTATTTGTTTACTAGGTCTTAGGAAAGGTGAGGAGAGAAGGGGGAAATAATGAAGTTCTGCCATCCATTAAAAATAGATGGCTGCAGGGAACATTCATGATGCACACGGGTGAGAGAAGAAAGCTCAGGTGGACGAGCGTGCAGCTGGAATGCAGCCTATGTTAATCCATTGGATTTTTCTTAAAGGATGTGCGCCTTGGTCAATGATGGACTATTAACATGCTACACAAGGTGAAGTGCTGAGTAAGAAAAAGTCTTTGGGACCATCAGGGGGTTATGAGTCAAAGCACAAAAATGAGGGGCTGCCAAACTGCGCAAAAGGAGGGGAGAAGGGGCTGAAAATGCTGAACTGAAGGAAAGAAAAGGTTTGTTAATTCAAAAAAATGAAAAAAAACTAACCAGATGTTGGACCGCCAAATATTTTGTAACCTGGTGTAGTTGAAGTAGGCAAAATTTCTAAAAGAATTAAAGGAACAAGTAATCAGTAAGAAGTAACCAAAAGAAAGCAAAAATTTACGAATTCCATTAACTCAAAAAGTCAAAAGAAAGGACTATAAATTAAAAAATGAACCTACTGGTTAGACTACCTTTCTCTAGATTTCCTATGGAATTGTAAATGGTGAAGGTAAAAAAAAAAAAGTAAGATTCTTCTCTAACTTATCCCCATGATCAAACAGCTCAGCTTTTGCGAAGTTCAAGTTAAATGCTAGGTGGCATGTGTACTGAGTCATTATAAAAGGCTGATTGTAAAATAATGTTCACGTGCAAATGTGGTCCAAAAGAAGTGCCAGGAGGGAAAGGAAGATTCGGTCTTACCGTGGCAGTCCCCTAGATGGGCCGTGTTGCCATATTCTGTGTCTTGTTCAAATCCTCCAGCGCTGTGGTTATGGAAAGCAAACAAGTCTTCAGTTAACAGCCTTCATAGGAACACAAGTGACAACCAGAGCAGAACCAAGAACACAGACAGATTAGTAAGAATGAGCAGAGAGAGAAAAATGGACATTTCAACATAGCTTGCGAAGATGAATATTTGTATTCAACATTTAGGAACTAGAGTGTTTAAGAGAGCAGAAGAGAATTGTTTTCTTTCTCGCCATCTATTCTTTTCCCTTAAGTATTAGACTGTCTACAATCTCCTTCGCCTGTCATAGCTCCAGATTTTCTGTTTTTCTTTCTCCCATACAACAACAACAACAACAAAAAGAAAAAAGGAAAGAAAGAAAGAAAAGAAAAAAGAAAAGTAGTGTTATTGGAATTTTTCTACAACCCCTAGTTTTAGAGGCCCTGGAGAAGACAGAAGCACATCTGGAGAAGATCTCAGTTAATGTGACAAAGTGTACTTACAGCATCGCTGGGCTCACTCGACCACAGGCCCCTTGGCTTAACCAGCCACAGTATGGGTCTCGAGATGCAATACAAGACCTGTATGCAACCAGACAGAAGGTAACCTGAATTTTCTCATTATCAAAGGTCATGATCCTGAAAGACCCAGGGCAAGGAAAGAAACATCAGCTTACTTTTTACATGATCCATAACGCTCACAGCGACTGAGGGGGATGCGGATAACGCAGCTAGAGAACGCCACATATAAAGCATGATGGTCTTTATCCAACTGTAATGAGATGACCTTTCTGTCCTCCTCATTTTCAGCATTGCACCTATATTGTGGGAGACATTTTCAAGGTAGATGTTTAGTAAGTCAAGAGCTATATGAACTAGGCGAGGCAAGTGAGGTTTGGCAATTACTGAGAGCTGGGGAGGTGTTAAGGAATACTCTCAGTAGCAAACTAGGCAAGTACACAGTTTAGGATGTAATAATTATGTGATTCATCTTCTACTGCTTTGCATGGTTAGTTAAATTTCAGGCTGGACAAAGGGTTTTTTAAAGATTGGCTTCCTGTTCTGATGATAGAAGGGAATTGCATTTCTTCCCTATAGGGAAGAAAAAGGATAATGTTCTAATGCATTTTAATCTTCCTGTGCTAACTATTTCTAGATCTCTCCTTAGTCTTCTTTGCTCCATTACTCTCATCTATCTCGTTTGTTTTAATGGTTCATATAATTTTTTATATCAGTGGTTGCAAGAATTATGGGGTATATATGTGTGTGTGTGTGTGTGTGTGTGTGTGTGTGTGTGTATCTGCAACCAGCTGTAGCATAGTTCTGGATGCAGCATCCTGAAATAGATCTGTAAGGTAAGAGGGGTTGGGTAAAATATTCTCATTTTCCATAGGTGACAAGGGCTTAATTATTTTTAAATGTATCACTGTCCACCCTCCAAACCCTGAGACTCAGGAAAACACCAAATCCGGGTTTTTATTTCAGTGAGAAAAACAAACAAACCACAATACTAATAAGCCAAACCACTACTAATTTGAGGCTTCCCTGGTGGCTCAATAAGTAAAGAATCCACCTGCAATGCAGGAGACCTGGGTTCTATCCCTGGGTTGCAAAGACCCTCTGGAGAAGGAAATGGCAACACACTCCAGTACTCTTGCCTGGGGACTTCCATGGACAGAGGAGCCTGGGGGGCTACTGTCAATAGGGTCACAAGAGTGGGACATGATTTAGCGACTAACCACCACCATTTCTGCTGCTGCTGCTGCTGCTGCTAAGTCGCTTCAGTTGTGTCCGACTCTCTGCGAGCCCATAGACGGCAGCCCACCAGGCTCCCCTGTCCCTGGGATTCTCCAGGCAAGAACACTGGAGTGGGTTGCCATTTCCTTCTCCAATGCATGAAAGGGAAAAGTGAAAGTGAAGTCACTCAGTCATGTCTGACTCTTAGCGACCCCATGGACTGCAGCCTACCAGGCTCCTCCGTCCATGGGATTTTCCAGGCAAGGGTACTGGAGTGGGGTGCCACTGCCTTCTCCATTTCTACCACTGCTAATATAGAGGGCTGAAAGGAAATGACTAGATGAAACAAACACTGGAAGTCCCAAAAAGCGTTCTGGTATAATACACCTACTTTGCATGGTTGTATGCTTCAATCTCTTCCAGTAATACGCTGTCATTCAAAGAGAAAGGGCTGGTCTTTGCCAAAACTTTAAGCACCACGCCAGCTTCCGAGCCAACAAAGATGACTGTGTAGTTCTGGTGGGGTCCGGCAGAATGGTCGACGGCGATGGCCGTCAGTCTGTACCTGCCAGAGGAGGTGAATCAGGTTACACAGGGGGCCAACAGGAAGGGGGACTACTGAACGGGAGTGGGCCTGCGTGTCTGCCCAGTCTTACCTGATCCGAGTCTTTGTGAACCAGGGCTCGTCAGCAATGGGTGGGACGGCGGAGTCCATCAGGGGGTGGGATTTGATGAATGACAGGGTCTCATCCGGGAAATCGATGGAGGTTTTATAAGCTTCGGCAAGACCGTGCTTTGCACAACAGCCAGGCCTGAAAGGAAAATAGTGTGTTTTCCCCTCCTCACAATTTGTATCTAGGGAAAAGGTGTCTACTCTGGAAGAAAACGTTAAGAGGGGAAGGAGAGTGAGCCAAACCCTCTGAGAAACATTATTTCCACGAACTCTGTGGGCTCTCCACATTCAGGCTCTCGGTCATAGTCACTGAGTTTCTATATGCAGCGCTGCACAGGGCCACCGTTCCTGGAGAGGGAGGGGGGCCCAGCCGCTGGCTGAGGATGCATGCTTCCAGTGACCAGAGGGCTTTGTTAAAGACAGAAATCCTTTCCGTCTTTATTGTCTCCCTACCTTGGCTTTGGTACTTTGTCTTCAGGGACAGCTGTCCAAACAGAATCTGGAGTTTTCTGTTCTTTAAACCGTCCTTTGAATACTTTTTCAATGTCATCCATGCTAAACGCACAGACTGCGGAACCAGGAATGCTGAAAAAGAGGAACGGCATCAGGGGATGGCAGACCTGTTCTGGGTCCCCGCAAACAAGACACAGAGCGCCTTCTGAAGCGCTGGGGGTCGGTTCTCACCTGTTGAGCTGTGTGGTGAACACCCCTACCACCGTGGGAATGCCATTGATTTGTATTATGTCTGTAATAGACTGCAGAACATCAAAGTAGAAAAAGGAATCTCCGGGGACAGAACAGTTAAGCCGAGCCTTCAGAAACGAAGTCCAGTGCTTCTCCAGGACGCGCTGGGAGCCACCCATGTCGTTTTTACATATGCGGGCCACACGTGAATAAACAGCCTGCCCAGGGGACAAAAGCAAGGCGACAGGATCATGAGCATGGAGGGAGAACAGGAGCAAAAAGCTCCAGATAAGGGAGGGACAAAAAATGATAAAAGATACACGTGGTTCAAAAGACTCCAGCAGCCTTCCCTCTAGGCATCTGTAGAATAAGAATGTAAACTGTATTTACCTGTGAGAAAAACAAAAAAGGAGGGCCATTTTCCTGTTCTACCAAACAAGCTCTCTAACAAGTGAGCCACTGGGCTGCCTGGCTGGATGGAAACCATTCCCATACTTCATTCCCCACTTAGCTTCTCATATTGTTAACGAAACGCACCGTCCTTAAACCTGGCATAGAAGGCGATGCAATATTTTAGAATCTTACGGACTTGGACTGAAGTACTTGTCAATGAACAGGGGCCCTTCCTTTCCATCCTGCCTTTTGACACTAAGAAAGAGCAGCTATCAATAGATTTCTAAAGAGTTAAAGAAGCATCCATAGCTCAAGGGTGCCTGCAGCACATTCTCTGTAGTAACAGGAAAAAATAAATGAAACCTTCTCAAGGCTGCTGTTCCCACTCTGGCCATTGTTCAGTTATTTCCCAGCAACTATTCTCTTGCTAAGCAACACAACTCTCTGCACTTGGCCCTGAATGCACTGAGTGCTGGAAAACATGCAAAGACCTACCAAGGTGGGCTCAATTCCATGCAATACGAGTGCACAGGCATATACTTGCCTTGCCTAAGTTGTTATGTTCTACAGCAATTTCTCGAAAGAAGAAATAGACGTAATTTCCGTATTCTATGGCATGCAGAAAGTGTGGCTCTGAAAGAGAAAGTGAAAACAAACTGGTTCCTGAAGGGTAATTCAATTAGCATCATATCCCGACTGCTAGGCATGACTGACAGACATCACACTGCTACTTTCAAGCCAAGAACTTTGATATGCCACCAAGTTTCAGGAGTCCCATTATGGGTATGTTGAAGCTTTAGAAAACCCAGAGTCTTTAATGTTAGCTAATGGACTAGAAAAAGCCTACAGGGAACTGAACTACAGCAAAGGTCTTTGTTTCAACAGATTTATTCATTAACCTATTTAGCTAGTAAAGGAAACTTTTTATGTTGAAAATTAAAAATCTTGATTTCTAGACTCCAAAGAACAAAATAACTCTGAAGATATGAACTAACAGTTCCCAGGGTTAAACTTCCCAGGATAATTAGAAGGAAGTGGGCAAGGAGTAGTGCATGCATTTAGTTAGGCAAATGGTACACAGAATGGTGATCTTGTTTTTTCTTTTTGAGGTCACCTAAGATAGAAATCTACTTTCTAGACATAGCTACTGGTCTCCTCATTTCCCACTAATGCAGCCAACCAAGGCAGCTTGTACTGGGCTCTAAATTAACAATATAAAGTCATGCACTGAACTTTCCAATGCCAGGGCTCCTGTTCCCATGTACCCATCCTGCCACCCCTGGCAATACTGCTCTTCAAAGGTACCTTTGATCCATTTGGAATCATATTTTATTGTACGAAGAGCAGATCCATCACCCATGCTTCGATAAATAACAGCATCACTGGCCAAGAAGTCAGCCACTGTGGCAGAATACAGCTTCCCATCTGAAACCAAGGTTATAATTTAAATAAAAATAGCCACAGTTATCATAAGTGTATTATCTTATGTGTGTGCTAAGTCATTTCAGTTGTGTCCAACTCTTTGCAACCTTATGAACTGCAGCCTGCCAGGCTTCTCTGTCCATGGGATTCTCCAGGCAAGAATACTGGAATGGGTTGCCATGCTCTCCTCAGGGGATTTTCTCAACCCAGGGATTGAACCCACATCTATGTCTCTTGCATTGGCAGGCTGGTTCTTTACTACCAGTGCCACCTAGGAAGCCCATGTTTTCCCATGTAGTGTGTTACATCCTTTGGAGTGTTTTCACTGACATTATTGCTATATATACAAATAAATCTAAAACCTGATGCTCATAATCAACTTGTGACAGGTTGATCTGTATTATCTAAGTTTATAGATGAGAACTTGGAGCACCAAGAAGGTAAGCAACTTATTCAAAAAAGGCTTCCCTGGTGGCTCAGATGGTTAAAGAATGTGCCTGCAATGCAGGAGATCCAGATTCGATCCCTGGGTTGGGAAGATTCCCCTGGAAAAGGGAACGGCTCCAGTATTCTTGTCTGGAGAATTCCACGGACAGAGGAGCCTGGCAGGCTACAGTCCATGGGGTAGCAAAGAGTCTGACACGACCGAGCGACTAACACTTTCACTTTCAGCTTATTCAGGGTCACTGGCCTAACAACAGAGCCAAGTGTCAGAATACTTATAATATGCTCACTTATAATTCCTCTTTTTTGAAAATCTGTTCATAGCTTTTAGTCTTTGAAACACTCATGTCAAGGTAGCTATTCTAGTTATGAGCTTTTTTCCTTCCTTTAAATTCCTCTTGCATCTTCAATCTCATTAATCATTTATATTCATTACACTAAAGAGTCTTACCAGCAAAAAGGGCAACATTAGTTTGTCTGGCATCAAATGGGCATCTTGCCAGGCCACTGATTTCTTCTCCATCATACTCTAAGGTATTCAACTACAAAAGAAAAATAAATAGCTAGTGTCACATCTGTTCAATGGACATGTTTGAAGGCAATACTGCTTTATTTGTACTGAAATTCTATGGGAAAAATTCTGTCTTTATTCTTTCATAGTGTTAGAGATAAGACACATTACTAGATTTATAGAAGAAAGGATTCGACACTAACACCATACCAGTAGAGGAAGAAGAATTGATTAAAAACAGCACATTGTATAAAATATACTTACCTTATAGTATCTACACATGGGATTAAACGCATTGGTGCCACAAACAAAAACCATCTCATCGTTTCTTGGAACAAATACTTTAATAAAGTTGTGGCATTCATCCTAAAGAAAGTAACGACACTACCATTAGACATTCCATATGCCTACATCGTGGGCTCAAGCCACCGTACAGACTCAATCTAGTGATCATATATTTCTTTTACTTACTTTATGCTTGCCTTTCATAGCACAGTTTTCTCGATCCTGTTGTCTTGACCGCCATGTCAGTTTCTGTATCAATCAAGCAAAACCAAAGTTCAATATTTTAAATATTGAGGGGAGAGGGACATTACCCAAGTTCTAAGGGAATGCAAATAAATTTGCCAACTACAGTTGCTCACCTTGTTTGGTATTACTTCTGTTTTGGGGATTTCATTTAAGTTTACTGTATAAACTTGATCCCTGTGTGAAACAAGGCAGTTAAGTCATACCATGTGAATACATAAACATGTTAAGCTGCTGCTTATTTTATTTTTACAGAGCTGCTTTTATTGTGTTTTAGAGATCATTTGGATTTTCTCTGTCTCCAACAAAGTCAACAAAGAGTACTTTTTCATTAGTGAGATGCTTTTATATATCACTGTGGTTAGAGAGTGAAGAAAGTCCTTTTCTTCAGGCATGGGTCAAATGACTACTCAGTATTAGCATAGACATACTTTTAATATTTACTTGAATAATTCCAAGTTAAAAAAAGACTAAAGAAAAAAAATTTTTTTTTTCTCCTGGTGCTTTAGGAATAAAGAATGGTGTCTGATTTCTTGACTGCAGTAATAAAATAGGACTGCTGAAGGCTTTTGCTGTATTTTGTTCCTGGTACACAACGCTGACTCTTCTCAAGTGAGTATTTTTGGCTACTTGCAATTTTTGATCACAATCGCATATTAGTTTTTCATGAACTAGACACATTAATGCAAGCACCACAAGAGAAAAGAATTTTAATCTAATAAACCAACGAGGGGAAAATTACCTGCCAGCAATATAAAGTGTGTCTCGAATTTTCAACATCAGCTGAAAGTCCAGCCTGTGCTGTGATTCATTGCCTGAAGGACGTCCTCTAAAAACCGGATATTGCCTTGAATCTGCAAGTAAAAACGGGCTAAACCATCAGTCAGGATTACGGAGCTGAAGAATCGATATACAGCATTGATTAGCTGTATATACTAGTTGTAGAAGGGTTTTAACTAAATTCTTTTCTTAAGGTCTTGAATATGAATGAATAAGAGATGGTGAATACCACCAAATGGTCTTTTTCTTTTTAACTGAAAACATATAACCTATATATAGGTTGCTTTAGAAAAGTGCCTAACTAAATTATCCCATTTTCTTCAGACACTAGGAAATGATTATGGATAAATGAGGATGTAAAACATTTTAAAGACATAAAATCCTCTTTCTAAAAATGAATATGCTTAGAAAATTAAAACCAAAATAACCCTTCCTTCTTAGAAAAGAGTATTCTTTAGATTACTTACAGTGATAGTCAACGGTATTAAGGGGTTCATCATCTTCAGGAAAGCTGACCGCCCTCAACTGGGAAATCAGTAGCAGCAGCATGTAGGCACAGAGCAGGAAGAACCTCATGGTTGGGCCAAGGTGAAGGCAGAGCAGCCCCTCCTCAGAGAGTCCACTTAGCTACCTGGAAAACAGAAAGAGTTTGGAAAGATCTCTGCTGTGATCAAAGAGCTTTGCCATTTGTAATCAGTTCAGTTTCTGTCATGAGCTCTCTCCAACGTTCCCCTCCCATCAGAAAGATGGCAGTGGTGGAGGAGACACCTCTGAAAACACAGGCCAAAGGCGGCATTCTGCCAAGTTTGATTAAAGCATCTGATGGGCATATTGAATTTTTAGGCCCATTTGCAAGAGTTTTTGAGGTAACTACGTATGTCATCACAGCAAAATCACCAGAACCACAAACACAAATGCTGGCTGCTGACTTGGCAAGAAGATGGGCAAAGTTGGGATTAGAATTTTAATTAAATGCCAATCTGCCTCCCTTCCCCCATCCCTGAAATAAATCCAGTACGGCTTGTCTCTGCCCTCCCCATCCCCCCAAAATGCCCAAGCTGCCTCGAGAGTATCCAAGGAGCTGATGGGCCTGTAGCCCCTCTCAGCCCCTTAACGCACTGCCAAATTCCCAGCATTATTCAAGCTACCCCCTAAATTCTTAAGTAGAACAGTTCCCTAAGCTTAGAAAGAACAGCATGAAAGCAATGACATGAATGACCTTGAATCAGGGTGAAAGAGAATGAAAAGAAATGAAATGATTTCACGATCAATCAATCAGGCAAAGCAGGGCAGGGATGACCAGCACAGCTGACACCAGGCCACTGGGGAAGTCTATATTTTTACATGAAAACATCTGGACACAAACCAATACCCTAAGTATGCCTGTCCTCTTAGCTTTATTAAGCTTTAGAGCCATATGGGGCCTTAGGGACCACCTAGTCCAACCCCCTCATTTTTCAGATAAGAAAACTAAGGCCTGAAAAATTAAGGGACTCATTGAATTTCATGGAACTATTTAGGGCAAGATCAGAGAGTCCAGACTGACATCACCTGAGTCTCTATCCAGATGTTTTTCATCAAATTAGATAATGAAATTAAATGGGTTTTTCTCCTTAGAGAATAGAGCATTACAAAAATAATCTTTGGGGGGTAATGAATATACTTATTATCTTTACTGAAGTGATATTTCATAGGTGTAGGTTTATGCTAAATTTTATCAAGTTGTACAGTTATATATATGCAGTGTATTGCATGTCAGTATATGAACAAAGCTTATAGCATTGTTTGTACGTTGTTAGCTGTAATTTTTTAAAATCTTTAAATATTATTAATTAATTAAGAAAATAAACTAAGGCCCTGCTGGGACAATGGATATTTTTGTGAAATGGTAAAAGCTCTGCTTCGTAACAGTATCACCCCTTCCTTGACCAAAACTGTCACTTACTGCTATTATACTATTAGGCTCATTCTTTTATATCTAAAAACTTTAGCAGGGATCATAAGAATCACTTCAAATTCTTGGGGAGTTCAACCACTCAACTAATACTTACTATATACCTCTTTCATCATCATCATCTTTTTTTTTGCTGTGCCACACAGCATGCAGGATCTTAGTTCCCTAACCAGGGATTGAATCCACACCTCGGCTAGAGTCTTAACAACTGGACTGCCAGGGAAATCCCTTTAATTTTTTTTTGCTTCATCTTCTTAATGTCAAAAACACAGATGCACACACATGCATTCTTTGTAACACTTTCAATATTTATCTTTTTAACTGAAGTAGAAGCCATGTATATATATGCAACATTTGGAATCCTAGTTTTACAAAAGGAGAGAAAAATATTGCAGTACAATTTTATTCAATGTACAACTAGTCCAGTAGTAAGTTAACACATTTAAAATGTCCTGAAAATAGTCAGGTGGAATGGAACCTGCAGCATCATCATCTTGTACTTGAGATGAAAGACTGTAGAACTTGGTGGTGATGGGATTTGGGTTTGAATGGAACTCCACCACCTACTGGCTTATCAACCTGGGAAAGGTTCTTCAATCTCTCTCAGCATTAGCTTATTTATAAGATGTGGATAATACCACCTTCTCCATTAGGTGAAAAAGAACTAAGTGCCTGACACCTACAGATTCTGAGCAAAGTTAATCCTCCTCTCTCTTTTCCTGTAGGACACCATGCATATGACCAAGTTGACCTTAACAACATAGGCAGAGTCTGGGAAAAACACATCCTAAAATATTAAAGCTATTTGGTCACTTGTTTTCCCAAAGGTTTAAAATGCTAAAGTTGTTTTTAGAATAAATTTTACAACTTGAGCCTATTTATCAAACATAGAAAATAAAGTAAAAAGCAATCACTGATAATCCTACCATCCCAACCCAACAACTATGATGATCTGGTTCTAGTTTTCTTGCCACATGCGCATATTTTCAATCTTCACAGAAGAGAACCTCTTTCAATTACTACTTCTCCTTAAGTGGCATCTCCCTGTCTTGCTTTTCCACAGTATTTTGTCAATTTTAAAGACTCTAAAGAAGACATGCTCCAAAATCACTGCAGACAATGATTGTAGTCATGAGATTAAAACATTTGCTTGTTCCTTGGAAGGAAACCTATGACACATATAGACAGAGTATTAAAAAGCAGAGACATCACTTTGTCAACAAAGGTCCATATAGTCAAAGCTATGGTTTTTCCAGTAGTCATTAAGGATGTGTGAGTTGGACCATATAGGCTGAGAACCCAAGAATTGATGTTTTGGAACTGTAGAGCTAGGGAAGACTCTTGAGAGTCCCTTGGGCTACAAGGAGATCAAATCAGTCAATCCTAAAGGAAATCAACCCTGAATATTCATTTTAAGGACTGATGCTAAAGCTGAAGCTCCAATACTTTGGCCACCTGATGAGAAGAGCTGATTCATGGGAAACGACCCTGATGCTGGGAAAGATTGAAGGCAAAAGGAGAAGAGGACAGCAGAGGATGAGATAGTTAGATAGTATCACTGACTCAATGGATAAGAGTTTGAACAAACTATGGGAGATAGTGAAGGACAGGGAAGCCTGGCATGCTGCAGTCCATGGGGTTACAAAGAGTGCGTGTGACTGAACAACAATATACATTTATATACACATGCGTGCGTGTGTGATCAGTCATGTCTGATTCTTTGTGATCCCTTGGACTGCAGCCTGCCAGGGTCCTCTATCCATGGGATTTTCCAGGCAAGAACACGACAGTGGGCTGCCATTTCTACCTCCAGGAGGTCCTTCCAACCCAGGGATCAAATGCACATCTCCTACATCTCCTGCTGCACTGGCAGAGTCTTTCCCACTGTGCCACCTGGGACACTGTGTGTAAACTCAGCTATAAAAACGAAACAATGCCATTTGCAGCAAAATGAATGGACCTAGAGATTACATACCAAGTGAAAGTATGCCATAGAGAAAAACAAATATGATATTGCTTATATGCAGAATATATAAAAATGATATAAATGAACTTATTTAGAAAACAGAAATAGACCCACAGACAGAGAAAACAAACTTATGGTTACCAAAAGGGAAAGGAGGGTAGGGATAAGTTAAGAGTTTGGGATTAACATACACACACTAATATATATGAAATAGATAAAACAGATAAGCAATAAGAACTTACTAATATATAGCACAGGGAATTATACTCAATATTTTGTAATAACCTAGGAGGGAAAACAGTCTGAAAAGGAATATATATATGTGTGTGTGTGTGTGTGTATACCTGAAACTAACACAACACTATAAATCAACTATACTCCAAAAAAAAAAAAAAAAAAAAAAGAGACCCTGGACATATAAAAATATGAAATGTTGCCCTAGGAATTAAGTTCTGCTAGGACATGAATACCACACTGGATGTTTCTGCTGGGTATCAGATGGAAAAATGAGAAACACTAATGAATCCTAAAGAAACATAGAAACATTTGCCTGAACATAAGATAATTCTGTGAATCTTTGTCCACTGGGACAGGTAACTGAACAGTTCCCATCATGTGGGCAGAGCCTCCATGCCCCAGACAGCAAGGCAGGGAGGGGCACTCACCAGGAAGAGTGTCTTTTACAGCTGTAATTCCAGCACTGAGAGGAGGATGGAATCACTGCTGACTCACTGGCAAGCACCGAGCTGCTGGCTGAGCCATCATTTCCTATAACTCATTCAACTGACACTGCAGAAAGCAATTTCTCGCTATACCCTGTTCCCCACCAATCTCATCTTCCAAAAATAAAACCCCACTGCTAATTACTTCCTGTCCCTGCCTAAAGCTGTATTTAAAAAACTACTTTCAGATTTGCCATAGAAATTATAAATGGAAATATTTAATGTGAAATACATATCAAAACAAAGCTGAGTAGGGAAGGGAAGAATTTGGAAATACCTGAGAAAAATGGACCAACAAGGAGATTTATTTGTATGTAAACCATTTAGACTACTTTGTTCTCGCCTTATTTAAGGAAATATTTAATCTCAGGGTTCCAGGGCTAGTGAGACTATCAAACCAATTATGTGGAATGAAGGTAAGACATGAGGCAGGATGAGATGTTGGTAAAGAACATAGACTTTGAGGTTAGAAAGATCTGAGTTTTGTTTTATTTTTTTTAGTTTATTTACTTGGCTGCACAGGGTCTTTGTTTCACCATGTGGGATCTTCAGTCTTTGCTGCAGCGTGCAGGATCTTCCAGCTGCAGCACATGAACAATTAGTTGTGGTGTGTAGGATTTAGTTCCCTGACCAGGGATCAAACACTGGGCCCCCTGCATTGCAAATTCGGAGTCTTAGCCACTGAACCACCAAAGAAGTCCCAGAAAGATCTGAGTTTAAACTTGCTTGTGCCATTTACTTCCTGGCTCTGAGACCTTATTTAAGGAGACTTAACCTCTTTAAGCCTCAGTTTCTTCAAGTGTAAAATACGAATAATTACCTTTACTACCTCACAGGTTCTTCTGAGATAATCTATACAAAACAACTAACACAGAATCTGGTCTATAGTAAATCTCTAGTAAATTTTAGTGAATATTATCATGACTATTATTGTTACATCTTATGGGGCAAAAGGAAAAAGTGTTTACTCTTTAATTTTGTATAACTACCTACAACTGTCTTATGTACATCATCATAACAATAATAGAGGTATTGGAGAAGGCAATGGCACCCCACTCCAGTACTCTTGCCTGGAAAACCCATGGATGGAGGAGCCTGGTGGGCTGCAGTCCATGGGGTCACGAAGAGTCGGACACAACTGAGAGACTTCACTTTCACTTTTCACTTTCATGCATTGGAGAAGGAAATGGCAACCCACTCCAGTGTTCTTGCCTGGAGAATCCCAGGGATGGGAGAGCCTGGTGGGCTCTGTCTACGGGGTCGCACAGAGTCGGACACGACTGAAGCGACTTAGCAGTAGAAGATAAGGTACAGCTTCACAGGCACAGACGCCTCCGAGGAGGAGGTGGGAACCACATTTCTAATGTGTACGTTTATAGTAAAGTACCTACTTACATGAGGTCATTCCTTTCAGTGAGAGAGCAGGGGTACTTGAGTAAGTACAGCTTGGATTTTCTTACATGGGCTTCCCCTTACACTCCTGATTTTAAGCTTAAATATAAAGACAAAAGCTCTTTAAAGGAGTTCAGAGTTGCCAAGATAGCCAGGGTTTGAAATGATAGGATTTAGGAGAAAAGGGAAGTACAAGGAAATCAGCCCCACACTCAGCAGTTGAGTTCACATTATGGGCTTTGCTAGTTCTTAAATTATATAAAGGTGTGAATGTAGTTATAATGAAATGCTAGATTTTTGGCAGTCTCAATTTAGGACCCACACAACAAGGCGAGGGGACAGGGGTCCTAGAAATATTCAAAGCCTTTCATTTGGACCTCTGAAAATTATAGTATAGATCTTTAGAGACTGATCAAGCCTTATAAAAACTCACTAAGTCTGGACTGGATGAATGTAAATTCCTCTCCCTCTAGCTATTTACAGAAAAGATAATCACCCAGAGGCTATAATTTTTTACACAAAGTGCTCATTCCAAAAGAAATGACAAGACATTTCAAGAACTAAGAGAGAAAAAAGACAACAGAAAATAGGACTCAGGTACTAGAATTCTCAGATATAGTTTTAAAAGCTATGTTTATTTTGTCCAAAAAAAAAAAAAAAAAAAAAAAAAAAAAAAGATGACAAGATGAAGAATTTCACCAGCTCCCTAGAATCGACTGAAAAAGAATTATTAAACAGAAATTTTCCATCTAAAAAGCACAGAATTACAGCTTTCTGATAGATGTCTTTAGCAACATATTTCTTACAGCTGAAGAAAAGATTAGTGAACTGGAGATGCATTAGTAGAAATTATCAGACAGAAACACGGACAGCAGAAAAGTTGGAAAAAACAGACCAATGAATAAGAGATACATAAGATCTTGTGAAAAGATGTTACATATGGGAATCCCTGAGAGTGAGGAGAGAAAAATGAATAGAATCAATTTGTGACAAGATAATGGCTGCAAAGTTGATGAAAGACAATACGACACCTATTAAAGGAGTTCTAAGAACTTATAAACACAAAGAAAAAACACACGTGTATCCATCATAGTCAAGATGCTAAAAATAAACATTTTAAAAATGTTAAAAGCTAAGATATTTTACTGTCAAGAAGCAAGAATACTGACAGCTGACTTATCAATAGAAATGATGGAATCCAGTAGACCACAGAATGACATTTTTAAAGTGCTGAAGGAAAATACTTTTCCAGCCTAAAATCTTATAATCAGTGAAAATGTGCTTCAAAAATGAAGCGAGATAAGATGTTTATGACAAGCAAAAACTGAGAGATTTATTGTGTAACAGACACAAAATAAAAGAAATACTGAAAGGAAGTTCTTTAAGTACTTAACCTTAAATTTTCCTTTGAAAATTTATAAGGTTGGTTAATACAGGTTCTTTTATGATTAAAGCATAGTGGCCATATTTGGAATTGATGAATCCCAGACAGAGAAACTGATCTATAGTCTATCTCCCATAAAACTATATTAATTCAAAGGAAATGAGAATTCAGAAATAGAGCAGGTCTACTTAATTTTCTCCCCAGTCCAAAGCATTAAAAAAACAACAACAACAACAAAACCCACGCTGATTTTAGATCCCTGGCTCTCTTCTAGAAATGCTCCTTCTCAAACAGGAGCTGCTTAGACCCATACTCCCCCAACCTCAGGATCTGAAAGGGGAGTTGCTTCTTCCCAGTTTCCCAGTGCCTTTGGGAAACCTTGGGAAGACCCACACAAATCAATCTGGAGACCTTAAGCTTCCAGCCTTTTACAAAAAAATCTTTTGCTTACTTGAGGTTCTTTCCCTCCTCCTTTCTTTTAGCTAATAACTTCCCAGTCACTTTCTCTAAGAAAAACATTTCAAAGACTTTAGCAGTCCTGGTCCATGGTTCCACTCTCAGACTTGCTATTAGTTATAGATTCTTCATCCCCCAGATCATGAAGTCAAGCATTACATGCTTTGATCCCAAACTTTTGTCCTTCTAGCTTGCTTATCTGGCTGCTTTCACCATGAAAACACTTTCTTCTCATCAGGGCCTTGAGGCTACTTTCTTCTCATCCATTATCCATCCCCAGTCTTGACACTTTATCCATCTTACATGTGATATTCAGTAGTCAATCACTTCAACAACACTTTTGCCTGGACTCTAAACTCCCTCATCTTTTGTTTCTGTGTCAGAGGTTCTCACAAAGTTTCTACTGTGGATGAACTCAGCCTTCTGCACCTGTTCCAGAGCAGCTGAGCAATTAAGTCAACCACAGTTTATGGTAATTTGGTACGTACTAATGTCATAGTTATAAAACTGTAGGGTCCACTATTTTTCTACTAGATTTGCCCACATCCCGAATCGGTAAATTTAAACCTTCCCCTTTCTCCTCAAGGCCCTTATCTCTTCTCCCTCCTCACTCTATAAATTCTTCCCTCCTACCTGGAAGCTACTTCGCCTAGAAAATAAAGCCTTAAGATAAGAACATCCTTATTCCTTCCCACTTCCTATTACCAAGAATATCAACCTATATGATTCTTCCTCTAGTTTTCCTCCTTCTCTCTTGCTTTAAGAGGATTTCACTCCCCAACTCCTCTCCATGTGCCTTAAATCCAATCCCTGCTGTTTTCCCTGGAACAGAAAAAACAAACGAACAAACATGGATTATGTTTTTCTCTACTGGCATATTCTATAATTTTTTTATTGCATAAAAACTATCCATCAGCACTTAAATTTGCTCAAACTGCTCTCCTCTCAAAAAAAAAGAAGGTGAAAAAGCTCCATGACCTCAGATCTTTCTCCAGCCGCAACTTACCTCTTTCCTTCCATTCACGGACACTGACAAAAGGTTCTTCATTCTCACTGTCATCATCTCTGCACCCTCCACTCTGCTTTCTCCTTCCTCTGTTCTAGCTCCTCTCTCCATAGTTCCTTTCTAAAAACACTGATGACCTCTAGGTAGCTCAACACAATGGATGGTTTCTAGCTCTATGTCATGGGGTCCCTCAGTAACCTGAAACACAGATGATGGTCCACAGCTTTTTCAAGCCCTGGGGATCCTTCCCTTCCCTTCTACCACATTCTTCTGACCTTTTTACCTACTTTCTGGCTACCCCTTGTTTGTTTCCCATTCATTCTGTAGATGAAGTGAGATGAGGTTTTCAGAATATAAATCCCATCACAGAATTTCATAATCCTCCAGGAACTTCTTATTACTCCTAGGACAAAGTCCAGATCTCTGCCATGAGGCTTTTCCTGATCTGAGTCCTGGCTCCCTCTCCAGCCTTATCTCAAGCCTCTCTCCCTCTTTACTTGTGTTTCTACCACCTGACCCCGGAATGTGTCAGGTGCTACCTAAATGCCACCAAGTCTTTGCTCCTCTCCCCCTCTGGATGGCCTTTCCTGCCTCCCATCCTTGACCTAATTAAGTCCTCCTAATTTTTTCAGAGCTTGGAGAAGAGTTTTCCCAGTCCCTTGGGACAAGCATGTCTCACAGTTGTCAACATTGACACAACTGTGAATAAAGTGTAAAGGAAGCAAGAAACAAAAGAACTAATCGTGTGCCCTGAATACCACGAGCTCTGGTAAATCTCTCAGGGCAAGATTAGCATTTTGGATTTCTGTCTGATTTAGATTTATTTAATACTGTTAAACAAAACAACAACAACGAGAGAGAGCAGCAAACCCAGGGAGGACAGGCACCCCAGGTTCTGTTCCCAAATAGCATTTATTCTTTTATTTGAGAGTGCTGTGAACAGCAGGAGAGAACAGGGGTGGACCTGAGGCTGCAGCATAAGGGGTACCATTCATTCCACAGTCTGTGAAATTCCAGGGGGCACTGTCCACATGGCAGTCAATGAGAAAGACGGCCTGCGGAGTTACAGGAGTTATGTCTATGGCTTGACAGCCTCACATGACAAAACGGAAAAGGAGCAATGGGTTTAAGAAGACTGAAAAAGAGCAAAGAGAAGAAAGTTAATTGCTATTCCTTGGAGTCTACCAACACACAGAGGGTTGTAATTGAAGGTCAACTACAAAAGAGAAGTTTATGTTTATAGAGTGCTCACATTTCTAGATTCTAGGCAGTTCATTCTGTGTAGGGCTATGGATTTTAATTGGTGCTCAACATCAGTATTTAATGAGAATGGTATGGCAGCCAGGCTGACAGCATAACCTCTGGAGTATAAGAAGATGAGAAGAAGGGATGATGACATGGATTTCAGAAGACCTCTAAGCAGAGTTAGGGGTTCTCTGGGTCCTTCTGAGCAGCGTAGGTAGCTTCTTACATCCAGGCTCACTTAGTGATTCTTGACTGATAGAGTCTCTCGGGAGAGCATTAGCTCTCTCACTTAAGAAATTCTCAATTGACATTCCACCCCATAGCCACCCACTCCTCTTCTGCACAAGGGCTTTGGGACCATGCACCAGGTATGAATAAATGTCTTCCCTGACCCTGGGGCATGAAGAGACGTCTAAAAGCCCCCTGACTTTGAGAGATGGTTCCTCCCTGTACTGTTATGTTAATGACACTTTATAATTAACAACTTACAACACTGCCCCCTGGCACACTGAGGAAATGGCAAAGCAGCTCTCTGACACTGCCCCCCACCCCCAACACAGATGAAGCCCTGCGGACATGTCAGAATCTAGAAGGATGTGCCTTCTGATGGAGCAGGGAAGAGTCGGTCTGGAGGACTGGGAGCTTGAGACTGGAAGGCACATCAGGGCTGCTTCTCCCATGGACACCAGCAGCGGGGGCGGAAAGGGACCAGGCACCAGGTCACTTCACTTTTGGGGCTTGAGTTTCTTCATGTAATAAAAGGTAGGTACATTCGAAGTGTAGGAGCACTTTTTCTCAGTCTGTGAGCTCCTTCTGGGGTTGGAGGGCAGATTCTAACTTTCCTGCCTGCTCAGTTAAACATCCTGGTGTAACACCCACTGCTCCACATGGTCTTTCCCTGTCACATACCAGCATTTCAAGTGACTCCATCGCAAACTGGGTGCCCCGATCCTAAGGCTGCCTTGTTACCTCCCCGTCTCTCACCCCCTCTCCAGTCAAACTTCTATGATAAGAAGTCTGAGCTCACTGTCTCCCTTTTCTTACTTTTTATTAAAATTTTAATCCCCCCCCCCGTCTAACGTCAATTCTTGCCCATCAGCTACCATATGGTCAAATCCAAGTCAATTCTCATTTTAAATCTTCTTTCATCTCCCTGAAACATTGTCATGTTGGTCCCTCCATCAAATCTTGAAACTGGACCTCTGGATTTCCTAGTTAACTCCTCACTTCTCTAGCTACTCCATTTCAGCAACCTTCCCAAACTTGTCCAAACGTGCCCACCCTTAGATGTGGTTCTTCATGACTCCAACTGGCTCTTTGGAGATTCACCCACATGACACCCACCTTCTTCACTACCACCAGTTAACTGATGAATCCTCAACTCCATGTGCCCAGCAGAGACCATACTCCTCAGCTCCAGATCCAGTTGTGCAACTCTCCTGCTAGATATTTTGGCTTGTAAAATATAGGCAACTTAAATTTGGAAGGTGCAAGCCTGAAATTCAGGTACTGTGCCTTGACTTATACTCTTGTTAAATTCCCTATAGAGGGCAGGCTCTGAGCTTCAAATGCTTGGGTTCAGATTCATGCATTATCACTTATCAGCAATGTGACCCTGGGTGTGCTACTTTACCTCTCCAAGTCTCAAGTTTTCATGCCTAAAATGAAGATAATTTAGCACTAATATTACAATGATTCAATGAAATAATCTACTCAAAGCACAAAGCTAAATCTTTTGTACTTGGTATAGATCCAACAATTACAACTATTGTTGTTGCGATTACTGTTAGAACAATTGTTGTTGTTATTTGTATTTCAACATCCTACTCAGTCACTGAAGCCTTAAACCTGGGAGTCACGCTAGATCTCCCCTGCCCCACCATCCCATTTTCAACCTGTCAGTACATCCTGTTGATTCTCTCTTTTCAACATTCTAGAATCCACTCTGGACTGCTTTCTGCCCTTCTAGACTTCTAGTTGAGTCTCCACAAAGCCACCAGAATAATCTTCTCAAAGTACAAATAGCATCATGTTAATTCCTTGTCTAAAAACTATTTTATGGCTCCTGAAGGCCTATATAATAAAGTCCAAATTCATTTCCAAGATGCACAAGGTCCTCCACAATCTGATTCTTGCTAGCTTCTCGGTTTCAGTTTTAGATGCTTTCCAACCTTGATCCTAAAGTAGTGTCTTCTACACACACTATTCTCCCTCAAAAGCTCTTCCTGGAAATTGTCTACTTAGCAGCTCAAAATGTCCCTGGCCTTTGCCACTTTCCCATTCTTCCCATACTCCAAATCCCTCTCTCCCCAGGCTCCTCTGTTTCCCTCAGGATGACTAATCATATTATGATACTGTGTAAATACTTCTAACACAGAACTTACCACTCATCATAATGTTACTTATTTCCACATTTTCCCCTACTAAACCAGGACTGCTTGAGAAAGAGTACATTGTATTCATCCTGTTTATCCTTTGCAATAGGCACAGAGCCTGGCATGTAAGGAAGTCCTCAATGAGTGTATAAAGGATAGAGGAAAAAATAGACAAAGGCTGCGCCTGAGATTGACTTAGCCGTGATGGCAGGTGCCTTGGCTTGAATGCTTTCCCACCATTGCCACAAACACCGAGTCCTGGGTCTACTACTTTCCTCGACAGCACTGGTACATAAGCCTCATCAGCCCCGGGCACTTCTAGGTGCTCCAACCAACAGGTTCTTACTAATGGCAACAGATGCCTCCTTTCACACCTTCGCATCATTAACAAACTGCTCTTTAATCCAGGAGGGATGGGCAACACAGGCCAAGACAAGTGATTTCTGTCACCGCCCTCCAACCCCCACACTGAAATTCCTCCTCATTTTACAGTCTCCTAGTACAAGAAAAGGAAAGCAGAGCTATTCCTGAGATTAAAGAGCAGGGCATATAGAGGCAGAAAAGGAAGTCTATTTGACTCCCCACTACCCAACAAGCAAAAATAAAATAAAAACCAGCCCGCCTAATGGCTGCCTGATGCTGGAGACTCTACAACGGGAAATTCTTTTCTTTGGCTGACAGCCTTTTTTCCAGGTATGAAGTATGTAGTGCTAGAGCATAACATAAGCCAGAAATCAGTATGAATACATTTATAAGATCTTTCCTTGGGGCTAGATTCTGATAGAAGAGAAGGAAAGGTGGCAGCAGACACCACAGAAGGCAGGAAAGGGCACCCTGCGGGGTATGGAAGCCTGTTGTGTTCTTTATTAATGCCTTGCTTTTATAATCAATGTCTTCCTAAAAGCTGGGTCAGTTTTGTTTATTTTAATTATATTCTACATGCATGAGGAAAGCTGGCTATTTAAAGAAGTTTTCTGAAAATTAAAGCAGATCTTATGTAAGATTTTCCCTTTAAGCCTAGATTTTCTTAAAGCAAAGCATAACAGTATCTCCATCAGTAATGCTTCTGGTTAAATATTAATAATTCAAAAAGGAATAGCACTTAAAAGGAATTGAGCAGGAAGGGACAGAAAACAGGATCTAACCTGTCTCTGCCAAATTCTAAGCAAATCTGATCAGGAATCCCAGAATTCAACCTCTGATCAGAACCATGGCTCTGGGGAGCATAATTCCAGTGACAACTTGCCTGCAAGATCTTGCCTGTCCGTCCTAACTCAAATTGGGTAACATTTTTAAAGCTAAACCACTCTAGAAACAATCTTCATTTAAAGTGAAAATAACACAAGAAACGAATGAGAGGATGAGCCCCAATCTAAGCAGAGACTATCTGCTAACCAGGCAGACGACGAAACACATCAACTTCTTAAAAGATCAGGATGAGAACTAGCTTTGTGAAAATATAAAACACAGGAATCATCTACAATTGAAAAGAGAGAGAGAGAGAAAGCAGAAGGTTGCTGTGGCCGAAATGAACACAATGGTGTGTCCTTTCTTCAAGGAGGACCGCAAGGCTTTTAAGGCTGACTAGTGACAAGAGACATGAAAAGCTTTTCCTTTGTTATCTCCTCCAAATGTGTGGTCCCAGCCCGACTTGGCTGTTCCCCTTTGGCCTCCACGAAAGGAACCATTCTAGACAAAGGAAGGGCTCAGGGTTCCAAGGGATGACTGAGATGCCAAGGGACTCAGCCTGTCTTTAGAACATTGGCTTCTTCTAGCAGCTGACCTGCTGAGGCTGCCGTATGGCCTGAGCCATGACATTCAGTTCAGTATAATAGGGTCTGGGCCCGTGCCTGGTTCTTCCCTCCAGGCTGAGATGACAGAAGTAGAGCATGTTTGCTCTGATTCTACTGGCATGTCTGATGCTGCCTCTATGGAGACATAGCTTTCAGTATCCTCCACAGTGCCTCTTCTTTTTTTTAAGGATTTTCAAAGGATGTGAAAAATACCCAGGCAAGGAAGGACTGAGGATGGGTTGCTGCTCCTATTCCTAGGAAAGAATGAGAAGATAAATTAAGGGACTTAAGGTCCAGGAGTCGTGAAACTAGTGTAGAACCCAGATGTCACTGAAGTCTAGTGATCTACGTTGCTCAGCCCTGCCCATGGCAGGGATTCACTCTAACATGAAGAAGCTCATGTCTTCCTGTTTCATCTTCTGCAAGGCCCCTCACCAGAGGTTCCTAGGTGATGTCATGATTTAAAACAGTTGCTGAAGGGTTTATAGAAGGGTTAAACTTAACAACCAAGAGAAAGAAAAGTGCACTTTAAACTTATTTGTAAAGCCAAAAATTCCTGATCCAAGCACTATGGCTTCCAGATGCCTTTGTATCTGCCCTCCTATTTGAAAACACAGTTAACAGCTGCTTGTCTATGCGAAATGTAGAGAATGATCATTAACTGTTCAGAAGGATCTAAAGCATAGCACTACTATTAATCTGTATTCCATTCAAGAACTGTGACTTGTTTTTAAAAATCCACTTCCTGGGTGAAAAGTACACGGTTCTCTGCTACTGTTGCAATTTCCTGTTAGTTTATAATCGCTTCAAAACAACCTCTAAAAAATGTTCTTTTGTTCTACTGATGCAAATTAAGTCCTCAGTGAGGGTTCAGCCAGCAGTCCTGGACTAATAAATGGCCCAAGTGAATTTTATGGCCAGAGAAATCTCTGTGAGGGCTCAGTCAGGGCCAGAGTCAGTTTACCTGGGAGTCACCTGGAGCCCTTTGTCTGGGCTCTGAATCTATGAGCTTTAGAAACCTCTGTGTTCACAGAAGCAAAATGGGAGTCTATGTAAATTGATGCCAATTTTTGATTTTACCAAATCGATTAAAAACCCAGAGGGTATGAGCAGTCAGGTCCTTCCTCCTCTGGGCTGGAGCCTGAGTGAGCGCTGAGCAGTGTAATACCAACTTGCGAACATGACTCTGGAGCCAGAATGCCTGGGGAGGAGATCCAGCTTTGCCACTTAATTAGCCTCGGGCATCGGACACAACTGAGTGACTTCACTTTCACTTTCATGCACTGGAGAAGGAAATGGCAACCCACTCCAGTGTTCTTGCCTGGAGAATCCCAGGGACGGGGGAGCCTCGTGGGCTGCCATCTATGGGGTCGCACAGTCGGACACGACTGAAGCGACTTAGCAGCAGCAGCAGAAGCAAGCTGCTTAACTGCTCTGTGCTTGTCTCCCTGTTAAGTGGGGAGAATTAGCCGCTCCTCTCAGGGAAAGATGCTGTGAGGACTGGGTGAGGTGCCTAAAGAGGTGAGGTGCCCTGAGCTCCTTTGATCCTGTTCTGTGGTCAGGTGAGTACCCGGAAGGTGCAAGGCTAACCGCACAACCTTGAGGAAGGGCTGTGTGGTTCAAACTATTGCTGGAAAGAATTATGCCTCAAGTGTTATATGACCTTTATTTACATTTATTCTCGCCTCTCCTTATGACTCACCTGAGGGGATGTTAATCTCACCCCAAACATCAAACATATCAAACACACCTGGCAATAACAGGGGCTTGAGAAATCTAGATTCTCTAGGAGCCCAGAGGCCCCACCTCCTCTGGCTTCAGTTTCCTCATCTATAAACAAGGGGTTGGGCTAGAACATCGATGATCCCTAAGGTCCTTCTAAGTCATTAGGTTTTATTGATTCTGACTTAGGTGCCTGAGTTGAAAAGGGCTCTTCACCAAAAGGAACAGAATTCCCAATTCACACTTGTAGATTTTTCCTATAGCATTGGCGTTGCCTAGGATACAAAACGCACATGCTCCCTCTGAACCCCGAGACAGGAGAGCTGTGATCGCTGCCTCTGATCTGTAACACCAAACCACAAACGGGCTCTGTAGTACAAACCGACAGATGCGTTCAACACAGGACGCGTCTCCACACATGCTGACGTGTGTGGATCTGGCATTCTGACTCCAAGCCAGATGGAAAGGCAGAGGGTGCATTTTTCCCCCTCACACTCATGTGGTCTGGGAAATATTGCCTTTAGATGCTGATCTCTAGCTTCTGGACCCAGGGGTGAGGTGGGGAGGGCCCTCCCTCTGGTCAAAAAGATCATTTTCAATTTCTTCTTTAAATTGAGGGACATGCTTGTGGGAAGTTCAGGTCACATATGCCAGGAACCACTAAGTTTCTTAGCCCTTCTCTGCATTCCTAGAGGTACTTGGTAGCTGATCTGCTGGAGGTATTTCACTAACTTCTTCTGTGTATATAGGCAGGGATCAGGAACTCCCAGCTCTCAGTGACAGTCATCCCAGACCAGAGACCACGGGCCATGGGCTGTTCACTTTTATAGCATCCTGCACTTTTTAAAGCAGATATACCTTATCTATTTTGGTCCTTAAAGGTTTAAGACAGAAATTATCTCCACTGAACAACATGTCAGCTTCATGAGGACAGAAGTTACGTCTGTTCTGTTCTCTGCTTTATCTTTACAACCACAACCACTGTGTTGTATGGTACACAGTATCTACTTACAGAATGTTTGCTGAGTGAGTGAATCAGTCTTTATTGTAGAGACCAGGAGTTCAAGAACTGCTGCAGGTCAGGCTTCTAGGTCATCTGTCTCCAGGCTCATTGCTCTATCACCTCAGTGGCTAATGTCAGAGAGGCTCAAAGTGGATTTGCATAGAAAAAGAAAACCCAGGTTCCACAGTGACATTCAGTGAATTTACAAGTTGTTGTTCAGTCACTGAACAGAGTTCTCCTGACTCTGCAACGCCATGGACTACGGCACGCCAGGCTTCCCTGTCCTTCGTTATCTCCCGGGGTTTGCTCAAATTCATGTCCACTGAGTAGGTGATGCCATCCAACCATCTCATCCTCTGCCACCCCCTTCTCCTTTTGCCTTCAATCTTTCCCAGCCTCAGGGTCTTTTCCAATGAACTGGCTCTTTGCATCAGGTCGTTAACGTATTGGAGTTTCAGCTTCAACATCAGTCCTTGCAATGAATATTTAGGGTTGATTTCTTTTAGGATTGACTGGCTTGATCTCCTTGCTGTCCAAGGAGCTTACAACTATGAGGACCCAAAAGGTCCAGAGGTCAGCATTTGGATCTCACTTCTCTTAGAGGACACCTCTTTTAGTACCCCATTTCTGGGTGTATGAATTCACTGAATTCTAAAAACAACACTGTTTCTCCTGTCTGTCGGCCTTGCACATGCTGTGCCTATCACCTCGGGCGCCCTTCTTGTCCTCCCTTTTGCTTCATGGGGTCCGTTTCTAATCAGAGATCACGTCCCACCAGGCTCTCCCCTCTTTTCCTCCACCTGTTGCCAAAACCTGGGCTCGCCTTTTATCAGAGCACATAGCATACAATATGCTATGTACATGATAATAAATATAGATAAATGTATCTATATAATATAGAATATAGAAAATAAAAATAGAATAAATAAACTTCCTTATTTTCTCAATATTCTTTCCCCCCACCCAGCCTCACACTGTGAATTCCTTGAGGGCGAAGACTATGTCCTTTACATCCATAAATATATTCCTTAAAAAGTGGTGGGTACATCGTTGTTTTGTTTTTAATTGGAGTATGATTGCTTTACAATGTTGCGTTAGTTTCTGCTGTACAACAGTGAATCTGCCACCTGTATACATATGTCCCCTCCCTCTTGTACCTCCCTCCCACTCCCCCACCCCACCCCTCTAGGTCATCGAAGAGCACTGAGCTGAGCTCCCTGGGCTATACAGCAGCTTTCCACTAGCTATCTGTTTCACACATGGTATTGTAAACTGTCCATATCACTCTCCCAATTGGTCCCATCCTCCCCTTTCCTCACTATGTCCAAGTCTGCGTCTCTAGTCCTGCCCTGCAAATAGGCTCATCGGTACCATATAGGTTTTGGTTTTATTATTTTTTTTAATGGCTATTGATTAGATGAGTTGATAGATGCAACTCTGTATCTTTTGAAGAAAAAAAGAAAACTTACAAAATCTGGGAAGAGCACCTTTCCCACTCATGGTGAACTGCTAGCAATAGGTTACCCCCAGTCACCAAGTAACAGATACACAGCAACACTGAATGATGTTGCAGTATGTGGGGAAGGTGGTCTCTTACAACTGCTGATCTGACCACAGGAAGACTGGGACTTCCACTGATCTTACTATTGCTGGGATAGATATACAGGACTTTCAATAATGTTCCAGCAATATTCTCTGACCTATTTCCTTTAATGATTAATGCCTTGGAGCTGGGGCCCACAATTCTACCGCTGTCCCAGGCAGCATCCTGGGGAGGTATAGAAAAATAATTGGTGCTTTATTCATGCAAACAGGCTGAACACTGTTGAAATTAGCCTGCTTACCTTTGGAGGGAAAAGTGTGGCTGGCTTTCCTTTTTACCATCCACCCTTATCACAAACTCAGAGCTCCTTGATAAAAAGGAAAGATAAAAAACTCAGGGGAGATGGAGGGTTGGAGGTCTTTTGTATAAAGGATACAGGGACAAAAGTGGGCTTACAAGGAGATTTAGCAGAGAACTGGTAAGTGGTACTTGGAGAAGAAAGTCAGGAGGGACCTCATAATTTCCTCCAAAGTTGTGTCTACACCAAGCTGGGGGACGGAGAGCTGCCTCTTTCATGCTTTACATGCTAAGGTCCCAGACAGCCCTCAGGGTGGCAGGAAATCAAGAAGTAGCAGCCACCAACAGGCATGACCCTCAAGCCAAGGGAGGTGGGGGCATTCCTTTCAGAGGTGCCCTAATCCAAAGTTCCCAGGCCCTAAGCTCTGTCTCGAGTGATCCTTTACTCCTTCTCTGCTTACTGTGTCTTTTGCAGCATCCAGCCTGCCCAAGGGAGAAGAAATGGAGGCCAGAGGAGCAGAGGGATCCCAGGGCAAGGTTACCACTCACACGTGTCAGATTCTTCAGCCTCCCACGCTCTTAGGCCAGCCCAGTGCTTCTATGGAGGTGATATAAGGAAGCATCACTGCTGACTAACTCACCATGGTTTTTTAAAGGGACAAGTGAGAAAGTGAGCGTAAAAATACTCTGTAGATTGTAAAGGTGCTATACGTGTGAAGTAGTAGTGTTATTATCAGTGCTTTATTTAGTCCCAGTCTGCAACAGCACGGTACACTGACATTGCTTCTGCTTTGGTTCAGATGAGTATTATTAACCTTCCTGTTTCCCTGAGTTCCCTGGTGGCTCAGATGGTAAAGTGTCTGCCTATGATGCAGGAGACCCGGGTTCGATTCCTGGGTGGGGAAGATCCCCTGGAGAAGGAAATGGCAACCCACTCCAGTACTCTCGCCTGGAAAATCCCATGGACGGAGGAGCCTGGTGGGCTACAGTCCATGGGGTCGCAAAGAGTCGGACACGACTGAGAGACTTCCCCTTCCCTTCCTTCCTTCCCTGGATGCAGCTACTCTGCAAGTTGAGGGCCTTGATGGGCTGCCGACTCTCGTCTCCTGCTGTTCTCTGGACCAGGGACCATTTCCATGACTTCTCTGATGGCAAGTTCCTACTCATTCCTTAGGACTTTTCACCAGTTTGAACCCTTTTCTGTTTCTTTTTGCAACATTCCATCCATTTTGACTGTGGGTTGACCATGGTAGGTTGCACTGACCATCTACGAGTTTGTCTTTCTTTCTAATGAGAGTGAGTTCCTGGAAGGCAGGATCTGAGACTTCTTAGTGGAAATAAGTTCACGGGCCACTACATGAAATATTTCCCATGCCCACTTCTCTAAGACAGCAGGGCTTGCCTAGTAATATACTCCTCTTTTATTTTCATGGGACATACCTGGAGTTCCAAGTAACACGCACATGTTAGAAACTGGAAAAGTAGAGAAGATTCTGAGCACAACAAGCCATGGTTGAATGCTAAGGAAATACTAGGCACTGTGCTAATAAACACTCCTTAGGAAGCCGGTGCTATTTTCCCAAATTTTCAGATAAGAAAATAAAAAGGTAATCTGCCTCAGGTCACAAAACTAAATAGCAGGGCTTAAGTCAGTTGGACTCCAATGTCTGTGGTCTTAATCACGACACCAGAAAAAGATAATGCAGAAGAAATGGAAAGGAGAAGAGAAAGGGACTTTTTAATTTATTAAGAAAAGCATAGTCGTATTTTTAGCTTGCTTTTATTATTGTTATTTGACGATGTAAACAGCATTCATGTCTTCTTCTAGTCTAATGACCTAGCAGGTAACTGCAGCAAATAAATACAAGATTTTATTAAAGAACAAAATAATAAGAGGACTTTCATGCAGGAAGTGAGCAAAAATCCTGTCTCCCTAAGCCTTGGGAGTTGGTTTCCACCTCTTCTTCCTACCTCCCCCTTTGAAGTGGCCGGGGCCTCTTCCTTACCATCTCTGACCCAGCATCAGAGTCTTCAAGCTGCTTCTGGTGTGTGTGTGTTGGGGGGGCGAGGTGACAGGGCAGGGGTGCAATGGGGACCCACCTCCAAAATCAGGGAACCTTCTTGTTCAGGTGCTCCTCCCGTGTGGACACAAACTGAGGTGGAAAGCCCACCAGGTCCCTCTGCTCCTGGGTCTCCAGGGTTAAAGAAAGCTTTCCTTAAGAATCCCTTCCTGGAAATGTCCAGCAGGCCAGGCAGCATGGATGTGGCAGGGAGCACGTAAGAAGGAAAGTCTGCGCCTCTGAAGGCTCGTCTGCTTCTTTTCTTTTCTATCATCAATGACCAGTAAGAAAACAGCAGAGAGGAAACTCTTGTCCATACTCCATCTCAACCCTGAGAAACGGCTGCAAAAAGGGGGTCAATATGGAAGCCCATAGAAGGAGCCATGAGTCGACAGCCCATCTTCTCACTGTGCCTGAGAATAAACACCCTCATACAATTCACTGAGGAAATGGGGTTTAAGGATATTCTGGTTCTACCACCCATTAGCTATGTGACCTTGGAAAACCTACTTTGCCTTGTACCTGTAAAAAATAGAGAACAAGTAGACTATCTTAAAGGACTGTTTAAAGGTTACAGGCTTAATAGTCAGAAAACCTTGAAAAGTGTGCAGGCAAATAAGTGGTCTTAGCTATTATGGTTATTGCTGTTAGTATCGTTATTGACATAACTCTGTTTCTGTGTTCCCGGCCCTGTGATAATCTAATCTTTCCTGAAGACCACCTCTGGTGATTTCAGTGTCTTCTATGTTCTAAATTCTCTCTTGGAATCTGCCAGCACATCAGATGCTAAACATTTTACTGGTGTAAATGCACCAAATATACTTAAAGTTGTTATTTTTTTTTTTTTTTTTTGAGATGCATCACATATTCAGGCCCACTTCTAATATCTGTCTTAGAAGAAAAGAGCCATGACACAGATGATTAAAAGCCCCAAGACCTGGCTTCCTAGGGAAGGCTGGGGAATGGAAGGAATGCTGCTTGTGGAAAAGTCAGTGGAGACACAACTCAATGACTGAATTCCCTGCTGTGGGAAAGGTGAGTTAAACAATTGGAGAACTCATTCCTGGAGTATTCTAGAAAGCAAGGGTAGAGATCAATGCTATAATACCTCCCAGACTATGATGTTTCAAATATCTAGATTCTTAGCCTCTCAAAAATATGGTCCCCAAACATCATCTACCATTCCCATTTAGAAGTGGGTATGTAGATCCCTCCTTTGAGTCTAGGATATGACTTGCCTGAATAGAGAAGAACATGGTGGAACTGATGTTTTGTCACCTGTGGGTCCAGAAGGTAATGAGTGGGCAGCTTCCAATTTCTGTTTCTTCAGATACTTTTCAACCCAGCCACCATAGTATGGGGCTTCCCAGGTGGCACTAGCGGTAAAAAAAAAATCTGCCCGCCAAGGCAGGAGACACAAAAGACTCAGGATCCAAACCTGGGTTGGGACGATCCCCTGGAGTAGGAAATGGTACCCCACTTCGGTATTCTTGCCTGGAAAATTCCATGACAGAGGAGTCTGGTGGACTACAGTCCATGGGGCCGCAGAGTTGGACACGGCTGAACACACACACACACACACACACACACACACACCCCCCATAGTATGAGGGAGCCCATGCCGTTTAAAATCAGGCCTTCATGAAGAGGCCCATATAGAGAGAGACTAGACTGTGGGTTAGTCTCTGAGACTAAGGCTCAGCCCTAGTTGATCTCCCAGCTTACAGGCAACCACATGGGCTTCCCACATGGGTGGGCCAATTGTGAAGTGGATCCTCCAGCTCATAATTGAGTCACCCTACTTGATTTAAAGTGGAGCAGTGCTGAGTTCTGCTCAAATTGTAGATTTTTTGAGTCAGATGAATGATTGCAATTATTTTAAACACTCAGTTTTGCAATGGTCTCTAATGAAGCTAGATAATTGATATACTGCATGTTTGGGGGAGAATTCTTTCCTAGATCCTTTAAGGTACTCACTGGGGCCTGAAATACTGCTTTGTTTTGCTTTCTCCTCTTGGTCCAGCTGAAGACCGAAATTAGCTGTCAGAGCTGAGTATATGGTAGAGACACAGGAAGCTGCTGGTCAGAATGTAGATGCTAACACAATTTCCAGCCTTCAGACTGTATAGGTGTCAGCAGGACTAAACTTGTTCCTAAAAGGTCTTGTCTCAGTTTCTAAAAAAAATCAGGCTTCTTGTTAATAATCAGGAATGCAAATTAAATCAACAAGGTACCTTTTACAAAAGGCAAATACATGTCTTTTTTCTGAAGGATAATAATGTTAACTGGAATTAATTTACACATGGCAGGGTAAAAAAATTACAACATTTAGAAAACAGTTTGTCAGTGTGTACACACATGCTCCCATTCATTTATGCTAACAATACTAGCCCCGATTCAGTGATTTTTACTTCTTATACTTCATCCTAAGCAAAAGATCTAAAGAAGAACAAGGAAGATGCTTATTTAACATGGAGAAGTAGTAAAAATAAAAGTACATTATACCAGGCTCATGGAATATCATGCAACCACTAAGATGATAATAATGAAGACCAGTAATCCTTAGTTTATGATGTGATACCAAATGGGGAAATCAGAGTGTAAAATTATATGTTCATTAATTACAACTCTATAAAAACAGAGATACATATTGACAAATGTTAAAAGGGTATGAAGGCAAAATAAGCTATTTTAGGATTTTTCCCTTTTAAGAATAATACTTTTAACACTATAAAAGGAGAGATTGAGCAATGATCCATTAAAAATATAAAGTCACTCTCCAACCCAAATAAGCTAAACATTTTCCTGATGAAGGCAATTATTGACCTGTTGACCAAAGCCAAGAACTAATACTTGGATCCTGTGGAATCTGTCTCTTAAAACATTATTTTAGATGATAATGTCTTAGAAAATAAGTCCTCTATAATTTTATATATCATTTTTACACTCTGGGCATCTAATAAAAGAAAACGGAGGTAATTCAGAGATTTCGGTTAAGTTAGCATATCATAATTTTGGCTTTGCTTCCCACCCTGTGCCACCGCGCCCCCCTCCCCCACTTTTAACCTTCAGTTTTTTCTTTCCTAGGCTTCCAAAATATAAAGTGCTAAAATAAAACCAGCAACAGCAGTTTCTACTTTTAAAGTGAACTTTAATATGATTTTCACAAAAATCCATCCCAATTCAAAATCACTGCTGTTCTCCTGGTGCTAGTAAGATGGTGTTTGTCTTTTGCATTAAAAATTAAGAATTCTAGTCACATAGGAGAAAGAAAACCTGGTTTAGACTTCTCAGTGATCAAACGCATGCCAGTAAAAGCAAAAGAATAACTGATTGCAATTGTGTCCTTGGATATTTAAAGCCAAACCCATTTTCACCCTGGTGGTTTAAACATTGGCTTTAAGGTCTCCTTTCTCTATCCTAAAAACATGCACAGGAAAATGCAGAAGAAAGACCTGGCTCACTCAAATTTCAAACATCCTCTTATAGCCCGGTGAGCAGAGTGGCAAGAAGTAAGGATGACTTCTCTGCCAGCCTTCTTGCTGGGGTCATCAGCCTACTTCACCATGAGCCACATAAGTGCCATTCTAAGCATTAAACATACTTTTATTTGTGTGTGTAGCCAAACATTAAGTACACATTTTCCTAAGCTAATGTCCAAGCAGAGCTGTTTACAATTTACTTTAAAAGATAAATGGCTGCAGGAACACTGACTCCATTTCAGAATTTGGTCGCATTGAGCCATTTTTCTTAGTCATAAAATAAATTCCATAGTACAGAAAGATAATTCCATAATTCTGCTTCTAGGTATTAGAGCAACAAGAAGTCAGACATCAGCTCCATCTGTAGCCCTTTTTGAATCAGCCCACTCAACACTAATATAAATGTAAACACATCAGTCAGCCAGTCATTAGGGGCTCAAGAAAAGTCTTGGGAGCTAAAGTATAAACTCCCATTTGGTTCCAAGGCTCCTAAGTTAAGCATCTTATTGCACACACACAATAAAACAGGCAGAAGTCGAGATGTTCTCTACCAAGATAAACTAAAATTAAATGAGGTTAAATTAAATTAAAATAAATGAATAAACAACCCCTAAACTGAGTAACTTTTAGGAGGCCAAAAGAGATGATACTTCCAGCTCTCAAAAGTCAAAAAGATTACTATTTTTTCTCTCATATACACACCTTAAATCGAGTTGTTTAAAAGAATCTACATTAACACCTCTTGATCAGTGTCAAAGTAAAAATTCCTTAATATTTAAGCGATGAAGTCTGTAGCATCAAGACTTTGATTTTAATTGGCTCGTGGTACTGTGGCTTACCCTGGAGATATTTGTGGGCTTTCACATTACAGAACAGCCTCCCATCTCTGTATTTAACAGGCCAACAATATGTTTGTAAAGTGGAAAAGGTCCACTTAAATGATGTAAATGTTTAGGTGGGTGATGAGAGATACTTGGAGCACCAAATTCTCTTGTGATCTAAAATCTGCTCAAGTGGAAGGTGGCTCCAGGCAGAAATGAAGATCCATCTAAAAATGATAATTGCCACATCTCAATTAAAGTTGTTTTTCTTTGATAGTCTTTATTTAATATGTATTTACTTATCAAGTTGGTACCTCAACTTGATAAAAAACCTGAGTATACCTGAAATCCATGCTTCCCATTCAACAGCTATAAGTTTTAATACAGAATTTGCAAGTGTTCTGAAGTGTCATAATGACTGAACCAGAAAAACCATGGTTCTCACACAGAGTAAATGCAGATTCATTGGTGGTGCCTCTTTCTTGAACCTTGGAGAGACTGGGTCACCACGGAACTAGATATTTGGGCCACCATGAGTAGAGGGGCACCTTTTCTGAAAGTTAAAACTAAGTTTATGACTACCCAGAAATTGGGTCATTTGTAGAGAGACGTGGATGGACCTGGGCTTCCCAGATGGCACTAGTGGTAAAGAACCTGCCTGCCAACACAGGAGGTGCATTAGAGACACGCGTTTGATCCCTGGGTTGGGAAGACCCCCTGGAGGAGGCCACAGCAACCCGCTTCAGTATTCTTGCCTGGAGAATCCCATCAAGAGAGGAGCCTGGTGAGCTATAGTTCATGTGGTCACAAAGAGTCGGACACAACCAAAGTGACTTAGCACACACACATGGATGGACTTAGAGACTGTCATCAGAGTGAAGTGAGCCAGAAAGAGAAAAACAAACATCGTATATTAATGCATATATGTGGAATCTGAGAAAACCTGGTAGAGACGATCTTATGTACAAAGCAGAAATAAAGACACAGGCTTAGAGAACAAATGTGTGGATACCAAGGGGGAAAGGGGAGGGTGGGATGAATTGGGAGGCTGGGATGGACATACATACACTATTGATACTATGTATAAAATAGATGACTAATGAGGACCTACTGCATAGCTCAGGGAACTCTACTCAGTGCTCTGTGGTGACCTAAATGGGAAGGAAATAAAAAAAAGAGGGGACATAGTATGCATATAGCTGGTTCACTTTCCTGTATAGTAGAAACTAATACAACATTGTAAAGCAACTATGCTCCAATAAAAATGTTAAAGAAAAGACTACACAGAATAGACCCAGAACCAGCATTCACTTGGCACCACATTGTGGGGTCTGTTTTGACTGGTCAGTGGCCCATGCCAGTGGGCTGGCTAAATAGTTTATCACCTTGTAATATACAAAACTGGGGCAGTATATTAGAGAACTCTCAAGGATGCCAATATTTGTATATTAGAGTTTTAAAGTCTCAGATATAGATTTTTTTTCTAAGCGTGGCAAAAGTCCTGGAGTGAGTTACATCTCCTCTGGGATATCAGCATAAAATCTATCGAGAGGAAAGGACAGATCCAAATGAAATGAGCAGAATAATTCCAGTGCTGAATCAATTTGATTCTATGTTATAAAATCACCATACAGCATGTAGGCCTAGTCTAGAGGTCAAAAGTTTTAGCTATACAGCTCAACTTCTCAAGAAGAGTCCTGACTTCTACTTTTTTTTTGATCTCATATAATCCCCATACCATAATTTTGAGAGTCTAGTCACCCCAGTTATAACCCAAACCCAGGCCTGACATCATTTGACACTCATGTCTTATACTCTCTTGAAGTGAGCAGATTACTAGCAGTGGCCCTGAACACCACGTCTATTCTGCCTCAATTTACAACTGAGAGAACCCAGGGAAATTATGTGCCTTGCCTGAGTGTGCAGAGCCAGAAAACATGCCTCTTTCCAACTCATGTCTATCTACTCAGATGCTACAGAATAAATGGCATTGGTAAAAAGGAGCAATCAGGCAAGGCTACATGATAAGCAGGGACCAGTGCAAAATGAAAACAAGGGCTCCTTATTCAAAAATTATTAAGAATTTCAAGATGGCTAGAGCAGCACATTCTGGGCATGGGGCCAAGTGTGAGTGCACAAGTAACACATCCATGAAACTGATCCTGGCTGCAGTTATGTCAGTACTTACTAAACTGTGACTCTTTGAAGGCCAAGGGGAAGAACATCTCTTTGAACGCTGAATAAGGTCAAAAATGATCTACCATGTGGATAAGTGAATGAATGTGTAGGTGAATGAGTGAAAGAATGCAGCTAGAAAATTACACCTCAGACCCAGGGACAGGTTGAGTTAATACAGTAAGTCACCCTGAGAACTTGGTCCATTATTTAAGTGACACAATTCATAATCTGAAAATACTTCACAACACAAAAAATTTCCTAGCCCCAGCATAAGTAAGTTGCCAGTACCATGTCCAAAATGTGAGCAGCGAGCTTTACATGTGATAGTGTTACAATACTTTTATGTGCTCAAGAAATGCCAGCTTCTTAGCAGAACTGCTCTTATGTTCTTTTTCTCTTTGTGTTTAGAAGTAGCTATCCAGATATATTTTACAGAGCCTATCCATGTGCAGAACTACAAAATACTTCAGATGCGAGTATTTCATATATTGCCAAGCATCCCTGATTTGAAAACAGTAGTAATAATAACAACACAACAATTTGTTGAGTTTTATTATGTCAGATACCATGCTCAGTGCTTTGCATATATTTCTCCTGAAGAAAGACCTCAAAACATCAAACTGTGAATGAAGGAGATATATTATCCTGATTTTCCAGTGAGGAAAACAAGGTTCCAAGAGGTCGAGTGGCACATCAGACAGAATTTGCCTTTAGGACTGTTTGGACTCCTGAAGACTAATAGTTCTTTGGAAGGTTGGCTATACACAAAACAGCGGAGCAAGGGCTACGGCCTGCCTTTAAGGAATGAGACTTTTATCTGATAAGGGCTGAGTGAAGTTTCACTTTGGTGAGCAAAAATGCAGTCATAAAACCCTGAAAGTAGCAATTTCTGATATTGAAAATCTAGGTGGTTAATTTTATAGCTTATTGCAAATTTGGATAAAGACAGGTAAAGGAGGAGCCTCCTCACCTATCTTTTATGGGGCTTTAGGATCTGATTCACTGCATTACTGTAACAGGAAAAGAGGCTGAACACTATACTCAGAGTGAAGGAAGACTTCTCCAGGCTGAGATTTCCACTCAGGTAGTCTGCAATATATTTCATTAAGGGACAGAAAGGCAAAAATGTGGGTAACATTCATGATGACGACTCACATTTGTCTCAGAACTGAAGAGAAGAGAGTTAATGTTTCTGTCTCTACCTCTCCAGATAGAAGTGGCTTCCTAATTATGGCTTATATTTATTATGATGTTTCAAAGTGTAAATCTGGCAGGGGTATCTTACGTCTCATTTAAAACAAGCCATAGGGAAGAAAAAAAAGAAAAAAAATATGAGAGCAAATTCATTTGATATATCCTGTCCACTTTTTTGTAGCATTGCCCACCAATGCCATAGTTTTTACATTTTTAAACTGCCTAATTAAATGATAGTGCTGTTCCAGGGATGCAAAATTTTTTCATAATGGCAGAAAAATATTTCTGGCCAAATGCCAAAGTTTTCTAGCTTGTAAGCCCTCATGAACATGTTTATGTAATGTTACACGGCGTGTATACAACATGCATATATAACAAAGTATAAATACAAATTCTGTTGTTGTTCAGTTGAAAATAGTTTGTAACAAAATGCTGATTTTGTACATGTTTTCAATAATAAACCAGTCTCCTCCATGTAAGCTGATCGTAGTGGTCCCATTCTCTGCCCAAGACTGCCGACTCTTTGGAAAATACCCTAATGCTGGGAAAGACTGAGGGCAGGACGAGAAGGGGACAACAGAGGATGAGATGGTAGATGGCATCACCAACTCAATGGACATGAATTTGAGCAAACTCCGGGAGATGGTGAAGGATAGGGAAGCCTGGCGTGCTGCAGCCCATGGGGTTGCAAAGAGTTGGTCACAACTTAGTCACTGTACTACAACAACAAAGAAAATGGAAAGAACTGGCAAAAGTAATCCTTACCAAGTTTACTTATCCATTGAGTTACTTATTTGCCTTCTCACAGGTCAGATAATTCAAGCTCTGTTCTGAGACATCGCGCCAGATGGCATCTGCTCTAAATACTCGTCAACCTATACAGAGATCATTAATGAGGATGGCTTCCAGGTGGTGCTAGTGATAAAGAACGTGCCTGCCAGTGCAGGAGATGTAAGAGACTTGGGTTCGATCCCTGGGTAGAGATCACCTGCAGGAGGGCATGGTAATCCACTCCAGCATTCTTGCCTGGAGAATCCCATGGACGGAGAAGCCTGACGGATTTCTAGTCCATGGGGTCGCAAAGAGTTGGACACAACTGAAGCGACTTAGCATGCACGTATGAGTGTTTTAAGGGAGATAAATGTCTCAGTTCAGTTCAGTTCAGTCACTCAGTCGTGTCCGACTCTTTGCGACCCCATGAAGCGCAGCACGCCAGGCCTCCCTGTCCATCACCGACTCCCGGAGTTCACTCAGACTCACGTCCATCGAGTCAGTGATGCCATCCAGCCATCTCATCCTCTGTCATCCCCTTCTCCTCCTGCCCCCAATCCCTCCCAGCATCAGAGTCTTTTCCAATGAGTCAACTCTTTGCATGAGGTGGCCGAAGTACTGGAGTTTCAGCTTCAGCATCATTCCCTCCAAAGAAATCCCAGGGCTGATCTCCTTTAGAATGGACCGGTTGGCTCTCCTTGCAGTCCAAGGGACTAAATGTCTCAAAAAAATTTAAATCAAAGATGGCAAATGTGCTGTATTGAGACTACCATGCACTTTCTCTATTTCGCATAGAAGACTCTGCAAATCAGTCAAGGTATCCTTTTTCTCCCTGACCTTAGATGTAGCCCCACACATTTCTACAACACTAGATGCAATAGCTTTCTACCAATCAGGCTTGGCCTCTCTACTTTGAAACTCATTTTCCCTGCCTGTCCTACGTGTTCCATGGGGTATGGCTCTTCAGGGATGTAACTGAAAATTACAGGGAAATTGTGCCATGGTAGCGTATCAACCCCTGAGAGCTGAATGAGGTGCAATTACTGCTAACTGAAAATATTATCTATATATTTCTGAAAATTGAGTATAAAAACTATATTAGCAGCAATGAAGTTTTAAGTAATCTTGAAAGAAAAGGGCAAAGTGTTATAAAATGTAAATGGCAATAATAAATTTGAGAAGTGGGGCTATTTGTGTGTGTGTGTGTCTTTGTACAGATGGTTATATACACATTCATGAGGTGGGTTCATATTTTTTGAAATCACCAATAGATGTGATACTATGTGACAATTAAAATACAAAGATAGATATAACATTAAGGAATGCTACTACTAGAAAGAAACTTGGAAATCATTTAGATTCTCTTTGATGCCCATCCCAACCTCACTTTGTTCTAAAGAGAGCACTAGGGGCACAGAAGGCCAGGGCTTTGTCCAGAGATAGCTGGCTGGCTAATAGTGATGCCAGGCCAGGTTTCCAGATTCCCAGCTCTGTCCTCTCCTTTTTAAACTGCTCTGATGGCCTTTTCAGTGATGGGACCATGTTTTGAACTTTAAAATTACATTAAGCCTCACAAATTAGCTATTAAGTGTGTGGCAGAGAAGAAGAGAGGACAAGGAAAGAGTGAGGGAGAGATCTCTGATAACTTCCCACACTTCCTATCAAACACAGCATCTGATTTCCTGATTGACCTCTGAGGACACGAAAGCCTCATAAATTGGAGATGGTCTTGGCTGTGAGTGGGCGGGGTGACTGTCACCTGAGGAACCATATCCGACTGGCCCAGAGACAGTGTCAGAGCCAGCAAAGGAGAGCCTGGTTATCCCATCACCTTTGACCAACCATCCTTTGCTGAACCAGTAACTTCATTAAAACACCTTTGTATAGTCCTCCAACGGAGAAGGCAATGGCACCCCACTCCAGTACTCTTGCCTGGGAAATCCTCCATGGGTGGAGGAGCCTGGTAGGCTGCCGTCCATGGGGTCTCCAAGAGTCGGACACGACTGAGCAACTTCACTTTCACGCATTGGAGAAGGAAATGGCAACCCACTCCAGTGTTCTTACCTGGAGAATCCCAGGGACGGGGGAGCCTGGTGGGCTGCCGTCTATGGGGTCACACAGAGTTGGACACAACTGAAGTGACTTAGCAGCAGCAGCAGCATAGTCCTCCAAAATGGTCCCCCACTCTTTCTTTGTTTAGTCACCCCATGAAAGACAGCTGGATTTAGGAACCCTTCAATTCAGTTATTCAGGTAAATAATATTCACCCTCCTAAGAAAAAAGTGAATGACTGCATATAGAATGCCTAGGACAAAGTAGGACATGAAGACCAGTAAGGTTAATATTTTTATTGTTACTATTATAATGATTTAAAAGCCCCCAATTGATATTATAAAAGTAACATGGCCCTCCTCACTACTTAGATTCTATCATTTTATTTCTTTCACTGAATGAATCAAGATTTTATTGTGAGTGGTTTGACATCACGCGGTTTGGAGTCAGACAGGTTTGGGCATGAATTCTGACTGCCACTGTGTGCTCCTAGCAGGTACATAATTGTAGTGGACAGAATAACGTTCCCATTCATCTCCAAAGATGTCCATGCCAAATCCTGAGAATCTGTGAATATACTGTAATATATGGAAAGAGGAACTTTGCATATGTGATTAAGTAAGGGATCTTAAAATAGGTGGATTTATCCTGGATTACATGGGTGGACCCAATGTAATCACAAGGGTCCTTAAAAGGTGGAAGAGGAAGGCAGAAGAATCCAAGGAGTCATGACTATGGAAGCAGAAGTCAGAGTCATAGGATGGCTAACTTTGAGTTTGGAGAAAGGGGCCACAGCAAAGAAAACCAGGTAGCCTACTAAAAAGCTGGAAAAGGGAAGGAAATGGATTTTTCCCTTGAGCCTCTGGAAAGAACACAGCCTTGCTGACACCTCGACTTTGGCTCAGTGAAGCCCATTTGGGATTTCAAACCTCCAGAATTGTCAGGTCAAATCCCTGTTGTTTAGACATCTAAGTTTGTAGTAATTTGTTACAACAGCAACAGGAAACTAACTGATGCTCCTGGAGCATCCGTGCCCTTATCTAAAAAATGGGAGTAAAAAAAATATGTGCCCCAAAGGGCTGACATGAGGATTAAATAAGAGAATGTAAATAAAACTCTTTAGTGCTTGGCAGAAATGAAGAACTCAATAAATGCTCACTGTCATTATGTATGATATCATTACATAGAGATGAGATGGCTATATTATGATTGTGATAAATGGTGATTCCATAAAGTATAATTCATTGTATCATAATGATCCCTTACATTTGAGTGGCACTTTGGTTTTTATGAAGCCCTTTTATCAACACTGTCTTATGTGATGCTCATTTTAACTGCGAGTCCACAGATGAGGAGCCAGAGCCTCCGAGGGGGACAGTGCTTTCCTTAGGTCATTCAGAGAGCCCACTATTGGCCAAAGTTGGGAGTCTGAGTCATTCCAGACACAGCAAGCTGCCGATTTCATCATGTGGTTTATAGAAATATACACAGAGGGTATGGAGAATCTTAAAATGAAACAAAAATGATGAGGCCAAATGATGATGGGGTTGTTCATCCCACACAATGCCATTTCCCACGTGGTCTCATTCAGCGGCGTTTTTTGCTCACACCTCCTGCCCCAGCTCTTGCAAGCATAGCCTGCGGCCTGTCTCAAATGCATCTAGTCAATTGTGCAAAGCACAAGGGAAAAGATCTCATCCTGACCGCAGCAGGCAATCACCTAATGCCCTGAAGCATGAAGTTTGATTACCCTTATCTCAGTTTATCATTAAATCAAAGACTGTTGCTATGAATACTGGACCAGGACTCCATTTATGAAATGATATACGCCAGTCAGCAGAAGTGAGTGAATGCCCTTTTTCTCTCTTAATTTCTGCTCACCGGGAGGATCCTTTGCAAACTAAGAAAAAAAAAAGTCTCTTCAGCTTTGAGCAGATTTTATTACTCTTTTGACTCTTTCATGAGCTGGCTGGGTTGCCTTTGGCTCATATGTATTCTCCCTGTGTTGTGGGCAAGAGGTTTGCAACCTACTACCCAGTGGCCTGCCAACACTAGTCTTGATGTCTAGCACCTTGCTTGGATGGGAATCTGAATGTTACAAGATGCTGGGCAAACTGCAGGTGCTCTGAGGTTTGAGAAACTCTGGCTACACCAGAGCATCATTTCCCCATTTGTGGTCAAGGTACCATAGAATGTGAGTCACTTGAGGAGTTTGCTGAAAATGCTAACGCTGGGACCTCATGCCAGACCCAACAACACAGACCCACTGGTGCTGGGGCCCTGGGAATCTGCATGTCAATTTTAAAGTCTGAGGACCACTGGTAGAGATCCAAGATGTGGGTATGACAGCAACGGGCTTGATTTTCCATGATGTTATTCAGGCTTTAATTGGCCTCGAGGGCAAACAGCATAGAACACATGCCAATCACCTACATTTTGTCCTTCAGCCCAACCAGCCGTGGAGCCAGATTTCTGACATCATGGATCTGAAATGGCTGCTATCTGGGTCAGGGCTAGGCAACTAGGCATCAAGGTCTGGGTACATCTCGAGGGCCTTGGAGCTCCCCTGCCAAATTCCCCTCTGCAGTCTGGCTGAATGTGTGGCAAGCGTAGTGTGTGGGGGTGGAGGAGAGCTGGTTGTAAAACTGGCTTCAAGGTCTATATATCAGTCAAAGAGATAGGACAGAACCACATGTGAAAAGACTGCATAGTATAAGGGCTGAAAGCATGGGCCTTGGAGCCAGACTGCATTTACTTTTACTTAACAGACACTGAGATAAATATAGTATTCACTACAGGCCAAGTAGTGCCGTTCAAATATTAATTCATGTACGTCTCACAAACACCCTACCAGGTGGCTACCACTCATCATCGTCCACCTTTCATGTCATGAAACTAAGGCTCAGAGAGGTTAAGTAATTTGCACAAAATCACACAGTTTATTGATCACATAGCCAGGACTCACACCCCAGTAAGCTGGTGCCAGAGTTCATGTCCTTAACCGCTGTACTAAGTTGCTTCTCACGGGCCCAAGTCCTCTGGTTCTAGTACTCATTAGTTGTCTGACCCTGGACCAATTACTTAATCTGCCATCCCTGTTTTCCCCTGTGCAACAGGAATAATAACAGTAGCACCCACCTCAAAGAATTCTGACCAGAAGATTTAATATATTCACTTCAAAGAGTATCAAGCACATAGTAAGCACTTAATAAATGCTGAGTTAGCTACTCATCCATCCTCCACTCTCAGGGGTAGCATAAGGATTAAATCAGATAATATACATAAAGTACCAGGCACAGTGTCATGGCACCTGGTAAGCATACGGTGAGGGCTAGCTGTTATTATTAGGCAAGTTGAGCCAGGACAGTTTATTTTAGGTTTTGTCTGGAAGGCAACTGTGTTCTATGCAAGGGGAGGCAACATTCCCTTCACTTCAGAAAGTAACTGGGTAGGAGCCAGACTAATTATTAAATCCAACAGGTTCTCTGCTTTATGTCACTGGAATATTCCTGAAAAGTTCCTAATACTGAATTTGTATATGCTTAACCCTTTTCCCCCATTGACCTATCTTATCATTTCTGATTGATCTTTCATTGGCAGTGATCCTTTAGACTAAGAATCTGCTCTCAGACTGTCATGCAACCGTTAACTTATAAAAGACGTATATATACCAAGGAAAATTGAACCACTGGAGCATTTCTTGGCCAAGCAACTGGCTTAATCATCCCTTAATGTAATTGTTTTCATTTTACTTTTCCTTTAGTATGTGTTCTCGTGCTTATACTACTGAGAACTTCTGGTATTTCCTCTCAGAAAGCTTATGTTGTTTAGACACTCAGTCATGTCCAACTCTTTGCAGCCCTGTGGACTATAGCCTGCCAGATTCCTCTATCTATGCAATTTCCCAGACAAAATACTGGAATGGGTGGCCATTCCCTTCTCCAAGCGATCTTCCCAATCCAGGGGTCGACTGAACCCGTGTCTTCAGCATTGATAGGTGAATTCTTTACCACTGAGCCACCAGGGAAGCCCAGAAAGCTTATCACCTCCACTGTTTAATGTAACTGTGGATTGACTACAATTTATGGTAACTCAAGGGGTTAATAATGGTGTGGGAATCCTCATACCCAAACAGCCCCACATAGAGGAGGGATGGGCATGGGGGGAAGCAGGGAGAAGGTAAGGGAGTTGGGAAGGCAGGATGGGGGGAGCCACTAATGGGGGGTGGGTTATCCTCAAAGCTCAGACTCAGGAAGGGATGCTAGACCCCCAGGGTCCCTCAAGGATGGGTCTTCCAAAGGGAAGTATTACACTAGTAACTCCACGTTGTTTGCTGCTGCTGTTTCACTTGTTCTATCAGGAGAAGGTTGCCCGAGTTCCAACCCCATTGCTTGCACACTTCAGCAGGCATGATAGATTATAACTACAATTGAATAAGAAGTTAAGACGCAATTAACGTGTTTACTACAATATTTGCAACATGTCTACTATGTGTCACACACTCTTGCTAAGTTACAGGGCTGAATAAAACAGTCTAAGGTCCTGGGGCCTGCAGTCGAAGGAGCACCTGGAGTCCAACTCATGCTTTTCTCACAATTTCAACAAGTTGCTGCTCTCTCTCTTCCACTTCCTGTCTCCACATCCTCCCCAAACCCATATCTACATGTGCAACGTGTTCTTTGTTAAGAGTCTACACCTAGTCTTTTCAAGTTAAAGCAAAAAGCTGAAGCCCATGATGCAGCAACCTTCTAGTCTGAGTCTTATAAACCCCTCTGTGGGGGCAACCGGCTTGCAGGGTAATATGAGGCAAACCACGTGGTCCTTTGCCATGCCCTGTGTAACACCGAACCAGTTGGCAGTTGATGTGGGGGTTTTAGCTCTGATCACGAAGCAAACTTCTGAATCATCACAAGATTGATCCCATCCATTCTGATGGCTTAAGCTGCAGGGCCATCTGCTGATCGGCTCAGTACAGTAGACCAGAGACACTCAGTAAATATTTGTGGATTTGCATGGCAAACTGCTTCTTCACACCTGAAACGCAAGTCTAGGTCAGGACTCAGAAGAGGACAAGTGAGCTAGACCCCCCACCCCCATCCCTGGGCCTTTGCCTAAGCTGTTCTCTATGCCTGGAATGCCCTCCCTCTCAGCACCTCGCCTACTGCGCCTCAGTGTCCACCTGTCCAAATCCTACCTAGTTCAAGGACCAGCTCAAATATCAGCGCTCCACAAAGCCTTCCCTGACCACCCTAGCCAGAAATAACTTCTCACTGCTCTCAATTTCCATAGGTCCGTGTGTGTTCTGGCACTTAAGACACTGGCCATTTTATTTTGGCTGTGTGTTTACCTCGTTTTCAATACACCACTCAGTAAGAGCCCTGAGCTCTGGATCCATGTCAGTGCCTCTTTGAACTGTTTCCCCACCCTGGCACCTCCTTGTACGGAGTAGACACTTGGTAAAAATTAGCTGTATGAACAAATGGTTACCCCAGCAATGACAAAAACAGAAGCAACTGCAACATTCTTTATCCCTCCTTTTTCTATCTCTCCTCCTTCTTCTTCAATAGTTTTAAAAATACATTTACTTGATCTACCAACTACCCAGGGGAGGTTTGGGGACTTACTGATATATGTAGACAACTCTGCAGACCAAAAAGTGTTTCCAGAGACCCTTCTAATGACAAAGGAGGCCTCGACCAGTGTAGGCACTGGGGGAGTCTGCGTCCCTGGTCTACTGACAGCTGGCTCCTGGGAATGGAAGTGTTATTTTCTCAAAGAGCTTCATCTGCTCTGGTTCATATGTGCCAGTTCCTCGCCTGAGTAGAAACTCCTGACTTTATTTTTAAATACAGACTCCAATAATAGGCTAAGTAATTGCAGATCTTCCCAAGGACTTTTTATACATGTACCAACATATTGGACTTTTTAAAACCCGTATTTCCTTTCCATAAATAAATGTTGAAAACCTTAAATTTCAGCACTATAGGTAGTGGTAATGTGTATTTGTTTTAAGATCAACCAAAAATGCTGATGCATGGATGATGATTTCTCAAACAACATATCTGATTACTCACAGAGGTAAAAGGATTCTCCCTCAGCTATAAGTAAGAAAAGTGTATATTATAGTATAATATGCAGTCAAACTTCAGTAATACACTTTTCATCGTCATGCCACTAAAGCTTGAACAGCTGCAGCTCTCACTGTCTTTGCTGATGGGGCCCATAAATACTCCTGGGAAATGGGACAAAGATACATAATGGATCTTCACCTGCCAAGATCAGGGAAATGAATGTCAATTGCACCCTGATGCAGAAGCACTTTTTGGTAGAGTGATGAATACTGCCATTTCTCCTGTGCCATGCAATTTTGGACAGGAAAACCTAACAGGGAAAAAATGGTGGGAGAAGATACTACCCTAGGACACTTGAAAAGAAGGGTATGTCATAATTATTTGCCTAACAAGAATTAAAATGAGGAAGAGTGTGTCAATACAGTTTCGTTCAGAGAAAGGCCAAAAGTTAAAAGCATACATATTCTGCACATATCATTTCAATCAATGCAAAGATTACCCTCAAAATAGAACTCTTTCATTGAAAAAGAATGTCAGAAGAATCAAGGAGTCAGAAAATTGCCTGGGGGTCCGGATTCCTGAAAACAACTCAGTGCAGTGATGGCAGGGTGGGCTGAGATGTCAGGCAGACCTGAGTTCAAATCCTTACTCCACTACTTTCCTGCTCTATGATCTCAGGACAGTGACCTAACCTCTCAGGTGCTTGAGTTTCTTTTTCCACTTTTTTGATAAAGCAGTGAAAATAACAGAACCCGCCTTAATCATTCCAGCTGTCTGAGTGTTACAGGACATAATTAAGATAAAGATCTTAGCGTAGTAGCTAGAAATTAGTAAGCAGACTAATGATAAGTGACAGTTGTCAAGGTCGCTGCTTTCTCCTCTTTCTCCTCCACCATCATCATCACATCATCCCAGGTATCTTGTAGCTGATTTCATTAGTAAACATTAGAAAAAGGGGTGAGAAGACTAGCTCCCACCAAATTATGAGACCCTCTCCCCTTCCTATCAGTTCAGTTCAGTTCAGTCGCTCAGTTGTGTCCGACTCTTTGTGACCCCATGAACTGCAGCACGCCAGGCCTCCCTGTCTATCGCCAACTCCCGGAGTTTACTCAAACTCATGTTCATTGAGTTGGTGATGTCATCCAACCATCTCATCCTCTGTCGTCCCCTTCTCCTCCTGCCTGCAATCTTTCCCAGCATCAAGGTCTTTTCCCCTTCCTATATCAAACTCCAAAAACAGTACTTATAAAGTCTTTTTCTTTTAAAAGCTTGGCAACATAACCTTACAAACATGTCCACCTAATTCATGCCATTCTCGCTTTAATAAGCAATGGCTACTGTAACAGGTATCTTAACTGAGTAAAAGGAAGAGAAAAAAAATGTTATAGAATGCACTGGGTTCCATTAGGCTTGGGTTTCAGATATTAGGTCCATTACATGTTCTTTGTGATAAGATATAAAACAATGATGTGTTCACTTCTTCAAACAACCAGACAGGGTCTTTTTCTGTTTCAGTCATTCGGGATCACCAGCTAAAGGCACTTCATTATTTTCTTTTCCTTTTCGGTAGACTGAGTTTTAAAGGTCTAGGATGAGTGATGACTGAATGACTCTTTCTAATTCTGTAATTCTGATGATTTAATTGTATCAAGTCTGAAGAGGCTTTCCTGTGAGTCCTGTACGGTTGAGGCAAGCCTCCTCTTAAGTGGAACAGGCCACGGCAAGCCAGCAGGGTCTTTCTGCAGGTGCCCCCCCCACCGCCCCTAAAGTGGGTGAGGGGCACAGCACAGGTTGGCAAACAATGGAAACTTCCTGTTCTGGGTGTTAACTTTAGTTACCACAGCCAGACAATGCTGCCAGTGGTGTGGAAGAAAAAACTGCTGTAGCCAGCTGTGTTGTTCACAGTCGGATGGATTCTGTGTAGCTCCAAATGGTGATGGAGCCAGCAGCCTGTTGTAGCCAAGGACAGAATGATGGATGATCTACATACTGTGTCCAAGTAGAGAGAATGGCAGAAGTTCACTTCAGGGTTGTTAAAATGCTAATCTGGGTGAGTTAACAAAAGCTTAATAGAAAAGAAAAGTTTGAGAAATAAGTATACCTCATGTGGTACCTATGTGGAGCACTGATTTGATTGCTCTTGGTTACATAAACAGTTGCTTTTCAAAGTAAGAACATTTCCTCGTTTTCCTGTTGGGATGAATGGAAGCAGATTCACTTATCAGCCACACTGCCATGCTGTCAGGTCTGAGGAGAAAAAGTCAGCCTGACAATAGCCACCGTAACTGAAAAGGTTATGATATGCTTAATACAGTTATATGATTTTCATTCTCACCACGTGTCATGGGAATAAATCAAAACACACTTTTTTCCCCCAACTGGAAGTTGGCAGCTGTTCACAAAATAAGCTGCAACCTAAGACACTGGCTTTGGTAGATTTTAATACTAAGTCTCCATTCACAGGAGCTACTGACAGCGAGATCTCCAGCTCCATTGACAGTTTCAACATGTGAATTACACTACTAGTACATTGCATTATTACTGTTGAAGGCAGGAAGATTGGCCCCTTGTAAATATCTGGTATGGACAATCTTGCCTTAAAACCTTTAGGATGAAATAACACGCATGCTTCGGAAAAAGATGCAGATTTACATTTCTTGCCAAATGATCCAGTTTTGCCATTCTCTGTTTCTTTAGATTCTTACTAAGTTTAACGTAGAGAAACATGTCTCCCTCATGTGATGTTGGAACATTGGCTAGCATAGCTCCTTGCAAACAACAGGGACTCAATAAATGCTGACTGCCTTGCATACCCCAAGTGCCTCTTGCTTCCTCTAGGAATGAATCTAGAATGGGCAAGCTTCAAGTCTATTAATTGAAATAAAAGGTAATATTTTATCTTGCAATATGCTAAGGAAAGCGTTCACCTTCTACTCCTACACCAATAATGGTTAGGCATTTAGCCAGGCTCTTAACTCTGCATAAAATGCATCAGAAGGGTGAAAAATGACCCTATTTCAGATGCATTTTTCACTGTTTGTAACTTAGTGAAACTCAAATGCAAGAACAATGACTAAGCTAATTACCAAGGTTTATTACGATGGAGCAGCAAGAAGTGAAGAACTTCTCCAGTTTCAATAAGTCCTTAACAATTATGGGTATCTTCGCGAATCCAAGCTCTGATTTCTGCTTACTTTGCTTGTGTGCTTTAAAGAAACAGAAATCACCACACAGGATTCAGGGGCCTACTTACCCCAGAACAGGTACTGGACAGATCCTTCCTGTTTAGCAAGCAGCGAGTGAACTGACATCCACTGGATTTCTAAGTAAGTAACCCCCACTCTATAGTTTACGTCACGACCATCTTTCAAATCCATCAAATGAGGGGAGACAAGGCCAGATGGTGCTATTAGAGGACTTCAAAATAAATAAGTAACTAATAAATAAATAAAAGAGGACAAGGGCAGAATGCCCACAAATCTAAATCAAAGTCAAGTTAACAAGCTGTTTGGTGAAGGAGAAGCCACAATAATCCTGGCACATTGTCCTGAATCACAGAAATGTTTCTGAAAAAAAAAAAAAGTTCACCTATGTAGCATCCCTCATAGAAACAAAGGTAACAACTAGAATCCAGTCTGAACTAGGTGCTGGCTGTTAAAATCTCACCAAATATACCACTGGAAAAAAACAGTCTGCTAAACAACACATTTGGAAATCTCAGGGATTTTTTGACTTAACTGTCTTTCTAAGGGAACAATCCAGGGACCTAAATCAAAGCAGACACCAACTATAAAATACAAAACTCAAGTTATGGCTGGGCCACAGTTTATTTACTTAAAGATGTTCAAGTTCATGGTAACATAGGCTTACATCTCAGAACTTATTTAGCAATTTCTATTTATCTGAGCCAGGGTAAATGTCTGTATAGTACTCACCAGCCTGACAGAATATGCCTGTCACTTACTACATTAAACATGACTACACACAACTTAATTTCTTGAGTTAGATACCAAAGAGAGGGAGGGGATTTTTCAACCACATGAATAAGCCAGCATCAAAACCTATTGTTAAACCACCAAAAGAACAGTAAAATCCTCACCTTGAGCTGTCTGGGATAAGATTTCTCAATTCTACAAGAAAGAAACCTTGAAAAATTTCTCCAAACAAGTATCTATCCAATTCTGGGCAGGGAGGGGAGACCAAAGCAGATTAGAAAAATGTTAAACCTTTCCCTCGGACTTCAGCCTTGAATAAAAGAATCCACTTTACTGGCCCAAATATCAAGTAGAGGGAAGGATAATCCTTAAAAAGCAACATTTTACTGCAGATTTAAATTCTTAGGATCCAGAAGTTCTTGGGAAAACTGTCCCAGTTATTTCTTCTCCCAAGTAACTGGAAACACTACGGTTATTTTTAAGGGAAAGCAGTCGCCCGTAGCAAGGGACATAACGGCCAATGACTGTTTACAAAGTCTGTATGTCTATAATAATCCTTCTGTGTGAATCTCCCAGCTGAACGCGGTGAGAGGTTGGGATGCTGGAACTTCGGTTGGTTAGTGACTGGTCACCTCGGAACGGAGAATATTACTCTGTTTCTCTAACACTGCTACCTCACTCATCTCTAGCTCCTTGGCATTTAGCTCTTCGCAAGTTCGGGATTTAAAGAATCACCTGACAGCAATGGTCCCAAGAGTCTATACGGCAAAAAATTTCCAAACCCAGTTCTCATCCACACCTTCAAGTCCTTATGACCTTTTATTTCAATCCAAGAGTTATACATGATACACGAAGCTTTAAGCCCTTCCAAATTACCCAAGGCAGCTGCAGTATCAGTTTCTGCAGACTAGGAATAAACACCACCGCTGTCAAGACGGGAAATAAAAGTTTCCCTACCTTCTCCTCACCATCCCCCTTGCCAGCGGCTGCCGACGCGCGCGGCGGCTCCCTCCCGGCTGCGGATGCCTCTGGCCGCCGGAGAAGGGGCTCATGCAAAATTGACTCTTCCTTATTTGTTTCCATCCATAATTGATGGGTAGATGAGAACGTAACACATCTCAGCGCTGGGCTCTTGCCGCCTGGCGGAGACCCTGTCCAAGACGCTTCCGTAAATCATTTCCAGCGGGAGAACAAAGCACGGAAAGTTGCGGGGGAGAGTGGCTGGGAAGAGAAACGCGGGCGCCGGGTGGTAGGCGGGGGTCGGTGGTGGGCAGCACCGGGCCCTGGAGCCCGCCGCAGTGTGCTCGGCCAGCAGGGGGAGAAGAAGGGTGGGAAGTGGCCGCCCTCGGGGCAGAAGCCGGGGGGCTGGGGAGGGGCCGAGTCCCCCGAGCCCCCGCCCCTCGGCACTACCGGTGGGCCGTCCGACCCCGAGGCGCACCGACAGGTAGCTGGCGTCGGCCAAGAGCTGCCCGGGTGTCGGCGGCTGCGCTGCGCCCCTTCTCCTGGCGCGGACGAGTGCTAGCCCGTCCACTGCTTGCCTGGCCCGGCGATGCCGGAGTCGGCTCCGGGGCTGCCGGGCGGGCGGAAGCGGCCGGCGGAGCCCGCAGCCGGCTCCTTTAGCCTCGGCTCGGCGGTGGCCAGAGCTGGAGACGTGGTGCTCGGCACCTAAGCAGCTCGGGTTCCCCCTGATAAGGTGTGGGGGAGCGCGGAGCTGGCGCTGCCTGGCAAGAAACTTTTGCTAGCTCCTTCCTTCTCCTCCGTTTTTTTTTTGGGGGGGGGGGTGTGGATGGGTGCACAATGTTGAAGGGCCCCTCCCCCCAAGCCTCCAGCAATGCCAGTTTTGACGCGTCCACCAAACCTCTCCAGCCTTTTGCGCGTCCCTTGCACGGCAGGCGGAGAGCTGCTTGGAAAAGAAATCAACTCTCCAGTGCCAACGCACACACATCCGCACACGTACACACACACACATTAGAAGCGATTCAGGCTCTAAGGATCTGGGTCCGATCCCCACCAGGCGCCTAGGGCATTAGCAAATTTTTATAGGGCTGTCTTACCTCATGGGGGGAGGCTTGGTTTAAAAAAATAATAAAAGCTTGTTACGCTCAAGGAGAAATGAAAATAAAAAATTGAAATATATATATATCCCTGTGTCTCTTTAGGTTTTGGTTTCTTCGGTATAATCCTGAATCTCGCCGCCACCAGTCCTTGCAGCAGCGGCAGAGACAGCAGCAGCCGGACCAAGCGGGAGCAAAACAAATCGAGGCACGGCAAATGGTGTAATTCGATCCATCTCCAAGTCAATCCATCAGGCGAGCCGGAGTCTCGTTCCCTCCCCGCACTCGGCAGCTCGCGGCGCGGGGCCCACCCCCGGGCGCGAACAGCAGGAGGCGCGGGCGGCCCGGCGCGCTCGCTTGTCCGAGCGCCGCGGCCAGCGCCGCCTGGAGGCCCCCAGCCCGGCGCCGCGGCCAGGCTGACCCCTCGGTGGCCTCCGCGTCCCTCCTCCCCGGCGCTCGGTTGCGCGCCCTCCCTCTCGCCACCTCTCAAGAGCTGCTCCTTCCAGCAACTCCCAGCGCCTCAGTCATCCGGCTCGCGGCGGCTGCTGCAGCCTGCGAAGCAGCCTTTTCGCTTTCCCCCCTCTTTCCCTCTTTTTTCTCTGAAAGATTTTTCAGAGCTTTCCTCCAGACATCTAGAGGACAAATCATTGCAGCCCAGAGGAGCTGCAGGCACAGTTGTTCCGTAAAGTTATGCCTTACTTTCTGATCTAAGATTTATTTTTTTATGCACATCCTTACAAGCCCGCCCCATATTACCTTTGTCGCCTCCCCCCCCCCCCCCAACTTCTCTTTATAACCACTAAGCAAAACAGCTGGGGAGAAGCAATCAAACATTGTTTTATCTTTACAAAATTGCCTACTAAAAATCCCATTTCTACTTTGAATGAAAGCTATTCAGTACAGTATAATTTTGTAGGCTAATGAGCCGGTTTTACAGGCAAGTGTTTCGTGTAATATGTTGTGGGAGAAATGAAAATGTCCTTGAAGTGACATCATTTAAAATTGACTGTCACAAAGGAAAGGAAAAAAGTTACACATTTAAAAATGAGAGGATTTTAATTCAAACTTCATATCCAAGAACGGGCTTTGTTTTATTAAAATTTCCAGTTGAATTATGACTCACTGAGGGTTCTAAATGGCTGGAATGAACCATGATGCCCTCATTTAAAGAAAAAGACGAAAGCTTTTCCGCCAAACTTTTAATTTTCATTTGAGCATGGTTAATTACCGTGAAAGAGAGAAAGGGGCAAAGTATTTTCCTTTCCTCAATGGTTCCTGCATCTCCCAAGCACAGTTACCTGTTTACAGTTAGAAAAAAAATACCCGGTTCTGAGTTATTTATGAAACTTCCAGGACAGCCTTGAAAAGGATCTCAAAAAAGACACCCCAAGGAACTGCTGCAGGACTCATCCGGAGAACTGTTTCCTTACTAGTTAACACTTTGTTACCAAAAGGAAGAAAGAGGATGCACCCGGAGTCTTTTAAAATATAAGCTCTCTTCCTGCTGTTCTTCCCATTCCAAGTAAAGGGTAGGGGGCGGAAAGAACAGCTTTGGCAACACAGCTTTGTGATTTTTCTGTTGTTGTTAAGGCTTTTGTTGGCTTGGCTGGCTGGTGTTTTCAGGTTGTGCTGGGCTCTGACATCATTGCAAGTTACTTGGCAGTCAGGGCCCTTCCCCAGCCAACTTTTGACCCAGAAAGCTCTGCCTCTTTCAGTCGTACCCAGTCATTCTGTCCTTTCTCCATCAAGAGAGCAAGCCCCGCTGCAGGCAGAGGGCTCTGTGCATTGAATGAATATGCAAAGGAGTGACCAGTGGCTTGACGAATCATATCGCCACCCACCTAGAGGCAGAAAGCTTACGAGTTGTCCTCTGTCTGCAGTAGCAGTCAAGAAAAAAAAAAAAAAAAAGTTGAGTTCTCCAGATTTGTGAATTCTTTGTTGAAATTCTGCGATGGCCAGCTTTAAATAGTACCACCCCAGAGAGTGCCATTTACCATAGACTGAATTTTAAATTCAAGAATGAAAACACCTTTTAGGTTGCAGAAGAATATGCTGATAGGTCATTTCGAGCCAAGGGTTAGACATGTTTTCAGTCTAAGTAGCAGTGTACACCTCAAAGCCAATCCCCATGTTTGGTCCAGTATGGAAAGAGAGAGACGGAAGTGGACAATTTAGTGACACCGAAAGAATGGTAAAGAACACTTTTACTGAGTGTTACTTTTACCAAGTAAAAGTGCAGACTTAGGTGAGTTATTCAGGCCCTATATTCAAGGTGTAATTTGTAAGTAAAAGAACTTTTCAAACAACTAGAAGATTAAAGGCTATAACATTCATATGCCCACCACTCAACTTCAACACATTTTAACATTTTATGTGTTTGTTTCAGATGTATTTTAGAAATAACACATTATAGTGGAAATCTAAAAAAAAAAAAGAATCAAAATATTACTTTTGGTCAGATAAAAATATTATTATTAAAGATTAGTCATTTCTCTGGTTCCCAGGGTCTTGAATGTCAAGAAAATGACACTCTTTTTTCATTTGGGTTTTAGTGGAGAGAAATCTAAGGGAACTGCTCACTCTGTGCAGTTTATTAGCATTTGTCCTTTCAGTTGATTTTACACACTTAACCTTTTAGCCCTGTTTACTTCTCCAGTCAGACTGGACTTTCTCTGCTCACTATAGTATGCTTTAGGCTCTAGCTGCTGTTGCATGCTCAGTCCTGTCTGACTCTTTGCCACCACGTGAATTGTAGCCCACCAGGCTCCTCTGTCCATGAAATTTTCCAGGCAAGAATACTGGAATGGGTTGCAATTTCTTACTCCAGGGGATCTTCGCAAACCAGGGCTTAAACCCGAGTCTCTATCTCCTGCATTGGCAGGTGGATTCTTTATCACTGTGCCACCTGGGAATCCCTTAGGCTCTAGCATAGCCCTGCTGTGTAAAGTTCCCCGCTGTCACACTGTCTCTTGTCTCCATGTCTTCACTTTTGTCTGCTTCTTGGGGTACTCTTTCTCCATCACTTCAGGTACTTTAGTTTCTGCTTTTCTTGACTTTTAATCATTTAATAATTTCACTTAGGTGTCAGAATCTCCCTTATCCCCCTAGCCCCCAAGATGGATATAAGCATCTCTCTTCTGTGTTCTCCTAGCAAGTTCACTTCTCTGATTTACCAAATGGAAGGGAAAATAATTGCTCAGGATGTCTTCCTTACTGGGTGCTTCTTAACTGCGAAGATCTTGTCTTCTTTACTCGGATAACCCCAGTGCCTAGCACAGTGCCTGGCATTTAGTGGACACTCAACAAGTACTTGTTAAATAGATCTGGCAAGGGAAGCCACAACTTTCCCAACTACTCTTTTATGTGCTGAACCAGAGAATACAGTCTTCACAGTAGGGATTGATTCATTGGTATCCCCAGGGCAAGCACAATATCTATGCAAGGGTGTTTGTTGAATGAGTGAAGAATGAATGAATCAAGAAAGAAAGAAGATATTTGGCTCTTTTAACACCTAGAAAGAATACTTAAAATGGTCTGTGTTTTAGATAGTTAAGGATTTTGCTTTTGTGTTATCTGTATACATCTCCCAGCAGTGATGTGATAAGTAATAACTTCTTTTACAATCTATTTTTTTGTCTGTTTGCTTTAGGAAAAGCTTAAAATTTTGTTTCTATGTTTCATTTCTAATACAGCTTTAACAATAAAATTCATCTGAAAATTATAGAAAATCAGTGTGTAACTGTAAAAGTTTTTCAATCATCAGAGAATACCACTCCTTAACTATTACAGCTATTAAATAAAACATTAGTGCTTACTGTGTATCAGTCTCTTTTAAACATTTTAAAAATATTAATGTGCACAACAATTCTATGAGTTAAGTATTATTATTATCTACATTTTGTAGAAGAGGAAACTGAGGCTTAAAGGGTTTAAATGACTTGCCTAAGGCCACACTGGTAGTAACTGTGTAAGAGAAACCTAACCTCTTAGTTATAATAGTGGTTAATACTGAGGTCACAGTTAACAGCAGTGGTAAATAGTGAATTCTTTGAAAACATTAGACAGTTCAGTTCAATTCAGTCGATCAGTTGTGTCTGACTCTTTGTGACCCCATGAATTGCAGCACGCCAGGCCTCCCTGTCCATCACCAACTCCTGGAGTTCACTCACACTCACATCCATCGAGTCGATGATGCCATCCAGCCATCTCATCCTCTGTCGTCCCCTTCTCCTCCTGCCCCCAATCCCTCCCAGCATCAGAGTCTTTTCCAATGAGTCAACTCTTCGCATGAGGTGGCCAAAGTACTGGAGTTTCAGCTTTAGCATCATTCCTTCCAAAGAACACCCACGGCTGATCTCCTTTAGAATGGACTGGTTGGATCTCCTTGCAGTCCAAGGGACTCTCAAGAGTCTTCTCCAACACCACAGTTCAAAAGCATCATTTCTTTGGTGCTCAGCTTTCTTCACAGTCCAACTCTCACATCCATACATGACTCCTGGAAAAACCATAGCCTTGACTAGACGGACCTTTGTTGGCAAAGTAATGTTTCTGCTTTTGAATATGCTATCTAGGTTGGTCATAACTTTCCTTCCAAGGAGTAAGCATCTTTCAATTTCATGGCTGCAGTCACCATCTGCAGTGATTTTGGAGCCCCCAAAAATAAAGTCTGACATTGTTTCTACTCTTTCCCCATCTATTTCCCATGAAGTGATGGGACCAGATGCCACAACCTGGATTCAAATCCAGACTCCCCCCACTCCTGGGATAATTTATTTAACTACACTGTTCATCAGTCTTCTTTTCTGTGAAACAGGAGTCATAACAATACTTCAAATGGATTTTATGAAAACTGAGTGTGATAATGCATGTAAAGTGTTTAGCATCTTACCTGGAACACTGCAAGCACTGAATAAATATTAGCCAATGTTATTATACATGCCCTGTAGGCAGAGCAACCTTGGAATCCTGCAGAATTGGATTAGAAACTTAATCCAACCTCACACTAAATGTGAGACTTAGGGTAAAAGCACGTGGCATACAATAGGTTTGCAATAAATTTTTGTTCCATTCCATTGCTTTAATTTCCTCATCTATGTGTGTGTGTGTGTGTGTGTATTTTATATATATATATACATATACATATATAAATTCAGATATACCACTTACTATCCAGTTGATATGAAATAACATTTTGCATGAATTTTCATGAATCATAGTTTAGAATGTAGAATTTCATGTTTCAAAATAAAAAGCTAGAGGTATTGAAATTTCAAAGGTAGCTATAGCTTCTGTGATTACTTTAATTTGGAATGCACATATAGTATTCCTTGCGTTCGCACATTATAGAAAGTGCTTTTGTGCCAAGGGATTGCTTTCAAAACTAATCTAAGCTCTCCATGACATGATAAATCATTAATAATATAGACCCAAATCTCAGCATCTGCATAGGCACAGCTGGTCTCCTGTGTCAACAGTCTGCATATGAAAGTGACTCTGCCAAGATATTTCACTTTAATGAAAAATATTTATCATGATAAATCTTAAACCTCAAGATTTTACTGACATAATTCATTTCTATTATTATGTACTATGATAGCATACCACCACAGTTCTGCTTATGTTTGGAATGATAAAAATATGCTTTTTTAGTCATTGTGATTATTCCATCTTAGCATGACTAATTTTGCTGTGCACTCCAAAGGAAGGGGAATGCACCATGCATTTATGGAAATAATAAATCAGTTACTTAGCTAGTTTTGCTAATGACTCCTCAGGTGCCACTGTGTGGAAGGACACTGAGTTCTCAAGACAAATAAAAAGAATCAGGCTTTTCTTTTTCCATCAGGGATGAACAGCAAACAACCTTTAATAATACTAGCACTTTTGAAAACAGACAAGACGCAGGATGCTATCAACACTTTATCGAAAATCTTTTGAACAAACAGAAGCAAAATAAACTTTGTGAAGGAAAGGTCAAATAAAGAGGTGTTAACTCAGTTTGAGTTGCTTAATTTTATTTATACATACGTTGAGGAGGAAAGCTTAGGATACGGGGACGTCAGCTTATGAGATTCTGTGTAAGTTCCTGACAGCCTTCTCTCCACAAATCTTCAGTAACCAAGCCTCTGACCTTGAAGAACTGGGACCAAATAATACCTAATAAACGTTAGAATGTCTTAACCAAGGACAAAGACAACAAAAATAATCAAAAGTGGCAAAGAATTAGAAAATTTCATGTTTCAAAAATATATCTTTTTACTTTGTTTTTAAAAATAGATCTCCTTTCCTATTATTATTATTATCATTGCTTAAGTCAATGTTAAAATTCCAATCAACAAAGGGAGAAGAAACTGTGACTAGCTGTGATAGTATCACTTAATTCTGACACAGCTCTTGGAGACAGGCATCGTTTAGGAACAAAGAAACCCATCCTTGTTTAAGTTAACCATCTTGTCAGGATTTTTAGCCCCAGTAGATGATGGAGCCTAGAGTCTAATAAGGTCTGTTTGGCTCTCAAGCCTAATTTTCTTTCAAGGACACTATGCTCTGAAAAATAGAGCATAAGTTTAAAAAAAACATGTCTTGATTTATAAAGGAAATAAAAACATTAAAAAAACCCTCAACTAGATACTCAGAGTAAGGTTAAAATGTGTGCTTCAGTTTCTAATCCTTTACTAGTTTTTGTTTGTTACCTATAAACTAGTGTCAGGGACCCTTTGATGGGGTTTAAAACATAGCTTAAACCTCTATACATTATATGTATTCTATTACCCATGAAATTCCCCTGGATTGCTTGTAAATAAAGAGAAAACAGACCTGTTTAGCAGCATGTGAATTTATATTAAAATCAACCTTACTGGTTAGGTTACAAATGTTTCAGTTAGTGGTTAGGGCTATATCATCAAAGCTTTGACAAAATCATCATCATCATGACCCTCTAAGTACGAGAACTTTTCCATGTTGGAGCCACAGAGCCAAGGTATTGCCAGCAGCCGCTAGTGCCACCTATTGGTTCAAAAAAAGGAATAGGATTCTGGGTAATTCCTGTCTTTCAAAATAAAGGCACACAGTACCTTTTTTCCTTTCTTTGTTTCTTTTCGCTTTCTCAGATAGGATGCTTACTATGACAGGCATTTTGTTAATATTGAATCTGTTAAAGTCATTTAAAAATTACACTGCTCATATGCAGGGGAGTGAGCATAGTATGTGTACAGAGGATCAGAAGAAGTTGACATTGTGGGAGAAAAATCAATAGCAAACACTGTCAGTGCTCCAGTGTAATTAGAGGAGTTGTCTCAAATCCCCAGTGCCCTATTAGACCGTGATGAAGTGGCAAGGCCCAGCAGCACATAGGAGATATATCTGGGTAACAAGTGTTTAAATCCGGGTCTGGGATATGGTGTGCATTGAGTCAGCAATGGCACCAACTAGGTGACAGGACGGAGAAGGCAATGGCACCCCACTCCAGTACTCTTGCCTGGAAAATCCCATGGACGGAGGAGCCTGGTAGGCTGCAGTCCATGGGGTCGCGAGGAGTTGGACACGACTAAGCGATTTCACTTTCACTTTTCACTTTCATGCACTGGAGAAGGAAATGGCAACCCACTCCAGTGTTCTTGCCTGGAAAATCCCAGGGATGGGGGAGCCTGATGGGCTACCGCCTCTGGGGTCGCACAGAGTCAGACACGACTGAAGCAACTTAGCAGGTGACAGGAGGTAGTGCTTGCTCCACCAGCCCCAGCTACAGGCGCTTCATTTATGCTCTAGAATGAGGTTAGGAGAAACCTTCAGCTTATCTAGCCTTTGCTTGGTTCCACAGGGTATTCTGCACTCATGTTCTTGTCCCCAGATCTCTCTGGTCTTTGAATCTAGAACCGATCACATGTTGACAGTCAGCAAGTAAAAACAACAAGGCCTATTTCATTTTTTTGACAGAATTTCTTACCAGGGAGACCCTAGTAGCCAAGTTAGATTTAAACATTATCTGATTCAGTTGACTATGGGCCAGGATGGACTCCTGCATGGCCGTCTTCTAAAAGTGTGAATTGTGATGGATGCTGAACAATTGCTTCAAATGTATTATTAAGGAAAGCTTTAAAAAGGAGTCTCACAGAGTTTTCAATTGTCTGAATTTGTATTTCAATTACAAAGCTAAAATAAGAAACTATTGGCTAAGAGCCTTTCTGGAAAATCTAGAGAGGTCCAGCAGTACTGTTTTTAATGGTGAAATTTTTAATAGTATCACACATCATTAAGTAAGAATATCTCCATGTTATATTAATAGTTATATTCAACAGTTGACTCTTCAAATATTATTGCATCTGAATCCATGCATACACATGCTGTGCATGGTGTGTGTGTTTGTATGTGTAGTTTTCCTCCAAGAGCCCCTATTTAAAGGCTTTGTGAGTTCTTTTATTATATTAATATTTGGGGAATTGTGCTCATAATCTATCCCAATATGTTCTGAATCTCTGGGTCATAATTACAGGATAAACAGATTCATTTCTCACCACAAATTTTAATTAAGAATTCCAGTTATACAATTATTTGCTAATGAATAATACCTGCTCATTATCAAAGCATACCATTAAATATGTTTACTCAAAATTATGTTTTATAAAGATAGCTTCCATAGGTCAGTTTCACATTTTTAAGTCATCCACCTAATGCTAAAATAAGAGGAAATGTTTGTCTTTTTATTTTATTGAGATAGGTGAGGATTAAGGAAAAAAAGATAGTCTGTAATTGCTGTAAATAAATTAATTTCATATTAAAGCCTAATTAGTCATGATCTCACCTCTTCATAAATATCAAGATACTGAATTCTGAGATTTATCTTTGTTTAGATCAGTTGGTGATGATATCCAATTGTCCATTCATTGGCTAGGATTTTACCTAGAAAAGGGGTCAGTGGAGGAAATCATTTACCCCTCATTTATTTATTGTGCTTTTGAAAAAAATTACCCCAATCTGGGTTACTGATTCCTTAAATATGCTCTTGGTTCTCAAGTGAAAGGAGAACAATCAGTTTGTTTGCTTTTGATTTATTTGCCAACTTTTACGTTGATGAACAAAAGATACAAACAAATGAACAAATAAATCCATTTTGATAACAGGTAAGTGTGCAGCCTATTAAAAGCAGACATTTTAGAAATTTCAGACAAAGTTAACACTTCCAAGTTAAACCACTAGGAACATACAAAGCCTGAGTTAGACTATCTGCAGAAACGTTTCACCTAAGAGACAGTAAGTTCCAAGGAGAACAGAAATCAGATCAGGGCATCACAAAATCCAATCAAGGTGACAAGGAGATATTTTCCAGAGAAGAACATAAGTGAAGTGGAAGAGGGTAGGATCATCCACTCATTCATCCTTGCAAGCATTCATTTTACCATTTGTTATTAATAGCAGCAATCTGCTTTGTGTAAAGCTCTGTGCAGAGATAAATGAGAAATAACTTGCATTTAGACAGCAACTTCAAGTCTGAAAAGCAGTTTTATCCGTCAGAGTCCTGGCAGGGAACAGATGGCACATTCGACTTGGGTAATTTGAGGAGCCTTTAATAAAGAAATTATTTGCAAAGGTGCAGGTAACCCACAAAGGAGAGTTACTCTGGGGCCTGACTACCCCGAGGACCTGAGCAGCCAGAGGAGGGAGCATTTATTGGAACCTGGAAACACAGTGGTGATGTGGAGGGGAACACCTTGCTTAGAGGTCAACTTCTAGAGGCAAGGAGTAGAGGAAGAGGACAGAGAGTGAATCTGGTGGAACAAATGCAAATACACTACTTAATTTTATTTTGAGCCTTCAAGAACACTAAGTGGTAGGGATTTTAACTTTGCAAATGAAAAAAACTGAAACAAGGAAATTCATTTATCACAACTTACACAGCACAGCCAGACCTTGAACCTGAGTCTTCTGAATCTAAGTTGGTGCTTATCACAGGGTCTCTGTATCCCCTGCCCTTTGGACTTCCTTATTATACTTATTTCACCATATCACATTACTGACCTGTTTTATCACTTACTAGACTGAGCTTCTGGAGAGAGAGAAGTAGCTCTTTGTATCATTATTGTCTAGAACAGTGATGGGGACTGGAAGCCTGGATTCATTTGGTGAATGGAATGAGTGACAGAGTGTGCATCCTAGCTGGAGAAACAAAATATGCAAGAGGCTAACATCATATGTGGCAGCATGCTGGAGATGCTACATCCAGAAGCAGAGAAAGAGTACTGTAGACAGAAAAAGAAGGCTCGAATAATAGCGTGGTTGTGAAAGACTTAATGATGTGGGATCATATGAGCTGAGCCCAGCACTCTGAGAGACAGGTGTCAAAGGGAGAGGATTATGGCCAAAGTACTGTGGACCTCGAAGACAGCAAAAGTGGAAGTGGGTGGTAGGGGGTATGGTGGAGTTGGGGCATGACTGCTGTTTCTGGAGGCAAAGAAGGAGGAGATGTGACGGAAAGCTCAGGATAGGATCATTGTATGGTATTTCTGAATTGGCACTTGCTGGAATTTGAAAATTTTACTCAGAGAGTTTAGAAATCATAGTGTTTTGAGGAAAAGGTCATCCTAATCTAGGCTATACTTTTGCGAGACAGCTCTCAAGAGGGAAGCACAGCTTGGAGAAACAGGAGGCATCAGAGAAGTCAGGATGCTATTAGGGGTCATGACAGAAGACAACTGGTGGAGTCAATAGAAAAGTAGGATTATGTATATGAGTGATGCAGCTGAGTGGGCTGATCTTTGAATGTCAGAGGTGGAGATGTGGGAGATTTTTCCAAGTTTTTCTGTCTTCCTGAATTTAAGAAAAGTTGAAATATTATAAGTGATGGGGATGTAGGAAGTAGAACAGGTTGCAGGGGGAATAATTACGTTTAGTTTTGGCTAAGTGGAGCTTAAAGTGCTGGTATGGTGTCCCTGAGGGGATATCCAACAGAAAATTGGAAACTGGTCTTATAATTACAGTTAGTGGACAAGGGAACTTCTACCTTCCAGAGAAACACCAAAATCTAAATGAGCTAAATACTTACAGAGAGTAAGAGGGAATCACCGAATGACTGAAAGTAAAGTGCTAGTTGTCCCGTGTGTCCAGCTCTTTGTGACCCCATGGACTGTAGCCTGCCAGGCTCCTCTGACTATTGGACTTCTTCAGACAGGAGTACTGGACTGGGTAGTCATTGGTTTCTCCAGGAGATCTTCCCGACCCAGGGATCAAACTCAGTCTCCTACATTGCAGGCAAATTCTTTACCATCTGGGCCACCAGGGCAGCCCCTGGCTAACGAATATACTCTGAAGTCACATGTCCTCAGACGCACTGAGAAACTTTTACCCTTCCCACCTCTGGACTGTTTCCTCCAACACAGAAACCACACAGTGGAGAATTATGGGGTTATTCCCACTTCTCACTCATATCTTGCAAACATAGAAAAAATAGATGTGGCAATTCATCATATTTTATCTAGTACCTTTTTGAGCTGACTGGTGATATCTTTTCAGCCTGACACTTTTATAAAAAATGCTGATGGATACTTTAAAAACTTTCTGTGAAACTATCCAAAATCATTGTGTTAGGTTTGCTAAGGGAACTTCTGTCTTTCTTAGTGTCCTTTCTCATCTAATTCTTAGATGAGGAAAAATGTCCACAAATTAGTTTACTTAAACCATTATCACTCCATGTAAAATTAGGCATCTGTAGGCTCTGATTATCAATACTTGCTGCTAAACTCTAAGTGAACTTAGAGGAATACAATTCAGTGGCTTCTTCTCTAAATTATCTTGGACAACATGAACATCACCATTTTACTTGATTTGAAATGTTAACATGAAATATAATAGAGAGTGGATCATTTCAGAGTAAGAAATCACATCCTGACAGTTAGGTGATGAAATGCTATAACGATAAAGATTAGATCATTTCCAATTCTCCTTACAAAAGTTCTAGATAAAATAGAATATGACTTTAATTCTTCAAGGACAGTTTTCCTTCTTATTTAGAAAAAGAAAGTTTATGAAAAGTGAGTGTGGTAGCCATGATTATTGTCATATTATGTAATGATCACAGTGAGCTTTGAAGTAACAGTATTTTCAAGAAAATTTATACTGTCAAATTTAGAGGATTAGAAAAACAGCCACTTTATTTTTTTCTTATAGTGATTAGTTTTTCATTTATATTATATAGGTCACTTAAAAATACATAGTGTTTTCCTAACATTTAGGGAGGAGAGAGAGGAGAGAAAAAGGAGAGATGGGCAGAAAAGTAGAGCAAAAGAGTGAAAGAAAAGGAAGACAAATAAGGAATCTAATTAAATTTAATGAGACATTTCCAAGAAAAAGTCTTTAGCAACATCTGCAGTTTCAATTTCCAAAATGTAGGTACTTACATAGGCAGGAACTTACTTGTTTTCTTTTTGTTTTATTATTTGCCATTAACAGAAGAAGAAATAAAATAGATATAAGTATTTGTTAATTTCATGCAAACTATTTCAAATTACACAGAATGTCATAGAATGTATGCTTAATTACATAAGCAACCTTTGCATTAAAAACATCACTTTATTGCCCTCTATAAACATTTTATGAATCCATTTAGTTTATGGTTAAATTAAGAGGAAACAAAAGGCAGGGATAAACTACAAAAGATTCTTTCCGTATCGTTTAAACTGACTTCATTAAAACTGTAGTTTAGCGTGATGTATATCTGATCAACACAAGAGTAGAGATGGGACAAAGCTACACTTATATCAGTCAAATGTTGAAAAAGTAGTGTTTGGCTTTTGATGAATATTTAATATGCCAGAGAGCTCTCAAGATTCCACTTCAGCTGTGAGATCTGGAGCAATTTTCACCAGGGACTGAATTGCTGATCTGGCCTCCTGAGCTCCCTCTACCACTTTCTGCCTCTGATATGCCTTAAGTTGGAGAAAGGCAGAAAAACACAACATCCTGTTGCCCAAATAGTCTCTTCTTATGTGTGCTCCGTCAAAGGAGAGGACTGGAAAAAGGACTCTGGGACTGAGGCAACTCCCACTTTGCGGAAGCAGGTTCTGCTTGGTTTGAGGAGCATGGCTACCATGAAAAGGTTTCTGACTTCTTGCTAACGGCCTTAAGCCTTCAGGGCTTGATGGAAAAACCAATGTCTTTTCATACTGCAGCAGAGCATCTGGTCCTGATTGGAGTACCTCCTCCCTTGCCTTTTGATCAGCACAAGTCAATGTGGGACAAGGACATAGGACTTTCACAGAAGACTGGCCTTAGGGATTCCTACAATTCAGAGGGATTGGGAAAAGCAAAGATTGGGAAGCCTGGTGTGATTAACAAGTGATTGTCTGGTTTAAGTGGGAAATGGGGACTTTGCTGGGGGGAGGGAGGTTAAAAAATCAGGGAAGAATGAATTCTAAAACCCTCTGCCAAAGATTATGGAAATCATAAAACCATATATTACTTTATTCAATTATTTTACTACAGTGATTGCAAAGAGCACAGATTTTGTTTTTTTGCTTAGCTTTAGTATCCCAACAATTCCAAGTTTCAGTTTCCTCTTCTGTAATGTTGGTATAATATGTAACATGAGTAGGAGTAAGGAGTAGAGTACTTTTGTGAGAATGCATGTAAGTTTTATAGAGTAAAACTGTAAAACTATATATTAAGGTTCAGTTCAGTTCAGTCGCTCAGTTGTGTCTGACTCTTTGTGACCCCATGAATCGCAGCACGCTGGCCCTCCCTGTCCATCAACAACTTCCGGAGTTCACCCAGACTCACATCCATCGAGTCAGTGATGCCATCCAGCCATCTCATCCTCTGTCGTCCCCTTCTCCTCTTGCCCCCAATCCCTCCCAGCATCAGAGTCTTTTCCAATGAGTCAACTCTTCGCACGAGGCCAAAGTATTGGAGTTTCAGCTTTAGCATCATTCCCTCCAAAGAAATCCCAGGGCTGATCTCCTTCAGAATGGACTGGTTGGATCTCCTTGCAGTTAAGGATTAGGTTATTAAGGTTAGGCATTACTAAAGTCCAAAGACCACCATGGCAGTCATATAGCTCATAGGGTGTTTTGATAAATGTTATGCACCACCCTTATCTCTTTTCCTTCTGCATCAGTGACCTGTTTCTCCAGTGTCTTTCTCTCCTCTCTCATGGACACCATTGCTTTAGTGATCCACTGTTATGTTGTGTCCCGTTAGCTCTTCAGAGTATAAAGAGAGTAAAAGAAATTGTCTTCAGCAGTGAGTGCTAAAAAGCAGGCACCATATTTGTATCCCTAGTGCTTAGGCCAGTGTTTGGCTAAATACAAATTTATTGAAAGGACAATTTGAGTGATAACACAGAGATTACTACCAGAAAGGTGAATGTATTCCTACTACTACTGTACAGATATTAAAAATTTTAAATACCTCTTGAGTACAGCTCTGAAACAAAACTAGAATAAGATAATTCTCTACCATGGTGAAAATGTAAACTGCTCAAATCAAAATCCAATATGGTTCTTAGTGTTAAAATCCAAGAATTCCTCTTAAAGAAAAAAAAAAGCCATGGATATCAGTCATCTATTGCTATGATTTTGAATGTGCTGCCCAAACAATAAATCAAAAAAGTAAAATATAATCATAGATATTAGAAAGAAAGAAGCAAACATGGTAAAATTTATAGAAGGATAAGAGAGTTTAGCAAGATCAATAGTTCATAAAATAATGTAAAAATCATCAGTTTTCCTATAAGCCAAATACCACACAGATATTGCCATGTTTAATGGGAAAATATTGCATTCACAAAGGAAAATCACACATAGGTAACCTGAGGACACACTTGGAGAGAAATGTGCTGGATATATATGAAGAAAACTATCATGTCCTTTTGAGGTGCATAAAGAGAGATGGGTAAATGAAAAATGAGATTTAATTTCTATATAAGAAGTCTCAATGTGATAAATATGTCCAAGAGGTGAATTCTTTACCAGCTGAGCCATCAGGGAAGCCCAGGAAAACTGGAGTGGGTAGCCTATCCCTTCTCCAGGGCATCTTCCCGACCCAGGAATTGACTGGGGGTCTCCTGCTTTACGAGTGGATTCTTTACCAGCTGAACTACCAGGAAAGCCACTAAATACAGTCTGGCTTTCCAGGTGGTGCTGGTGGTAAAGAACCTGTCTGCCAAATAGGAGACATAAGAGATGTGGGTTCGATCCCTGGGTTGGGAAAATCCTCTGGAAGAGGAAATGGCAACCCATTTCAGTTTTGTTGCCTGGAGAATCCCATGGACAAAGGAGCCTGGTGGGCCACAGTCCATAGGGCAGCACAGAGTTGGATGTGACTGAAGTGGCTTAGGACTAAATATAGTGTGCTGCTGCTGCTGCTAAGTCGCTTCAGTCGTGTCCGACTCTGTGCGACCCCATAGACGGCAGCCCACCAGGCTCCCCCGTTCCTGGGATTCTCCAGGCAAGAACACTGGAGTGGGTTGCCATTTCCTTCTCCAATGCATGAAAGTGAAAAGTGAAAGTGAAGTCACTCAGTTGTGTCCGACTCCTAGCGATCCCATGGACTGCAGCCCACCAGGCTCCTCCATCCATGGGATTTTCCAGGCAAGAGTACTGGAGTGGGGTGCCATTGAATTCCCAGTTGCTTTTTGTGTGTGTGGAGGTACTGAAGACTACTTTAAAGAACGTTTAGAATTACAGTTTCAGACAGAAGATAACTCTTGCTTACTCATGCAAAAATGTGCATATTAAAGCTACAACAACTAAAACAGTGCTTCAGTGATGCAGGAAGAAGCATTCAAGTCAATGGACCAGAGTAGAGTATAGGGATAGACACACATTTTAAAGTACAAATTAAATTCATCTTAATATGCAAATTAAATATAAATATAGTAGCATGTCAAACAACAGCAAAAGGATAAATTATTAAATAACCAAATTAAAAAACTGGCTATCCAATTTGGAAAAAAAGCTGGAATCCTATTTCACACTTGATTGCCTACCTCCAAATAAATTTCTAATGGATCAAATATCTAAACTTTAAAAAGAGTGTAAATAATTGTTTCCACATACCTCAAATAGGGATAAAGTTTCTACATATGACTCAAAACCAAAAATCAGAGAAAAAGATTAGTTTTTTACTATAAAAATGCAAAAGTTTATATACAGTGGAAAATACAATAAAACCTGAAAATATCACCTGGAAACTGAAAGAACAAAAGGATTATTATTATTATTTTTTTAAAATAACAGCTGTATTGAGATATAATTCACAAGTTATAATGTTTATTCTCTTATACAATTCAGTGGTTTTTTAGCATATTGACAGAGCTGTGCACTCATCAGCACAGTCTAATTACATCTCATCGGCCCTAAAAGAAACCCTGTACTCATAAGCAGGCATGCCACATCCCTCCTTCCCCGGTCCCTGGTAACTGTGAATCTACTTTCTGTCTTTAGATTTGCCTGTTCTGGACATTTCATGCAAATGGAATCATGCAATATGTGGCCTTTTGTGTCTGGCTCCTTTAACTCAGCACAAAATTTTCAAGGTTCATGGTTCATCCATGTTGTATAACATATCAGTATTTAATTATTTTTATGGCTGAATAATATTCTCTTCTATAGGTGTATCAAATTTTGTTTATCTATTCATCAGTTGATGGACGTTTGGGTTATTTTAACTTTTTGGCTATTATGAATAATATTGCTGTGAAAATTCATATATAAGATTTTGCATGGACATATGTTTTCATTTTTCTTGGGTATATAACTAGATGTTGAATTGTTAAGATAACCTTATATTTCATTTTTTGAGGAACTGCCAAACTGTTTTCCACATTGGCTGAATAATATTATATTCCTATCTGCAATGTGTGAGAGTTCTTATTTCTCATGTACTCACCAACACGTGCTACTGTCTTTTCTTTTGGGTCACAGCATCTTAGTGGTTGCAAAATAGAATCTCACTGTGGTATTGCTTTGCATTTTTTTTTTAGTAACTAAAGATGTGGAATATTTTTTCATGTGTTTATTGGCCATTTGTGTATTTTCTTTGGAGAAATTATTCAAGTTCTTTTGTCCATGTATAAATTGGGTTATTAGCCTTTTTAATTAATGAGGCATAAGGGGTCTTTATATATTAAGTATGAAAGTCCCTTTAAAGATATATGATTTGCAAACATTTTCTCTCATTCCATGGTTGTCTTTCACTTTCTTGATGGTGTCCTTTGAAGCCCAAATGTTTAAAATTTCAGTGAACTCCAACTTACCTATTTTGTATTTTGTTGCTTATGCTGTAGTGTCATATCTAAGAAACCACTGCCTAAACCAAGGTCACAAGATATTACTTGTATATTTTCTTCTAAGAGTATAATAGTTTTAGCTTTTACACTATGATTCATTTTTGAATTAATTTTTTATGGTATGATGTAGGGGTCTATGTTCATTCTTTTGCAAGTGAAAGGACTAATATTCTTAATATATTAAGTATACTTCAATAATAAAAAAATACAAATATGCCAATAACAAAAAGGCAAATGATATGAGCAGGTGATTTCAACCAACTGATCTATAAAAGGGGTAACATTTTCATTAGTAATCAAAATGCAAATCAAAATGAGCTATCATTTCTCTTCAATAAGGTTGACATTAATTTTAAAGAATAGAATGTTCAGTATGTATGGGAACATAAGCATTCTTGAATGTGTTGATGGGAACAATTTGACACTATATATTTGAACATAAGATGTGCTGATCCTTTTAACTATACAGTCCATCTCTGTGAACTACTTCTTTTAAAAAGAATTAGGCAACTGCTCACGGATATACATATATATATATATGTATATATATAAATATACACACACATATACTTCAGTCCGTTTATGATAAAAATAAATTTTAAATAACCTAAAGTATCTATTAATGGGAGAATATTTAAATTCGGGTTGTATTCAGTCACTGGAACACTATACAACTATTAAAGTGATAAAACATGTTACTATTTTGTGCATATAAATATATCTACTATATACTAATATATAAAGATAAGCTGTAGAATCTCTTGTTTTATATGCTTTCATTTTTGAAAAACAAAGCCAAAATGAGGAGAGTGTCTGTGTATAAATCAAAATGTTAAAATTCCTAAGTTTTTAAAACGTAATTTTCTGTCTTTATGTAAGAAAGAAACTTACTTTCTTCTATGTACTTCTATGTACTATTAGAATTTTTCTTCTTTCATTGAGTAGGGATTAATTTTATTAGCAACAAAAGCTTCATCTTGATTAAGAAAACCTAAAGCCTTGTAAAACTTTTCAGTATGTTCTCACATAATAATACACACATAAACCCACTCCATCTTCCCTCCTCTCCAAAATGATAGAAAGAAAACTGGGCCAGTTATTCTTATCTCTATTACGGATTTGGATATTTCATGAAGAGTCTTTTTTGCCAGGTGTGTCTATATTATTGTGGGCTTCCCAGGTGGCACTAGTGGTAAAGAACACACTTACAAATGCAAGAGACACAGGTTTAATCCCTGGGTTGGGAAGATACTCTGGAGAAGGAGATGGCAACTCACTCCAGTATTCTTGCCTGGAGAAACCCATGGACAGAGGAGCCTGGCGGGCTATAGTCCACGGGGTCAGAAAGAGTCAGATGTGACTTAGTACACGCATGCACACACATCTATATTACTGTATTAATTTTCTACTTTCTTTCATGAGAAAGTTCAAAGAGTAAAAGCCATCTTACAGGAAGTTTCTGGAAGTTGTCAGAAAGTGAGCTGTTTCATGATGAGCTCTTTTCTCTTTTCCATAAACATAGTGACATACATGAACATTTGCATAGCAGACTAAATATGTGTTGTTATCGAGTATGATATAAGTTACAGCAGTAGTTAATGTCATAAATTCAAATATGCAAATGCAAACCTTTATATTTACTTTAAATAGCAAAATTGTATTTCTGTTCCTATAAAAATAGCATGAAAATATTTTTATTGATTACACAAAAGGCTCTGAAGCACTATAAAATGAACATATAGCCTATAAAAACTACAATACAGCAGGTTATAAATTACAGTTAGCTAATGGGCTAACTAGAGTAAACATTAAGCACTTGATTAACAATATGTACACCTGCTTTAGAATTTATAAATTCTTTTAGGGTATTATTTCAATAGATTGTGTCTTTTTCAAAAATGTAAATGCAAATATGAAATAAGAACATTTTAATGTTAATTCATAGAGCCGTATTCAAAATCGTCCCATCTGTCCTTTTCCTTAAACATACACGCACATTGCACCATAGTCATTTTGGGGAAGCCCTGACAAACATTCTGCTATAAGAAGGTGATTGGAAAGTAGGAAAATCTTGAATTGGGTATTCTTGTTTTTCCAATATTGGCTTTGCTCTCCTAAATATTTCCCTTCCTTTCCTACTGAGTTGACAGTAGATATAAGAGGGTAACTTAAGCAACATGTGTAGGCATAGCTTAAGAGACAGCCACTACTCTCTGTTGCTGCTAACTTATGTTTCCAGGATTCAGTTTGCTGATATGTTAATAAAAAGAGTGCCAAATGTTTCAGGTCTTTTTAGAGGTAATTTGGTATAGTGGAAAGAGCACTGCATAGAGACAGATAAAGCTGGGTTTATATCCCAATTCCTTGGAAAAGGCTGATATGGGAAATGTTACTTTACCTCAGTGAATTTTAATGTTCTCATGTATAAAACAGGAATAATGCCAAACCTCATAGGGTTGTTAAAGACTTAATGATATCACATTGGTCAAGCCCTTAGCATAGCACTTGGCACACAGCAGATTTCCAATAATTATTGGGTCTCATGTTTTTTTACCTAAATCCTATTGAGGTAGAAGATAGATGGGCTCCTGGACTGGACAACTGGTGCTTTTAAAGTGGAGTAAATTTGAAGTTTTGTTCACCCCCAGACACTCCAAAGACAAAGCTAGTGACAGAAGCTGAGTTCTGCTGAAATAAAATGATAAGATGACCACTCCCGAGGTCAAGGAAAACTTTTCTATATGCACATATGCACGAAGGCTCCTTGGGGTCAAAAGGGAGGGGGCTCCACTCTATAGTAAGTGTGGATATACCCCCACAGGCCTTTGCAGTGACATCCATCCTAGCAATAAGTTGTTCGTGCATGTTGGGGAGGGTCCTCGTACAGGTCAAGTGTGGGAAAAGAAATGAGATAATTGGTCAAATGGAAACAAAGACCCAGAAGGACTGTCTTACATAAGTGATTTAAGTCATCTCTTTACTGTGCTCTTCCTCATTAGGAAGGATGCCCACACCCTTTCTGAGTGTGTAGCTCTGTCTAGCTTCAGTCTTCAATCAGATCAGATCACATCAGATCAGTCGCTCAGTCATGTCCGACTCTTTGCGACCCCATGAATCGCAGCACGCCAGGCCTCCCTGTCCATCACCAACTCCCGGAGTTCACTCAGACTCACGTCCGTCGAGTCAGTGATGCCATCCAGCCATCTCATCCTCTGTTGTCCCCTTCTCCTCTTGCCCCCAGTCCCTCCCAGCATCAGAGTCTTTTCCAATGAGTCAACTCTTCGATAAACAAACTATTTCTCTGTGTGCTCTCCCATATGCTGTGCTATAGCTCTAATAATGAACTTTGTACTTGGTTTTACACTTTTTGCCTCCTTGAAACATTTTCACTTTCAAACGGGGTAAGAACCAGGGAACCTTGCTTCTAGCCTCTAGCCCCTGATGGACTAGCGGGTAGGTTCAATTCTTAGGCAGAAAACTAGTAAGATGTCTCTTCAGGACAGCTCAATGCTCTCTCTGAGATCATTATGATTATGTAGAGATTAGCTTCAAGATGAAATCTAAGTACCCATTGCATAGTGGGTTTTAACATGTTTATTTCTTTTTGCCTGTGCTGGGTCTTCGCTGCTGCAGGTGGGCTTTCCCTAGTTGTAGCGAGTGGAGGTTGCTCCCTAGCTACAGTACATGAACTTCTCGTTGCTGTGGCTTCTCTTGGGAGCGCAGACTCGAGGCCCTCTGGCTTCAGTCGTTGCAGCTCGCGGGCTCCAGAGGGTGGACTTGCAGCTGTGGCACGTGGGCCTAGCGGCCCCATGGCACGTGGGATCGTCCAGGACCAGGGCCCGAACCCATGACCCCTGCATTGGCAGGTGAATTCTTAATCACTGGACCTCAAGGGAAGTCCTGAAGAGTGCTGAATTAAAGGAGGAGCGAAATAAAGGCCTTCAAAAGGCTAGCACAGGCTTACCCTTCTCATCATCTCTGACCTGAGCACAGGGTAGATGTTCAATAAATTATATAGATAACTGGCAAAAAAGCAATTTACTAATTATATTTTTTTCATGTTTTCCCTCTTTCATAATCATAGTAACTTCCCTTATAACTGCCTTTGCTCTCACAGCCATTTTTAAACTTTATTGAATGATATGATGGACAAAGCTACTACTGTGGGGGTGGCAGGCCTGGAAAATCATACTACTAGGGACCTAGTTAGCCTCTAGTTCTTGGTGGACAAGTAAGTGTTATGCATTATGCCAGCTCTGATAGTGACTGCATGGGATGCTGCACTGGCAAAGATGCTATGGCTGCAGAAGAAAGCGTGGGGAAAGAGGACTATGATTGATTAGTTATGCCTGCCATGGGTGCAGCAAGAAGGACTGGAAGCCTGTGTGCCATGTATTTCTATTTCACACGTGTGAATCAGCTAAACCAGAGGAACAAATAAAGGAAGAGAGAAAGTAACAGGTGATTTACAGACAGGAAGAGAATAATCAAGTTTATAAATGTTTCTCATTTAGTAGATTCACTTTTTTAGGTTCCATCCACATCAAAAAAATTTTCATTTCTCTCTTGAGAAGTTTTCCTTGGTAGAAGGATTTTAATAGCCATGCCTTAAGGAAGTCTAAAGAAAGTTTTATTTTTATTGCTAGAGGTTTTAAAGTAGAAGCAAAAAGCATTTATAAAATTTTGTTCTTGCCATCAGAGAGTTTAATTATTTTGCCTGTTAAAAAATACCTCAGCTTACTCTGGCCCTTTTTTTTCTCATTTTCTCATCACTTCCATTGGTTACATAAAGACAAAGGCAAAACATCTTGCACAGCTTGCTTTTAACTGTTTATTGCTCATTCCCCCACTTCATCATAAGCACTGTCCAAATATTAAATTTCATGGATTATGCAAAAATATGTAATTCCAAAGGGATCTCACCAAACCCATAGTTTAATAATAAGTGGTAGTTATTCTGAGGGGAAATGAAAAGTGTACACAGTTTCTCCATGCATATGTTAAAGGTCAAGTGATTTTTGATAGAATAGACTAAAACCTGAATGGATTCTAGACTAAGTGATTTTTTTGATAGAATAGACTAAAACCTGAATGGATTCTAGACTAAGTGATTTTTGATAGAATAGGCTAAAACCTGAATGGATTCTAGACTATCTTTGACTAAGCTTTCTGTTTCACTATGGGAAAACTGAGGCTCAGGGAAGTTACTGATCTTTGGGCTTTAGTGAGTGAGGGAAGCCCCATGTTGAAATAGAATCCAAGTTTCTTGGCACTCAGTCATAGCATCTGCTACCAAACAGGGCTGCCCCTAAACAGGGCTGTGTCTGAAATAAGATGATAAGTATATGCAGTAAGATGCTGGGAGGCTTATCTAAAGGAAAGGGTAGGTAGGTTGAAGTGGAAAAATGAGAAAGGTTTAATTATTGTTACACATAAAATTAGATTAATTAGAATAAATCTCAAGTCAGCAAACTTCTCGATATAGGAGAAAAGATTTTGAAAGAGACTGAGGAATACTTGAAAAGTGATGGGCTAAAGGGATTTTGGAGTCTGAATTCTAACAAGTATAATTTATTGGACTATTATCTGAAAATAAGTAAAAATAGGATCAACCTTGGAATCAATCAACCAATGGGACAGATTGCCACAACCTTTGCCAGTGGGAAAGAAAAGGCAAGAGGTTAGCTAGCACAACAAGCCATCACTGTGGGCTCTCTGGGTGTCCTGGGAAGTTCTTCCAGAGAGTTCAGAGGGGAAGGCGAGGCAGGATTCACTCTTTCTAGGACAGCAGGATACATCTGTGTACGGTCATGGACTGCCTGTGGTTCTCGGCTCTGGCAGCAAGGAGAGATACCCTCAGGTCCCTACATTCTGTCCTCTTGTCTCCAGCCAATTCACAGACATGCATTGCCCCTACCCTTCCTGCACAAGAGAAGCGCTACCGACACACACTACATGTGTGCTCATGCTCAGTCATGTCTGACTCTTTGTGACCCCAGGGACTGTAGCTTGCCAGACTCCTCTGTCCATGGAATTTTCCAGGCAAGAATCGGAATGGGTTGCCACTTCCTTCTCCAGGGGATCTTCCTCACCCAGGAATCGAACCCATGTCTCTTGAGTCTCCTGCATTGGCAGGTGGATTCTTTACCATTTCCACTGGGGAATCCCTTCCTGACACACTCTAGCATGTTCTTTAAAACCTGGGTGTGGTGTGAGAGTGAAGAGAAGCAGGAAATAGATCTTTTTTCTATTTGGTAATTAGATAATTTTATAAAATTTACTAGACACTTTGAAGTGACAAGCACACCATCACATAGTAATAGGAGCCTGGGTAGTATTAACAAGGTGATAATGGTGATTATGATGATGATAATAATAATAATGGCAGTTTCCATGGATTGAGTCCCTATTGTGTCAAGTGCTTAAATAGATACTTTACAAATGTGAGTGTTTATAGCAAATCCATGAGAGAGGCATTATTATCATCATTATTGTATGAATATCCATGAAATGTGCAGGCCATGCCTAGAGCAGTGGTTCTCATGCCGGGTCTATCACTACTCGTGCGACTCAGAGAAAATAACCAAACCTTTGGAGTCTCAGCGTCTTAGGTGCAAAATGAGAGTATTAATTCCCACATGGTAAGGCTGGGGGTGAAGTGCTTTTGACAGTGCTTGGCCTCCAAGAAGCTGCAGAGCAGATGTCAGATCCTTAGCAGGCCTCCGTCCTTTCTCTTCATCTTGGCAGCAAGAGAAGTCAGTAGGAGCTTCTGCCAAGTTTTTCTCACCACAGAGAACCCCTCTGGTTCCCCCTTCCCTCCCCTACTTCTAAAAATAGAAATGGAGAGCTGCAGTCCCTGAGAGCAACATCCCAGAGAGCAGTGTGTTGCTCAGGCTGAGAGAAACCGCTGGAAGTCCTTTCTCCCTCCTGAACTGAACAAGTGGGCTCGTTGCTCTAGAGATGTTCAGAAATTCAGTGCCAGGTCAGGCAACTTTGACTCTGGGGCTGGGTGGAGATGGTAGAACTTCCAACCAATACCTGGAATACATAATGTAACCTGGTAGATTTGAAGGCTGAGTCATCTAAAGAGGCTCTGGACTGAAAACAAGAGTTTAAGTCCCTAATAAAAGCCTGGAAAAAGTGCAGTTTAGATCATCCTCTTAATCCATCATCAACTGACATCAAGGAAGCACATTGGAGGTGAGAAAACTTATGCTAAAGAAAAGTATATTTCCTAGTAGGTAGAGAAGAGAATAAAACATCGTAGATACACATGCACATTTGAAAATTTGTAAATATGGGGCTTTCCTGGTAGTTCAGATGGTTACGAATCTGCCTGCAATGCTGGAGACCCAGGTTCAATCCCTGGGTCAGGACGATACCCTGGAGAAGGGAATGGCAACCCACTCCAGTATTCTTGCCTGGAGAATCCCATGGACAGAGGAGCCTGGCAGGCTACAGTCCATGGGGTTGCAGAGTCAGACACTACTGAATGACTAACACTTTCACTTGTAAATATGTATATGCTCTCTTCTGCAACAAATGTTTGCAAATGCTTGCTAAAACTACCAATGACTTGATCCTAATAATATATTACTGAAACTTGCGCTTACTGGATATACCGATGGCATAGTGGGTTACAAAAATGTCAGTTTACTTTATCACAGATCAATAACTCATTTCAGGCTCTAAAACATACAAAAATCCAATATGAATCAACTTTCTGTCACATACAGACATTCAAATCCCACACCAATATGGACTTTTACTCATGTGACTTCAGTTTTTTCTTCCTATACTAGTTTTGGGGATTAAAATACATTATATATTTTCTTAGATAGAAAAATAATAAATGTTACGTTTAGATGTTACATTTGGAAAATTTGACAGTTGAAGGGAAGGCATCAGATGATGATAAGAATTAAGAACTTCATTTAACAAGATCTACAAATCTTCATGTGTGTGTGTCTGTGCACATGTGTGTACATGACTTCTCTTTTCCTAGTTAGAGATTATCAGGTTTCCAAATTCAAATGAGAGAATCTCTTCTAGCTGCTTTTAGCTGAGACTATTCATGGCACCTTGCAAGGGAATTAGTTCAGTTCAGTTCAGTCGCTCAGTCGTGTCCGATTCTTTGCGACCCCATGAATCGCAGCACACCAGGCCTCCCTGTCCATCACCAACTCCTGGAGTTCACTCAGACTCATGTCCATCAAGTCAGTGATGCCATCCAGCCATCTCATCCTGTGTCGCCCCCTTCTCCTCCTGCCCCCAATCCCTCCCAGCATCAGAGTCTTTTCCAATGAGTCAACTCTTTGCATGAGGTGGCCAAAATACCGGAGTTTCAGCTTTAGCATCATTCCCTCCAAAGAAATCCCAGGGCTGATCTCCTTCAGAATGGACTGGTTGGATCTCAAGAGTCTTCTCCAACACCACAGTTCAAAAGCATCAATTCTTCAGCAAGGGCATAAAGATGCCTAAACTGTCTCTACATTTTTAAATCCCATAATCTACTAGGGTCTGAAATAAGGCTTCGCTGAAAGGAGCATAGCTTACATGGCTATGATCGCATGGTTCTTAAAGGCAAAGGGGGAAAGGAACACATTACTTTTATTTTTTTTCTTTTCTCAATTTTAAAAAGTAGAATTGGATTTGGCCTTGGTATCACAAACCAGCTTGAGTCCACAGAAGTCTGATTTACATCTGGACTCAAGACAAGGGACTTCCTTGAGAACAGCCATCAAACAAGCATTGACCACCAGTGGCGAGGCAATTTGCCTGTATGCGTATATGCGGAACTTAGGTTTTAAGCCCTGGGGGCAATGTGTCAGGCACTATGTTGCCATTTAATGAATAAATAATCTCCATCAATATTAACTTAATTTTTGCCTAAGGCAATGCCCTGCTCAAAAGCCCGTCATGATTGGGGTTCTGGATCCTCTCTCTGTAACTGGCAAACTTCATGATCTCAGTAACTGCAACACAGACTCTAATTGGCTACAGATGTATTTTAATTACCAACCTTCTCTGCCATGACTTTTCATCTTTGTCACTTTCATATAAAAATGATTCTGATGTAAGAAAAGCTGCCATCTTCTTCCTGTGCCCTGTTGCAAACAATAACTTGCAGCTCACTGGCCACGACAGACACATGCGCTGATCTTTGCACAGCTGGGTTGTTTGTATTCATGTGAGCCTAGGAAAAATATCGCCATTTGTTATCAGGTGAGTGAATGCACAGCTCAGCTACAGGCGTGCAAACCTCAGTATGGAGATCGATGGCCCAAAGAAGGAGGCCTAGGTTTCTGCCAAGCAGCCCTTGATTTAGCTGGAGAGGGACATGTGAGGGGGGCGGGGGAGAAGATTTTTTCCTGGAAGTCTGCTTATTTTGCAATCATTGTTGCTGTGTTTAGTCACTAAGTCACGGCTGATTCTTCTGTGAATCCATGGCTGGTAGACTGCCAGGCTCCTCTGTCCATGGGATTCCCCAGACAAGAATACTAGAGTGGGTTACCATTCCCTCCTCCAGGGGATCTTCCTGAATTAAGGACTGAACCTGCATCTCTTGCATTGGCAGGTGGATTCTTTACCATCTAAACCACTAGGGAAGCCCATTCACAATTAAGAAAGGGTAAAAAACTCTCTTCTCTATGGTTTGGTGAGTTGGAGGTAAAGAGAAAAAGTCTCAAGTTCTTAAGCTGGTATCTTTTGACCCTGAAACATGCATGGAACAGATAGGTAGATTGTTCATTATCTGATATTAAACACAAAGTTTTGTGCATATATACATTTTTGTTGGTGGAAAACTTGAATAATTTTTCAGATTCTCATGAGCTACCATCATACGAAATATCAAAAGACTGGACCAGTGTTTTGCAAATGTGAGCATGCATCAGCATCATCTGGAGGTCTCATTAAATCACCGATTCCTGAAACCTAACTCCAAGAGTTTCTGACCCAGTAGGTCTGATGTGTAGCCTGAGACTCTGTATTTCTAACAGTTTCCCAAGTGACTCTTATGCTGCTGGCCTGGGTGCCACACACAGCACTGCATGAAAGTAACGTAAGCTTTCTAAATCTATGTGCATATGGGGATCATTTAGGGAACTTTTTAAAAGCACCAGATCCCAGGCTCTGCTCCAAGACATACTATTTCAATTGGCCTGGGGTGCCCAGGAAGTCAAATTTTCTTTCAAAACTCTCCAAGTGACTCTAATAATGTTCAGGCATAACCGAGAATCACTGCGTTAGAGCAACAGGGGGGTCCTGGTGATGGTGGGGGTAGGGAATGTACTTGAGATAGAAGACCTATTTCACTTTCAATGATTTCTCCCTCTCATTTTTCTTCTTTCCCAGGTGATAAACAACTGCATTAGTTTTCTAGTACTGCTGTGACAAAGTACTACAGATCGGGAGCTTAAACAATAGCAATTTATCGTCTCAAAATTCTGGAGCCCAGAAGTCCGAAATCAAGGTGTTGTCAGGGGTGGTTCCTTCTGAGGGCTGTGAGAGAAGGATCTGCTCCAAGTCTCTCTCCTTGGCTTGTAGGTGGCAGTGTTCTCCTTATGTCTAATCACACTGCCTTCCCTCTGTGCCCATCTCTGTCTCCAAATGTCTCTCTATAAGGATGCCAGTTGGATTAGGGCTTCCCTGGTGGCTCAGTGGTAGAGAATCCGCCTGCCAATACAAGAGACACAGGTTTGATCCCTGGGTTGGGAAGATCCCCTGGAGGATATGGCAACCCACTCCGATATTTTTGGCTGGGAAATCCCATGGACAGAGGAGCCTGGCAGGGTATAGTCCATGGAGTCACAAAAGAATCAGACACAACTTGCATGTAAAACAACAACATATTGGGTTAGAGCCTACCCAAAGGACCTCATTTTAACTTGATTGCCTCTATAAAGACCTATCTATCTCTAAATAGGTCAAATTCTAAGGTCCTGGGGATTATGACTTCAGCTGGTGGTGGGGGTTTGAACACAATTCAGTCCACACAACACTAATACTGTTCTTTATAAGATGGCAAATATTCTCAGGAGGGAAAGTCTTTTAGCAAAATTTCCATTCAAATCAAAGCTTTTTATAATTGTAGAAAATCAATCATTTGTAAATATCGTCTTCTTTGTCAATGATTGCAGACTGCACTTTTCGTAAGATGCTTTTGAAGCAGAGCAGTGAGATACCAGAATGAGGTCTCAGGGTCATTGCTACATAATGAGAAAAGAGATGGTCATTAGTATGCATTGCGATGGTCACATCTGCAACCAGACCCCAAGAAAACTGAAACACCCTTTCCAGCTCAGCCAGCCAAGAATTTTCTGACAGGTTTACATGACTCTGCTTTCCTCTGAGCATTGGAGAGTCAGGTATAATGTGTTTTTAATGTAACGTGACAATATTTAAAGAGCTAGACAACCTTGTTTTCACAGCTTAACTCTCTGTGCTGAAGGAATGCTGCTTGTAGCATGCCTAGGGACTTTTTTAAGCAGAGGAAATGTGTGTAATCAGCAAGTGGACCTAGGCAAGATCATTACTAGGGCAGCAGAATGGTGGTTGGCATGGAAGACACAGGAAAGCAGAGATGGTAAGTGGGTGTACATTCAATATTTTTATATGTTCACAGTGGAGGAAGGAAAACTCCTTGGAGTAAATAACACTTTCATTTATGAGCAGAATTAAGGTAAGGACTGGGTGCGGTGAAAAACTCATTTCTAACACCACCCGTAACTTAGATAAATGCCTAAAGCTGAACAGAACTCTAAACAGTCATTAACTAAGAGGAAAAAAATATGTGAATAAGTTTTCTGAAGAGTTGGGCTATTTTAGTGCAGTCAGTTAGTTCAGTTGCTCAGTTGTGTCCAACTCTTTGCAACCTCATGGACTGCAGCACTCCAGGCTTCCCTGTCCATCACCATCTCCCAGAGCTTGATCTAACTCATGTCCATCGAGTTGGTGATGCCATCCAACCATCTTATCCTCTGTTGTGTCCTTCTCTTGCCTTAAATCTTCCCCAGCATCAGGGTCTTTTCCAATGAGTCAGTTCTTTGCATAAGGTAGACAAAGTATTGAAGCTTCAGCTTCAGCATCAGTCCTTCCAATGAACACCCAGGACTGATTTCCTTTAGGATGGACTGGTTTTATCTCCACACAGTCCAGTGGACTTTCAAGAGTCTTCTCCAACACCACAGTTCAAAAGTATCAATTCTTTGGCACTCAGCTTTTAGTACAAGTAACTGTTAAACTCTTCACTGTGTTCCAGTCACTTTGGCCATCTTTCTTTTTTTGCAAACATCCCAAGCATCTTAAGAGTTTTTGCCTTTTCTGTTCCGTCTACTAGAAATGCTTTTCCCTGTCTCTTTGCACAGAGAAATTGTGCTATCCTTTGTGCTTCACAGTTAATGTCAGCTCCTGAATGATGTTTTTTTTTTTTTTTTTTTTTTTTTACCATTCCATCAACATGTGTTCCCTCTCCCAGTTTTCTAAGAGTTTCACATTTTATATGTTTTCCATTTGTTTACTGGCTTTTCTTTCACTAGAGAGTAAGTTCCATGAAGGCAAGGACTATATGACCTGCACCTAGCCTCTGGTGGGCACTCAATATAAATTTTTCTGAGTGAAGGAGTGAGCAAACCAGGCTAACAAAGGTTTCATGAAAATGGACAGCTGACCAACGTTCATGACATACACCTGTCTCCCATCAGACGCGGTTAATACTTTTTATTAAGTGCCTATTGTGGGCACAGCCCTACATGGAAACCTTGAGTTTATGTTGTCTAATATTCAAATCAATCCTGCAAGAAAGATCTTATTATCACTATGTTGTAGATGAGAAGGTTAATAACTTGTCCAAAACCACAGATCTATGATTCAAACCGAGGATGATCTGACACATCATTCTCCTTTTATCACGAGAGTAACAACTGCTTCTGAACTCAGTGTATTATCCTGCAACTTCAGACAAATGCATCAGTGACAGTGACAGGGACAGAGTGAGTGTTTATGCTGCCGACCACCTCCAGTAAATATAGATACAGATGAGAAAAAGTATGCTTCAGTGTCTCTGTCTTCTGTTTATTTCAAGCACCCTGAGGTGCGCAGTGTTTACTATGATGGGTTACATAGGTTTTGAGTGTTATCTTGAAAGTCTAGCTTTAAAAAATAACAGTTCAAATGGAAAAACAGTAACTTCTACGTTGGAGAAACCTGGGAGATACCACTGGAACCAAGAGATCAAAGTTAATAGCCTCAGTAATAAGACATATTAACTTCAAGCACTTTCTGATAGGATGTTCTGAGAGGGGCTCAATATTGTTTCATTGGAATTTTGGGGAAAAAATGCATAACCTCATTTCAATCAAGAGAAAACATAGCTAACTTCAAATCTGAGGTGAATTCTAACAAATAACTAGTCAGTACTCTTCAAAAGTGGCCTGTAGGCATGAAGAACCGTCTCAGATTACAGGAGACTAAGGAAGATCAAGGCAGACCCTGGACTGCCTGCTGAACCTGAAGAAGGACATCAGAGGGATAACTGATGAAATTCAAATAAGTCTACAGAGTAGTTACTGATACTAAAGTACCAGTGTCGATTTCTGGGTTTGGATTATGGATTATTTGTTCCATGGTTATGTAACATGAAGAGGGAAATTGGATGAAGGGTATAATAGAGCTCTGTGTATATTTTTGTAACTTTTTAAAGTTCAAAATTATTATGAAATGAAATGTTAAGAAACAGCATCATTTCTCAAAAAAAAAAAAAAAAAAGTTCCAACTTCTAAAAACTAACTCTGAAACAAAAATCTACAGAGGATGTTTGGAACAAAGTTTGCTTATGATTTGGGAACTCTAAGTTTGGTGCCACTGGGACCCACTCTGCAGTGCCAAAGTCTGTTGAGTGGATTTTGAAGGTATAACATGTTAATGCTTTGTTATTACTGTGCCTCCTGGTGGAGGAATCAAAAGAAACAACTTGTGGAGTCTACAGAATATCTGTACACACATGAATGGAAATGGATAGTCTTTGACCCCTCTACTCCCATCCCACCCCCACCATTCTTGGGAAAATGAGGAATTCCTTGTGGAGAATGTGGATAAAGCCTGAAATCAAGCTAGGAAGTGGGTGCTGTCTATGTAACAACTATAGCATTTCTAACATCTGCAGTTCCTCTTCTTGCCATCTATCATGAAAGACTGACTCATTCAGTTGCCACTCCTTCCCTTTCGGCACCATACACAGTCAGCTTGAAACAGATCAAGATCAGGTACACAATCATTTAACTATGGGCCAGGCGCTGGAAGCAGTGACTTCAAATCCACAAGGGAGAACTGCCTAGGTTTTGAAGCTTCTGAGCTTTGCAGTAGATGCAAGTTGTTTCCTATTGTAGCTGGTCTATAACTCATAAATGGGCAAAATGCCATGCGTGCAGATGGGCAGCACAGGGTGTAAGTGATGGAGGGAGCCGGCGCCTCTGTCTGTATGACAGTAACACTCCACTTAATAGCGGAATGGAGGCATATGGCCGTGGAGGAGCTTTTAACAGCAGAACCAGCCTGCCCAGGCAGTATGTTTCAGGGAAACACTTTGCTCTAAATCCCTGCTTTCCCCGCCCCATAGCAAATCTCCTGCTGCCCAGGAAACCCCCGAGGAGCTGTGAACAGAAAAGAAATGATGAGCAGATTCATGGATACAGAGAAGCTGTGTGCCCCAGCAAGCTCATGTCATCAGACACCGTGGAAGCCGAGGCTTTGAGGAGAGGCCTGCCAAGGAGATGGGGCAGGATGGAGTCAGGACCTTGCTCTGAAATACGCAGTCAGCCTACTTCCCAAATAAGTTGGCAGAGTGGCTGTGGGTTGGTGGTGGGGCCAGAGAAATTAGGCTTTGTAGAGGCCATATCCCCCCCTTTGCTAGAGCTTTTGTGTTGATGGGGGTTCTTCATTGAAGGCTCTTCATTTTATTCAGTGCCCAGGGCAAGCCTTTACATTGGGATACTAGGGAAAAGACACTAAGGAAACCAATCCAGCCATCTGCTTACCTTCTAATGTTCTTTCCAATCACCACACTGAACTAGAAGCTGACTTTATAAGGCCAGAATCCCCACTCTAAGATATAACCAAATGGCTAAGCCTTTTTGTGACCAAATTCTCTGGGAGTTGCCACCTGATTGGTATAATTTTACATCCTCATTCAGGAAGGAACCAAACCAATTTTTACCATGGAATTCAGTCACATGCTGTCTGGGACTGCCTTCCTAGAGCAATGTTCAAGTTTTCAGCCTTTTCTGAACAGGTCAGCAGGGCCTAAAGATATTCCAACTATCCATATAAAAATGATAACGCAAAGGGGTGACTAAAATTAGAAGCATACTTTAAAAAAATCTGAATATAAGTGTAACTGTTGAGGATGATGAATGTGAACATATATCATCCATTTACCTTTCAATGTCAAGTCTGAGCTGATATTTGCCATCATATTGGAACCCTTCCTTTTCCTTTTCCTGGGTGGGTCTTTAAGCAGTATTAAATCTATTAAAATATTTGAATCAACTGTCACGATTCAAAATGGCTTATCTATGACTCAATCAGTTTATACCATTTTTGCCAACGTGCACAATCAGCCAAGACTCATTTCCTTTGCCTCCCCAGAAGTCCTCTTTTTTTAAGTCCTTTCATCTCACTAACACATGTATGTGATAAATCTGAATAACTGAAGGGTACTGCTTACATATGGGGGCTTCCCAGGTGGCTCAGTGGTAAAGAATCCATCTGCCAATGCAGGAGATGTATGAGACATGGGTTTGATGCCTGGGTCTGGAAGATCCCCTAGAGAAGGAAATGGCAACCCACTCCAATATTCTTTCCTGGAAAATCCCATGGACAGAGGAGCCTGGCAAGCAATAGTCCATGGAATTGCAAAGAGTTCAACTGAGCGACTGAGCACACACTCATTAGTTACATATGGAAGCACATTAAAGGTTGTTAACCTACCCATCTACCTGATCTTGTCGTTCTAGCCACAAAGTTCTTTCCAGGTCCTCACTGAACTGACGTTTAAATGTCCCCAGTGACAAGGAGTGTACTATCTCCATGACTTTAATGAATAATTGTGGAAAAATGAATATTTTTACTGGTATTATTTTTATCATTATCATTAAAATCATTTTAATTCAGCTTCTATATGACTGCATTTCTAATATTTGAAGAATCATCTTTTATTTAGACTGAACATTCATGCTTGCTTCTTATTCTTATAAGTAATTCTTATGTTTTAGCTTGGTTTTCCATCTCTTCATCACCACCACCTCTTCTGAATCTTCTTGTAGTGTGGTACCCACCAGTTAACATGATGCTCAGCATGGCCTGATCACCCCCAAGAAGAACAGAGCTCTCCACTGTCTTGTTTTGGAGCCAAATTGTGCATTTATGTATCCTATCGTTACTTCACATTTGCTAGCCACATTGTGTTCTTGACTCTGTGAACTTAGTGAATGTATAGTCAAGCCCTATTTCCTATATATTCTATCTCTAATACTCTGGCCTCATTAAACCAATAGTTTTAGTCATCATGTATATGTTGACTCTCATAGACATAGTTCAGTCAATGAACTTGGACTCATTCATGAGCTCCAGATTCTTATGTCCCACTGTACTTTGGTCATCTCTACTGGGATGGCCCATAAATTCCACATGACTCAAATTTCAGTCATTATTTTCTTAAACTGCTTAAACTGCTGTCCCTCTAATATTTTCATCTCACCGAATGGCATAAGCATACACACTCAAGCTGGAAATGTCAGAATCATCAATGAGTTTCCCCACCACCTCATATCTCATATTCAGTAACTTGGCAAAGACATCCAATTGCTTCAACCTAAGACATGTCTTCTCTCTGTTCCCACTGGTCATCAGACTCTTCTGCCTGGATTTCTCCTACATTTGTCGATCTTCCACATGCTTCCAGGTTGATACTTCCAAGACTCCTATCTGATCTATATTACTCTCTTGCTTAAAACTATTCAGTGTGCTCCCACTGCTTTTTTAGTAAAATGGAATCACTTATCGTGGCTTAAGAGGACTTTCATGATCTGACTTTTGCTACATTTTCCAATTCTTTGAATAACCATGACACATGCTATTTTGAATTACTCTACAGCTCTGCCTTACCTACTAATCCCCAATCTTTCTTTAGATTCTAGCCTAAATGTCACTTCTTGGGATTTGGAAGATATGTACCAGATAAACTGGGTATCCCCAACACTGTTTCTACTCCTATAGCACTTAGCCACACATTTTAGTTCTGCTAAATGATCTTCCTTCCCTGCTCAGAGTCTCTCCTGGACTGTAAGATGTTTGAGGGCAGGGAAACTCTCAGTCTTGCCCATCACTGTATCCATAGTACAGACACAGTGGCAGGCCTATAGCAAATGTTCAGAATTATTTGTAGAAGTTCACCAGTGTAGGAGCTTCCACTTTATTTCTGTAAAAAAAGGTATTTCTAGGTCTGTTCCATTGCTTAAGTCTTTCAAATTATTTTGGACTGTTCTGTCTGTCATAATTAACACTACTTTAGTTATGTCACCTACAGTTTTGATAAGACTATCTTTTATGTGTTCATAAAAGAAATTTGACACACATATGGAAATAAGAAGGAGACCATATGCCGGGAGACAACTGTGAAAGGAGAGTTGGAGGGGGCTGGGAGGGTGACTGACCAGGAGGACGAAAAGAACGACAGTGGAGATACCCTGAGGCCTCACCACATTTGGCAACAGAGAACTTGTGTGATACTTTTACACTGTTTTATATGTCCACGATGTTAGTAACCTAGGTAAATGCATTATTACTGAATGTCCTAAACCTCTTTGAGATTTTTTCAGAATCTCATATCATGTAATCTATGTGCATCATTCCTCTGAAAAATTTTGAAGTTAGTCAACTATGTTTAGATAATAATTCTTCATGTCTATGGATGAAACTGTCATTGAAGCACTTTCAAAAGTTTCAGAAGGTTGGAACTTACTGAAATGACTCTTCTAAAACATGTAAACACTGAAAGTTTTTCTCTTTGGCCCCAATTCAGGACTTGATTTTATTTGTGAACCATTGCAAATGATTTTATAATATGACTTATCCACCTAAGAGCCAGGGAGGTTATAAATGACTAAAGTCCTCTTAATATCTTGCCACTGTGCAGGAATGTACCATCCACGTCTTATATCTGGACAGTGGCTGAGAGTAAATATTCACATTTTCATTTAAACAAACAATATCCAATATTGTCATTTCTATTCCTCTCTATGAGCCCACCTATTCTCCAGTGGGCTCTGTGGCCATAAGTATGTACTTTTCTTCTGGCCTATTCTCAGATCTGCTCCCCATAATTAGGTTGTGCTTCTCCTCTGGTTACTAGTTCTCCTAAAGATGTTGAGTGGAGTCTAGAGCAGATGCAAAGCCGTAACAGGAATGTGCCACTCCCTGATGTCAGTTTTTACTTGTGAGTTATATTAGATTCCTCATATTGTCAGCCTCAGACCCTCTGGGCCTCACCTACCTCTAGGATCCTAGAGATTTTTTGGTTTGAGGCTCCCACTAGTGATCTCAGGACCTTCCCCCTACTTCTGGACTCAGATAAAGAACTACCACACCTATAGACGTGGCTTGCTCCATGGTTCCTTGCAGGGTCTATATGGTCCAATCCATAGTGCAGAGGAGTTAACTCCCAGTGGGACAGATTGTAATAAATATGGAAAGAGACCAGTAGATAAATTTCTCCCTATCCCCTCCCCTCACACTTTCCAATGAACTTTTCTGCAACACAGTAGTCCCCATATTGCCTTTAAAAAGACTTCCGTCAGATAAGCACATTAGTTTCCTTTGCTATAGGTAATGAGCGCTGAAGAATTGATGCTTTTGAACTGTGGTGTTGGAGAAGACTCTTGAAAGTCCCTTGGACTGCAAGGAGATCCAACCAGTCCATTCTGAAGGAGATCAGCCCTGGGGTTTCTTTGGAGGGAATGATGCTAAAGCTGAAACTCCAGTACTTTGGCCACCTCATGAGAAGAGTTGACTCTTTGGAAAAGACTCTGATTCTGGGAGGGATTGGGGGCAGGAGGAGAAGGGGACGACAGAGGATGAGATGGCTGGATGGCATCACTGACTCGATGGACGTGAGTCTGAGTGAACTCTGGGAGTTGGTGATGGACAGGGAGGCCTGGCCTGCTGCGATTCATGGGGTCGCAAAGAGTTGGACACGACTGAGCGACTGATCTGATCTGAATGGCTACTTCGACAATGTCCCCCATTTTACTTTCTCTTCTCCGCTTCATGCCCTTTCTCCTTCCCTCTTGCTCCCTGGGATTGCATTAACAACACTGAAGAGTTAACAGGAGAGAACCTGCCTAAAGGCTCTGTCTTCTAGGGATTCTGAGAAAACTTATTGGATGATATTTCACAAAACTGTCATGAATTTTATGACAAAACATGACTCACCAAAAATAGTTAATGCTTTCAATGGGTCTTTCATGATATACAACAAGACCCCTTGAAGAGAAAGTTTCCTTCTCATCTGATTGTAGGGATTCTTCAGTAGAAACATTTGAGAAGGCCTGGAATAAGGTTGTGAGTCTTTCAAAACATTATTTAATCTTAATTAATATCATGGGAATAAATAATTAAGGAATTTGTCATTGAAACTGATTATCATTGTGATAAATCTTCAAATATAAATTTTTAAAAATAGAATCCTCATATTAAATGGTCTTAAAATTTGCTAAACATTTAACTTTCAATTATAATTGGATAATTGTTGGCATAGTAGCCTTAGACAAACTATATTCATTCATTCATTCATTTACTCAACAAGGTAGGTTTCAAACATTATAAAAGAATAGGAAACAGCAGTGAACTAGTGAAAAAAACCTGCATTCATGGAGATTACATTCTATTTCATGTCTCTGTGCTTCCCTACTGGTTGTAAAATGGATATAGTCCCTAGCTCAACTTTTTAAAAAGAAAAAAAAATGATAATATATGATATGGTCATAAAAATATATATAGTCATTAAATACATGTATATATACACACACACACACACACACACACATTTATACCCATAACTTTTTGAACAGTACCAAACAACATATAGTCAACACTGAATAAATGTTAGTAGCTGTTATTATTGCTGTTATTTTTATTATTAGACTGGGAATACTCCATAAAACTGCATAGCCCACATGAAGCCAATGCAAGCATGACTCTTCTCTTGATGCAGGCAGCATTTGATGTGGCTGCAAGAAGGTATCAGCATCTTTTAGGAAGAGGGGAATGGGGCCTGTAATGCATTTCTTTTTGCTGAAACTGCTTAAGTGTGAAGACTGTTGAGTCTGTCTTCCTGAGGATGGCTCTGTATCAACTGAAACAAAACATATCCATCCCTTTAAAGAATTCTGCCTCTTGATCATCTGTCCTCAGCATCTCTTGGATTTTGCTATTGTTAGGTATTAACAGGGTCACTAAATGCACGCTGCTTGAAAAATAGTAAGCTTAGTTACATGTTACCAGAACTAAACTCAGTGAAGACACAATGCATTTCTTCTGTGCAGTCAATATCTCCCTCAGCCATGGCCCCAGTGCCTCGACTCACAGAGAAGAATGAATCATCCATGTGCTAGTACAGCTATGCTAACACTGGTATGTGATGCTAACACTAATAATAATACATTAGATGCATATTGTCTACTTATAAAAAAAACAAGTCAAATATCAATACAAATAAAATGTTCAAGGTTGATTTTTTTCTGAGAAGAATGAAGATATACAACTAATATTGCCTTCCGTAGGTGTTAAATACCAAAGTGCCATGCTTTCCTAATGCTGAGTTTATAATACAATGCAAATTTAAGAATTTTCAAATTTGTGTAAACTACCAGCTTTTCTATTTTCAGAAGTTAAACATCATTGCTTTTAGGTGGAGAAATTGACATAAAAATATGTGCACAGACTAATCATTTCTCTTCATGGTCTGCTGTTTGGAGTCTTGATGTGGCCATGGGAATTAAACCTGAGTGTGTTCATTGTGTTCAGGAAATCAATCAACAGCATTTATGTGCTTAGCATTAGTGTTGAGCATGATCTGTTGCTGGGGAAATCGCTCCTCCTCCTCTCCAATGGTGTTTGTGTAGTGTCTAGGGTTTCCATTTTCATTTCTCTCAATGGACATTTGTGAGCAAAGTTTTGTGTACTGCTCAGGCCATATAAACTACATCAAAACTGATTTCATTTTCAGCTTAACTAGGATATTATTACTTGACAGAATTGTATCATTCTTAGAACATAACACCAATTGATTTGCAATAGTTTAATTGGCTTTTTGCTTGCATAGAATGATATGGCTAAGCCATCCTGGTAAAGAACCATCCAAGACTTGATATATGGGATACACAAACTAAGTCCTAGAAATGGGGGAATAAAGAGGGAATCAAGTCACTGGGGTCACCAATTCTTCACATATTTTCTTTTGATATGATTTAAAATGATGTGAATACTGCAGATGTAACTGACACAAAAATTCAGGTCAGGCTGCAGCATCTTTGTCTCCTGACATATTAACTGGTTGAGAAGAAACCCAAGAGCTAACTTTACCCTTTCAGGGCTTATATATGTCCCCTAAATCATACCTTACTCAGTGACATTTAGTAAGATTAATGTTATGGAGCTGAAACTTGGCTTCTATAATAAAAATTGAATATTATTTGAAACAAGTAGGCCATTAGACCTAAAAGCTTTTTCTTAGGGAGTATTTTTTATGCTAAATACTTTTATTACTGATTACACTTGAAAAATTTTGCCAACATCAACCACATCCCCATGACAATCTCTTCTTCAGGTGGGGAAATGCTAATACAATTTATGATAACAGTAATAAACTTATCTTTCATTTTATAATCCTTTATAATTAATAATCATTTCATTTCAATTTCATATCACCACTTTTAAAATTTTAATTTAATTTTTTATTGAAGTATATTTGACTTTACAATGTAATGCTAATTTCTGCCGTACAGCAAAATGACTCAGTTTTACACATATATGCATTTTTAAAATATATTTTTTCCATTATGGTGTATCTCAGGAGATTGGAAACAGTTCCCTGTGTTATACAGTAGGATCTGACTGCTTATGCATTCTAAATATAATAGTTTGCATTTACCAACCCCAAATTCCCAGTCCCTCTCTCTCCTCCCCACTTTCCTCCTTGGCAACCACAAGCCCAATCTTTAACTCATCACCACTTTTAAAAAAGATGTTACTATCTAAGGATTTGTTGTTGGTGGTGGTGTTGTTCAGTTGTTAAGTCGTATTTGACTCTTTGCAACCCCATCGACTGCAGCATGGCAGGCTTCCCTGTCCTTCACCATCTCCCACAGTTTGCTCAAACTCATGTCCATCGAGTCGGTGATGCCATCCAACCATCTCATCCTCTGTCATCCCCTACTCCTTCCACCTTCAATCTTTCCCAGCATCAGGGTCTTTTCCAATGAGTCAGTTCTTTGCATCAGGTGGCCAAAGTATTGGAGCTTCAGCTTCAGCATCAGTCCTTTTAATGAATATTCAGAGCTGATTTCCTTTAGGATTAACTGGTTTGATCTCTTTGCAGTCCAAGGGACTCTCAAGAGTCTTCTCCAATACCAAGTTCAAAAGCATCAATTCTTTGGTGCTCAGCCTTCTTTATGGTCCAACTCTCCCTTTGGAGAAGTTAAATATCATGTCCAATGTCATACAGTAATTGAGTAGCAAAGGCTGATCTGAAGCAGGCATTCATTCATCCATTTATTCATTCACTCAAATGTTTTTCTTTTTTATTTGTGATAAATAACACATAATATGCGATCTACCCTCTCAACAAACCTTGAAGTACTGTTAATGATAAGCACAGGGCTGTACAGCACATCCTTAAAATTTTTTCATCTTTCATAACTGATATTACTTAATTTAATGTACTCAAGTTTCCCTGGTGGCTCAGAGGGTAAAGCATCTGCCTGCTATGCAAGAGACCTGGCTTTGAACCCTGGGTTGGAAAAAGCCCTGGAGAAGGAAATGGCAACCCACTCTGGTACTCTTGCCTGGAAGATACCATGGACAGAGAAGCCTGGTAGGCTACAGTCCATGAGGTTGCAAAGAGTCGGACACGACTTCACTTTCTTCATTTTCATACATGTTGTAGCATGTGTCAGATTTTCCTTCCTTTTTAAGGCTGAATAGTATTTCATTGTAAGTATATACTACATTTTTTTAATCCATTCATCTGTCAATGGCTATTAAAGGTTGCTTTCATCTCTCAGCTAGGTGAATAATGCTGCAATAAGGATGGAAATGCAAGTATCTTTAAGAGAACCTGACTTCATTTTTTTAAGGTAAATGCCCAGAGGTAGGATTGCTGGAACATATGATTGCTCTACTTTTAGTTTTTTCAGGAATTTCCCCACTAGTTTCCATAGATGACATACCATTTTATATTCCAAACAACAGTGTATGAGGGTTCTAGTTCTCCATTTTCTTGCCAACTTCGTCTTCTGCTTTCGCTTTGTTTTCTTTTTCGTTTTGATAACGGCCATCCTTATGGATGTGAGGTAACATCTCCTTGTGGTTTAGATTTATATTTTCCTGAAGACTAATGATGTTGGGTGTTTTTTTTCACATATCTGTTGGTCATTGTTATATCTTCTTTGGAGAAATGTCTACTCAAGATCTTTGCCCATTTTAAAATCAGGTTATTTGTCTTTTTGTTATTGAGATGCATGTGTTCCTTGTGTATTTTAGATATTAACACCCTGTCAGAGGTATATTTTGCATATATATTCTTTTTCTATTATACCATCTAGCAGTGGTCTGTACTGAGTCCTTTGAGCAGTGGGCAAAGCTCCAACTTACCAATAAATATCTAAGTTTTGATGTGAAAAGGTAACTTTCATTTATGCAATTGACCTCAGTTCTTTGGGGTAAGAACAGAAAGTCGTATAAAGATATGAAATTATGTGTAGGATTAAATAAACTATAAAAAATAAACTCATACCGAACCCAACACATAGAAAAAAGACTTAGTAAATCTTAGTGATTAGAGCAATACTTAGGACTAAAAGGAAAGAGAAAGTGGGCTGGAATAGAAGTCAATACTTCACTACCTCACCTGAAACACTTTGCTGGTTACTAGCTCTGTGGTTTTGGCCAGTCTCTTCGCTTACAAGTGCCCATCCCCTCAGCTGTAAAGTGCGGACAATAGTATTTAGCACCATCAAAGCTGGTGTGAGGATAAACTGAAATAATTTATGCAGCACTTTCTGATACATAATATATCAATAAGAAAGAATAGAGGAAAACATTAAGGAAGGAAAGAAAAGGAAGGAAGGGAAGGCGGGAGGGAGGAAATAAAAACATCTTGAAATCATAAAGCATTTTTTGAATGTCAGGGGCTAAGAAAGGGGCTTCTGCTAGTCTGTTGCTGAGAACCTGGGAACTTTACCTTTTTGACACAACTGACTCATTGTTGGATGCTGAGGAAATCATCTAATCTCTAGATTACGATCTCAGTGGGTATATATAATTTGTAGTCTTTTGCCCTGTATCACTCCATTGGATAAGATGAACTTGAGGTCCTCTTCAGCTCTAACTTTCTATGATAAAATTACATTCTTTGTGCCAGTGGTGCCTCTCCAATAAAAAGAAAATAGTAAAACCCTAGGCTAGTGAATGTGTCAAATGCTTTGAGATTTGCAGGAGAAAATTAATGTTCACAGGGTGGTTCTTGTTGAGAAAGGATACTCCCCATTTTCACACTCCCTTTTTATACTGAGGCTTTTTTAATTTAGTACAATTATAATGCTTCTTTGCTGCTCTACAGCTTTCAAACATGGTGTGCTTTTGTGAAAAGTCTTTAATCATCTAATTTCTTACATTCTCTGTCTAAAAGCTACATTATGAGAATTGCTGGCAATTTAAGCTTTGCCTTTTATACTATTTCTTGGTTTTCAGAGAGATACAGATGTCGTCTTTCACAAGGAGCCAAACGCTGGATGTCTTTAGTGTGAATAAACTGTAAAGTGTATCTTGTTCAATTCTCTCAGTTAAGAATTGAAGCTCTGGGACCCAGAGAGGGAAGACATTGAAACTAAAGTCACACAGAAATGGACACCAAACTCTTGATTCTCAGTAACTATGACAAATTACATTTTCTAAAATGGCTATAGCTTATTATCCATTCCCACATGTGTGTCTGTAGTGTGATTTTTGCCACTTTCCCATTAAGATATGGAGGCTGATTCTTCTCCCCTTGAATCCGCTTGACCAATAGAATGCAGCAAAGTGACATGGGAAATTTGCAAGGCTGCTGCTGCTGAGTCACTTCAGTTGTGTCCGACTCTGTGTAACTCCATAGACGGCAGCTCACCAGGCTCCGCCGTCCCTGGGATTCTCCAGGCAAGAACACTGGAGTGGGTTGCCATTTCCTTCTCCAATGCATGAAAGTGAAAAGTGAAAGTGAAATCGCTCAGTCGTGTCCGACTCTTTGCGACCCCATGGACTACAGCCTACCAGGCTCCTCCATCCATGGGATTTTCCAGGCAAGAGTACTGGAGTGGGGTGCCATTGCCTTCTCCTTTGCAAGGCTAGGTTGTGAGAGATCTGAGCAGCTTCTACTTGAGCCTCTAGGGGCGCTCTAGTGCACCTCTAGGACCCAGTTCTAGCGTTGTGAGAAGTCCAAGCCACACCGAGAGGCTATGCGTAGGCTATACAAGTCAATAGCCCCAGCTCAGCTCCCAGCCCATGATTAGTACCTACTTCTAGCCAAGAGTGTGAGTCTTCTTAGATGTCCAGCTCAGCCAAACTTCACAAGACTGGAACCCCCCAGTTACCATCTGTGACTCCATGAGACACCCTAAGAGAGAAACACCCCATCTGGGTCCAGCCTAACCACAAATGAATATTTGTTTCAAGATGAAAGTTTTGGGGTGGTTTGTAATAGAGAAATTGAAATTTTAATGCTGCAAAATATAATTCAGATTATCTGAAATATAATTCAGATAATCTGAATAGTTCTCTATCCTTTGGTTCTCAGATTCCACACTAATAGCTTGTTTGTGAATAGTTACTTGGGATTGGCAGAGTAATCTAATTAGCCCTCCATCATTGCACAGAATTGAAAGTGAGAGCCTATTTGAGTTTGACTGGAGTAACAACTCAATGTCAGAATTCCTGAAGTTGCACAGATTGTAATTTCCCATCTTTTGTCTGCATGGAAAACTTGAAATATTGGGCTATGTGTACTTAAAAGTATCAGATCTCATAGAGCTTAATAAGAAAAAAATCAAGTTTAGAGATGCTGAAGTACTTCGACATTTTCGTGACCCCATAGCCTGTAGCCCGCCAGGCTCCTCTGTCCATGGGATTCTCCAGGCAAGAATACTGGAGTGGGTTGCCATGCCCTCCTTCAGGGGACTTTCCTGACCCAGGAATTGAACCTGGGTCTCTTATGTTTTATTTGTAGCCAGGTTCTTTAACTGCTAGCATCACCTGGGAAGCCCAAAAGTTGCTTTAGGCAGGGTCTAACCAGGAAAACAAAACTACAATTTGTATTTAACATTGATGGAATTCAAAGCAAGGAACTGCTTCAACAGGTATTGGAAAAGCTGAGAGGCAGACTTCCCTGGCAATCCAGGGGTTAAGATTCTGTGCTCCAAATGCGTGGGGCACACGTCTGATCCCTGGTTGGGGAAGATCTCACATGCCCCATGGCATGGTCCAAAAAAAAGCATATGGAAAAGCCGAGAGGCTTAAACAGAACGGTGAGAAGACCTAAAGATTAGCAAGAGAAGGTAACCACTACCAGTGCCACAGTGGAAGGCAAAAGAGGAGAGAGTGTTGCTAGAGCCAGAATGCAGAATCATCCCATATCACCTGTAACACCACGGACCTGCCCTGCTGGAGCTGGAGCCCCAGGAAGACACGGCTGCTTCAGAGGGGCAGCCCAAGGCAGAAAGTCTTCTTCCCTCCTCCTGTGCCCCAAACTCCAGCCAGTGCCTCTCACTGGCTCAGAAATGCAGCCAGAAGTCTATGATCCAAGGAACCAAGCGAACTCAAGCTGCAGGAGTCAGTTTCCCTATAGCACAGGGAAGAGCAGGGAAAGGGTTAGGAAACCCTGAGACAAATGAGCCCAGAACCATCACAGAGGCCAGAGCTGGGAAGGGGAACAGAAAGACAGAAGGTGACTGACCCCTGATGATCACGGAATTGCCACACAAGATAAATATTGATTGCCTTGTAAGTTGCTATTTCCCCATGGACAGAGGTGCCTGGCAGGCTACAGTCCATAGGGTCACATAGCATTGGACACAACTGAATTGACTTAGCATGAAAGTTGTTATTTTGGAATTCTTCTGATATACAGCAAAACACAAGGCTAAGTGACATCAATTCTTCTTAGGGAGGGAGTATATTAGTTTTCTGTGGCTACAGTAATAAAATACCACAGATGAGGGGTCTTAAACATCAAAAATTTATTTTCCCACAGTTCTGGAGGCTGGAAGTCCAAGATCAAGGTGATGGCAGGTTTGGTTTCTCCGTGGCTTGCAGGGGGCTGCCTTCCTGCCCTGTCCTCATGGTATCTTTTCTCTGTGTCTGCACAACCTGGTGTCTCTCTGTGTGCCCCAAATATCTCCTTTTATAAAGACACCAGTTAGATTGGATTAGGACCCATCTGAATGACTTCCTTTTAACTCAATTACCTCTTTAAAGGCCTTATCTCCAAATAGTGTCACATCTGAGGTACTGGAGGCTAGGGCATCAATGTATGACCTTTGGTTGTTGTTGTTTAGTCGTTAAGTAATGTCTGACTCTTTTGTGACTCACGAACTGTAACCGCCAGGCTCCTCTGTCCGTGGGATTTCCCAGGCAAGAATACTAGAGTGGGTTGCTATTTCCTTCTCCAGGAGATCTTCCCTACCCAGGGATTTAACTTGCAACTCCTGCATTGGCAGCAGATTCTTTATCACTGAGCCACCTGGGAAGCTCATGAATTTTTAGGGGCACACAGTTCTGCCAATAGCAGTGGGTAAGGAGAAGAATCAGAAAATTGGAAAATTAAGTCAATTAAATTATATGCACTAACTGGGAAATAATAGTGTTGATAACACCACAAAGCAAGTAATCTAAGAAACATTTTTACATGGCTTTACACTGGTCACTCCTTGATCAAACACCTCTTAATCCTGCTCTGTACTTTGCATTGTTGATATGCTGTTAGGTACTCAGCTTGCTTAATTTGCTTACGTGCAGTCCCTCCATTAGTTTTTCACTTACATCTCTGAGCCAGGAGATCTTCCAAGAGACCTAAAATTTGGCAGGTGCTAATTATTCACTAACCCCCCAACTAATAGGAATTTCAGCTTCTGCTGGTGAAGGGCTACAGATGCCCTGTGACTCTTCAATAAAAGGGCAGCTGCAAAACGGTGTTGTTTCCATAGTTGGCTCCTATGATTAGCTCTACCTTAATCCTCATGTACACAGTTCCTTCTGGGACTACAAAAGCCCCAGTCTTGTCCAGCTGCCATCCCTCCCCTTTAAGCTCGCTTTTGGCTGGATTGTGCTGCTTCTGAAGATGTATTATAATTTAGTGTTCTGGTTGAAAAGGCAAAGTCTAATCAGTGATCTGAAGTGATGATAAACAGAATCCTCATCCTACCAACCACCATGGCTACAAATAGGATGAGAGAGAGTTGTGGCGGTCAGAACATCAGTGAAGGAGGCAAAGGTGACCCGGTAGGTGGGAATTTCAATATATCCTTTTTTAATCAAACAATAGTAAATTGATGATATTTTCATCATGAATCAAGCTTTATCAAAACTGTGTTTTATTCAAGGAGAATCACAAGGGTCTAATGTGGCCCCAATGACTTCTGACAATGATGATGCAGACCGAGCAATCAGGTGAACTTTCCACAAGCCACTTTCCTTCCAACCCTTCCTTGTCACTCTCCTTTCTACTAGGAGGAAAAAACAGGCTTGAAGATATTTCAGAGATTTGAAAATTACCCTTAGACTGATTTTTGAAATAGACGCTGAGTTCTTTTTTTTTTTAATTTTATTTTATTTTTAAACTTTACATAACTGTATTAGTTTTGCCAAATATCAAAATGAATCTGCCACAGGTATACATGTGTTCCCCATCCTGATCTGCTACCAAATTTTCCCAATTTCAAGGGTTCAAGTCAATGTGCCTTGGCGACACTTTGCCCAGCACAGGGTCCTGGGAGCCAGAGCTGGTTTGGTGTGGAGTTGGGGCTGTCCCATAGGCTGCAAAGTGTGGTGGGAGAGCTACAGAGAGTGTTCGGGGACAAAGTTAGATGAAACTGCCAAAAGGAGAAGATGCAAAGACTGAACCAAGTGAGAGACAGAGCTGTTACAAGAAAACGAGCTGGAGAAAGCATCTCACCGAGGGCCAAGCCCAAAGATGTATCCAAAGGGAAGGAAGCACTGCACTGCTTCTCCCAAGGAGACATCTACACACTACGCCTGCCAGTTTTCCTATGTGGACAGAAGGGCATTTTTGCAGGCATCAGGTTAGTTGGCAAGTTAGAAATCAACTCCTTGGTTTCTTTTCGTTCTCTTTCTTCTCCCAGTTATCCTGGTGTTCATTTCCCCACCCCCAGCCCCCACATCCTCACATAACAGCTCTCCTTCCTTTCTCCACAGCATCATGGCAAGTTCCTGAGCAGAGCTGGCTTTGCCCCATAGTACTGGGCTGGTTTTCAGCTGATTATGAAGCTCACAGTGTTGCCATTGCATCAAAACAACAAACTTCCCTGCAAACCTTATCCCTGGATTGAACGTGACATCTCCCATGGAATGCTTTCTGGACCAGCCCAGTGGTTGTGTGACAGGAGTGCAGGCACCATTCCCAGATGTGGATTCTGGTAGATGGCCATTGAAAGCAGGGGTTAAGTTGCAGAGGGAAAAGGGGAGGGGGAGGGAGTGTTCTCTGCTCCTGTTGATTTCTGTCAGATTTCAGCAAAGGTTTGTGAAGAGATAATTGTGTTATATTTTCTCATCTTTCGTAGCCTAGTGGTTTCCGTATAATTATATATGCCTGAGCTTAATATTATTTCAGAAAGGAGAAAAGTATACAACAGATTTTTAGCCTCAGGCTTCTTATGATTGGGTACAGATTTTACTCTTGTAAATAATTTAGTTCTTTTTTTCCCTTCACAAACAGTAATAGTGGGGATGTGGCTCAAATGGATATCTGGCCACTGGGGGATCTTTTAGGGGTAGGAAAGAGTGCCAGACTAGGGGCATAGCTAGTTAGGACCTGATGAAACACACAGAAGTAGTCCTTTTCTGTTCTCAACAGCAACCAGAAGGATAATGGATCTTTCTGTCTCTGGTATCAGAAACTAAAGGAGTTGTCTTGCAATACAAAGCCCATTTGAAAAAGTTCCTTGCCTTTCTGATAACGCAACTGATTCATTAAAACTTTAGGAACATTTCCGAATGTCATTTAATTTTTGCCACTTACATTATTAATATGATTAAATATTATTAGGTCATATTTATTATGTTGCACTGAATTATTCTGATAATTATTAATACACTGCCTACAGTGGGAAAATGAAAAGAAGCAACTCAAGTTGAGTGAAATGTTCATATCAAACTTATATAATTATCATTATTTAACCAGAAAGAGAAGCTGATGCAATTAGGAAAATAAAACCTAGTCCAAATGTTTTTTATTGAAATCATTAGTGCATGTGCTCACAATTGCCAATAAACATTTTAATACAACTTGGTAATAGAATAAATTATATCAGTAATGTAATTATTTCAAGTTAAAGTATTATTGGCATATACTCTTTTAAAAACTCAAGATTTAACTCTATGTTCCTATTTCCACTACTTTGAGGGTTCCAATTTCCATGTGGTTGACTTTTACATAGATCTTGGGTTTTGCCTTCTCTCATAATTGCTGGGGGTCTACAAATAGAGTGGCTTCCCAGGTGGCACTAGTTGTGAAGAACCTGCCTGCCAATGCAAGAGATGTAAGAGACGTGGGTTTGATCCTTGGGTCAGGAAGATCCCCTGGAGGAGGGCTTGGCAACCCACTCCAGTATTCTTGCCTGGAGAATCCCATGGACAGAGGATCCTAATGGGCTATAGTCCATAGGGTCGCAAAGAGTCGGCCATGACTGAATCACTTAGCATGCAGGGACAGTCAATAGAGTATTGGCATTCCTCACAATACTTCACTTTCTAAGAGTCAGTTTTTGATAACGTAAAATACGAATGATCAGAAAAGCCATTTCTCACTGTTGTTTTTCTCTGTCCAGTGTGATGAGTTGAGGCATGTAAAATGCTCAGCAGCACAGTAGAGTGGTTAAGAGTTCAGACTGTGGAGCCAGGCTACCTGGTTTTGAGTCCTGACTTTGTGTGTGACCTTTGGCAAGTCACTTAACCTCTCTTACTTTGGTTCCTTCCTTTGTAAAGTGAAAGTGAAAGTGAAGTCGCTTAGTCGTGTCCGACTCTGCCACCCCATGGACTGTAGCCTACCAGGCTCCTCCTGTCCATGGGATTTTCCAGGCAAGAATACTGGAGTGGGTTGTCATTTCCTTCTTCAGGAGATCTTCCCACCCCAGGGATTGAACCTGGGTCTCCTGCATTGTAGGCAGACCTTTACTGTCTGAGCCACCAGGAAATCCTTTGTAAAAGGGAGATAAAAATATCACATAGAAATATTATAAGGATTATATGTGATAATAATATCACATAGGGATTTATTTAAAAGTCTTCCATGAATTCATACAGGTAGCATTTTTAGAACAGTGTCTGGCACATAGGACTTAATGTTTGCTGTTATTAGGAGCAGACTACCTGGCATGCAGTAAATGCTCAAATAATAGTGGTAGTTATTTTTACAAGCATACCCACACATGTTTGTCCTTAAAGCAGGATGTCTCAGCTCCCTATTCCACTGTAAGCACTAGTATTTTATTTGTCTCTACTCACGTTTTCTCTCTTCCTGCCCTTATATTGATCCAGTCACCAAGCTGTATAGCTTCTTCTTTCACATCTCTTCAATTCCATTTTATTGCTACCACCACCAGGTTTTCAAACTTAAAATATTGTAATAGTATCTGAATGTCTACTCTTGCTTCCAATCTTCTCCAATTTCAATCCATCCTTTGTGGCAGTAAAAGGCATGTTTTTGCTGCTCACTTACTACTTGGATCCCCACTGTCTGGATTCCTTACTTGGTCAGCCCAAGCTTTCCATCCCTGAAGTTGCTGAAGTTTTAGTCGCTCAGTCATGTCTGACTTTTTGAAACCCCATGGACTGGGACTCACCAGGCTCTTCTGTTCATGGGATTCTCCAGGCAAGAATACTGGAAAGTGGGTTGCCATTACCTTCTTCATCCCTCAGCCTCAAATATATTATTCCTTCCATTACCCAGTACTCCAACAAAAAGACTGGTCTATTCTTTGTACTTCCCAAAGCTATGATCACTTTTCTTCTGTGTGAAGTCCCTCTACCTACCTATTCAACCCTACCTGCTCCCCTGCTTACGTTTCTCTTTCTAGTTCTCAAAAGGTTTCCATCCGGCCATTTCCTGTGGATTTCATCTATACCTCTATAGACACTTGCTATAGGAATAAATCCCACTCCAGTACTCTTGCCTGAAAAATCCCATGGACGGAGGAGCCTGGTAGGCTGCAGTCCATGGGGTCGCTAGGAGTCGGACACAACTGAACGACTTCACTTTCACTTTTCACTTTCATGCATTGGAGAAGAAAATGGCAACCCACTCCAGTGTTCTTGCCTGGAGAATCCCAGGGACAGGGGAGCCTGGTGGGCTGCCGTCTATGGGGTCACACAGAGTCGGACACGACTGAAGCGACTTAGCAGCAGCAGCATAGGAATAAATACTGTAGTGCATTCTTTCATAATTTGACTTGTGCCCACATTTATATACACCCTTGAGAGTATGGGCCACCACTGACAGTTCTCTTGTATACCCTACATCGCCTAGTATAGTGAGAAGCCAAATGATAGGTATTTTTAAAATTCTTGGAACAGCTATTATATCCAGCCAAAACTACTCAGTTTCATTTTTCAACTCAATTCAGCAGCTTTTTCTACTTCTTATGCACTTTGTATAATGAGATTTGCTTTGAGTTATCAACACTGCAGGGAAATGTTTAAATTAGAAGAGAAAAACCCATCACCAATTTCTTTGAAAATGGAATAAAAACATAAGGGTATTTTTTTTCTATATTCTATTATCAAAATATAATCTAAATTCAAAGCTATCATCTTGACAAAACCATTGTTTTCTCAGGAATGCTAACTTGGTTTACTAAATGTACTTACTGAAAGTAATTAAATGGAAACCAAAATTCTTATAAAATACTGCTGTATAATATTTCTTATTACAAAAAAAAAAGATAGGAATGGCTATTGCTGGGTAACTAACACAATAGGAGGAAAAAGCAGATATCCACAAGGAAAGCACTGGATATGGGAATTTAATAGCGGGTCTTTAGAAACAAGTGAAAGAAAAGGAGTTGGCTGGGTTCCTAGGTGCTGAAGAGTGTGTGTTCGTCTAGGAAGGATGCACTGGAGATTCCTTTTGTTCTTCAGTTCCTTCATTGTTTTCATCCCTTAGAAGATTTTTCTTGCACTCATCACAAGAACAGAAAACTTTCTAAGCATTGTTTCAAGGGAGTGATAGGAAGACATCACTGAAGCATAGCTTCCTTAGATCTCTTCCTTAGATGGCTTTCTACTGTGCACTGGCCAAGACTCCCCAGGAGCCTTCACCTTGGTTCTTCAGTAAGGCACTTTGCTAACCAAGCAAGAACCGACATGCAGAAACCATACCCTTCTCATTCAGGACATTTTGTAAAATATAATTGTTCCTTGAGTAACAGACCATGTTCCTGGTGCTGGGGTTAGCACGTGGGTGTGTAAGACAAACAAAGATATGGACAGCTCACAGAGAAGTGAGTGTGACAGACCCTTGGCAGGTGTTCACAGTGTAACACAGAGAATATTTTGCAAAAGTGTTTATGGAAGGTTAAGAGAGTACAGAGAAGGATTGACTGAGTCTAGTCTTTGTTTCCTGAAGTTCAAGAAGAGAGAGGGTTACACTCCAGGAATGCTTTGCAGTGACTGTGCTATTTGAACAAGATCTTGAAAGATGGCAGAAATTTCTCGAGGTGGAGAATTGCTAGGGACACTTCAGACAAAGGTGACATGTCCAAAGATACCCAACAAGGAAAAGAACTCGATGTGGTCTGGGGAACCAAGCAAAGATGAGAACTAGTGCAGACTCAATGGCTAGCACACGCCAGGTAGTTGCTTCACAAGAGCAGTGAGTGAAACTTACAATTACTTATAGGCAATGGCACCCCACTCCAGTACTCTCGCCTGGAAAGTCCCACAGATGGAGGAGACTGGTAGGCTGCAGTCCATGGGGTCGCTAAGAGTCAGACATGACTGAGCGACTTCACTGTCACTTTTCACTTTCATACATTGGAGAAGGAAATGGCAACCCACTCCAGTTTTCTTGCCTGGAGAATCCCAGGGACGGGGGATCCTGATAGGCTGCTGTCCACGGGGTCACACAGAGTTGGACACGACTGAAGTGACTTAGCAGCAGCAGCAACGATATAATTCCCATATTCTGGAAGAAGAGAGGCTGGAAACAGCTGCAGAATGTTAGAGCTAGGACTCAAATCCAGGTCAGACCCTGAGGCAGTTTGTTCTACACCACATAGAACAGGACGTGATGAAGCACAGATGCGAGTGTCCATAGGAAAGGAAGGAAGATGTCTTTTTCTCTGAAATAATTGAAAAGGAAAGGCCAGATACAGGCATTGGAGGAAAAGGACTTTGATGTGAGAATTGACAGACATATGTGAAATGAGAGGCTGGGTCATCTTTTGATAGTAAAAGAAGCAAGGCTTAGGGTGAGAGAGTGATAAGAGTTCTGAAGAGTAGCCCTGGGAATGAGAAAGGCAGTCTCCAGATTGTCAAGGCAGGAATGGCCGATGCCCAAGGAGGTGAGGGGTTTGGAGTCCCGGGACAGGAAACCAAGGGAGGATGGCCCTCGTTCAGCCATTCATTTATTTGACTAACAGGTAATAAACATGTACCATATGCTAGGCATTGGGCTAGGATCTGATGAGACAGAGAATAATAAGAAAAGGAGCCCTGCCCTTAGGAGCTTACAGCTGATTAAGAGGATATAAGCTTATAATCTATCAAGTATGAGTTACAGATGCCAGAATCAAGGTGTATACGTGAATAATGGGGAGAGAAAGGGTATCGGAAAGGACTTCAAAAGATGGTCCTTTTAAAAAGTGTTTGTTCTGAGGAGCTCTGTGCTCAAAGAATCAGGGAAAGAATGGCCTGACTGCTCTGTCCAACATATTTCCAAACCACCCAGAAAAGGGAAAGGCAGAAAGATACAGATGAAATCGGCTCATCATTATAGATCAACCACACTTCAATAATGTTTAAAACAAAGAAAGATGTAAATGAGGCCAAAGGTAGCAAAATAACAGTTGGTGAATCTATATGGATGTTCATTGTAATATTCTCCAAATTTTCTGTATGTTTGAATATTTTTTTAATCAGAAGGAGTGGAAGTCCAGTGGTTAGGGCTCTGTGCTTTCACTGCCAAGGGCCTGGGTTCAAGCCCCGGTCGAGGAACTAAGATCCTTTAAGTCACGCAGCACAGCCGTAAATAAATGAGTCACAGTGAGAATGGAGCTGACTTCGAGTAGGTGAAGGCTGAGGGTGGAGGGAAAGCTGAAGATGCAAGAGTTCTCCAGCAGAGGAATAGCATGGAGGCAAGGCTCTGCCTGGGTTAGAACTGAAGGAAGAGCATTCAGAAAGGGTAGCATCTCAATGCAAAGTGGGGAAGTTGGGAGAGATGAAGCTGCAGTGGCAGACAGAGGCTGGCTATGGTAAGGAAGAGGAAACTATTCATTAGGTCTAAGAACAATGATATTAAGGTATTTATTGGAAGAGACTATTGCTTCCCAATCTTCAGTGGGTCTCACTCTGCAGGTTCAAATAAGCTTTTGGTTTCTTGAAGTGGATCATGCAGAGAGAGGTAGATGGAAGGCAGGGAGGCATTTGTCTCATTGATTTTGTAATTTCTGAGATGTATGAAACCAGAGAAAGCAGCCAGAAACAGAATAGAGCCTATATATTACCCAGCTCTTTATACATAAGCTGTTGGAATAGCGTATATGTTATAAACAGCAGGGTGGGAATTAGTTGGCCAAGACCAGGCTGGAATAGGTCTGGCTTCATTTCAGTCTAACGATCTCCAGTGTTAGATCAACAAGATGTTTATAGTATGACACAGAACAAACTGACCCAAGTTATTTCAGAGCCATTAATACTGTGCCTTGTTTTAGATTACTGTTTTTACAGAGTATATTCCAAGGTACAAGGTATATTAAAGGGGAAATAAAATCAGTGACACTTGGGAGTGGGCTTGGAGATAAAGAAATACTGTACAGTAGTAATACTAAGGCTTTAATTTTTCCAAAACAAATTACATGAACATTTTAATTAATTGTGTATATTAAGATTTTTAAGCAGAGAATTAAGTCTATTAAAAATGTCAGAACAGAAACAGGAATAAAAAAGAGAAGGCAAAACCTTCCTATCTGGGAGCCTGCCCAACTAGGTCCCCAGAACCTGGATACCTCCCCCAGTGTCACAGTTTATGGAACTATCTGGGTTTTCATGGGGATCACCCAATCTAATCTTCGTGTAGCTTTTTAGGAAGCATGAGGTCTGATGCTCTAGAGAATGCTTATAGCGCCACACAAAATTTGATTATGCTGTACTTGAGTAGCGTTTTTTTTTTTAACCTTTTTATTTTATAAACTATTTATTTCATATTGGAGTATAGTCAATTAACAGTGCTGAGATAGTTTCAGGTAGACAACCCAGGGTGAACAACCAGTGAAAACCCAGCAGTGAAAACTCAGTCATACATATACATGGGTATATGTTTGAAGAGCATTTTTAAATACCCCCCAGTGTTCTGTACAATCATTTAGGGCTTCAAAAAACCAAAACTTTAGAGTGAAAATTTCATTAATGATGACGAGGCTGATCAATTATTCTTGATTTTAACAAACCACCCAAGATACAGTGTCGTCATACAACTCTTTGATTATGCAGGCAGATAGTGGGCTTCAGGAATTAGGAGAGAGCACAGTGGGGATGGCCTGGTTTTATTCCAGGATTTTTGGTGCTTCAGTTGCAAAGACCTGAAGGCTGGGGTTGACTGAACAGCTGGTGCCTAAATAATCTGGTGGCTTCTTCATGCCCATGTTGGATGACCAGGCTGCAGTGACTCCAAGGCTGAGCTCAGTTGGGACTGCTGATTGGACAGCCTGGGAGTGGCCTCTCCATGTGGCTTGGGCTCTCTCCCAGGATGGCAGCCTCGGGGTAGCTGGACATCCTGCGTGGCAGTTTGTTTAGGGCCATTTAGGACCAGGTAAGGGTCATGATGATGAAGATGATGCAAAATGCATTCACATTGTAAAGCTTCATTTGCTAATTGTAGAGACTAGGGAACAAGAACCAAAAAGAGCAGGGGATTCTTACAAGTGGGTCATAGTGGGAGCAATTTAGCTGCATTTTGGTAACTCTAAGAAAAAAAATTCTATGAGAGCAGAAAATATTCACTACTGTCTTCTGTACTGTACTGTACTCTGCCTACTAAGGGCTCTGAATACTTATGATCCGTGTCTCTGTGTTGCTCCCCCTACACAGATCTGCCTTTGGAAGGATGCCACAAATACATAGCACTTGCCTTGTTTGAAAGCATTCACTTAGGTGCAGCCTCCCCAAGTCTCCTAAATGAAAATAAAGGAGTTGGTGACTAAGCATGGGATTATCCCTTAAATGTCATAAATTTACCCCAGCCAGGTTGGTGCTAAATATAATTCCTAGTACAATTACTCAACAGGAGTAAAATAGGGGTTTTTCTTAGGGCACTGGCCTTGCCATTACATACAGAGACATGTCTGGGCCCAACTTCCTGAAGGAGGATGACAGTCCTATTTCTTGTTTTCTTTCACAATACTCTCATAATGGAGTGAAGATGCAAACGTTGTTAGAACAGGGCTTTCAAGTAGGAACTGGTAAACAAAAGCACTTTTTGTAAGTTTAGAAAGAGGTGTCATATACAATTTTGTTTAACTGCTGGCTTGATTTTACACTCTAAGAACTGGGACACATGATCCAACAATAGGAAGAACTCTGGAACACTGAATTTATTCTGGATACTCTTGGCTTGTATTATTGCCAAATTTAATTCCTTAAGGCTGTTTCTTCATCTGTAAAAATGTGAGTCTTAAAACTGATTTAATGCTGACTAGTTAAGTTCTTCTAGTCACTAAAGGTAAACATTTTTTAAAAAGGGACTGAAAAGTTTGCCCACATCCTCTCTCTAACATCTTGTTCTTTGTCCACCTGCTGTTCTGTCTTGTTGAGAAGATGGGAGAAAGGATGGGCAGGAAAAGCAGGAAATGAAACACCAAAACATGAACAGGAGAAAAGGCAGAAAGGATAGAATGGGGAGATGGAAAGCAGCACCTTGTAACACAAGAGCAGTGGAGACGATCTAAAGCCACGTATAGAGTGGAGAAGAATTTTCCTTTGACCTTCCATTCTTCCTACTCAAGAGCTGAAAATATCAAGAATAATTCATAAACACAATTTAAATTGAAAAGTCAAATACAAACCACACCTAGTCAATGGACATTTGCCATGGATAGCGGAGAAAGAAATGAACTTATGAAGTATAAAGTGGTTCTGAGAGGAAAAAGGATCTTCTATGTGACACTCAGCCTGGGAATTTTTCCCTACTTCCCTCACTGCCCAGTAAAGCTGGGGAGGTGAATACAATACTTCCATGGTAACAGCATTTCTGTAGCAGCCATGGTTGCAGATGTCGACTGAAACTGCCCAGCATTTGCATCTATCTGTCCAATCCATGCAAATGCTGTGAACAGCATAAAAAGTTGACTGGTAAAACCCAACTCTAGAGACGAGTTTTAAACAACCACAAAGAAAATGCTTGTAAACTTTGCAATTAGTTGTTCAGTTCTGACCCTAGGAAGTGGCTAATTGCTACAGATTGGTGAGGTTCAAGTGAAGAGGACAGAAGCAGTGAAAACTGGACACAGAGGAAAAGAGAAATGAAAAGCAGGACCAAGAAGGGGATCTCATTTCTCCTAAGGAGAGATATCTTGTTTCTTCTTAAGGAAGCGACTTCACAGAGATGCTAAAAGATCTGCCCAGGGTCACTTCCTGTTGAGAAGGGATTAATAGACCCCTGGTACAAATTACAGTTACATTAGTATGGTATTTGTTTTTTAATATTTTATGTCTGTGCGTGAATGCTCAGTTGCTAAGTTGTGTCTGATTTTTTGTGACCCCATGGACTGTAGCCCACCAGGCTCTCTGTCCATGGGATTTCCCAGGCAAGAATACTGGAGTGGGTTGCCATGCCCTTCTCCAGGTGATCTTCCCGACCCAGGGATCAAACCTATATCTCCTGGATTGCAGGTGGGTTTTCTTTTTTTACCATTGAGCTGCTAGGGAAGTCCCATTTTATGGATGTAATACATGATAAACGGTTCAGTTCATGTCATAGTACTGATTTAGATCTTAAATAACTATTTTATTGCCTTTGGAAGGAATGATGCTAACGCTGAAACTCCAGTACTTTGGCCACCTCATTCGAAGAGTTGACTCATTGGAAAAGACTCTGATGCTGGGAGGGATTGGGGGCAGGAGGAGAAGGGGATGACAGAGGATGAGATGGCTGGATGGCATCACCAACTCCATGGACGTTGAGTTTGAGTCAACTCCGGGAGTTGGTGATGGACAGGGAGGCCTGGCGTGCTGCAATTCATGGGGTCGCAAAGAGTCGCACACGACTGAGCGACTGAACTGAACTGAACTGCCTTTTTTAAGTTAAGAAGTCTTCTTAATTGGATTCACTGCTCCCTAGAATTTTGCCTGGCACATGTAGTAGGAGCTCACTAGATATTCTATAAACAGAACTCAGCTGTAATATAGAGGAATCTTCAAAAAGAACCCAATCAGAGAAAATTCCTCTGTAGTTGTACATACATTTGTAAGGCATAAGTTAAGCACTTTATAAATGTAAAATGAGTGTCACCATTTTATGTGTGTGTATATGTGGGTATAAAGGGGTATGTTAGTTGAGAGGGACTAACTATTATTAAGTAATATCTGCTGTAGATATAATACCTTGTGTTGAACATTGTTTTGTTTTGAGGCTCTATTAACGTGTCCAAGTGTTACCTGCCTTCAGATTTGTTCTAACACTGATTTCTAGATTTTTTTATTCATAAGAAAAATATCTACTTGGCCAAGATGAAGAAGTCTGACACAATAAATAGGAACAGACCCAGAAGTCTAAGGACTTCAGGTTCTGATCCCATGAATGTTCCTTGTAGTCTGGGTATCCATGGGCAATTTGATTTGTGGAGCTGGATTTCCCAACAAGACAAGCTGGTTTAGAAGAGTTTCAATATCATATCTGTGTGCCTAGATTTTTGTGAAGGACAGTTGAATTTTCAAACTTTTTTTTTCTCTTCTTTCATCCACTGCTAGAACATTTGGAAAACTCAGCAGTTCATTTTTCAAATTACATTTCACAGGCTGCCTTGAATTCAAAGACGCATCAAGATCTTTTGATGGATCTTGTTTCAGAATTTGGGTGAAGAACTATGATCGCTGTATCACAGGTGCTCCCTTTCTGTGACATCAAGTCTCACAGGCTTTTATTTCCGGACACCAGAAGGTCCATCACTGGTTTACATGAAAAGGTCTCTTTTCAAAGCTCCTGACCCCATTACTACTGTGGAAACAAAATAAAGCAAACTCCTGAATCTAGTGCTTCAGACATCAATCCAGGATTAATTCAGGATCAAGAAATAAGATAATTCAGTTTTAGTGACACTGTATTGAGTCAGAATAAACAGTTCACTGGTCAGAGGAGAGAAAGATTTCAAGTATCTTGCTAGTTGGAACAAAGTAATTTTCCCTTGCTGAACATGCTTGGCCTTTTTCAAAGTGAACAATGTTCTTGCAGCGTTCCTTCTGGAAATTGTTAGTGTCTGTGCAATCTCTAAAGCTCCCAACTACCCACAAAATTAAAGGAGGTGGTGTTTGTTTGGGTACCTACATTGTATCAGGCACTACTAAATACCTTATGCATGTTACTCCATCTGATCATCAAAATTGCTTTAAAATATATGATGAGTGCTTCACTCTGATCTTTATGGACTTCTGGAGTCTGATCTCAATTTACTTTTTGAGTCTACTTCTCCCCATCATGTAACATAGGGCTGTTTCATCCTAACTGAACTATTTGCCATTCCCAAAATATACACACTTTTGATTTTTCATATCTATGACTGTTATTCTGCATGAGTCAATGTGTCTCTGTCTGTGAACAATAACCACTTACTTTGCGCTCCCTCTTCTCTCTCACAACTGAACCCTGCAATCTAGGTGAATGCCATCTGCTTAAAAAATCTGTTTTGTGTACTGCTCAACTCAATGCTGTGTTCTATTCAACTCAAAATATATGTATTGAGTTGAACTGAATTCATATATTGTCTGTTTAAAATACAAGTTTGAAAGAAATGAACTCCCAAGAAGTGATGTAAATATGTAAACACAGAGAATGCCTATTGGGGAAGGCTATTGCTGAAATGTATTTGGATGCATTTTGGGTTCTGATAGAGACAAAGGAAGGTACATTTTAAGAAGAATGCACAAAGAGTGATGAACTAATAACTGAATTTTCTGGTCTTTCTAATTTTATAATGCTGTCACTCACAGTTAAAACAGAGACAAATCCTATTTCATAAAGACTTGGCTAATTTTAGGTTTCACCGGTTCATTAAAAGAGAATGACAGAATCACAGAGATGATTGAACTTTCATTCTGATGTTACTAGTCTTGCTGCTCTGGGAGATGGTACTTAAAAGACTGTGATAACACAACACAATCACACGTAGATGACTATGATTGCCTGTGAGAGGGAGATTGGGGGTAATACTACTGCTCCAACACTGCATCTCTTTTCAACTCAGCATTGGAGACACTGCAACTTATCTTTTTCCCAAACACCTCGACACACACTGATTCACTCTAACATACAACCACCCTGGCTCTTCTTGTGCTTCCAAGGTGAATCAAGTCAGATACATATCTGTGATTTGCATACCACATTTGAAGTCTGTAGTGACTAGCTAGGAAGGGGCCTCATGTCAATTTATTGCTAGTGTTAGGAATATCAAATAATGAAATGAAGAAGCACCTGAGTTCTTTCAACCATGATTTGTGCAAGACTCCTGGAATGAATTGTCCAATTGGGACAAGAATTGTGTTTGAATAACAAAATTCTGTATTAGCATCATTAAAAATCTTTTTGCTTTGTATTAGGGATGTGGGTTCTAACTCTACTCCTGCCTGAACTTTCGACACTTAGAGCAAAATCTCTCTGTAACTAGGCAACGTGGCTTTTCTTTGCACAAAAGGACTCCAGCATCACCTTCTCAGGACACAAACTGGTCATTATTCTTCTTGGACGCACAAGCATTATTACCTTCAAAGTCTCCATTTTCCCACAGAGCCAGAGCTTCAGTTCCTCTGTTCACTTCCTGGAATGAGCTTTTCACTAATACTGCTTTTCTCTCTGAGTTCCTCCCTTCAGGAGAGAATGTAAGAAGCCAGCTCTTCACGCAGTTTCCATAGCTTCACCCCTCACCCAGAAAATCTTAAGGACTGTAGATTTAGCAGGGCAGTGCCAAGGTGTCGATGCCAAAAATGGATTTAGAAAATCTTAATTTAGTCTGGTAGGCAGAGATTACGCCATCAGTATTTTCATCATCATCAATTTTGATTTCATTTTTGTTTAAGTAGGGAAAAAAGATGTAAAAGAATCTAAAAAGGAGCCATGTAAAATAGGCCATCTCAAAAACAAATAGAGTCGAGTTCAATCTTCATACACATCTCTTATGAAACAGTTTCCCAGGGGAAGAGCATATTGGAAATTTCACGGAGGAGGAAAGGAGCCTGTCAGGTAAATGTTCCTTTAAGAAATGTACAAGGATGAAACTGGCATCTGAAGTGGATTAAGAAAGAAAATCTACTTTTCTTTTACTTGGTTTCCTAAGAAAATGAAGTAAATATGAAAAAGAATATATCTGTCACTGAGAGTACAAAACGGACTGGCTCTCCTTTGCTCTGAGAAGATATTTGGCAAATGATACTGTGTTTCTTTATCCAAAACCTGACTTTATTAACAGATGAAAACAGCAGACTCTGATTGCTTTTCAAATTATTTAAATTTGCATTTGAAAACATGAGTCCCTGTAAACTGTCCAAACAAGTGTAAAGAAATATAGTGAAAAATCAACTCTTCAAGATCTTCAGGAAGTTTGTAAAATGATACAGAAAAATACCATTTGTAACATCAAAACTAGTTTTTAAATAAATTATATATTTTACTTGAAAAAGCAACACATATATATGACAAAAATTCAAATATTATATAAAACTATCCCGTCAAAATAATTTTTCTCCACTCCCCAGTTACTGGGTCCACTTTACATATTTACATATTGATCTATCCCATTTTCAAAAAAAACTACAAACTATCATATTACATCAATCTCCATAATTTATTTAACTTGGTCTCCTATTCATACACATTTAGATCACTTCCAGGCATTTTCAAGAAATATCTCAGGTCCCTCACAAGAAGCATGACCTGAGGCAAGCTATTTAATCTATGTTTCAGTTTCCTTATTTGTTTACTGGGGACAACAATAGCACTTATTTATCATAGATTCTTTTGATTGTTTACCCAATGGCTATTTCCTCCTTGTTTAAGATTTAGCACACTGACTTTTGTCTTGGTGGCCATACAATATACTCAGCCAAGTTGAGTCCCTCTTCCAGCTCTAGAGGATAAACAATGATTGATTTTAGCAAAATTGGCAATGACAATGCCCTTTGTCAGTGAGAAGTTTAAGCAGAGACGCAAGATCTGGAGATATGGTATCGGTTAAAAGCATGACTGTGAAGTCAGAATCCTGGGTCCAGCAGTGTAAATTTGGAGAAGCTACTTAAACTCATTGAATGCAAGAAATTATAACAGTAGTCCCTACTGCATTAAAAAAATGCTGTGAAGATGAAAGGAGTGAGTGAATGTATATAAAGAACATATAGCAGGGTCTCATACTTCTTAATGGCAACCCACTCCAGTACTCTTGCCTGGAAAATCCCATGGATGGAGGAGTCTGGTAGGCTACAGTCCATGGGGTCACAAAGAGTCGGACACGACTGAGCGACTTCACTTTCACTTTCATACTTCTTAAGCACTCAATAAATGTTGCAATTAATATTAACTATCCAGTGAAATGTAAGTGAAAGTTTGTGCTGGGTGAGGATTCTGGAAAGACTTTTGCTCCTGATCAAGAGATGGACTAAGGAGACACTGGATTGTTCCCTGCTTCTAATGTTACCATTTGATGTGTGAGATGATCAGAGCTGCTGTAGCCCTCTTGGCACCATGAGAAGGCCACAAGGACTGCTAAGACATCAACCAGAGCCCGGAATGCTACACCACAGATTTGCACCTAGGACCAGTTACTTCCAAACTTCTCGTTTAATTAGATGATGCACTACTAAACCGCATTGTTGTTTTTCAGTCACTAAATCATGTCCGACTCTTTGTGATCCCATGGACTGCACCACAGCAGGCTTCCCTATCCTTCACTATCTCCCAGAGTTTGCTCAAATTCATGTCCATTGAGTGGGTGATGCTATCTAACTATCTCATCCTCTGCCACCCTCTTTTCCTTTTGCCTTCAATCTGTCCCAGCATCAGGGTCTTTTCTAATGAGTCAGCTCTTCACAACAGGTGGCCAAAGTATTGGATCTTCACTGATGCTTCAGCATCAGTCCTTCCAATGAGTATTCAGGACGGATTTCCTTTAGGACTGACTGGTTTCATTTTGCTGTCCAAGGTATTCTCAAGAGTCTTCTCTAACACCACAATTCAAAAGCATCAATTCTTTGGTGCTCAGGCTTCTTTCTGGTCCAACTCTCAAAGAAACAGAATTTACTAATTATTTGCAGCTAATAGCACTCCTAATTGATGCATAATTTATAGGATGTTTGAGTGGATTAAATAGGTACTATATGTAAAGCATTTTGAATAACAATTGTTCTATAACAAATGCTTGATAAGTGGTAGTTATCATTATTACTCTTGTTATTGTACTTGAGAACATGTGCAATTATATATTTTATGTAAATTCCTAAAAGAGCAACTTCTGGGTTGCAGAGTATGTGCTAGTCAAATTATAACATGTGTCACAAATTTATACCCTTTACAGAAGTTATATCAAATCAATATGAGAGTATCAGTTTCTACACCTTTGCCAACATGTATACTCAGAATTTCCTAATGTTTGGGTAAAAATTTTATTGTTAATTTATGTTTAATTTTAAGTGAGGTTAACCATCTTTCTTTAATTGATAAGCCATTTGTACTTTAATCTGTGTATTCATGATCTTCACCCTGTCTTTTATTGAATTTTCAGAACTCTGTATACATAAAGGAAATCATCCCTCTGTTATGGCATACAAATCATGCCAGTCAGAATGGCTGCCATCAAAAAGTCTACAAACAATAAATGCTAGAGAGGGTGTGGAGAAAAGGGAACCCTCTTACCCTGTTGATGGGAATGCAAACTAGTACAGCCACTATGGAGAACAGTGTGGAGATTCCTTAAAAAACTGGAAACAGAACTGCCATACAACCCAGCAATCCCACTGCTGGGCATACACACTGAGGAAACCAGAATTGAGAGAGACACGTGTACCCCAGTGTTCATCGCAGCACTGTTTATAATAGCTAGGACATAGAAGCAACCTAGATGCCCATCAGCAGATGAATGGATAAGGAAGTTGTGGTACATATACACAATGGAGTATTACTCAGCTATAAAAAAGTGCATTTGAGTCAGTTCTAATGAGGTAGATGAAACTGGAGCCTATTTTACAAAAGAAATAAGTCAGAAAGAGAAACACCAATACAGTATGTTAACACATATATATGGAATTTGGAAAGACAGTTAACAATGACCCTATATGCAAGACAGCAAAAGAGACATAAAGAATGGACTTTTGTACTCTGTGGGAGAAGGTGAGGGTGGGACGATATGAGAGAATAGCATTGAAACATGTATATCACCATATGTAAAACAGATGATCAGACCAAGTTCAATGCATGAAGCAGGGCACTCAAAGCTGGTGTGCTGGGACAACCCGGAGGGACGGGGTGGGGAGGGAAGATGGTGGGGGGTTCAGGTTGGGCTGACATCTGTACACCCATGGCTGATTCATGTCAATGTATGGCAAAACCACCACAGTACTGTAGAGTAGTTAGCCTCCAATTAAAATAAATAAATTAATTAAAAAAACATTTTTGTCATGTGAGGACTTTTAATTTTTCTAATCAAATTTATTAGTCATCACTTCTGTGCTTATGAAACCTTTCCCACTCCCAAGTTTGTAAACAAAAACAACAAAAAAACTCCCACAAAATTTATGATCCCATATGTTCTTCTAATACTTTCATTTTTAAAAAACATTTGACTGGTGGATCCATTTGTATTTAGTAACAGATGTAGCTTTATTCTTTTGCAGCTGGCTGGCCACTTTCTCACTACCATTTTATTGGACAAGTCCTGTTTTTCACTGATTTTTAACATTAAAGTTATCATATACCAAGTTTTCTATACGTATTTGGAATTGTACTCTATATTATTTTATTTTTTTTCTTTGTATATAATGTGCTAGTACCAAATTATTAAACGTGGAAATACTTTTATACAACAATTGAGTTATACCTCACTTATTATTTCTATTTTCCTGGCTATTTCCATGTGTTCAGTTTGCCATGAGGACTTTAGATTCTTTCTAATTTAAAATATTCCATTGGTATTTTAATTTGGATTCTATCAAATTCACTAATTTGAAAATTGACATCTTAATAATGCTAAGATCTCCTGTTCAAGGGTAAGGTATGCCCTTTTTGTTCCTCAGTAGTTTTGACAAATCACGTTGATTTCTTGTTAAGTTTATTCCTAATAACTTTTTGTTGTTATTTAGAAGGGTATCTTTTCTTTTTTTATATTCTAAACTGCTGTGTGTCTGTGTGTGTATCTAGGGAAGTTGAATGATAGTCTCCTATGCTTTCTTAAACAGAATGTGCCTAATATAATTAACTTTTTCTTTTATAACACAAATTGCTACTATTGTAGAGAATATTGTGACTAATGCGATTACTTATGGTTACATAAGTATCCCTACAGATTTTAGAAGATGATGGATCGAATCTTTATAAGTATGGGAAGGAAAGACTGCATAATTCAATACCAAAATTGAACAAAGATAGCTTTGTTTGTTATTTATGAATTCTATTGCTAAAATAAAAATTAATCTTTGCGATTTAAATTCAGAAGCCTTTGACTGTATTTCTTTAATTTTAAGCTATCCATTCCTTACATTTTAATGTTTTTGAAATTGAGAAGCACCTTATAGTCCATTGTGTATATCTTACATAGTAATGTTTCTTTTTCTCTTTGAAAGGTTCTTTATTGTAATAATTGATGGCCTCTAAGAATTGAGAAAATATATTTTTCTATATACTATAATATTACATTATAACTGTGAAGGCTCTTCCCTCCTCCTCTAGGAAACCAAGGATGGTTTGGTATATTTATTAATACAATTAATTACATTTGTTGTTCAAAGGATACAGTGTATAAATTTACTGAGATGTTGAAAAGTTTGTATAAAATTTAAGGACTTCTCATTTTTTAAAAAAGCAATAACATATTAGGTAAAGAATAACACTTCATTAGCATCATAAAGATTTCTACTTCAAACCAACCATTACCATAATTTTCATAAAAGACAAATATTACATCCAAGTCAGAATAAAGAAATTAAATCCTTCTGTCACTGCACAGAATAAGTTTTTCTATGAACGTGAACATTGCTCAGTTGTTTCTGACTCTTTGGGATCCTGTGGACTACACAGTCCATGGAATTCTTCAGGCCAGAATACTGGAGTGGGTAGCCTTTCCCTTCTTGAGGGGATCTTCCCAACCCAGGGATTGAACCCAGGTCTCCTGCATTACAGATGGATTTTTTACCAACTGAGCTATCAGGGAAGCCCAAATTTTCCTATAAATACTAGCTTAAGTATTGTATCAAAAAAGGTATAAATGTTCCAAAGGAAGAGAATATGCACTGTTTTTTAGATATATTCTTTCTCTTTTGGAATTAAAATTTAAAAGATATTAAAAAAAATAGGAAATGTAAAAATCATAAACTTCCTTGTATTCTTGTAACCTCTAGTTCAAAGTTCAAGCAGAAAAAGTACTGTTCATGACAACACTAACAATGTTAAAAACGTAGGAAAAAACTAAGCATGAGTAGGATCAAGCTGAAGAAAATTATAAAACTCTGCTAAAGGATATAAAAACAACTTCAATAGAAGGGGAATCATGTTGCTTCTTTAGAAATCCTAAATATGTCAATATGTACAGAGATACTCAGAATCTACAAATATTTCATAGATTTCCATTCTTAATTCTGCTGTTAAGGCTTAAAAGCTTACTACTCAGTTGACTTGTTATCATTTATTTATGCTCACCCATTTTTGCCTATAAATGTTATCAGCATTACTTTTATACTTCCATCTTTTGCCTTTCACCAGAGGAGGACAAATCAAACTGCATATTTTTTCCAGCGCTCTGATCTATTGCAGAGGTTCGACATATTCTAGTGTTCGGAGTAGCATAGTATTTAGAGTAGTTCTGACATTCAGTAAACGGGTGACCAAGAGAGTACTTTGTTGATGTCTTGTTTTCAATATGGTAGCTTGATACTCTCTTAGGGTTACAGGCATTACATAGGGCATTCTTTATGTCCTAATAGTTGTAGCTGTTCTCTTTTTTTGCCTCTTGTCACTCACTATTTTCCACTGTCAAGAATGTCTATTCATTCCCATGCCTGTCTGTGCTTCTAATTGATGTTACCATCCACGATCACCATCCTTCTCCACGTGTTTTGTAGCTGTTTGCAGGCTTAACATTTCATCAAGAGGCTCTTCCCCTCCACAAGGCAGCTTTTATTAGTAGCATTTGGTGCTGGGAACCTTTTTTGCTGACAAAAGATTTTTAAACATTTTTCTAGCGGTTTTTGAGCTTGAAAAATTTCTTGAAGTCTCACTATTATGCTGCTGCTGCTGCTAAGTCGCTTCAGTCGTGTCCGACTCTGTGCGACCCCATAGATGGAAGCCCACCAGGCTCCCCCGTCCCTGGGATTCTCCAGGCAAGAACACTGGAGTGGGTTGCCATTTCCTTCTCCAATGCATGAAAGTGAAAAGTGAAAGGGAAGTCGCTCAGTCGTGTCCGACTCTTAGCGACCCATGGACTACAGCCTACCAGGCTCCTCCGTCCATGGGATTTTCCAGGCAAGAGTACTGGAGTGGGGTGCTATTGCCTTCTCCATTATGAAAGGCTCAATTCTGGACAGCATATGCTCACATGGAATTGTCCTTACAGATAAGGATTTTATTACAAATAGAATCAATGCATCCATTGATATCTGGACTTAATTTGAAAATAATTTAAAGATGAAAACTAATAATGCATGAGAGGAGCAGAGAAACTAACATTTTCTAGCAAGAATTAGGTTCTAGGCAAGATGTTAGACACTTTACACAGTCAGTTCGTGTTATTCATGGTAGTTATACTCTATAAAGTCACCACAAACAAAGTCGTAGAGAATATTGAACCATTGCTCATCAAGTAAACATAGGGTTAGGTTCCTGTGAGCCTGTCACAACGTCAATGGATCAATATATGACCTTGTTATATGTGTGTGTTTTTGTTCAAAGGCACCTTATTCACTATATATTTGTCAATGTTCATGGATTCATTAACATTGAACTCATGGCCAACAGCAGAGCTCATGCTTGAGTGAAGCTTATCGAACACACGCATTTTCTCTAGAATGCACACGACAGCCTGCTTGCACTTGGGAACACCACACAGCACTGTGCTCGGGGGCCCTTTTGTGAAATAGTGAAATTACTGACAAAGAGCAAAAAATGTAAAACAAACAAACAAAACATGGCACTAAATAGGCCATGAAAGGACAACTGTTTCCAGTCGGAAGGATGAAAATGAAAAGGCAGAGTATAGTCTTGTCCAACTTCAGCTGGGAATGCAACTCAAAATTTTCATCACCCTGCATGTCCACAGTTAACCAGGAAAATGCCACAAGTGTTGATTTTGGAATAACAAATAAATTTTGGCAAGTAGGGTAATTTACAATTACTGAATCTGGGAATAGTGAGGATCAATTGTACTTGAATATTCATTTAACTTTTAAAAGAGGTCTCCAAGATAAACCTTGGTATCCCTAACTTATAGATGAGAAAGCTGAGATATTGAGACACTTTGAAATAGAGAAATTTCAAGAACACATTAAAAATTTGTAGAGCTTTGCTTGTTTAATCCTAAGACCTCTGTCCTTACTACAATGGTTCTTTCAAACTTTTGCAACATTTAAAATAATGGGCATGGTCACTTTAATATGATATTGATCCATGCAATTTTCCTGGACTTCTTATAATCTTATTTAAGATACTAGTAAATATAGAAACAATACCTATGCACATAATATTCCCTGTTAGGTTCCTGATTTTCTATTCAGAAAGATTTAAGAATATACTTATGAACAATCAGGGATTACAACAGTGATTCTCAACCCTGGCTTCACATCAGAATCCCCTAGGAAGTGAAATAAAAAAATATGAACACCCAAATCCCACCTTGGGCCAATTAATTAGATTCTCTGTGGGTGAGAACTAGGCATCTGTAATGTATTTAAAAGCATCCTAAGGCATTTAAATGTGCAGCCAGGTTTAGTTCCATTGATTTGCAAGGGATGTGTTACCATTGAAGCCCATTCACTCCTACATCTCAATAAAGGGGTCATGCAAGTTATATAGAGAAGGGTAAAGATCCAACATATAATGAAAAACTGACTGAACAGTGGTGTGAATGGTAATCTAACACCATTGACTTAAAGGGAAAGAGGATGAGTCTCTCAAATTGGAGAGGAAAAGTAATCATCATCCTTTTTTTCTTCCTCATTTTAGGTTAGGACAATACTCATTTTGTGGGACTTTGGTAGAAGATTTATAGTCACATCAATATTATCTATATGGAAGATAAAATTCCAAATCATTGTGAATGCCCAAGGGCAGATATCCTATTTCTTTCACCACTGAATTTTCAGAGCCTAGTTACTGTTCAGTTCAGTTCAGTTCAGTCGCTCAGTCGTGTCCAACTCTTTGCGACCCCATGAATCGCAGCACACCAGGCCTCCCTGTCCATCACCAACTCCCGGAGTTGACTCAGACTCACATCCATCGAGTCAGTGATGCCATCCAGCTATCTCATCCTCTGTTGCCCCCTTCTCCTCTTGCCCCCAATCCCTCCCAGCATCAGAGTCTTTTCCAATGAGTCAACTTTTCGCATGAGGTGGCCAAAGTACTGGAGTTTCAACTTCAGCATCATTCCTTCCAAAGAAATCCCAGGGCTGATCTCCTTCAGAATGGACTGGTTGGATCTCCTTGCAGTACAAGGGACTCTCAAGAGTCTTCTCCAACACCACAGTTCAAAAGCATCAATTCTTTGGCGCTCAGCCTTCTTCACAGTCCAACGCTCACATCCATACGTGACCACAGGAAAAACCATAGCCTTGACTAGACGAACCTTTGTTGGCAAAGTAATGTCTCTGCTTTTGAATATGCTATCTAGGTTGGTCATAACTTTCCTTCCAAGGAGTAAGCGTCTTTTAATTTCATGGCTGCAGTCATCATCTGCAGTGATTTTGGAGCCCCCCCAAAATAAAGTCTGACACTGTTTCCACTGTTTCCCCATCTATTTCCCATGAAGTGATGGGTACCTGGGACAATATAAGTAAGTCTCATTAATTATGTGTTGAATGTATCAAAGGTGCCTTATGTTGATTTAGGAATGGATGAGGCACTCGTAATTCTTGATTAATTCTCCATTTTTCATGGATAAGCATGTCTTCTGTGTACATGCAGGCCCTCTGTGTGGTTGTTTACTGTAAAAGTGAAAAGTGTTAGTCGTTTAGTCATGTCCAACTCTTTGCGACCCTATGGATTGCACCCCGTCAGGCTCCTCTGTCCATGGGATTCTCCAGGCAAGAATACTGGAGTGAGCAACCATTCTCTTCTCCAGGGGAATCTTCCTGACCCAGGGATTGAATCTCGGTCTCCCACATGGCAGGCATTTTTTTTGTTTGTTTTACCATCTGAACCACCATGGAACCATTTCCTATGAATACAAGTAATTAAAAATCCAAACAAATTCATTTTGATATTTGGCAAAACTAATACAATTATGTAAAGTTTAAAAATAAAATAAAAAAAATCCAAACAAACGAGGAACTTACATTATTGTTGTGTAGACAAGGCATAGAAAATACTGGTAATGCACATTAAATAACTATTTTTAATGCACCTCATTGAATCACAAAGACAATAATTACTGCTTTGGGGAGAGGGTTTAGGCAAAGCTCTGCAGAGGCATTGAGACTCTAAGTGGCTGCTGGAGAACCTTCATGCTCTGTATAGAAAAGAGCAAGTCCGTCAAAGGAACATTCAGCACATTAAGGAGCCGCCGGTGGCATCAACTCTGTTCTCATCAGGCTTTGCTGTGAAGGCGCTGGCATTTTTTCTAAAGTTTGGGAAAAGTGCACAGGTTCTAGGGAATAAGTACCAGCAGTCGATTTTCTCTGCTTTTTGTGACTTTTTTATTTTCATCGTCTATTTGAAGAGTCTCTATTATTCCTGTGGAGTCAAGTTTCTTTTTATGCGCAGATTCCATCGCACATTAAGAATGCTTACATGTGAATAGCTTCAGGTTACAGTTCTATTTAAAGTTTTTCTATGTAAAGCCTTGATTTAAGAAAATTTCTCATTATCTTGCATTTTCCTTGTAAACCGATCTTCCCTCAGTTCTATCTTGCCAGGTGTATGGGCATGTTTATCTTCTAAGAAGACAAGTATTTTTATCATACCCTTTCCTAGCCAAGAGAACTAGGAGTATTAAGTATGCACACAGGGTACATCTACCAGGGTTCTTGAGTTTTTGGCACCACAAACTTCATGTACAAGGAGTACTAGGCTTCTGTATGTTTCAATATTTAAATAATTTTGGTTATTGTAACTGAATGCTGATTTAATTTAAAATCAGGTTTATTATAGCTGGACTGAAGCCTCCCCCCCTACCCCAAGTACTTCCATTCATTGGTGGGCAACAGTATTATGGCGAAAATCTAACTCTGAAGCAAATCAGAGACCAAAAGTGACCACTTCCTTTAATAAATGAGACACCAATGAGCCAACTGAATCTCTGAATCTTTGTTTGGGCCTTGCTTTCTTGTGAGATGAGTGGGACACAAGCAACATGTAAAATTTTATTATTATTATCATTATTTTAATACTACATGCCATAAGAGTACAGTCTCTGCTTGGAGAGGACCAAAGAATGCCCAAGAAGGACTTTTGTGTAAATACGACTCAGAAAGTACTCAGTATTATCTAGCTACATAATTCCATAGTTACATTTTTAACACTCCCTGGAAAGTGGAGAGGGGTGGGGATTTTGAAGAAGAGAAGCGGGGAGCTGGGGGTGGAGAGGGGGACTGGGGAATTCCAGAGACTAGCACAGACTTCAAAGTCCTATTCCTGCTAATCTCATAATGTCCTTGAGCTCCCCCACAAACAGCTGCAGTTGTTAGTAAAACTTTTCTTAACTCTTCACATACTAGTCCTCTGCAAGCTCAAAAAATCCCCAGAAAGTTCTGGTGGCATAGCTTCTGAAAACAATATATTTTGGTTTTTGTTCTTCTCTCTTATCTTAGAAGCATTCACTCACTCAATATTAAACTGAGTGAAGTGCCTATGTGCAAGGCACTGTTTGAAAAGAGTAGAGAATTCCAAATGAATTATTTCCTGACCATCAGGAATTAAAATTTCCTAGTGAAGGTAGAGCAGAATACGATGTCAGGGACAAAAAAAAAAGGATTCAGGAAACAAAGTTATGAAGAGTAAGAGTAGGAGGGGATCGCCACCAACCTGAGAAATTAGGGCAGTGCTCTAGTATTTAACCAGCCCATTCCTGACGGGCACACAAACTTCTCATCCTCCAAGATCCGTTCAGGCAGAGGCAAGATGCAGTGGCTGCAAAGCACAAGGGAGTGACTGGTACCGCTGGGTTGAAGGCAGGGTCACAGAGGGTGGAGGTTGCTTGATAAAGTTGAGCAGGGACATGAGTCTGGGATCTAACTGTGTAGCCTGATGATGTCTTTCTCATTAAGGAGAACATAATCAGAGACTTTCACTGTAGCCCGGTGGCTAAGACCCTGTGTTCCCAGTGCAGGGGGCCTGGGTTTGATCCCTGGTCTGGGAACTAGATCCCACATGGTGCAACGAAAGATCCTGCATGCCGAAACTAAGACCTGGCGCAGTCAAGTAGGTAAATAAATAATACAATGAAATTAACTTTTTTAGAAAGAAGCAGTAAATAATCAAGGGGACACTTTAGGAAAATGATTACCTTGTTGATGTGAGCTATTGTTTGGAGACAGGAAAATAGGAGCATACAGTGAAGGCTGGGGGTTGAGAGTGATCATCCTATACATTTCTACAGAAATTTACCTTTTATGAAATGCTTTCACATTTATCTCACTAGACTCAGAGAATTCCGCACCTCTTTTGGCAAAACCAGAACTATAGGCTTCCAGGTTTCTTTCAAGTCACCACAGTCCCAGCTGTTTCTTTAGGGCTCACATCCTTGAACTGAGATGGTGGCAATAGGAAAAAGAGGAAATGGATAGAAAAGAGATGGTAAAGGCCAAACATCCAGGTCTTGGTGACAGATCTCAAGAGCATGGTACAAAGGGCAAGAGGATAATCTAGACTCCATTCAACTCCTGACTTCTATGAGACTTGTACTAACGATCTTCCTGAAACACATTATCCAAAGCAAGCAATCAGTTTTTTCCTTACCAGTATGTTCTCTATCTGTTTATTTTTCTTTTTTTAACATGTTTATTTATTTTGGCAGTGCTGAGTCTTTGTTGCAGCACACAGGTTCTCTCTAGTTGCAGAGCACAGGATCAAGAGTGTTTGGGCTCGGGAGGTGCGGTTCTCGGCCCTCTCTAGTTGCACCACAGCATGCAGGATCCTAGTTCTCTGACCAGGAATTGAACTCACGTCAGCCTGGAAGGTGGATTCTTAACCACTGGACCACCAGGGAAGTGCCCTCTAATTGCTTCTTGAGTCTTAGTCTTTCATCTCCATGTCTTTAAGTGCCTAAATGTGAGACATTATTAATAGTTTATTTTCACTGTCCTCCTCATATCAAGTATCAGGGAAGTACAAATATGTTTGTTAGATACTCCTCTATCAAGCACTTGAAATATAACTGCTTTAGGTAATTGGTTAGCAAAACATGTATATCTTAGAAGAGAGAAGGAGAATACAAAATAATACCACTGATGAATAGGTTAGTAAATTGTCGATGTATGATTTTTTTCCCAGATCTAAAAAAAAGTAATGTTTGTGTACTACTCATTCATTTATCAGTACCTCATAGTTTCCTTTCCTGGAAGTATTAATGGTGAAGATTAATTTTTTTTGTTAAACAAAGCTTGTGTTGTAATGTGTTTTGGATTATGTTTATTCATTTAGCAAACATTAATGGGTATCTCCTATGATACAGGTACTGACCTATAGAAATGAACCAGCACTTTGAAACCCTAGCCCTTCATGGGGGTAGAGGAGAGGGTTTCCTCGCAACCAGATACCAAGGCAAGGAGTCCTAATGTGAAACAATTGGAATTGGCACTGTCAATAGCCTATCAGAAATTGTGAAGTTGATTTTCTTTTCTTCTTTTTGGTCAGATCTTTCTAATTAACTATTTCTTCACACTTAATACATTTGGGGAAAGCTGCTACATAGCTAAAGTCACTATAACCACAGAACAACAAATGAAAAGGATCAAGTACTGAACAGCAAGAAAAATGCATTTCACCCTCGTAAGAATATAAGTGAAAAATTGAATATAAACAGATACAGTCATCATCTTTTACAAATATGATACCTCCATAATATCTCCCCAATATAAACACTTTGGAGTGTTCATATATTCAAGAAGGAACAGTATCACCAGTACATATGAAACACTTCTGACGAAAGGATAAAGCTAAAAACATCTAATTCTGAACACATTTCAGTGTGGTGTTATAATGATATTACACTATAGCGATGGTGGAGAGGCTCTGATAGCACCCATTTGCATCCCATGTGAAAAAACAAACCCAAGGTCACTTTAAAAAAAATTCTACAAGCCACATACTAAAAAAGGATTTTCTTGGACAGGTCTACTTTATAATAGAGTTTAACTCAAGTGTTATGTGAACGACAAATGAAGACTTAAAAGTTTTGCATGCATGTGTGTGTGCTCAGCCATGTGTCTCTTTGTGAAACCATGGACTGCAGCCCATCAGGCTCATCTGTCCATGGGATTGTCCAGGCAAGAATACTGGAGTGGGTTGCCATGCCCTCCTCCAGGGATCTTCCCAACCCAGGGATTGAACTCACATCCTCTGAATCTCCTGCACTGCAGGTGGATTCTTTTCCCCTGAAGCACTTGGGAAGCTCCTTAAAAGGTTTAGGTGCTACTAAACACCATCAATACAGATAATAGTATATCAGAAAATGTGTAGGACACACAAGATGCAAAATTGCTGAGATGAACATCAGAAAGGATGCAAAATCCAATAGGTAACATGGGAAGAATATATAGTAGAAGCAGGAGGTCTGATCTAGAAGATCTATTGAGAAATTAAGATTGAAAATAGAGGCCGGGCATGGGAACATCCTGAGTGACTGCCTGACTCTAGAACATTTCTGATCTGCCAAGATTTATAACATGAAGTTTAAAGATCGCAACCAGTCCAGTCATGAGTGGATTAGGATCCAGAAAAATTTCCACTGGTAGAAGATTTCTGAGGACAGGATTTGTCTATTTTGTGTTCATGCCCCATTAATTAAAGCTCACTAAGTTTTTGATCATTTATTGGTTTACATACATTAAAGGAAAAAGAAAATGGACCTTTACCCCTTTACATCATTAAGGTAAAGCTATTGCTGAAAGTTATTAATAAGATCAGAAATAAGAAGACAGCTTACAGACAACTACAAACACTCACTAGCAAGTAGTAAAAAAAGAACAGATATAAACATTGATTGCTCTGAGGAATCAATGACACGGTATGATCAGTATTAACTTCAGATATTTAAAGTTCCTTCTTAGAACATGTCAGCAAATTGGAATGCCATTTTCCTGTTTCCCTGCTGCTGCTGCTGCTAAGTCACTTCAGTCGTGTCCGACTCTGTGCAACCCCATAGGCGGCAGCCCACCAGGCTCTGCCGTCCCTGGGGTTCTCCAGGCAAGAACACTGGAGTGGGTTGCCATTTCCTTTCCAATGCATGAAAGTGAAAAGGGAAAGTGAAGTCACTCAGTCGTGTCTGATCTTAGAGACGCCATGGACTACAGCCTACCAGGATCCTCCATCCATGGGATTTTTCAGGCAGGAGTACTGGAGTGGGTTGCCATTGCCTTCTCCTCCTATTTCCCAGGGAAGTACAATTTGAGCAGACTTGAGATGCAGCAGAGTAAGAGAAATACCATTCTGTACTCATGCCTCAGGTAGGTATGGCACCAACCTTATGGCTTTTGGTGAATTATCTAATCCCCTTGAGCCTCATTTTCCTCATTTATGTGGTGGAGACATAAATGATTGTTTTGCCTAAGTTTCAATATTTTATAAGGATAAAATGAGTTAATAAGTGTGAGTTCTCAAATGAAACCTATGTGTGATACAAACTACTATAAAATGCATGATATCTTGATCTACTGAGAGGGAAAAAAGCAACTAAAAGCAATTAATTACTGAGTTGGGGTCAGCTATATGTCTCTGTGTGTACACACAAACACATATGGGTACATATATACTGCAATATATATTAGTATTTGGATATTAAGTATCTGTATGTGTTAGGCAGTGTATTTTCAAATTCAAATTAGACAAAAAAATCACTCAGCTGTGAGTTCTCAAATAGCCAAAGTAGTTTCTTGGACAAGATGTTGCCACGCTTTCTGCACCATGAGTCCCTCCCCAGGCCGCTTTGGCATCATCTGTGGACCGGAGCATGGACACACTGGAATGAGGGTGAGCAGCACAGCAGCTCTGGGCTGGGCCTCTCGAGTAAGACAAACCTGAGTCTAATCCTGAACCCTGCACTTAGCTAGCAACTTAACATTGTGCAAGGCAGTTAAATTGACGCTAGAATCTTCTTCCCAAGATTGCTGGGGGGACCTGCCACCAGGTGCGTCACACGTCACTGGCACATCACAGGTGCTCTGGATATGTTACCTGTGCTGGTGACGGTGGTTGAGAAGGGACACCAGGGACCAATAACGTGGCTCCCAGCCTTTGTTTTATTACCTGGGGATGGTAAGCAGCCTTATTCACAAGAGATACAGCATAGCCCATACTTTTTCTTGTAACGTTTCTTTAACTGGGACTCTTCTCTGGTGGAGAAGGAAGTTTTCAGAATACACTATCATCTCTCCCTCTTTCGTTATGGCAACTGCCTACAGGAGCTATTTTGTGGCACTATCCTGGAAAAGTTGTAGGGATTTGGCTTCTATGAAAGTGAACTGCCATCTGTTGGTGCTGCAGGCATTTGCACAAGGAAGAGTAGTGGCCCTTTCCTTTGATGACTTGTGGCTGCCTACCCTGTTTTTCCCCCTACTTTTCTGAAGGTTTCTGGGTGAAGCCTTTCTGTACAGGCCGCTTTGATTGGTGTTGGATAGTTGTTCTCTTCTCTGCTGATAATGTTCTGATGCCTCAGTGCAGCTCAGCTTTGAATGAGTCAGTGTGGTCTGTGTCTGGCATTCATTTTTAGCACATTTTGCCCCACAGATAGATCTCTGAGATGTGTCTCTTCCCTCTATCTGGCTCTATGTTTCTGTTTAAGTGACACATAAAGCCTTGTATCTAATTCTTTATATCTAAGCTCTTCCATAGCCTTTCTCTTCCTTATGCCATTGAGACAGCCACAAAGAGCTACAGGGATGACCATTTATTCCCATTAATAAATGGGTTCTTCATGTCAATATTAAAAATATATGTTAAAATAGGCCCACTCAAAGTACAAACACATGTACACTCATTTACATGCAGATATACATAGAGTCATACATAAATACACATGTAGGTGTATTTTATATACAAGTATATATTATATCATTGATATTATATTGACATGTTAAAATAGTAATCTAAAAATACACATATATTTACATGTATTTATACATAAGTATATAGGTGGATGTATATTACATATCACTATGTTTTGTATCATCAAGCAGGTTTACATTCTTCTTTTGTTATCTATTGGGTTTTATATCCCCCAGTTGTCCAGAATATGAGCGTGTGAGTGTGTGAAAAGGAATATTTCAGCTACCATCCTCTATCTTGCTTTGGGATGCAACATGAAGTCTCTATTCCAGTATCAGGAAGTGCTCCACTGCTTCTGAGCTGTGCAAGGTAATAAACTATCACCGTCTTACAATCTATAGAATACATTCAGGCTATTTAAATCCACCGCATAATTTGCCTCCATGATGGCTGTCAGTGATGATTTCCTTTGTCTACAATTGAGTGTGCTCAGTGTGAATTCTGATCTAGGAAAACTCCACTCAGGAGAACTTTAAAGATTCAAAATGTGTGAAATTAATCTCATCAGCACTTGACCAAACTGATTTAAGGATGAATGTAGTCCTATTTTTTCCTTTTTTTTTTAAAAAAATGTATGTATTTTTTCACAAAAACATCAATATGCCTGTGCTAATTTGGAACTACATATGCACAAACACATTTATGCAAGCAAAAAATACTCCATATTTCTTAAGTATATCCCCTACAACTGATGAGGCATTGCGTCTGTAAGCCTGAAAAATAAAGGCGTTCAATTAATACAATTCCAATCATGTAATCTTGTTAGCTCAAATTGAGCTTCAATAGTCCTTGACAGACCCCAGCAGTACTAGCTCACTGCATGAAAACAAACCACACAATTCTATCTTTATGTACATGTTGGTACTTGTTGACATTCTATTAAATTGTTTTAATAGGGCCTACTTAGAAAGGTGTATATCTTGCTAGTTAAAACCCACTACATTGTAAAGTACAGTTTATATCCAAAATATTGCTCTCACAGGAAAATTGTAATTACAGCATTTAGACTATACAGCCAAACTGTGTTGCTTTGTCTTATCTTTGCAAAACCCACACTAAGCTAAAATTGTACCTGTCATTGAAACAGCAGTGACAAGAAACAAACAAAAAGATTACTCAGGGATTGAGTGGAATATGGAAGGAGTAGGTTGCTGCACAATTAACCACAGATCTGCTCGATTATTTTTGGTTACAGCTTCTGTCTGGGTGGAACCGAAATGCCGACCTTTCTGGTCTCTGAAAATCCTTTTCTTTCATGAAATTCATTTACCACACTTCTCTCTCTGAGAAGATGGTGCATAGTGATACATTTTTCAGCGACTGACATATTTTGCCAAAGGGGACACATTTGCCTGGAGAATAAGTAAATCCAGTGCTACTCACACAAGCAGTCATTTGCTCTCACTCTTATCCTGAAGTTGAACAACCCTGCTGCTTTTGTCATCACACCTGAGACAGTGAGTGCTCGTCCCAAGCATGAATATGGATCAGTATATACTTAGTCCTGCTGGCTTCGAGAGAATACAGTCATTCACAATCACGCTGCCCACAGAACATTTTCAGCTTGGCTATAGCAATTAGATTTTCTTTCCACTCTAAGAATCTTGAAAATACCACTGGGAGATTTTTTTTTTCCTTCCCCTCAAATGATTTCACTAATGTATCCTTCTTTAGAAGTGTCTTTTTATTGTTTAAAAATGGACGTACTTCCAAATGATTTCAGTCAATTCTCATGTCTATACAGGCATCATGACCTCAAATACCCTCCACCAGCGTGCCTGGTACACATCCCACACCCATTCTGTGACCACCTACAGGAAAGGTAGTCTATATAAAGAGAAATCTGGGAGAGAAGGCCAGGGAGTGGGGTGGACGAGGAGCAAGTGTGGAAGGACTCATGATTTCCTGGATGTTTTGTGAATTACACATGATAGCAGAGGTTGGCTGGTGCCTTCAGAGAGCGAGGAGGGGCCCTTCAGTTGGAACTTGTTACAGTGAGGACAACAACAGTGACACAATAGAGGAGACGAGGAAGAAGGAGATGAAAGGCAGATGCTTATTATCTATAACTTGACTGTTTCCTTCAAGATGTTTCCAATGAGCGGTTCAAGCATCACACAATTTGGCCAAGCTCCCTTTTCCCTTCTTCTTTGGATTATTAAAGGGGCCTGCAGTGAAATCAATTTGGAACCCAACCACATCTCAGTAGAGTCCCAGCACCCACATGCTTAGTTCACTGTGATAGGCTGCCCTCAACATCTTCACTAGAATGGATATTCTTTCGTCATCCTGGGAACAGATGTGTTTTCCCTTCTAGGGACACACAAATCAGCACGTTGTGTCCCTGGAAAATCTCCAATAAGCTAATTTTAGTCCTTCTCGTAATGTTACTAAGCCTCATTTGGCCCTCTGAGACTAAACCAGGCCTCCAAAAGGAAATACATACAGTTGGTAGGAACTGGACAGGACCAAGGAGACACTTCAGTTGTTTTCATGACCCACCTGTACAAACTATTAGACATGGAAAAGCCCTCCTTATTAAGTGAGAGAAAAGTTAGAATTAATTCCATCAAAGTCTATAGTTGATACAATACAATTTTATTGCAACTAAACAGTTTTACTTAAATGATATGACATTATCCATGACACAGCGATTTTTAATACTGTGTAACTGCATATGCACTTAACATCTGTACATCATTTTCACTCATTTATCAACTGTGCATTGAGAGTCCACCATATGCCAGAAACTGATTTTTTTTAAGTATATGATATTTGAAGGAGTAAATATTAAGTAGGAGAATAAAGAATGGTACAAGCATTTTAATCTAGTGTCAGCATCCCTTGGAAGTTTGTTATGAATGCAGAATCCCAAGCCCTAGGACAGATCGACTCAATCAGAATCTTCATTTTTGGAAGGAAAAACAAAAGTTTGAGAAGACCTTCTCTACCAGGTCAGACACTACAACTGCCTATATATTTAAAACCTATCGCCTTTGCAATAGATTAAAACCTATTTGCTGGAAGCACTGAGATGTTGCATTCTGCAAGCAAGACATATTTTCCTCTGCTTGGTGGATCTTCCAAAGCAAAGAACATGCAGGCCCTAGAAGCTCTATGTGGGCTTCTCTGGTCACTCAGTGGTAACGTGTATGCTTGCTATGCAGGAGACATGGGTTCGATCCCTGGGTTGGGAAGATCCCCTGGAGAAGGAAATGGTAACCCACTCCAGTATTCTTGCCTGGGAAATCCCATAAACAGAGGAGCCTGGCAAGCTACAGTCCATGGGTTTGAGAGGGTCAGAGATGACTTAGCAAGCAAAGCACCACCACCACTCCATTAAGAAGGCTGGGGAAGTCCAGCCTCATGATTCCCTCAGCAAGTCCTTACTGAGTAGAGTAGCTATCATGTGTCAGACACTGTGCTGAGCTCTAGAGATACAGCCCTGAGGGCTAGAGGGAAGGCAGACAGAGAAACCAGTGGTAGCACGGCCCTTGTTCTACCTTAGCAGTGCGCGCAGAGCGCACCAGGGTGCTAGGTCTTACCAAACAGGTGCTGGTTCAGGTGTGTTTTCTAGAGTGAGCAGTACCAGTGTGCAGGGTTGGGGAGCACAGTGTTTCATGGCAGGGGGAGTGGTGGATACAGACATGAGATTTATGGGAACAGTTCAGTGTGGGTGAAGAGCTAAAAGGTGGGAAGGCAGATAGGACTTGAGAGAAGCAAGGAGCACTGGTCCTGCCAAGCCAGATGCCTTGCTAAGGAATGGGAGTTTAGGTGCCACATGCCAAAGGAACTGCCTCTTCCTCACAGAAGGATCCACATTTCCCACAAACTCCTGGCCAAGGGCTCTTTGGAAGAGCCTGGCCGACCTGGATCTTGTAGCTTCTCTAAGCTTTACTGAGCTTCAGGCACTACCCCCAAGTACTTTCAGCAGCATGAGGCGGGAAGGAATTAGGAATCAGAGATTTTGGAAATGGCAGAGAGACAGACAGACAGAAAAGACAGAAATGCAGAGAGACAGAGAGACAAAGAGAGGCAAAAATAGAGAAACGGAGAGACAGACATCCCCTAAGGCTAAACAAACAGTAAATAACAGACCCAGAATTCACAGCTAGACCCTCTGCCAACAAACCCAGTTCTCACTCTCTCTTAGCTCTACATTTTGAAGAGTTTCCATGTGTTTTAAAAATCTGCTTAAAGCCGTGATATTTCTGTAAGTGATTCTCGTTTCCTGCTGTCCTTGCCCCTCACCATGACCACTCATTATTCTAGCCTGGTCCCCAAGCTGCATAAACATTTGGGAAGGGATAAAGGAGGGCCCCGCGGGGCCAGAAGAAACTGTGGGGATCTGGAGCAATGCCTCTCCCCTCCCACTCTGCTCCATTTAACTTGGCTTTGAAAAGGCAGACCACTGGGGACCGGGTTTTTATCACTAGTGACTTCCTTTCCCAAGAAATGTGAGCCCTGTGGATCTGAAGAATAATTGGTGAAATGCTTTGAGGTTTCTTGAATATAAAAGACTGTGTAGGTGTGTAATATTATTATTACCACTTTATGTTCAAGGAACAGTCTTTAAAAAAGAAAAGGGTATGAAATTTTCAGCTTTTCTCCTAGACTAGCCTATGGCCATATTTAACATTAATATCGTATTCCTTTGGGTGCACATAATTAGGATGTTTTTGCGACTAGTTAACTTTTGACTTGAGAAGTACATCATGTAACATCATCTTTACTCCATCACTAAGTAGTGAGGAGTCAGGCAGCCAGTTCTGAAGGCACTCAGTTCATAAAAGAGAGAAGGAAATATCTCCATTGCAACATCTAAGGGTAATAAGACAGAATACTTTCAAAGATCTCATAGATGTAACAAATTCATTGTAGTTAATTAATAAGCAACTTCCTTTATGGTGATCCTTTAAGTGCCCTGACAGCTTTTTCAGGGGTGCTGATTCTCCTACTTATGAGAGAATCACTGATTTCACTGGAGTATGAGACATTCCTTCAAGCTCCCTCCAGGCTCAGATCATTTCACAAGTTCACTCTAAGGTGAAGTTAGACAGGATTTCAAGGGTGGCTCTAAAACCATAGCAAGCTTTTGAAAATAACAGACACACATTTGTATCTTAAAAGGCAGACCCAGTTCTTTATAATTCTCTTCCTGAGACACCTTGTTTCATCCATCTGCAGGGCTTTCCCTGCAGATGGTGAGATGACTCGTGGATGGGAATCTCGCCTTGATTCCAGCCTGTTTTTTCCTCACACTATGAATTATCCCTCATGCCCAATATTTCTAAAGAGAATCACACATGCTTTTTTTTTTTGTGCATTTTTTAAAATTTTATTTTATTTTTAAACTTTACATAATTGTATTAGTTTTGCCAAATATCAAAATGAATCCGCCACAGGTATACATGTGTTCCCCATCCTGAACCCTCTTCCCTCCTCCCTCCCCATACCATCCCTCTGGGTCATCCCAGTGCACCAGCCCCAAGCATCCAGTATCGTGCATCGAACCTGGACTGGCAACTTGTTTCATACATGAAATTTTACATGTTTCAATGCCATTCTCCCAAATCTTCCCACCCTCTCCCTCTCCCACAGAGTCCATAAGACTGTTCTATAGGCTTTATTTTTAGAACAGTTTTAGATATGCAGAAAATTTATGAGATAGCTACAGAGACTTCCCCCATATCCTCACACCCACTTGTCCCTAGTATTAACAGCATACATCAGTATGATATATCTGTAATGTCAGTGAACCTATCTTGCGATATTATATTAACTAAGGCCCATAAAAAGTCAGACACGACTTCACTTTCACTTTCACTTTTCACTTTCATGCCTTGGAGAAGGAAATGGCAACCCACTCCAGTGTTCTTGCCTGGAGAATCCCAGGGACAGAGGAGCCTGGTGGGCTGCTGTCTATGGGGTCGCACAGAGTTGGACACGACTGAAGTGACTTAGAAGCATAATTTAAGGTCCTTAGTTTTTAACCCGATGTTCTTTTCTCTTTCTGTTTCAAGACTCCATTCAGGACAACCCAGTATGTTTAGTCTGGTCCTTTTAGGCTCCTCTTGACTGTGGCAGTTTCTCAGACTGTTTGTGATGACATTGACAGTTTTGGGGAGAGCTCATCAGGTATTTTGAAGAATGTCTCACTGTTGGGATTTATATGATGCTTTTCTCATGTTAAGATGGGAGCTATGGGTGTTATTGGAAGGAAGACCACACAGGTAAAGTGCTATTTTCATCACATCATATCGAAGGTACAAACTATCCACGTGATTTCTGACTGCTGATGTTGGTGTTGATCACCTGGCTGAGGCAGGGTTTGTGACATTTCTCCACTGTAAAGTTACTTATACCTTTTCTATCCTTTCCATTCTATCTTCTTGGGAAGGAAGTCACCATGTGTATCGTAAGGAGTGGGGAGTCATGTTCCCCTCCCTGAGGATGAGGTACCTCCATAAATTACCTGGAATCTTCTGTATGGGAGGTTTGACACTTATTCCCCATTTATTAACACAGTTACTTATTTATAATGGCATATATTCATGGATATTTATTTTATACTTTGAATTATAAGTCAATAGTACGTTACTACTTTGCTCCTCCAATAGTTCCAGCTTTGGCTATTGGAAGCTTTCCCTTGGTTTCTGTGCCCCATTCCCATATCCCTATCAATATATCGGCTGGATTTTTTTGTTAATATTTTAGGCATATCCTTACTTTCTGACACTTCAAAAGCTCTAGGTTCATCTCATACACATGCTTTTCATTGGTGGGAAATATCTGGTCAACAGTGGTTGTCCTTTTAAAGAGATTTGTCCTCAATCATTGAATGAGCCTGAGAATGGATATAGCTTAAAACCCCACACTGACTGGTATCTGGTGGGAGCACAGTCATTTCCTCCAGACTAAGAAAGCGGCCAGGCTCCAGGTGCCTCTGTGTGTGGATGTGAGTGAGGCAGGATATCAGAGACATGCAGGTGACCAGACAGAAGAATGTCAGGAGGTTGCAGCTGAGAGCCAGCACTCTTTACGAGACCGGCTTCTAGTTTCTCAGGCTCAGAGAACTGATCATTTGCCTCTGAGAACACCTGATCCATCTGCTGACGGAATGTTTGAGTTGAGGCGGCCAGTTTTTAAAGACATTTGGGGGAATCTTTGGTTCAGACTGGAAAGAAAAATAGGGAGGGATAGCAGAGACCAAAGCATCTCCTTGGTGTCATGTGCCAACCTAAATTAACAACTAATGAAAGCAGATTGTATTTAGCAGATTTTAATATAAATTGGGTTAATGGTGACACATTTGAAATAGTACACTGAAAAATCAGTCTGTAATAACAAGCTAACAGATGTTGGCATTTTCATTATTAATTATACATTTCATTATCATTTGATTATTGTCAAACATCGTTTGATAGAAAAAAATGTATAAATGATTCATACACATTTGTTACGTTGTTAAGGGGTGCTAGTGTCTGTTTTATTAATGTAGTGACTCGAGTAGTCTGATATCATTCTAAAAATCTCAAATTTAATCAAGACTATTGAGCTATATACAATGTCTAACAATAATCCTCAATTTAACCATGCTTATCATTGAAGGATCTCAGAGAATTTCACATGCTGACTTGTCTTAGTCACCCTTTTATCTTCTTTAGTGCAAGGCCTTCAGAGAGGAGTTTCACTTTATCAGGGAATATTACTAACAAATGGCATCATCACCCATCATATCATTATTTCTCCAAAGGATTCCCAGAGAAAAACTGCTATGAATTAGTTGTTCTAGAGTCACGGGAACTAAGAAAATGTATTAGCAAAACAAAATTGAGAAACAAGCATCAGAGATAGCTAGTCACCAGACCAATACGATTTTTCCCCTCGTATTCTTTGTCAAATCTGTGAATACAATACATACCCTACAGATAATCTGCTTGTGCCAGCCACATAACCTTTCTGCTCTGATATTATTCTGGTTATGGTCTGTTGAATATTTCAGGTCTTTCATCAAGTTGAACCTGCCCCCCTTGGCTAGAGTACACTCAGGGCTTCCCATCTCTGCCATTATCCAGACCTCAAGTGATGCCTTCTGGCCAGTCCTCTTCAACTATTTCCTTATATGATTTCATGACTCCTAACAACAAGAATATCTCATGGCTGAGGTGAATTGCTCTTTTTTGAACCCACTGTAGTTTTGCTGGTTCTTCTAGTCAGCACTGCACTAAGGTCAAAGTGAATAAGTCAGTATTTTGGATTTTGTCCTATTGAAAAGGAGAGAAGGGGAGAGGGAGATGGAGAGAAAGAGAGAGCACAAGCAACTGAGAGAACCTTGCAAACAGCATGGACTTCAGTCACAATTCTGCCCATACTTGGCTTTAATAAAAGCTACAGCAGGGACAAAGAGATGTGTGGCCTTGTTCCCTCTGAGGGTTATGCTGGTTCATCCATGGTCAACATTAATTTTTAAGAATATAATTCAAGTTTGAAAAACTGCTCTTAATTTACGAAAAAGTAAATTCTATCTATAGTGCTTTATAATTTATCTTGTTACTGTTTTATTTTTTATAATTGAATGGTTTTTAATAAATTTATAAAGGGGTGTATTCAACAACCACAATCCAGTTTTAGAACATTTCCATCATTGCTGAAAGATTTCTTGTGCCTGTTTGCAATCAATCCCACTCCCTATCTGCATCAATTTTGAGAGCAAAAGAAATATTGAATTTTGTACATGTTGAATATTCAAGATTACCTCTGTGAAAACAATGTGTGCTTGAGGCCCCTAAATAAAATGATCTTCCTCAGTAATGAGATTTGTTTTGTAAATTTTTATTTTTTGGTCAAGGGCAGTCTTTATTGATACTGACAACCAGCAGAGAATTTCTGACTCTCATCCTGTATTTAGTTAAAATATATATAACATCTGTCATGTGTACCTGCTGACATGGCTGCCTGCCTGTCAAAAATAAAATCCCCAATTTTGGCTGCACATTTTGATGCCCTGGTGTGGGGCATTTTCTGATACCCACAACCAAGCCTCTGATTTCCCGGACACCAATTGTGTGTTCAAGAATTCAATTTTGACACCAACTGTCCAGAGTTCAAAGCTTAAGGACTCAGTTCCACAAGGCTGCCCCCACTTCTATCTCTTCAGATACCCATCACAAGTCCTGGAACTTCTATACTTTTGACTGACTAGTTACAAATCAAGTGTTCCCATGATCCTCTCTTTAGGTTCGATAATTTGCCAGAACAGCTCAGAGAACTCAGGCACACACTTGAGTTACTTTTAGTAGTTGATTATAAAGGATACAAATCAACAACCAGATGCTGTGGTACACAGGATGATGTCCAAAATGGTCCCAAGTGCAGGAGCCTCTGTCCCACGGAGATGTGAGGGGCGGCACCCTCCCAGCTCATGGATGCGATTACCAGCCTGGAAGCACTCTGAACCTCATCATTTAGGCTTTTTGCTTTAATAAAGTTCCCACTGCATATACAAGGTTAATTAAATCACTTGCCAGTGGTGACATACTCAAGCTCCAGTCCTTCTCTGGATGTTGGAAGTGAGGTTGAAAGGTCCAAGCTTCTAAACATGGCTTGATTTTTCTGGTGACCAGCTTATATCCTGAAGCTATATAGAGACTACCAAGAGCTACCTTACTAGAACAAAAGATATTCCTATCAACTGTATCACTCAGGGAATTCCAAGCTTTTAGAAGCTCATGGTCAGCTTCTATAGCTGAAGTTGATAATCACTGTAAAATATATCTTGATCACCTTCTATACACAAAGCAGGGGTTATATTGGATTTTATGGCAATTACAAAGAAAAAGAAAACTTATTCCAATTTCTCCAGGGATTTATAACAATATCTAGGATCAAAAAAAACAGGTGCATATGTTATAAAACAAGGAAATATGATAAGAACATACATTACTGTTCTACTAAGATAAAATAAACAAGAAGTTGCTTTTGGCTGGGGGCATTGAAGAAGGCTCTACAGGGTGGGGGCCTGTGGGCTGGGTTTAGAAACATGACTCAAATGTTGTAGGTTTTTGTTGTTCAGTCGCTCAGTCGTGTTCGATTCTTTGCAACCCTGTGGACTACAGCACACCAGGCTTCCCTGTCCATCACCATCTCCTGGAGTGTGCCCAAACTCATATCTATTGAGTTAGTGATGCCATCCAACCATCTCGTTCTGTCATGCCCTTCTCCTTCTGCCTTCAATCTTTCCCAACATCAGGGTCTTTTCTAACGAGTCAGCTGGTGGTCAAACGAATCAATGAATCAGGTGGCCAAAGTACTGGAGATTCAGCTTCAGCATCAGTCCTTCCAATGAATATTCAGGATGGATTTCCTTTAGGGTTGACTGGTTTGATCTCCTTGAAGTCCAAGAAATTCTCAAGAGTCTTCTCCAACATCACAGTTCAAAGGCATCAATTCTTTGGCACTTGGACTTCTTTATGGTCCAACTCTCATATCCAAACACGACTACCAGAAAAACCATAGCTTTGACTACATGAACTTTTGTCGGAAAAGGAATGTCTGCTTTTTAATATGCTGTCTAGGTTTCTCATAGCTCTTTTTCCAAGGAGCAAGCGTCTTTTAGTTTCATGGCCGCAGTAAACATCTGCAGTGATATCTGAGCCCAAGAAAATAAAGTCTGTCACTGTTTTCATTGTTTCCCTATCTATTTGCCATGAAATGATGGGACTGGATGCCATGATCTTAGTTTCTGGAATGTTGAGTTTTAAGTCAGCTTTTTCACTCTCCTCTTTCACTTTCATCAAGAGTCTCTTTAGTTCTTCTTCACTTTTTGCCAAAAGGGTGGTGTCATCTGCATATCTGAGGTTATTGATATTTCTCTTGGCAATCTTGATTCTGGCTTGTGCTTCATCCGGCCTGGCATTTCACATAATGTACTCTACATATAAGTTAAATAAGCAGGGTGACAATATACAGATTGGATGTACTTCTTTCTCAATTTTGAACCAGTCCATTGTTCTATGTCTGGTTCTAACTGTTGCTTCTTGACTTGCATACAGGTTTCTCAGGAGGCAGGTAAGGTGGTCTGGTATTCCCATTTCTTGAAGAATTTTCCACAGTTTGTTGTGATCCACACAGTCAAAGGCTTTGGCATAGTCCATAATGCAGAAGAAGATGTTTTTCTGGACTTGTATGCTTTTTCTATGATCCAACAGATGTTGACAATTTGATCTCTGGTTCCCTGCCTTTTTTAAATCCAGCTTGAACATCTGGAAGTTCTCAGTTCATATACCATTGAAGCCTACCTTGGAGAATTTGGAGCATTACTTTGTTACCATGTGGAATGAGTGCAATTGTGCAGTAGTTTGAACATTCTTTGGCATTGCCTTTCTTTGGGATTGGAATGAAAACTGACCTTTTCCAGTCCTGTGGCCACTGCTGAGTTTTCCAAATTTGCTGGCATATTGAGTGCAGCACTTTCACAGCATCATCTTTTAGGGTTCGAAATAGCTCAGCTGGAATTCCATCACCTCCACTAGCTTTGTTCATACTGATGCTTCCTAAGGCCACTTGACTTCACATTCCAGGATGTCTGGCTCTAGGTCAGTGACCACGCCATCGTGGTTATGTGTATCATTAAGATCTCTTTTGTATAGTTCTTCTGTGTATTCTTGCCACGTCTTCTTAACATCTTCTGCTTCTGTTAGGTCCATACCGTTTCTGTCCTTTATTGAGCCCATTTTTGCATGAAATGTTCCCTTGGTATCTCTAGTTTTCTTGAAGAGATCTTTAGTCTTTCCCATTCTATTGTTTTTCTCTATTTCTTTGTATTGATCATTTGGAAGACTTTCTCATCTCTCCTTGCTCTTCTTTGGAACTCTGCATTCAAACGGGTGTATCTTTCCTTTTCTCCTTTGCCTTTAGTTTCTCTTCTTTTCTCAGTTATTTGTAAGGACTCCTCAGAAAACCATTTTTCCTTTTTGCATTTCTTTTTCTTGGAGATGGTTTTGATCACCACTTTCTGTACAATGTTATGAACCTCTGACAATAGTTCTTCAGGCACTCTGTCTATTAGAGCTAATCCTTTGAATCTATTTGTCACATCCACTGTATAATTGTAAAGAATTTGATTTAGGTCATACCTGAATAGCCTAGTGGTTTTTTCTACTTTCTTCAATTTAAGTCTGCATTTTACAATAAGGAGTTCATGATCTGAGCTACAGTCAGCTCCCAGTCTTGTTTTTGCTGACTGTATAGAGTTTCTCCATTTTTGACTGCAAAGAATACAATCAATCTGATTTCTGTATTGACCATTTGGTGATATCCATGTGTAGAATCATCTCTTGTGTTGTTGGAAGAGCGTGTTTGCTATTACCAGTGCGTTCTCTTGGCAAAACTCTGTAAACCGTTTTCCCTGCTTCATTTTGTCCTCCAAGGCCAGACTTGCCTGTTACTCTAGGTATGTCTTGACTTCCTACGTCTGCATTCCAGTCCCCTATGATGAAAAGGACATCGTTTTTTGGTGTTAGTTCTAGAAGGTCTTGTAGGTCTTCATAGAACCGTTCGGCATCAGCTTCTTTGGCATTAGTGGTTGTGGCACGGACTTGGATAACTGTGATATCGAATGGTTTGCCTTGGAATGGACGAGAGATCATTCAGTCATTTTTGAGATTGCACCCAAGTACTGCACTTTGGATTCTCTTGCTACACGGGCTACTCCATTTCCTCTATAGGATTCTTGCCTACAGTAGTAGATGTAATGGTCATCTGAATTAAATTTGTCCATTCTTGTCTATTTTAGTTCACTGACTCCTAAAATGTTGACATTCACTCTTGCGATCTCCTGTTTGAGCGCTTCCAATTTACTTTGATTGATGGATCTAATAATCCAGATTCCTACGCAATATTGTTCTTTACAGCATCTGACTTTACTTTCACCACAAGACACATCTATATCTGGGCACTGTTTTCACTTTGGCTTGGCCCCATCATTCCTTCTGCAGCTATTTCTCCACTCTCCTCCAGTAGCATATTAGGCACCTACCCACCTGGGGAGCTCATTTTCAGTGCCGTATCTTTTTGCCTTTTCAGACCGTTCACAGGGTTCTCAAGGCAAGAATGTTGAAGTGGTCTGCAATTCCCTCCAGTGGGCCACGTTTTGTCAGAACTCTCCACCATGACCTGTCACTCTTGGGTGGCCCTACACTGCATGGCTCATAGTTTCACTGAGTTAGACAAGCCTGTGATCCATGTGATCAGTTTGGTTAGTTTTCTGTGATTGTGGTTTTCATTCTGTCTGCCCTCTGATGGATGAGGATAAGAGGCTTGTGGGAGCCTCCTGATGGGAGAGACTGGCTGTGGGGTAAACTGGGTCTTGCTCTGGTGAGCTGGGCCATGCTCAGTAAATCTTTCATCCAATTTTCCACTGATGGGTGGGGCTGTGTTCCCTTACTCTAGTTTGGCCTGTGGTCAAACTGTGGTAGATGTAATGGTGGCAATGGCAACCTCCTTCAAAAGGACTTATGCCAGCAAGCTGCGGATCCCAGGACCGTTGTGGAAGTTCTGTAATCAAATCCCACTGGCCTTCAAAGTCAAATACCCTGGGGGTTCTCTGTCCCTTACCGGATTTCCAGGTTGGGAAATCTGTTGTGGGCCCTCAAACTTTTCCAGAAGTGCGAGAACTTCTTTGGTATAATTGTTCTCCAGTTTGTCGGTTATCTGCTCAGCAGCTCTATGGTAGAGCTAATGGCGACCTCCTCCAAGAGGACTTTTGCCACGCCTCCCGGGTGTGCTGCAGCCAGAGCCCCTGTCTCCACACAAGGTCACTGCTAACCTGTGCCTCTGCAGGAGACACTCAAACACTCAAAGGCAGGTCTGGCTCAATCTCTTGTGGGGATCACTGCTCCTTTCCCTGGGTCCTGGTGTGCACAAGGGTTTTTTTTTGTAGGTAGAGAATGTGAAATAGGCGTTGAAGTTCCAATATACTAACAATCAGTTCAGTTCAGTTCAGTCATTCAGTTGTGTCCGACTCTTTGCGACCCCATGAATCGCAGCACGCCAGGCCTCCCTGTCCATCACCAACTCCCAGAGTTCACCCAGACCCACGTCCATCGAGTCAGTGATGCCATCCAGCCATCTCATCCTCTGTCGTCCCCTTCTCCTCCTGCCCCCAATCCCTCCTAGCATCAGAGTCTTTTCCCATGAGTCAACTCTTCTCATGAGGTGGCCAAAGTACTGGAGTTTCAGCTTCAGCATCATTCCTTCCAAAGAAATCCCAGGGCTGATCTCCTTCAGAATGGACTGGTTGGATCTCCTTGCAGTCCAAGGGACACTCAAGAGTCTTCTCCAACACCACAGTTCAAAAGCATCAATTCTTTGGCGCTCAGCCTTCTTCACAGTCCAACTCTCACATCCATACATGATCACAGGAAAAACCATAGCCTTGACTAGATGAACCTTTGTTGGCAAAGTAATGTCTCTGCTTTTGAATATGCTATCTAGGTTGGTCATAACTTTCCTTCCAAGGAGTAAGCGTCTTTTAATTTCATGGATGCAGTCACCATCTGCAGTGATTTTGGAGCCCCCCAAAATAAAGTCTGACACTGTTTCCACTGTTTCCCCATCTATTTCCCATGAAGTGATGGGACCAGATGCCATGATGTTCGTTTTCTGAATGTTGAGCTTTAAGCCAACTTTTTCACTCTCCTCTTTCACTTTCATCAAGAGGCTTTTTAGTTCTTCACTTTCTGCCATAAGGGTGGTGTCATCTGCATATCTGAGGTTATTGATATTTCTCCCGACAATCTTGATTCCAGCTTGTGCTTCTTCCAGCCCAGCGTTTCTCATGATGTACTCTGCATATAAGATAAATAAGCCGGGTGACAATATACGGCCTTGACGTACTCCTTTCCCAATTTGGAACCAGTCTGTTGTTCCATGTCCAGTTCTAACTGTTGCTTCCTGACCTGCATACAAATTTCTCAAGAGGCAGATCAGGTGGTCTGGTATTCCCATCTCTTTCAGAATTTTCCACAGTTTATTGTGATCCACACAAATTTCATAGACAAATCTGCTGTCTTACAATATTACCTTGGGAGGAAAAATAACTGTTCTGTTGAAAATCCAGTTATACAAGTATATGTTTAACAAAGGCTCTTTATTCCTCCCTTGCTCTACAAAAATTTGAAGTAGGCAAGTAATTTGAGGGGTTTATTAAAAAAAAAAATCATTGAGCACCAAAATAAATATATTCCATGTTGTGGTATTCACCACTCTGGTGTATGAGGTATATACTTAGGATGTGCTGTGTGCTCTGCTCAGTCACTTCAGTTGTGTTCGACTTTGTGACCTTATGGATTATTGCCTGCCAGGCTCTTCTGTCCATGGGATTCTCTAGGCAAGAATACTTGAGTGGGTGGCCATGCCCTCCTCGATAGGGTCAGAGCTAGAATTTTAACCATGGTCAAACTGGAAAAAAAAATAAACACTGGATGACAGATCAATGTGATCAATTAATAATTTCATTTACTTAATTCCACATCACTTTGGTTTTTTTATTGGATATTTTAAATACTCTCAGTGGTGTTCCAAGATCTACACTCATCTCAAAGCAGCATTTGCTATAAACGGATCAGTGAATAAACCATGTCAAAGGCAAAGATGAATTTATTTTTGTTTCTTTACACCTTCTCCCCAACTTCAACCCACATCCCCAGGGTGGGAGGAGGTTGGCAATAATTGCTAAGCAAGTCAGTGCCAGCACCTGAGAAAGCTGTCCACTCATCTTTCTAAACAAGGAGAGCTTCCTGTGGTGAGAGACTGAGTTCTCTTTCTGCTACCAGCTTGCTTTTGGCGAATTAAACTTTTCTGGTAAGGAATTCTTTCTCTTTCTTGTTTCATATGATGTCCCGACTGTTAGTGTTCCTTTGTGCCTCCTGTTCTGTCAAATGATTTTAAATATCAGGAAATTAAATTCTGAACATCCTTTACACAGAAAACAGCATGCATTTTGGAACATCTCCATCAGTCAAAACACTGTATTCTTTTGGTAGATAATTCAAAGCTGACTCCATTTACTTGTTTAACATCCAATCCTCCTGAATAAGAGGACTTGTTATACATTTCCAAAATTAACAGAATACAAAGATGGACAAGGAAAACCCAGGAAAGGTGTGTGTAGAAGGGCAATTCAGGCAAACGTAATGACAGCAGCAGCCACAGCAACGACACACCTGCTGTTTCAGGGCCCTTCTTGAATCCATCTCTCTTGGTTTCTTGCTCATGGAAAACTATTGAAATTCTTACCTTTTTTTTTTAAGATGACAAATGTATGGTTTTATTGAATGACTTCAGTTTCTCAAAGCCTTTGGGAAGCTGATGCCAATAGTCATGAAGAAAGACCACACACAGTTTACTGGCCACTTTTATTAAGAAGAGCACTTCCCAGTTGGAGTATCAGTGACACTCCTTGGAGGAGAGTCACACACTCAGAGAACTCACAATGTTCTATGTCACAGACCAGGGAACTCCATGCCTATTCTCCTGTCCCTGGGTTTGTTAGGGAGGGTTTGTTAGGGAAGTACACTTTGATAGAGCCTTAATTTCCAATAGAGCCAATACTTTCTTCCCTCCCCTCACAACCTTCCAAGGTGAGCAATGCATATTTATTCCCAGGGGTCAATTCTTATCAAACAGTCTGACTGAAGAAGTCTTCTGGCTTCAGAAGTCTATTTACATGAAAGCTGATGATCTAGGCACAAGCTATATCTTCAAAAAGTCTGCCAATGCTCAATCTCTGTCTCTTTTCTGTCTCTGCCTTTCTCCCCTCTTTCTTCCTCTTTCTCTCTCCTCTCACCCACCTCCTGGCTTTTCATAATCCCTTGCCTTTTCAAGCCCTGAGAAATCTAGCTAGTGGATGTCTACATTAGTGGTCTCCAAAGTGAGAGTGACTACCTCAGGGCTATGAAAACCATTATACTGGGGGAAAGGAGGAAAATATATTAAGTTGTAGTTGTTTACAGTTCATCATATCCTTAAAAGTTCCTTTTTGTAAATGTTACATAAAGATTAGTAGTACATAATCATCCATGTAATTTATAAATAAATGTTCATATTTTGTATATATTTTCAGCAGATATTTCATTGATCAAGGTGCAAACAACAAAAATGTGGAATTTACCCATCTAAACCATGCTTGGCAGATGACCGCCTATCTTCTTAAGGAGAAAGGTTTTTACAGCTTTCAGTATTGACTAACCTAAATATTTTATCACTGTCTGTGACTACGCATTCATTCACTTTAATCACTTAAAAATTATTGCAGCATATAACCATTAGAGTATAAGCTAGGTAAATGGCTTTGGCTTGGAATTATTTTTCTTCCCCACGAGTAAGCTTTTTCCCCGAAAGAATCTTTGGGAGAAAAATGATTTGTCTAACAGAACCTTGAGCTCATTTGTTCTTTCCTGAACACAAAAGAAACAATTGAGCCTTCTCATAAAAAAAAAGAAAATCTGTGAAATGGTGACAATAATATTGAACTTGCAAGGCTGAATGAGATAATGTTCATTAATGTAGCATGTTAATTGGAGCAGATTTTAAAAATCTAGACACTGCTTCTCAGAAACAGTAATTCCTTTCTCCAGTCTATGCTAAATAACCCCATTTTCTCCAATACTTCCTCAAAATACATTTTATTAGTTTATGACTCAGTGACTGAAAATGGATGCTCCACTCTGCTGAAGCCACGGTGGAGGTAAAATCCCTTCCCAGCTGAATACATCAAACCTCATTTAATGCATCTGGGAAATATGAATTTGTCTTGCATTTTCTTTCTGTAATGGCACTTCATTGCTGATTCACTTTATCTCATGGTTAGTTATGCATCCTAAGTGTTTTTCCACTATATTTATGCTTAGCCAGCCTATATTTGTGTTACTGGATTTGTGTTCTTGGGAGGACAACTGGGTGTTTGCCATACTACATTTCAGCTTTGTTGATGAAATCATTTTCTAATCTTTCAAGAGCACTTTCTATTTTCCTCACCTCTAGAATTCTGGTAACCCTATCTTATTTAATATTATGTACAAATTTGATGAATATATTTGTCAGTTTTTTTTAGAGGTGATAAAAAGTGACACATTCCCTATCAGAAAGTGTTTGATAGGGTGTCCCAGGTCAATGACATTAATAACTTCTCTTATCTTCCTTCCTTAGGCTAAAAGAAATGTGCACAGCAGTGACTATGCACAGTAAGATGGGTAAGTACCAGGGACTATGGAACATGAAGGTATGGCTCCTATTACAGTCTTGGGAGACCATGGATATCTTCTAAGAACAGGTATAAGTAATCAAGGCGACAAGCAGGAAGATCTGAAGACGAGAGACAGATCCTATTTCTTCCGGGTACTGCAAGCAATTCTGTATGACAGAGGGGACTCGGGGTATCGGTGAGAGATAAGGTTGGAGAGATTGGCAGGTCTAGTTCACGAGAGGCCTTGTCAGCCAGAGTAAGGAGTCTGGACTTTGAGGTCACGGAGAGGCATTAAAAGACTTTTAAAGCAGGATCCTGACACCCTCAGATTGCTTCATAGAAAAATTAAAAATGATTCTCTTTTCAGTTTGAAGAATGGGTTACACAGATGGCAAGGTTTGAAGCAGGGTGATATTACAGCTATCTATATGGATGTCTTATCTTCCCTTCTGGGCTACAAGTCCTCTGAAACAGGACACAGGTCTATTTCTTGGTTCTCTTCCATCATCTGGCATAAGCCCTTGAAAATATTTTATTGAGCAGAGGAAAGAAGACACATCACATCTGTACTGTCTCCCTTGTTGATCATGGCTACCAATCTATTATAGGAGAAAATTAAACTACACAGTCTTCATAAATTACTGTTGGTATCAAAGCAGCTTTCCTTTTCTAAGCCATTGTTAATTATTCATGTGATGGTGAACCCTACTATATTCCTAAGAATGGTTGTTTGGTTGGCATATCAATTAAGGTATACTGGTTATCAGAAAACATTATTTTGCTTTGGATCTTTTTATCTGTAAAATAAAGATGATGATTTTACCCATATTATGGGATACTTCTGAGGATCAAATTAGTTAATGTGAGTAAAGTACATAAACTAGTGCCTAGCATAAAGGGAAGTAATGCTAAGTATCATGTTGTGATTATGATAATTATTTTAGCTACAGAAAACAGAAAATTTAACCAACACATAGGGCTGAACCTGAGCAGGGCAACTGATGATCCCTGAGAAGCTGGCCTGGCCAGGTCAGGGAGGGTTCATATGCTACAACATGGAGCTTGGCTAAAACCCTACAAGTAAAGCTATTGATGCCATTCAAGCAGACAGAACTTGACTTGCCATAACTCTCCTTCTGACTTGAAAATAGCTGTCAGAGAGGCGAGAAGGCAGGAGAAGGGTAGTTTTGGAGCAAAGAGCTGACACTAGAGTGGGTACTGGACTTTGAGCCCTGTCCAGATCCCCTTCAGTCCCTTCTCCCACTTCCATGCGCCCTTTCCCCAGATTCTAGGTTCTTTAACTTCTAAGAGTCTGCAGCTCTCTTCCAAGAGCTATCCAAGGGCTATTGGAGGCCCTGGGCCTGCACTTGCACCAGAAGTGCCTCACATTTACAAGCTGCCATGGGATTCCCTCGTGGCTCACATGGTAAAGAGTCCGCCTACAATGCAGGAGACCCAGGTTCAATTCCTAGGTTGGGAAGGTCCCCTGGAGAAGGAAATGGCAACTCACTCAGTATTCTTGCCTGGAGAATCCCATGGACAGAGAAGCCTGGAGGGCTATTCAGTCCATGGGGTCGCAAAGAGTAGGACACGACTGAGCAACTAACAAATGGACTTTCTCGAAGGGCGTCTTGACTGTACAGGCCTAAGAAAGCTCAGCTTCAGTGGAACAAACCCTAAGGTGTCTATGCTCAAAGCTCCCCATGATATTAGGCTGAGGTTGGAACTCTGCCTGAACTCACACTCTTAACTTCTCCTCACTGCTTCCCTCTTTCTTACTCCCTAGTAGATCACCATACTTCTATGCTTGTTTCAGGGTCTGATTCTCCAGAACCTCCTAGACAGGGGCTGGGAGGAAGGAGATGGAAAGCTGAGAGAGAAGTTCAAAGGCCAAGGGCACCAAAGACAACCACAGCTGCTCTGGTCCTGGACTGCCTCTCTAGCAGTTTCTGGACTGGTTACTTTGGATAGACTGAATTTCCTGGCTGTAATATGTTCCTCTTTCATGCTCAGGACAGAAGCAAGACAGAAGAAATCTCATGGAAAGCAAGGAGAATTTCAGCCTTGTTTGGAGACAAGGAAGTTGAACTTCAGTTACTCTTATTCTAAGTTTTGAGATTCCCTCTGAATGAGGGTTGCTGAATCAGCAATTCCTCCCATATTTTCAATGGCTGGGTTTTGCCCAGTATATATTCAAGATGCTCACTCGTTAAACCACAAAAGGTTTGGATCAGGAAGTCACTTATAATGTCAACCACCAGTAATCTACCCCGATGATTTCTGAGTGAGGTTTTGGTCCTGTTGAATCAGCATTCTCAGGGTGCCACTAGGAGCTTCTGTCTCATTACTCTGCCCGTCAAGGAGCAGCCGCTCCGGCTTTCATAATCTGGAAATCAGGGGCGGGGTTAAAGTGTCATGCTTGAAGACTAATAATTTCTTAGTCTTCATAAACTTTTCATGCTGCAATGTGCTTCATGTGTGCTGTCTTGGTAGCTCTTAATAACAATATCATGATGAAGGTGGAATAAATTGAATCGTGTCCATTTAACAGGTGAGAAAACTGAGGCAGAGACAGGTCAAGTAATGTTCTGAGAGCCACAAAAAGGGAAGAAGTGGAGTTCAGAGTCAAATCGAACCAGGATCTCCATACTGTGTGTTCTGTGCAGAGCTAATGGGGCTGGCAAGTGTGGTATGAGACCCTCACTATTTCTCCATTCTCTAGGGCACTGAGCATCCAAGAGCAGCATGTGGAAGCAAGATACATTATGACTATGAGCTCAGACACTCTTGGGCTTCCAGAAATTGCCCACAGCCCCAAACTGGCTCTGTCTGACCCAGCTGTTCTCTTTGTACAGGTCTAGACTTCCTTGCCAACAAAGATTTAAAATGAGTCATTTCTGTTGATTCACTGGGCTTAGGTATTTAGCTAATTCAGCTAAAATAAAGATTCTGTTCTGAGAGAAGAGTTTGGACTTGTAGAGTTTATAATTCCCATGTTTCTATTTCTGGTTGTCACTATGCTTCATGACATTTAGCAATTCTTTTGTTCTATTTACCAAAAAGTTAGGGGCAAGTATCTATGATGCCAGTGAGCATCATGGATTTTAGCTGCTGGGGTCCTCACCTGTTGGTATAATGGTTGCACAAGGTTTCATGCAGGGGAAGTTTGAGAAAATGCTACTAATATGGACTGGAACAGGCTCGGTTATTTTGAGGATATTTTCTCACTACTGAGTGTAAACTAACAAACGTATAAGATCCCATCTATGTGAGTTTATACCCCTTTGTGTGTACCACACAAGGGTCTTTTCTGAGCCTTTCACTAGGTCCCTCCTATTATACACTCAGATCCGTGCTGTTAAGAGCTGGCACACAGGATGGCATACAGCAGGGTGCTCAGGCTGGGTTGCTCCAGCATTGGTCACTGGTCAGCCAGCTGGGGGTCAGATTAGACTTCAGTCTGCTCCAGCTTTCCCTTACCACATTGGAGAGATGGGTAGCTAAGATATATTCCCCTGAACCTCTCTAATCCCAAGGTTGAAATACACCCACAATAAAATAATATTTGCACAAATGTAAGATAATTAAAAAAAGAGGCAAGTACGACCACTCAGCCACAACAACCGCCCCTAATTTATTGCCTTCAGTACCCACTAGATCATGGCGTGCTGACAGCGTGATGGAATAGGCAAGATGAACACACTGAGTGCCAGCACAGCTGGCTGATTTGCTTTTTAAAAATAACCCAGGAATGGATCAATAGGTAACCAGAGGCTGCGTGTTCATCTTAATTTCTAAACTTTAAATATTAGTTACTATTTCCCCCTGTGCCCTGAAATTACAAGGAGTCTCCATTGCCTCAATATTGAGAACTAAGTGAGCTGAGTGCTGATGCGATGAAGCTGATGCTCTGTCTCCCCAGCTACACCTGCTCCTGCACCTCCTTCCTGGCACACCCACACAAAGTGATCAGAAGTTTTGCAAAAGAACATGCCCAGGGACTTTCCTGGGCTTCCTTGGTGGCTCAGTGGTATGGAATGTGCCTGCCAATGCAGAAGACGTGGGTTGGTTCCCTGGGTTGGGAAGATCTCCTGCAGGAGGGAATGGCAATCCACTCCAGTATTCTTGCCTGGGAAATCCCATGGACAGATGAGCCTGGCGGCTACAGTCCACGGGGTTGCAAAGAGTCAGACACGACTGAGCAACTGAACAAGAACAACAACAATAAGGGACTTTCCTGGCCGTCCAGTGGTTAAGATTACTCTTTCCAATGCAGGGGGCAAGGGTTCGATCCCTGGTCAGGGAATTGAGATCGCACATGCCGAGCAGTGAGGCCAAAAAAGAAAGAACATGCCCATTTAAAGAGTTCGAAAACACCATCTGCATAGACCCAGGGTGGGTGTACACTAGGAACCAGCCTTGTGAGATGGCTCTTTGGGAAGTGAGTATAGTCTCATGCTTTTGCATTGACGGGTGCTTGGGGTTCAGGTAAACAAGATGCAAGTCTCACTGGCCTGTGAGCTGCTAGAACCATGTCTCAAAAGCTGAGCTCAGGTCTGAGTGTCATATTTTAACCCCATAGTTTCACTGTCATCAGCTTTCTAAGACATGTAGTTCCCTCACTTACATCCTGTATTGATCGGCAGTTGTTAACATGAACCGGAAGACAAAATAAAATAACACAATTTGAACACTGGAAAGTCTTTGACCTTTGGCTTTCCCAGGCCAACAAAAGCAATGTAGGGTTGCTAATCTATATTTTTCTAGTGCATGTGTGCTAAGTCATTTCAGTTGTGTCCGACTCTGCAACCCTATGGACTGCAGCCCACAAGGCTCCTCTCTCCATGGGATTCTCCAGGCAAGAATACTGAAATGGGTTGCCTTGCCCTCCTCCAGGGAATCTTCCTGACCCAGAGATCAAACCCATGTCTCTTATGTCTTCTGCACAGGTAGATGGGTTATTTACCACTAGCGCCACCTGGGAAGCCCTATTTTTCCTGTAAGGAATACACACAGAACAAAAACTCCACTTACTTCTATCATCATTTCCTTAAAAAAGCCTTCAAATGCCCTGAATTCAGACAGAAGTGCAGTCCCTCAAGCCAGAGTTTCTCAGACTTTAGAGAGCGTCTAAATCACCAGGACAGCTTGTTAAAAACAGATTCCTAGGCCTCACTCCCAGAGATTTATAACATTTGGGAGCCTGAATTCTACATTTCTAACAAGTTCCCAAGTCATGCTGATTCTCCTGGTCTGTGGGAACACTGCTGTTAAAAAAAAAAAAAAAAATAGAATTAGTTTGGTTACAGCTCACCACCTTGTACTTATTTTGTCCAGGGTCAAAGAACACTTCCTTATACACAGGTCTGCAGACCCAGTGACCAAGTGTTACTTTTCACCAGATGCCACATCCTTCCTACGTGCACATCCAAGCCTATGTCATCCCTGGGTTTGAACAATTTCATCCTCTGTTGCATGGCTTTCATCGAAGGTTTGAAAGTGAATATACTGGTCTCCTTCACCACCCACCCAACATAACTCACGGAGTTAACAGCTTAATTCCTCCCAAAGAAGAAATGTGGGGGTAAGGAGGGAAGGCTCCAGAGACAGGGGAGCAGTGTTTGTCTAGACTAAATGGTGACTAACACAGGCCTTCCTTTAGTGGTTTGGATGTTTCTGCCAGACACTTATTGCCTTGGAAACCACCTGGCCTGCAGAATTGCCGGTAGCTGAGTCTTGCAGCCAGTGAGTTACCTGCTGAGTTCTTCCTCAATACACCTTTACTGGAAAGGGCACCAGCTCACACCTCTCCTGGCCCAGGTTCTACTCTAGAAACACAACTTTTTACTTCCACCCAGGAAGTGACCCAGATGGACGGAGAGAGTTATTCACATTGTATCAGAATGTATTGCCTATAAAGCATGCTCACAAATACGGTCTTTTTGGATCTTCAAGCCAACCCTAGGGAAAAGTTCTTAGTAGCTCCCTTTCTTGGATAAAGCAACTATGTGCATTCAGCAAACCTCTTCAGTGTTACCCAGAAGGTTTTCTATGTCACAGCAGTCTTTCTACCCTGGCTGCACCATACACTTATTTTTGAGATTACTCTCATTCACTTATGTTCCTCTTTCTACCCTTTCTAACACAGAAAGGTGGCAAAGGTCAAACGTGAAGCTAAATACAGAGAGGAGATTAACTCTGCTATTTCTGTAATAGGAAAAACACCCCCAAATCCCTATAGCAACATCACAGAAAAGCAACCCAATTAATTCAGTGAGGAGATCAGCCACATTGATCGGCTGAAGAGTCAAGTGGACAATACAACTCATTGATTGGGTGTTTTATTTTTCAGAGGCTTGTGTAGACATAGCCACAGGCAAGTCTCTTCTGAAAGTGTTACCATGGCAGCAGCCAATTGGTTTGCTCATCCAGCATCCTTTGGTTCCTCGGGCAGTCCTTTTAGAGACTCGGTCAGAGGTCTGTCTGCCTAGGTCAGGATCTGAGCACCTCTCCTTGGAATGGATCACTTTTCTAACAAATGGGCTTGTCTTTCAGGACAGTCTTATTTCAATTACTAAGTACCTATTGATTCTTAACATTTACAAATTACTATGCTCCTTTTTGTTAGCAATCCAAGCACTGAAAGAGGAGCACTAGAGTTATCACCGGCTTACAGACAGGGCATTAAAGCCCAGAGAGGGTTAGGTCACCCAGCAAGCTAGACTGGGGCCAAAATTGTTTCTCCCAGTTTGAATATACTCTGAACTGTCTTCCGCATTCACAGGGGTAAATCAATGAAGATGCATTAACCTTGAGAATCAACTCAATTAAGAAAGAACAGAGAGGAATTGGAATAGACATCTTATCAGGACCATACCAAATGGATGCCTCATGAAATCTCAGCTGGAGGAAATGGACTCAAATGAGAGCGAGATGTTCAGAGTACTTAATAGTTGTATTGTGCCTAGTCTTTACTTTGTGCCAAACACAGTTCTAAGTGTTCACGTAGATAACTCAGTTAATCCCTAGTTTGGTCCTAAGATTTAGGTACCATCCCATTTTATAGGTGAAAAATTGAGTCTTGATCAGGGTCGCTTTTCCCTAGGGCAGCAGATTTGGAATCTAAACGAAGTACTTTAACTCTGCAGGATATGCTTAGGTGCTGTGCTAAATGGTTCTCAAAGAACGAATGTTCTAAAATATTTATTTATGTTTTAAAGTGGAATAAAAAATAGAGACCAAATGTATAAATCAAATGTACAAACACTGTTATTTTCTCCTTTCCTTGAAGTCTATTTCTGTTACAGTGTCACAGTCAAAGCAAATAAAAATTTGTCTACAGCAGTTCTGAAAACTAAAATTTTAGTGGCTCCTCCTAAAGTGACAGCAAAGAGGGTGATTTTCATCACACAACACACAGCCAAACTTTGTTCCATTAGCAACTATTTTTCATGGTCCCCTTAGAGCCTTCAGTTTTCACTGTACGGTAATCAACTACTAACAACTGTGATTTTCTCAGTTGGTTTCTTTAAGTCTTCAAGTAACAGACCGGAGTCGGAAAGATGATGAATTCTTCTTATTCTCTGCCACAGACTCGAGGTAACCTTGGAGCAGACACTGAAGAAACAGTAATGAGGCTCGAGTTTCTGAGAGAAATCCTGAACTCAACTAACAAAGAGATCAAGGTGGAGTGAGGACTTTGGCAGGCAGCTCACTGCTGGGCTCATTGAAGGCAATAGTTCACGCCTACTAATGTTCACGCCTGGGAGCTGCAAGTCTTGGCCCTGGGCTAATATGTGACTAGAAATTCAGGTGTAAAAAAGCACATGTGCCAAAATCAGCTGTTTCTTAACAGTTGAGTTGAAGCAGCTGAGGGAATCTAAAATACGTTCTCAACAGATGTGCAGCAGTGTTTGAAAGTTAGAACCATTGAGACAAGATGGGAAGTCTGGGCTTGAATTCCAAAAAGGGGGAAGGGAGTGAGGAGTTAAGGAAGAAAAGTGCATAGTCTTTTGTTTTTGATTTATCTACTTTTCCATCTCAGACACCAGAAGTTCCAGCATGCAAAAAAAACCAAAAAAAAAAAACAAACAACAAACCACACACATCCAAGCCCTGTCTTGCATGCATCATTTGCCCACAAAATAATTACACAATTAAATCACACCCCGTTCAGGATCCTTTACAGTGCTGTCTTCAGGCTCAGCTCTTTGGAGAGCAATGGCATGCAGTCCACAATTCACATACTCCAACCCACTCCAGTATTCTTGCCTGGAGAATCCCAGGGACAGAGGAGCCTAGTGGGCTGCCGTCTATGGGATCGCACAGAGTTGGACACGACTAAAGTCACTTAGCAGTAGCAGCTTTTTTTTTTTTTCTTCACATTGTGCCACAGCCAAGTAAAGTATTAAAATAGATTTTTTTTTTTTTTTTTCAAAAAGAAGATCATAGTTGTTCTAGAGTGGGTAGCCTATCTCTCTTCCAGTGGATCTTCCCAACCCAGGAATCGAACTATGGTCTCCTGCATTGCAGGCGGATTCTTTACCAACTGAGCTACCAGGGAAAGAGAATAAGAGATCAGTAAATGACTAATTCAACTATGACATATTCATATTTGAGTGTGCACAGAATAACAAAGGTGCCCCCAGATGGGTATAACTAATCTACAGGAAGGCTTCAGAGAGGAAATGATACATGTGAATATTTGAATTGGGCCTTAAAACGTGTTGAAAGTGAAAGTTGCTCAGTTGTGTCTGACTCTTTGCAACCCTGTGGACTATACAGTCCATGGAATTTTACAGGCCAGAATATTGGAGTGGGTAGCCTTTCCCTTCTCCAGGGGATCTTCCCAATGCACGGGTTGAACCCAGCTCTCCTGCATTGCAGGCGGATTCTTTACCAGCTGAGCCATAGGGGGAAGCCCAAGAATACTGGAGTCGGTAGCCTATCTCTTCTCCAGTGGATCTTCCTGACCCAGGAAGTGAAACAGGATCTCCTGCATTGCAAGCAGATTCTTTACCAACTGAGCTACCAGGGAAGCCCTAAGTTAATTAACTGTGTGCATGCTCAGTTGCTTCAGACTCTGTAATCCTATGGACTGTCAGGCTCCTCTGTCCATGGGACTCTCCAGGTAAGAATACTGGAGTGGGTTGTCATGCCCTCCTCCAGGGGATCTTCCTGATCCAGGGGTTAAACCCACATCTTCTGTGTCTCCTGCATTGCAGACAGGTTCTTTACCCATTGAACCACCTGGGAAGCCCTCAGAAAGTCGGTCTGTCATGTCTGACTCTTTGTGACTCTATGGACTATACAGTCCATGGAATTCTGAGGCTAGAATACTGGAGTGGGCAGCCTTTCCCTTCTCCAGGGGATCTTCCCAACCCAGGGATCGAACCCAAGTCTCTTGCATTGCAGGCAGATTCTTTACCAGCTGAGCCATCAGGGAAGCCCAAGAATACTGGAGTGGGTAGCCTATCACTTCTCCAGTGGATCTTCCCAACCCAGGAATCGAACTGGGGTCTCCTGCATTGTGGGCAGATTCTTTACCAGCTGAGCTATAAGAGAAGTCCTTTTTCTCCATGGGATCTTCCTTACCCAGGGATCCTAAAATGTGTTAGAAGTTTATTAAACATTCAGGAGAAAAATGCACTCATTAGTAACTAGCTATTGCATGACATTGTATATATTCTGATTTAAAATGTAAAACTCATGCACATGTCAGATTTTTAACATCCCATCTGAAATGGTTTTATCTCTGTGCTTTATTAATGCAAATGCTTTCACAACAGAAAATTTCTGTCCAGGCCTTCCTGAGTGTTAAATAAAATAGAATTTCCTTCTTATGTATGTATGACACACTTCCCTTTCCTTTTATTCTCATCATCTGGATTGATGTGGTAATAAAAGATTTTGAAACCAAGTACTCAGATATATTAGAATTCATACCCCTTGGGCCTTCCTTATTTGTTTTCTTTGATTAGGATAATTTTTTGACTACGTGGATAAAAGCTAAAATTTCTTCATTTTGCAAAAGAAACACATGATAACTTCTTTTAAACACTCAGTTTGTGTGTGTATAAATGTAGTTTAATTTTTCAGTTATAACTCTGAGGAAGTTAAACTATGGTAGAGCCATGCAAGTTGGCATGTTTTGGAGTAAAAGAAAAAAGCTTTCTAGAATGATCCTGAGATTCATCCAGTGTTCTGATCATTTCAGGTTTAATCCTAACAAAGCTGTGGTTGGCACGTATCAGGACCTTGAAAAAAGTATCTGTTGAATGTATTGAGCAAATATTAATAAAAAACAGTGGCCATATGCTGGTAAACATGGTGATATTATCTCATTTTATCTTTAAATCAACTGTAAGACAGATACTGCTATTAATTCTGTTTTATACAGGAGAAGACCAGGGCTCTAAGGATTCAGCAAATTGTTAAGGTCACACATCCTAAATGACAGAGCCTGAATTCAAACACAGGCTGGTCTGACTCCTAAACCTTGTGTTTCAGTGACCATATGTTCTGTCCTGTTCTAGATCCTGGACTCACACAGACTGTAGGGTCTGAATTCTTGGGAGCGTACATCGTACTGGGGAGTTGATGCATGTACAAAAGGTACTTGGTACAGTCATGAGGGTGTGTTAGACAGTGGAGCAGGGAGGAGGGACTTGTTGATGGGCTGCTTTGGTATTTTGGATCATGCAAGATCTGAGAAACTTGACACAGCAAGCTCTGTGTTCTCAGAGGAAATTCAGAGGCTGGAGGGGAAAAGGAATTTGAGGTGCAAAGATTGAAACCAGGGTTTTCAACTTAAGGAAGGGGCTTAGCATTTGGTAGGACAAACCATGGCTTCCTTGGTAGCTCGGCTGGTAAAGAATCCACCTGTAATGCAGGAGACCTGGGTTTGATCCCTGGGTTTGTAACATCCCCTGGAGGAGGGCATGGCAGCCTACTCCAGTATTCTTGACTGGAAAATCCCATGGATAGAGGAGCCTGGTGGGCTACAGTCCATGGGGTCTCAAAGAGCTGGACATGACTGAGCATCTAAGCACACACAGGGCAAAGCATAGCAATGCTGACTCCCTTGAACATCTGAATGGTTATGCATTGCCTGCCATGATGGGAATGAGGCTAAAACTCTGCTGCACAAGGTCACAAACAAAGACGCACCGCTTCTTG